>NW_026294447.1:77192007-77817007 GCF_007827085.1 Peromyscus californicus insignis
AACCAAGCAAATGAAAGATTTGTATGATAAAAATTTTATGGAGTTGAAGAAAGAAACTAAAGGAGATATCAGAAGATGGAAAGATCTCCCATGCTCATGGATCATAGGATTAAAAATGGCCATCCTAACAAAGGCAATCCAAAGATTCAGTGCAATCCCCATCAAAATCCCAATTATTCACAGATCTTAAAAGACAATTTTCAGTTTTTTGAACACACACACACACACACACACACACACACACACACACACACACACACACTAGCTAAAACAATTCTGAATAATAAAAGAATTGCTGGAGGTAGCGCCAATCCCAATTTCAAGTTGTAATACAAAGGTATAGTAATAAAAACAGCATGGTATTGGCACAAAACCAGACACACTGATCAATGGAACTGAACTGAAGAACCAGATATAAATCCACACACTTATAGACACCTGATTTTTTTTGTAAATAAGCCAGAAATACACACTGAGAAAAAAGACAGCATAAAGTGCTGGTCAAACAGGACAGCTATATGTAGAAAAATCCAAACAGATCCATACTTATCACCCTGCACTAAACTCAACTCCAAATAAATCAAAGACATCAACATAAAACCAGATAAACTGATAGATGAGAAAGTGGGAAACAGTCTTGATCTTATTAGCACAGGGAAAAAACTTTCTGAACAGAACACTGTTAGCACAGGCACTGAAATCAACAATTAATAAATGGGAGGGACCTCACGAAACCGAAAAGCTTTTGCATGGCAAAGGACACCATCATTAGGACAAAGCAAAAGCATACAAAATGGGAAAAGATTTTTACTAACAAAACATCAAATAGAAGGCTAATACTGAAAATATATGGAGAACTCAAAAAAAATAGGTATCAAGAAAGCAAATGTTTTCTCTGTCTCATATCTACAATAAAAAAATCTTCCCCTTAACTATGAAGAAAACCCACAAATAACACATTTAAAAAACAAGGTATAAGATCTAAATAGAAAATTCTCAAAAGGAAACATAAATGGATGAGAAACACTGAAAAAAAATGTTCAACATCCTTAGCCATCAGGGAAATACAAGTGGGTCTGTTTCTTGTGCCTTCTCTTGAGCTCTTTTCCTTCTGTTTGTTTTGTCCAATTTCAGTGTTAGTTTTTGTTTTATCTTATTATATTTTATTTTATTATTATCCCTTAGAAGACTTTTTTTTTAAAAGAGAGACAGAAAAGGATGGGTCTGGATAGGAGGGGAGCTGTAAAGGAACTGGGAGGAGTACAGGGAAGGGAAACCATAATCAGGATATATTACTTGAGAAAAAATCCATTTTCAATAAAATTAAAAATTAAAAATTGAAAGTTAAAAAATAAAGGTACAACAATAAAAAATAATGGTATAGCTATCAAAAATATGTATAAATGTTATAATATAAGAAACAAATTCAATCTCTGCTTTCTAGTTATAGACAACTATAAAAATTCTTTTTCTCAAATATTTATTTTTATTCATGTATATTTGCAGGTATTTGTATACACATGAGACTGCAGTTGACTGCAAGGTCAGAAGAGGGCATTGGGTCTCCTGGAGCTGGAGTTACAGCATATTGCCCCTTTGTAGATATTTTGCCATATTGTGGTTCTTGTGTTGCTGCTGGGTAGGACTGTTACTTGCTTCCCTCCTATGGAAACTTGCATAACATTTCCTTGTACTTTGGAAGCTAGACCAGAGGGAGGAGGTTTTCAGATTAGAACCAGTTCAAATAATCTAAATCCTGTGTCCTACGTGTGCCATATTTTCATCAATAGGGGCTTACCTTCAACCTTGGGCATGTAAGGAAGAGCAAGATGTATAAAGATTTGGATGAGAATGGTCCCTCATAGGCCCATATAGTTGAATGCTTGTACCACAATTGGTAGAGCTTTTGGAAAGGATTAGGAGGTGTGGTCTTATTGGAGGAAGTGTGTCCTGCGTCTGTCTGGTTCTTCTTGGTCTCTTTAACAGAATGCCTTAGTAGGAAGTAGACAGTTGTTGAATAAAAACACCTGCCTCATTCAGAAACTTACTTGTCACTAAGCCTAAAAAGACCACAATGCCCTTCTTTTATCAGCCCAAGCGTCAGCACCAAGTTTTATGGTCATTTTTCTTCCCAAGATTAAGTTTTCTGTATCTGGTGGCACACATCTGCAAACCAGTGTTCTAGTTTGCTTTCTGTTTTTGTGATGAAACATTGACCAACACCAAATTAGAGAAGAAACAGTTAATTTCAGTTTACAGCTTGCAGTCCATCATTGAGGGAAACCAAGAAAGCAGAGTCCACGAAAGAACAGTGCCTACTGGCTGGCTCTCCATGGCTTGCTCAACTACCTTTCTTGTATAACTCTGGCCCAACAACTCATGCATGGAAGATCTACAGTGGGCTGGGCCCTCCTTCATCAATGTCAATCAAGAAACTGTCCCCTCAGACATGCTCACAAACCAATCTGATGGAAGCAACTCCTCAATTGAGAGCTCCTCTTCCAAGGTATGTTTAGGTTTTTTGTCAAAAACTAAATAGTACATCCATGCACTACAAAGGAGACGTCAGGAAGAGCCTAAGTTCAGGGCCAGCAGCTGGGCTACAGAATAAATTCTGGACCATCCTCAACTGCAGGTTGAGATCTTGCTCAAAATAAAACAAGAGTACATAGTTTGTGTTCATTCTCCACTTCTATATGTTCACTCCTAAAGGTAAAATAGTCTAAATTTAGTGGTAAATTTTATGAGACTAGATATGTAAAGTTGACCATACATAAACAAACTAAAAATATTTTCCTCAGGAACTATTAACATTAGTGATGAAACTATGTTCAAATTTTTAGAAGTAAAATAATATAAACCTTAAAAATAAAACTTCAGATTTGAGAACATACAAGATTATCTAATTATAACTGTAACTCATTAAAACACAGTAATGGAGCTACTACAGAACCTTTAGGAGGTGGAACCTAGTAGGATATTATCAAGATGTGCTTTCAAAGGAAGTTTTCTTGAAACCTATTAGCTTTTCATGATGGCTGTTAAAAACAAAACAAATCTCTTCACCTACCTACCTTCAGATGTGTTTGATACTTGTTCTACATATAATCACTTGCTTGTGGACTGCTTTCTTATGTGATCTAGCCCAAAGGGAACCCTCACTGAGCCTTCACTATGCTGTTGGGACTTTCAGGATCCTAAATTGTAAGCTGAACAAAAGTCTTGGCACAAAAAAATATTTTTTTTTTAATTAATTAAGTAAAATAAAAAAATGAAGGGAAAAGAAGTGCCCAGCAGTGGTGGCACATGCCTTTAATCCCAGCACTGGGGAGTTCGAGGCCAGCCTGGTCTACAGAGTGAGTTCCAGGACAGCCAGGGCTGTTACACAGAGAAACTGTGTTTCAAAAAACCAAACAAGAGAGAGGGAGGGAGAGAGAGGATGGGGAAAAGAGAGAGGAAGAGAGAGAAGGGGGGAGAAAATAAAAAATGTGCACACACATACACAAAGCATGGAATCTGTTTTGTGTAGGCCAACAACTCCTGGGCACGGGTTCTGCCCCAAAGTGTGGTTGACATACCCAGTACCAGATACTTCATTGGAGAAAACAGATTTCCCCTTTCCCATCAGGTATCAGTTGGAAATAAGTTTCCTGGGGGAGGTACTTTTTGTACACTTTCCCTTTTCAGTGCTGGGATTTTTCTGTAGTTTGAACCTGTGCAGGTCTTGTATGTGCTATCACAGGAGTTCATATGTGTTTAGTCCTATTGTGTTAGACACACACTATTTCCTTGAGTTTAATCTACCACCTCTGGCTCTTAAATTTTTTTTACCACCTCTTCTGGTAGATCTGTGGGCCTTAGGGGATGGGATGGGACATTTAGAGCTGAGTGCTCCGAAGTCTCTCACTCACTGTATAATATCTACTTGTGGGTCTCTGTGTTAATAACCATCTATCTCAAGAAGAAGCTTCTCTGATGAGGGTTGAACCATGCACTGTCTTATGAGTAGTATGTTATTAGGAGTCATTGTATTGCTATGTTCTGTTAACGGACTAATAGCAGTAGGTTTCCTGATAGGGCTCATGACTTATCAGGTAACAGGTTTTTGGAGCTTTAGCAGTGTCAGGTATGGTTCCATCTCATGGAATGGGTCTGAAATAAAACCAAAATGTGGCTGGTTACTCCTGTAACAGTTATGCCACTATTTGCAGCAGTGTATCTTGCAAGTAGGTCATAGGTTGCAGGGTTTTTGCTGGGTGATACTGATGACTAAGTAGTAATGTAGAGTACCTTCTAGCACCATGAACACTAATCAGTAGAAATAAAGCTTCTAGTTGGGCACCAGCTCAATTTTTCCATGTATGGTGAAATAAGTAAGTGGTATCTTCAGCAACAGGGTCATACCATCAGGTTATGGAGAGTAACCAACAGCCTTGGCAATAGCCTGTGATGAGGAAGAGGGTCTATGGGACCCCTTTGGCCAACCCATTCCTGGAACTGAGGTTTCATTTGGTGGCCGAAGATGTCTAGTTGGGGTATTGTCTCCTCCATTAAATGGTGACTCCATTTAAATTCCTTCCTTATGTTTATATTTTAGGAAGCTTCTAAAGTAGTAGGTTTCCATATGGTTTTTCAGATGGCCTTTAGTGTTAGTTGTTCCTCCCCATATTTCCTGCTTTACCATGTCATTGCACCCCTCCTCCCCATTTAATTCACCAATTAAGAAAAAAGTATCTCTACATTATTGTTCAACATCCCTAGTATATTTTGTTTTAGGTGTCATAATTCACATTTTTATATATTTTAATATTTATTACTTTTAATATTGTATTTATTACTTTTAATACTATGATCTTTTAATTTTTCATACTAAACATGAATAATTTATGAACCACAATTACATTAAAGTATTGAATCTGATAGTGTACTTAATTTCAGCAGTGAGTTTAATACTTTCATATATTTTCATGTTACTAATTATTAAGTTTTTCTTTTAGCTTGAAAAACTATTATTATTTTATATGGCACTCTGGTTGTGGTGAGCACAATTAGCATTATTTGTCTAGGAAAGACTTTATCATTTACTTCTGAAGGACCACTTGTTAGGTATAATATTCTTATTGAATACTTTTCCTTCTGTACATTAAATTTATCATTCCATTGACTGCAGCCCCATCAGGTTTCTGCTGTGACATCCAGTGACAGCCTCACTGAAACCCTTTTATATCTGACATGTTTCTTTTCCTTTTCTCAATTCAAGATCTCTATATTTGATTCTTGACAACTGGATTATAATGGCTTGGTGTAGGCTGTTTAGATTGAGCATGATTAGAGATCTTTGACCTTTATCTGCATATTTCATTTTTCCCCCAATTTGGAAACTTTGTAAAACTTACTAACTAATATAAAGGGAAAGTTACATAGGAATAATGAAAAAACAATACTGCCTCTTTATCATGTAAGTTTAAAAACAAACAAACAACAAAGGAGCTTAGGTCTAGAACTTGCCTGTTCACAAATATGATTTCTTCCAAATAAAAGAATGATTTATATCAGACAACTGAAATAAAGTGATAAATCTAGCAAAATAAGTGTTGATATAGTAACATATTGATAAAGTGAAAAAATGGGAAAAAGTGTGTTAAAACCTAAGTCTTCTGATTAAAACATCAAACTAGGAATAGAAGAGACTTTGACAGAGCAAGAAATGATACTTACAAAAAAGAAAAACCCTGTTAAGGGGCTAGGGAGATGGCTTATGGATTAAAGTGCCTGCCAAAACCATGGGGACCTAAATTCAATTCCTAGCACATGTAAAAAGAACCAAGTGCTGAGAAGGTAGGGAGTGGATAGAGAGTGGCTGGAGTACTGGCCAGCTAGTCTCACTACAGGTTCAGTGAGAGATCCTTCTCAAAAAAATAAAGTGCAGAGCAATTCAAGTAAACCCTCAATGTCGACCTCTATCTAGACTTCACACCCACTCCCATACATAGGAACATGCATTTGGACACACATGCACAAATGCATCCCTATAGAATGTACTCATGTTTCAGCTTGCCTCAATGCCTGCTATAATGTAAAACTAGGGTACATCTCATATCACATACAATCCTATGCCCATGCTATTCCATGCTAGAATAAAATTTCTGTCCCCACAAAGTCTCCAGACCTACCCTGATGACAGAAACTCATCGTGTCAGTAAACTGGATTTCTATTCTGGCCAACATCATCTATGTGTGGTTGCTGTGGTCAAAAACCATTAGGTATACAATTGCAGCTGGCAGCGCCTAGAAGCATGGGCCTTGTTCCTTCCACTGTGCTTCTGTGCTGTACTAGCTTTAGTAGCTGTTACCTCCAGGTATAATCCAACATTGTTGTATGCATGTGAGAAGAAAAGGCAGGTGCACAGTAAGATGATACATGCCTGAGATGGTCGGAGCTGTGTACAACAGGGCACAATCCAAGTGTGTTTGACTACAAGCAGGTGATTGTAGACAATGCCCTGAGCCTTCTACAGTCCCAAATGGAAGCTTGCAATACAGATTATCTTTGAAGACATGTGTCCAGTTAATTATTAACAATACCTCAACTGTGGATTTAGGGCATACTTGGGCTTGGGTCTCCTAGTGCTGAAACTATGATACTACATCAGACATGGGTTTACAGCAAACCTGGACTTGGTGCACCATCTAGTGGTAAAATAACAGAAATGATTATTGGGTCAGAGAAAATAAACATCCTGCTCATTAGAATTTCTGGAAACTCACATTATCAAAACTGGTATAAATATCAAAATTAGTGCACAGATAACAATGTACAACAGCAAGCATTAAGAACAGTGACAGAACAGATCACCTTATTTAACAGACAAAATAAGGCACTGGAAACTGACCATAAAATAATCAATATACACAAATTCTTGCACACAGTCACATACACACGCACACACTCAACATCATTAACTACTGGAGAAAAGTAGATTAAAACCACAATTAAAAACATTACTTCACACCGGTAAGAATGCCTATTATCAAAAGGATGGAAGTTAAGTGTTGCCGAGGATGTGGTGAAAGGCAAGCCTTTCACATTACTGGTAGTAAATTGATTTAGTACAACCAACTATGGGAAATACTATAGAGATTCCTCAAAACATTAAAATAGAACCACAATATGATCAAAGTAACCCCAATATTATGCATATATCCAAGGAAATAAAATATGTGCATTGAGTATTTACATCTGTATTGAACATTTATATTCTTATTTGCACTCCATTAGTCACAACAGACTAGGTCAAAGATTAACACTGCTTTCAGCAAATGAAATAAAGAAAATGTGACACATTAACATTTATATATGCATATAAATGTATGTACATATGCATGTCCACTATATATCAAATGGAATACTATTAGGCCTTATAAAGTTAGAAACTCCTATTACTTATGGCATGACGGATGCCTAAAGGATACTAAGTGAAATGAATCAGGTATAGAAAGAAAAATGCTTCCACATACTTGTGGAATCTAGGAAAGTTGAACTAGAAGTAGAGAACAAAGTGTTTATGTCAGGCTGGAGGGTGGAGACAGAGGCAATGCACATCACAGGGAAAGATTCAGTTAGGATGAGTAAGTTTTTTACTTTATATGGCATAATGACACTAGCTTATAAGAATGCACTGTAAACTTCAGAACTGCTAAGAAAGTAGATGTTAAATATTTTTCCAAAAGACAAAATAAGTACATGAGGAACTATATTAATATATTGATTTAATTATTTCACAGTATACATATATATTGAAACACTACATATACACCATAGCTATATAAAATTTTTATTTGTGAAAAAAACCCAACATATTTAAACTGGAAGTGAGAATTTAACTCATCATAAGTTTCCCATTTCTCTGTAAACTGTAAATGATTTCAAAGTCTTAATTTGTTTCCAAAATTGAGAATCACATAATGAATGTTATGATTTGAATAAAGTCCCCCCTACATAATCTCATTTGTTTGATTGCCAGCTGTGGTATCAATCATTGAGAGGTGACTGGATCATTATGGTTCTCATTGTACGAATCCCCTTACAGATTAAATTAATTTAATGGCATTGGGGGGGGGGTAAACTTTCTGGTCCCAGTTGGAGGAATTAAGTCGCTGGGGGTATATTCTGGGAAGTTCTATCATGTCTGAGCCCTCTCTTTATTTGTCTGTTTCTTGGCTGCAATGAGGTAAACTATATTGTTCTAATTTACCAGAGATCCATGGCAATGGAGCAAGCTGATCATGAACTGAAAACTGAAACTGCAAGCCAAAATACGCCCCCAATTGTTTCTTACAGATATTTGTCACAGCAACAAAAGGGTTAACAATTGGGACAAGTGAAAGATATCTGTCACTTAAGACTTGCTGAAGAGAGAAATCATGTCTGCTACTAGAAACCTAGCCAACTATCCAGAGCTAGTGAAATCATGGATCTTGAAGGAGAATGTAGAACCACGGAACTGTGGGAACCACAAGGCCTCTCAACCCCACACAAAGAACTGTAGGTAACTAAGAAATGCTGAGAGCAGAATAGTCTTCCCTAGGGAAGAGCACACCAATTGGTTGTCCAATACCAAAATAGCCCTGAAAAGACACATACAAGTAACATTACACAGAATATATGCATGTGACAATTAATGAAAGGAGGCCATGAATTTGAAAGAGAGCAAGGATGAATAATATAACAGGAAGATTTGGAGGGAAAAAAGAGAAGGAGGAAATGATATATTATAATCTCAAAATGTACAGGAAGTAATTTTTGAAAAAAAAGACATGAAGTTGGGAAGGAAACATTTGAGGGGGCACAGAGGAGTTGGAGGAGGGAAATGGGGCCAGATATGATGTGTACATGTATGTCACTGTGTACATGTATGAAATTATCAAGAATATAAAAGATCATAAAGAAAGTACAGGACAAAAACAAAGTGCTTAGTTTTGAGGGCTCAATTTTGGTGAATGAATTAATGTTGTTATCACAGAAGTGGGTTTGTAGAGTAATTGTTCGGGCCCCATCTGGCTCTCTCTTACCCTTGGGATTACTTTAGTCACATTATGATAAAGCAAGAAGGCTATCACCAGATGCTAGCCCCTCAATCTTAGGACTTCATACATTCAAAAGTATGAAGCAATAAATTTCTGTTTATTATTACTGTGATATTCTATTCCAATACGACAAAATGGACTGAAATAATCCTCCAGTGCTATGCCAGCACCTGAGGATTCTAAGTTCAGGCCTAGGCCCTAGATCTAGGCTCCAACTCCAACTCTAACCCCATAGTACTGGACTTTAAGACCACTCCAGTGAACTCAATTATCAGGCTCATCCCAGTGTATCCTGGTAACATACTAGTTCTGAAGACTCAAGATTTAGTACTAGGTCTCTAGAATTGAAGCTAACATCTTTGCTAATTTGACAGGGAATTGATACCCAGAATATTTTTTTAAATCATCTAATCAATAAGTGGCAGATGACTTTGTTTTCAAAACAAGTACAAATGGCTAATAATTATACAAAAAACATGGTCACTACCCTTAGCTAGCAGGGAAATTTGAATCTAAATTATATTGAGAGTCTATCTCACCCCTGTCAAAATGGCTATAATCAATAAAATAAACAACCAAATTGCGGAGACTGTAGAATGAGAGGGAACCCTAACACAGACTTCATTGGTTAATGTAGTCACTATGGAAATCACTGTGAAAGTTCCTCAAAAACTAAAACTGTCATATAATAAAGCTGTATCACTTCCAGGTACATGCCCAAAGAAATTTAAATCATCTTATCATATATACCTGCATATCCACGATGTTGTGACACAATTCATAATAGTCAATGATATTGAATCAGTCTAGATGTCCATTAGTAGAAGCGTGGATAAGAAAAGTATGGCACATATACACAATGGAGTTTTATTTAGTTATAAGAGAATGAAATTATGTCATTTGCAGGGAAATTGATGGAATAAGAGATCATGTTAAAAGAGATGAACCAGACTCAAGACAAGTATCACATGCCTTCTCACATGAAATATCAAGATTATCTAGATTTTTTTTAATACACACACACACACACACACACACACACACACACACACACACGACATGAAATTTATCTTTCCCTCTTTCTTCTTTCCTGCAATGATATGAATGTTAAAAGAGAAATATCTGACAACCAAGAACACTATACCTGACATGGCTTTCTTTTAAATTTGCAGGAAAGATAAGCACGCTCTAAGACATAGCCAGTTTGAGGCCTATTTCAGCTACATAAAAATTCCAGAAAGAAAAGTAAAGTTGAAGAAATGAAAAGGGGGAAAAAAAGAAGAAGGAAAGGTAAACTAATTAGAGAAAAGAAGAGGGAAAATTATCAATCTATACACATCTAACATAGAACACTTAAACATATAAACAAATATTATCAGAACTGAAAGGATAAAAAGGTAACTATGCAATAATAGCAGGAGACATAAATGCTCTGTTTTCAGCAATACAAAGATCATTGGGTCAGAAAATCAATAAGAATTATCAAACTTCAGTAGCACTATAAACCTTAAAAACCTGATATACATACAGAGTTTGTTCTCAACCTAAAAGAGTTCCACTTAGAACTTTTCAACTTTACAACTGTAAAAGCTTAACACATTTATTAGAAACTACACCTCAAATTTTATATTTATAACTTTTTCCAGGCTAGTAATGATAGTCAACACTCTCAAAGTGCTAGGCAGCAGCAAAAAGCCATAGTTCCCAATCAGTGACATAATCATGAGAGCAAACAGCCAATACTTTGATGCTCAGTAAAAAAGGTGTGTTAGATCTGTTTTTGAGTAATGATAATTTCAACTTACAACATGTATATTGGGATATAGCCCTGTAGTTAAGTCAAAATGTACTTACCACAAAACACTTCACCTACAGCAGCAGAATACATACTCTTTTTAAGTATCAAACATTCTCCAGCATAGATATTACACTAGCTCATAAAACAAGTCTTAATAATTTCAAGAAAATTCTATCAAGAATCTTATCCAATAACAGTATAAAACTAGAAATCAATTACAGAACAAATGTGGGGAAATGTGCAGAGATATATGGTAATTTGTAGTCAGAAAGTTTCTCCGGTCCTGCCAGGCCCCCGCAGTCCCATGGCCTACTTACAAAATAATCACTTTGAAGCTTATATTAATTATAACTGCTTGGCCATCAGCTCAGGCTTATTACTGACTAGCTCTTATACTTAATTTAACCCATAATTCTTATCTATGTCTAGCCACGTGGCTTGGTACCTTTTCTCAGTTCTGCCTTATCATCTTGCTTCCTCTGTGTCTGGCTGGCAACTCCTGGCAACTCCTGACTCCGTCCTTCCTCTTTCTAGAATTCTCGTCTGCTTTCCCACCTATACTTCCTGCCTAGCTACTGACCAATCAGCCAATCAGAGCAACATATTTACAGCATACAGAATGACATCCCACAGCACTTCCCCTTTTCTGTCTAATCAAAAAGGAAGGTTTTAATTTTAACATAGTAAAATTACATATAACAAAACAGTTATCAAGCAAGAATTAGTTATAATATCTAGTCTATTTGTATTTGGCAAAATTAAAGAAAATATTCTATCTATCCTATATTAGTGTGTCTAAAGTTTCATATCTAATTTATCTTTTATCATAACCAAGGAAAATTATAACTATCTAGTCTTCAACTACATCAAAGAACCCAGAAGGATATAATGTTATCTAAGTAAACAGGAAGAGCATTGTAAGCAACTTCCAAAAATCTAGAATGACAGAGACAGCTGGCTACCTAATGTTGTGGTAGTCCAAGATGGGAAGCCAGAGACAGCCCACCACCCAATGGGAGAGAAAAAGCCAAAGACACTCCAGCCACATGCTCTGGCCTGAGCTGTGCAACTGGGCCTGAGCCAGGGGCCCAGTAAGCCCACAAGTAGCTTTTTAATGAATTCTTGCTATGTTGGAGCACCAATTGTAGATGGGTCTTATTAAATAAAAAAAAAACTCAGAGCCAGATAAAGGGGTGAAAACCTGAGAGAGATCAGAGGAACATGCTAACCTCACCTCACCAACTCCACAGCTTCCAAAGACGAGACTTCCTGTCTACTCACACCTATATGTCTTGCTGTTCTGCAATCTGATTTGCTCTCTCTGTCCAGCTTCATCATTTCCTCTTGCTGCCCAGCTCTGTCACTTCCTGTCTGTACAGACCTCCAGACCTCCATGGTTAACTAGTGTTGGAATTTAAGGCATGTGCCACCACCCCTGGCTCTGTTCCCAGTGTGGCCTTGAACTCACACAGATCCAGACAGATCCCTGCTTGCCAAGTGATAGGATTAAAGGCATATGCTACCATTGCTTGACTTCTATATAGTGGCAGGCTTTTTCCTCTGATCTCCAGGGAAATTTTATTGGGAGACACAATACATCACCACAGTAATTAAAAGGCATATTTCTAAACAAGGATCAAAGAAAAATTAAAAAGAAAGTGAAGCAGTTTAAGAAGGACAGACCAAGGGCCAGAGAGATGGCTCTATAGGTAAAGGCAATTGTCACTAAACCTGACAACCTGAGTTCAATCCCCGGGGCCCATGGTAGAAGGGCTCTTCCCACAAGCTGTGGTGGTGCACACATATCATATCACACACACACATACACACATACACACACACACACACACACACACACACTCATACACTCACACACACTCACGTGGAGAGAGAAAGTCTCTGAGAGAGAGAGAGACAGAGAGAGAAAGAGAGAGAGAGAGAGAGAGAGAGAGAGAGAGAGAGAATGTAACAAAAAAGGGCAGAACAATGCACAACAAAGGTTGTATATAAAAAGGTCACAGCTAACAACCTCAATAGCAGAAAGTTAAAAGCCTTACTTTGATTGTCAAAAACAAGCAATGGATGCATACTCTAATCATTTTTATACAATACAACACTGGAAGACATTGTAAAAGCAACTAAGAAAGAAAAAGAATCTTAGTCAGACAGCAAGAAGAAACTGTGGTGCTGGAGGGCAGCTCAGTCAGTAAAGCGCTTGCTATGAATCTCAGTTCAGATCCCCCAGCAACCACATAAAAAGTTAGGTATGATGGCTGACCTCTGCAACTCCAGTGCCAGGGGGTGTGGAGACAGTTAGATCCCTGATGCTCATTGGCCAGCCAGCATAGCTAAATCAATAACGTCTAAGGGAGGTGAGAAACCCTGTATCAAAATGTAAGGTGAAAAGCAATGAAGAAAGTCTCCCAATATCGACCTCATACATATAACAATTCCCCAAACACATACATACATATAGCCACATGTACATATAACATACAAAAAAAAAAACACAGAGAAGTTAAACTGTCTCTACAGATGACAAGATCTTACATATTTAAGACTCAACCAGAAATTGTTAGAACTTATCAACAAATTCAGTACAGTTTCAGGATGCAAAATCAGCATACAAATATCAGTAGACTTTTATACACTAACAATGATGTCTGAAAAGAAATGAAAAACAAGCTCATTTACAATAACTACATAAAATTAATAAAAATTCAGGACCAAGGAGTTGAAACATTAATACACAGAAATGTATAAAAGCAAATGTAAGAAGATAGAAATAGAAACACACCGCATGAACTGAATTAATTAATATTGTTAAAATCATTATACTACTTAAAGTGATCCACAAAGTCAACGATTCATACAAAAAGAATGACAATCACAAAATTCAAACAGAACTCTTAGCTTTCTGTTGCTGTAATAAAAAATCATGACCAAAAGCAACTTGGAGAGGGAAGGATTTATTTTGCTTACACTTCCACATCATAGTCCATCATCAAAAAAAGTTTGGGCAGGAACCTGGAGGTAGAAAATAAAGCAGAAGCCCTGAAGGGGCGCTGCTTACTGGTTTGCTCCTCATGACTTGCTCAGCAAATTTTTTATATAACTCAGAACCACCTGCTTAAATGTGGCACCACCTACACTGGGCTGTGTCCTCTCACACCAATCATTAATCAAGAAAATGTTTCATAGGCTTGCCTACACGCCAATCTGGTGGAGGCATTCTCAATTGAGGTTTCTGTTGCACAAATCCTAATTGGTCTTAACAAAAACCTGGAGCCAGATATTGGGGTAAATGCTGAAAGATCAGAGAGACAAAGGAACAAGCCACAGCCACTTCTCTCACCTCGCCAACTCCACAAATACTCTGACTGAATGTCTTTGAGTCCTCAGCTGAGGGGGCTCTAGTTCCTGTCTCCTCATGCCTTATATACCTTTCTCCACCCAGCCATTTCACTTCCTATCTCAGCCTTCCTAGTGCTGGGATTAATGGTGTGTGTGCTTCCCAAATACTAGAGTTAAAGGTATCTGCCACCACTGACTGGCTCTGTTTCTCTCCTAGACTGGATCAATCTCATGTAGCCCAGTGTGGCCTTGAACTCACAGAGATCCAGACGGATTTCTGCCTCACGAATGCTAGGATTAAAGGTGTGTGCCACCACTGCCTGACCTGTATGTATAACTCCGGCTCTGACCTCTTATCTTCAGGCAAGCTTTATTTATTAGATTACAAATATCACCACATTTCCCCTTTTTTGTCTAAAATAATAAAAGGTTATAAATAATATAAGAAAAATTATATACAATAAGTATAATAACTATATACAATATATACAGTCAAGAATTACATTAACAATATCCAGTCCATTAACATTTGACGAATTCAGAAAAAATACTCCATTATTTATCCTATTTTGATGAGTCCCAATTGTTGTACCTAATTCACTTTCTAGCCTAACTTGTAGTACCAACTGAAAACTATCTTTTGATGTCTTCCAAACTTATACACTTTACACCTCTTTAGTGAGTTTCTTTTCTGAATTTGTTAACAAGGAAAACTATAACTATCTAGTCTTCAACTTCCTCAGACACCCAAGAAGGAAATAATATTAGCTAAGGAAGTGCAGACAAGGCGACTTCCAAAAACATTCGACTGAAGACTCAGGGGCATTCAGTCAGAGGATTCATGGAGTTGGTGAGGTGAGAAATGGCTGTGGCTTGTACCTTTGTCTCTCTGATCTTTCAGCATTTACCCCAATATCTAGCTCCAAGTTTTTATTCTAAGACCATTTAGGATCCATGCAACAGGTTTCCTCTTTCCAAATGACTCTAGCTTGTGTCAAGCTGACAACACTTGCCAGCCTAGCTAGGACCAAACAAGATCCCAAATAACCAAAGTTACCTTAAATGAAAGTTGGAGGCATCACATTACTTGAATTAAAAATCCACTACATATCTATAGTAATCAAAACAGCAAGGTATTAATATAAAAACAGAAACACAGACCAATGAAACCTAATAGCCGAAAATAAATATACACATTTTTAGACAATTGAATTTCAACTAAAGTGTCAGTAACATTTGATAAAGAAAGGACAATACTCTCAAAAGTGCTACTGGGAAAACAGGATTTACAAGTGCAGAAAAATGAAATGGCTCATATCATATATAAAACTGATTTAAAAATAATTTAACACTTAAATGTAAGGTTGAAAACTACAAAATCCATTAAGACAAAGCCCAATGAAACAACTCAACAACACTTATTTTATCAGTGACTTTCTGAATATGACCCTTTCCCCCAAAGCAAAAAGCAACAAAATTAAGAACAGACAAAAGAATAACATCAAACTAAAAAGCATCTGCAAAGTACCTGCAGAATGGGAGCAAATCTTTGAAAAACCATACATGGGAGAAGCATTTAGTCCAAAGTCTATAAACTATTGATACAACTGAAGAGCAAGAAAACAAAATACCTGATTTTAAAACTGAGCAAAAGTACCTGAAGAGGCAATTCTTAAAAGAAGGTAAGATATTTACATTGGGAAGATGAATCAGCAGTTATGGAGTGCTCACTGCAAAACCATGTGGAGCAGAGTTTGGATCCTAACACTCACTGAACAAGCTGGGCATCCTGCACACACCTGTATCTCTAGCTCTAAGGAGTTGAAGATAGGAGGATTGCCAGGGCTTGCTAGCTTCCAGCTAGGCTGAGAAAATGTAATCCCCAGGTATAGGGAGAGACTGTGCCTCAAAGGAGTAATAATGTGATAGAAGAGTACACTCAATTCCCTCTTCTGATCTCTGCATGTACATTAAGGCACACATACACTCACACACAGACAGACACACACACACACTCTTTACCAAGAAGAGGAAGAGGCAAAAGAGGAAGAGAAATCCAAGTAGTCAATAGGTCATGAAAAAAAAAATTCAAAACCACTGACCGCCAGGGTTTGGAAATTTTTGTGTATTTTTTTTTCCTTAAAGTACAATGGGGATGGGAGAAGATAGCTCTTAGGAGGGTAAAAAAACATCTGCTGCACAAGCATAAGAACCTGTGTTTATATTTAGCACTCATTTAAAAAGCTGGGCAAGACTGCAAACACACCCAAAGTTGTGAAAAATAGGGGCAGAAAATCTCTGAGGCTTGTTAGTTGCCAGCCTAGCTGTTTTCAGCCAGATACCCTGCCTCAAAGAAATAAAGTGGAGAGAGAGAACAGTATAGCTGGCATTCTCCCCTGGCCTCTGTGTATACACACGTAAATGCACATGCACCACACATACAGAAATAAAGTTTAAAGTGAAGGTACATGATCTGTTAAATAAGAAACATTGCCATTAGACTGATTATGGTAAAAAAGATATAAGATAATAAAAATGGACAAAGTTTTGGAGAAATAGGAACCACTTCACACTACTAGTGCGGATGATATTAGCATAACCACTACTAAAAACACTATGGAGTTTTCTTAAAATTTTAAAAATGGAACTACCACATGATCCAGGAATCCCACTTTAAGTATATAATCATTGTCTGTAAAATCAATATGTTAAAGAGATAGCTTTCACACCCATGTTCATTTTTATGATATTGTAACACGTGAACTGGACAATGAAATTTGGTAAATGTCAACAATAGAGTATTATTCAACCTTTTATAAAAACAAAACAAAACAAAAACAAAAAGAAATTCTGTCTGATGACAATACAAATAAATTATAGGATGATGAGAACTGTGAAATAAACCAAGCACAGAGAAAAACACAATTTCACAGATCTCATATGTGCGTGTGTTTATAAGAGAGAGTGTGTATGTGTGTAGAATACTGCTTCCCTAGCCCAGAGATGGGTATAGGACATAGGAGATGGTGACCAAAAATATCAAACCTGCATTAGGAAAGAAAAATAAACTCAAGTGACCTTATTTATCATAGTAATTGGAGTTAATAACAATATATTAATATAACAATATTCAAAATTTGCTAAGAAATTTTTCACTGCAACCAAAGCACGTTGATTACCTCAATATAGTTAATATGTAGTGCATCTATATTCCAAAACATTATTTTGTATACTATAAGATAACTTATTTTTTCAACTTCAAAATTTATAAAAAACATAGTGGGAAGTATATAAGGATGAAGGCAGACTGTTAAATGGAAAGACTAGGCAAAAAAAATCTACTATATTTCAATTTAACATCACATTGATAGCAACGTTTTCCTTTTCAATTGTATATAACCAATACCACAGGACACTGAAAGGTTTATTGGTCATGGGACAATAGATCTGGTTATTTCTTGAGAAAAAAACAACTTTTCATTGGTAAAAGTTTTTTTTTCTTTTATTGAAAATGGATTTTTTCATTCACTGTATTCTAATTACGATTTTCCCTCCCTAAATCTTTAACTATTAACAGAAGTATTTATACTATCAGAGTAACAAAGTTTTAAACTAGAAGCACTAAAATAAATTCAATACTATTTTATGTGCTCAACATGGTATGAATTTTGTTATAGTATACAATATATTTTATTTATATATTTTATTTGGCAAGTTTATTTTTGGAAATACATTTTTAAATGTTCTATTATTACTATTAGTGTTACTATGAGTATTAGTATTTTATATGTGTGAGTGTTTTACCTGTATATTTGTCTGCCTACCACATGTGTATCTGGTGTCTGAGGAAGCCAAAACAGGGCATTGGATCCCTTAGTACTGGAGTTACAGACAGTTATGAGCAGCCATGTGAGTGCTAAGAATTAAACTCAGGTCCTCTGTAAGAGTAGCCAGTACTCTTAACTGTTAAGCCATCTTTCCAGCTGCAGAAACATATTTTATACTATCTTTTTATTTTATTTCTGTGTGTATTTAAAGGTGTACTTTTGTGTGCCTGAGTGTATGTATGTATACAATATAACACAGTCCTTAGAACATCAGAAGAGAATGTGAAATCCTCTGGAAATAGAGAGATGGGTGGATGTGAGCCATCAGGTGGCTACTGGAACCTAACCTGGGTCTTCTGTAAGAGCAGTAAGAGCTCTTAATCTCTAAACCATCTTTCTAGCCCTAAGCTACATTTTTTTAGGGCAAATGGTGAAATATATGTTTGTAAATTTGCTATGCTCTAAAGTATTAATGATGGAATATCAGCACAATTTCAACAACCTATTTATTCTCACTAAGTTGAAAAGACAAGAATTCAATCAGAATTTCTTGACTCAGGAAACAGAAACTATGGTTCACAAACAGAGAATATGAAAGTAGGAAAACATTGAATGATAACAGATAAAGTGATATACATTATAAGTAATGCAAGCAAGCTTTGGATAGAAATCAATTTGTTTAATGTACTAGAAAGAGAATATATTTAAAGCTGAAATTCAATTGCTATTTCCAATGAAGGAAATTTTTAGAATCAAAACACCTGCTTACTTACATTATTTCATTTCTTTTGAAATCAAATAAAGAGCAATTAAATTTAAATATAAGTGATAAAAATAACTGAATAAATATATTTCTCTCTATTCTCTGGAAATAATATGTGATATATCATGCTGGTGACTCAGTAGATGGCACTGTTCCCATAAAATCAAAATGGTTTGAATAATCTGGCTTGAAATGCTGTAATGGGAAATGGGGCGTGTGTAGGATGAACCAAAAACACTAATGTGCTTTTAACTAAAAATATAAAACAATATTCTAAATATTTATATTAACACTCTAAGTCTATGATATCTTAAATATGATGAATAATTCTGTTATAGGACATTTATTTTCTTTCTAGTTGTAACTTCACTGAAATTCTATAATTTTTTGGGAAATATCAATTAATAATCTATATCTCTAAAGAAAGAAAAATTGGCTATAACCTGCTGTGATATGTTTTTCTGTGCTGTTCCCATTAGTTAGTGAATAAAGCTGCATTGGCCTATGGCAGGGTAGGATGGAGCCAGGTGGGAAAATCCAAGAGAGACAGTGAGAGGAGAAAGGAGAATGGGGGGGAGACGCCAAACCGCTGTCCAAGGAGAAGCATGTAATGGATGCAGGTAAAGCCACTGAACATGTGGTGATACTTAGATAAATAGAAATTAGTTGATTTAAGATGAAAGAGCTAGCTAGCAAGAAGCCTGCCATAGGTCATACAATTGGTAATTAATATAAGACTCTGAGTGAGGGTTGGGGATTTAGCTCAGTGGCAGAGCGCTTGCCTAGCAAGCGCAAGGCCCTGGGTTCGGTCCTCAGCTCTGGAAAAAAAAAAAAAAAAAACTCTGAGTGATTATTTTATGAGCAGCTATGGGATCGTGGGGCCGAGTGGGACTAGAGAAACTAATTACATATGAAATAATACTATTCCTTGTTTCTTTTTAAGAGTGCTTTATTTAAAACAGGAAAGTTTTAGTGGTTTTCAAAATAGTAACCAAGATACTCTCATTCAATTTTTAACTTAATGCTTATTTATTTAGTAGCAGTAGTTGCCGTTGTGTGGTGTGGTGTGGTGTGGTGTGGTGTGGTGTGTGTGTGTGTGTGTGTGTGTGTGTGTGTGTGTGTGTGTGTGTGTAACATGCACATGTATTCCTGTGTGTAGGTCTGGGCATATGTGACATGGAACATGAATGGAGGGCAGAGGGCAACTCCACAGTCTGTCCTCTCCTTCCACCATATGTGTGTTCCAGGGGGCCAGGCTTCTGTGGTAAGTTATTAGGCCTCTCATTCATTTTTGAATGTGTAGTTATAAAGACGCTTCTTAAACATCACTTGTATCTTTTTACTCACTGGCATAGCTACCTAACTTTGTCTTCTCCTTTTAAAAATAATTTTTTCTCACATAATATATCCTGATATGGTTTTCCCCTCCCTTTACTTCTCCCAGCTTCTCCCCAGATCCCCTCCCATCAGGATCTTCTCCCTTTCTGTCTCATTAAAAAATAAACAGGCTTCTAAAAGATAATAATAAAATATAATTAGATAAAAGAAAACTAACAGAGTGGAATAGGATAAAACAAACAGACACAAGGAAAAGAGCACAAGAAAAGTCACAACAAACAGATACAGACAGTGATCCACTTGTTCACATTCTCAATATTCACAAAAAGCACTAAACTGGAAGCCATAATACATACAGGACCTGTAGGGTAAAAATATTACACACACACACACACACACACACACACACACACACACACACTCAAATATATATTTATAAAATAATACACAGAAAATGCATATGTATATATTAAAATTATATGTATATAATAATAAAATTTTAAAAACAAGACAAACTTTAAAAAAAGAAAAAGAAAAAGCCATGAGATACCATTCTGTGACAAGGAACCTCCAAAGATGCCACTGAGTTTGTTTTCTGTTGGCCGTCTATGCTGGGCATGCAGCCTACCCTCTCTCTACCATCTGACTACCCTAACTTGAGTTCCCTAGCAGCAGAAGTAAATTTTATACTTTTTTCTTTATCTTATAACACATTTTATAGATTCCACCATGCATATGTGTACTTAATAATGCCTCAAAAATATCTACTTAACAATGGCACAAAGTAAAGTCAATCATTAACCACAGCAAAGCATATTCAACAGCTGCTTACTAAGTGGGGTTGAAACATCAATAAATGAAAGCAACAAAAGGAATACCAATAAAACCTATAACCCAGATAGTAATTTAATTTGCCAATTTTTTATCCATGCTCTTAAGTTGGAAGATTATTATGGCATAAAGGAAGCAATTAATGTAATTTAAATTGAGTTGTATGGCCATAAACAATCTAAGCAATTTTTCATTCATTCATTCAAAGTATTCATTGACAATTTACAATGTATTACATGGCTCCATGGTTATAAATAATAAAAAAAAGTTAAGGTGTTTTAAGGAAATCAAGATATTCCCTACATTTAGCAGCTCACATCCCACCAGATTCATTTTCTTTTTAGAAGTTCAAACAGAATGGTCAGACACTTGAAGATTTCGGATGAAAGCGATTGGGTATTAAATAGCTTATTTACTCATCTTGGCATTAGTATTTGTCCAGATCAATCACTGATATTTGAGATCTCAGTGCTACACTACCATCCAAAGTCCCTTAATATGACTGAAAAAAGATCAACTCAAGGCTCTAATGTGGCTCTAGAGCAGTGGTTCTCAACCTTCCTAAAACTGCAACCCTTTAATACAGTTCCTTATGTTGTAGTGACCCCCAACCATAAAATTATTTTTGTTACAACTTCCAAACTGTAATTTTGCTACTGTCATGAGCCATAATGTAAACATCTGATATGCAGGATATCTGATATGCGAGCCTGTGAAAGGATCGCTCAACCCCTAAAGGAGTGGGTCGTGACTACAGGTTGGAAACTACGGCTCGAGTCTCAGCTTATTCTAATCCTGTATGATCAAGATTCCAGAAGTGGGTTTTGTACTGACATTTGCTCATTTTTTTGCCAGTCCTGTATCTGAGAACCCTAGAAATCGGTTACATGGCAGAATTCTGCTGCAAGATGATACTCATATTTTTGTGATGATATACTTACATAAAATTTTCTGATAAGTCCTGTCCATCTGTTGAGGCTAGGTCCATCTGAAAATTCAGTGTCAACAAAACTATTTTAAAGACAACCTAGCTTGCAGCATCTTCAACAACCCTCCTGCATTCAGTTTAATCATCAAAGTCCACACCTATATATATAAACTGATGATATAACAAAAAAAATAGATCTTAAAATGAATAGCAAAAAGACAATGTATATTCCAAAGAACCTATAGTACAAAAGAAGCTAAGCTCAAGCTTCTGTACAAGCACTACCCTAAGTTGTCCTGTCCTCTGCTTCACTCTGGAGAATACTGAAGAGGTCTATGAACACTCTTACAGCATCTAAGATTCATTACCTCTTCAGTTTCCAGTCGGTAGAAGTGATTAAAGAACAAATGAAGAGGTTAGGCTATGGGTTAATAGACTCCCAGTAAGTTAACATAGCATGCAAATAATACAACCAAGACAAGGAAAAACGAAGTGATTCAGAAAGGGAAAAAAACTTTCCCAAATATTTCCTATGTATCAGAGACACAACCAATATGTATTTCCTTAGTATTTTCACTCTTTCATAAAAGAGTAGTTACCTTTCAAGTCACCATGAACACTTTTTATTAAATTTGTAACTGAAGATCTGAGTCTCTTTTGTGACTACTGATTTGATTAAAAAGGAATAGCTCTTCAATGAAAGCTATTAAATTCTTGAATGATTATAGTGAATCAATAGAATATTTCTATAAAAATTTTAAAGTGGGTTATTAGCCACTCAAATGTCAAAGCCACATTAAAGTTTTTTAAAGAAAGAAGATGAACTAACTAAAGTCCTAGTAATGTGCAAAGTAAAGGGAGGAGGGTAGGGGAATAAAATCACCAAAATGTAAGAACTTAGTAGGTAGAGTTATTATCACCTCTACTGAAAGTAAAAGAACTTAAAGAATCTTTAGAATTGATAAATTGATATTACAAAACTATGTTTTTAAAATAAATATTAAAAAGAAAAATTTCTTTTTGTTTCTATTTTGCTCTTATATTGTTCTCATTTTTCTAAAATCTTGAAGAAAATAAAATCAGAAATCATCTTTTAGTTTCACATCTTCAATATATCTTTACCTATCTTAAATATTACTTAGGTTAAATACAAAATTGGTATCTGCTAGTATAGTATAGTATAGTATCACATACACTACATATTTTTATTACTGACTTTTATTTTAAAGTATTTTATTATAAGAAATTAGAACAGTAATAACCTTGATTAGGATAGTAATAGGATAGCAATAATCATTAACATTTTGTACCATTCTCTGTTCATTATTAATTGATTTAATGCTAACAGTTATTTAAGGTTAAGAAGCTTATAATCAAATTATACATATATAAGTATATATTAAATATATATAATTAAAATGTTTAGTTATTTACTCCAAAAATCAGATTCTGCTGAGAAAGACTTAGAATAGATAGCCTCTAAAAGCCTTTCTGAGTCCTTATGTTTTACGACTACACTTTATTTCAAATCCTTACTTGGTATTAGTACTAAAAAAGAGTATATTAAAGTTAAGTGTATACTACTTTCTTACAAAGAAATATTCACTTTGTAGTATTTAATGAAAGTATATTTACTTTTGACCAAGAGTGAATTTGAAGCAATGGGTAGAAAAATTAGAAACTAACACAAAATCTCTCTAATTTTCTATTTAAAAAAACAAAATAAGATTCTTAATCTCCTAGTCAAACACTTAAAAAGATCAAAACTTAACTCTATATAACTAAATATCAAGCATTAGAGGAAAGAACATGGCACTGTGTCTAAAGTAAAGCAACCTTTACATTATATTTTTGAAATATAAGTCATTTCTTAACTATAATGCTTTTAACTTACCATATTACTTAACAGTTCAACTCAGTGCTCTGTCCTCTTAGACTACATAATTTTAGACTGTTTATCTTACCCAGAAATTACGTAATTTTAATTTTGTGTTTGAGAAAGCATTTCCTCATTTATAATCATTTTTCATTAACAAAAGAAAACAGCTTAAGACTTTGAACAAAATTATTCTCTAAAATATTTTAAAACATTCTAACTCTATGTCATCTAAGAAATAGTACTTATGCCTTATTTCATCCTTGGTCAAAAGATATTTATTCATTTCCTATAGCCTCTGAATTACTATAAAAATTAATTTATTCACTTTAAAAGTTCCAAAACTTTAAATATATTTTAAACAATATAAATTTATACCTTTATACTTTCATTTTTCATACATATTACATATAAATTACTAAATTTATCTTCAAAATACCTTCTCTAGTAGGTTTATCATCTCAGTTTTGCTGACAAGAAAAACCAAGACTAAAAGACAATATGTGTTCTTCTAAAGGCATTTAAATTCTGAAGTTAAATGCAGGTAAAGTGTATAGATGCTTTCCTCAATATATATACTCAGCAATTTCCAATTAGATGTATTACATCACTATAATAAAGAATAAGATTCCCATGTTCAAAATACACCATAGTGTAATAATTTGTATTCTTATAAAAACCTAATGTGCTAACAATTCATAACCTAGACAAACTTTTTTTAATTCATGTAGTCTTTCCTACAATTTGAATTACATATTGTTCCTGATGGGAAATTAATAACTTTTTCAAATTCCTGTTTAAATATCTGTTTCTAGACTTGTGGATGGAAAGATTGAGTGTCATTGCCATCAATAGATAAATTCATTGATAAGTTCATAGCTGAGTAGGTTATTGGAGGTAGAACATGCTTGGAGAAAGTGTGTCAATGGGAATGATGTAACATTTTTTCCCCCTTTTAAACACCACCTCTTTTTGGCAAAATGGCTTTTCTCTTTTCTCCCCTACCACCATCTCTTCCCACCTTTAAATTGTTGCTTATTCGTAATATGCCTTTGAAAGGGGAACCTTGTTCCTGGCCCCTTCCTCTCTGTTCTCTCTGCTTTCTGGTTGTCATAAAGTGAGTAGCTTTATTCTACCATGTGCTCCCAACCATGATTATACCTAACTCGAATATAAATGTAATGAAACCAGCCAACCATGGACTAAAACCTCTGGTGTCATAAGCCAAAATAAAGTTTGCTTCCTTTAAGTTTATTTCTTTGAGTATATTGTCATAGTAATAGAAAGTTGACTAATAACACCTACTTTCACAAGTAGGATGAAGTTATCAAATATCACCATTTCGACCACAGAAAAAGTAATATGAAGGATCAGAACACTTCTTGCTTTTACTGGAGTAATAATTTACTAGTATATATGGATGGATAGATACAAATTAGAAGCAGAACACTCCTCTTTGTCTAATTTACACTTATTATCTAACAGCTAATTCTGAGTGCAAATACACTTTATGGCAATTGGTTATTTCCATTCTTAAATGAATATATTTAAATAATACATTCACATTTTGCATTCTACTGAATAGGCAGAAATGGGCACAAAACAATTCTGATAGTCTCTGTGTCCTGGTGTACAAAAATTGTCTTGTGATCAAAAGATTCAAAGTACATCAAATCTAATCCAAAGAAACTTTGCTCCTGTTTCTTTAAAAGTGGCATTCCCTAAAACAAATGTTTAATATTGGTTCATAGAACAGAGGAGTTAAAAGTTCAAAAACTAACTTAGTAGTTGAAATAAACTTGGAATAAAATTACTAATTAACTAATAGTTAAGCACAACATCCATAACAAATGCCCTAGAGGTTTTGCAAGTTGAACTTCTGGTAGGTAAGTTGATTGATTTGGCATTTTCATTTTATATTGAAAAAATAAGATAGAATAAATAAATTAACTCAAAGCGTAAGCTTCTGTTCTTCCCTAGTTCAGTTCCATTTTCTATTTATCTTAATTACATATTAAAATACTTGCCCATTTCCACAGTCATCTATGCCAGCTTTTATAATAACCTATTCCAGGCACCTGCGCACATGCTTCAAAGTCTCCAGTCATGTGCATGTACGTGCATTATGTTTGTGTGTGCATGTGTATGCATGGGGGTGTGCATATGGAACCCAGAGGCAAGTGGATCTCTGTGAGTTCAAGGCCAGACTGATCTACACAGCAAGTTCTAGAGCAGTCAAGGCTACATAGTAAGACCCTGTCTTTAAGAATTATAAGCCAGGCGGTGGTGGCACAAGCCTTTAATCCCAGCATTCAAAAGGCAGAGGCAAGTGAGTTCGAGGCCAGCCTGGTCTACAGAGTGAGTTACAGGACAGCCAGGACTAAATACCTGTCTCAATAAGCAAAAGGAGAGAACAAATCACCAAAAAGAAGATAACCTTATAAGGGAAGCACTTTAGAATCTGCAAAAGGGGCTAAGGTTTTGGTGAATTCTAAGGTGCACATATACAAGTTATAATTTTGTAAGGTCAGCATCCCTAGGTTAGGAAAAGCTCTAAAGTGATATTTTATAAATCATAAACTGTTATATGACATAGATAGAAGTCTGATCAGCCAGAGCAAGAACAGAGAAAATACTAAAAATATATTAAAATGAGGTTCTAGAAAGGCTACATGTGTAGAGCTCCAGTTAGTCAAGTGTCTTCCTTACCTGCCTTCTATTTTTGTAGTATGTGTGTGTGTGTGTGTATATGTGTGTGTGCAAGTGAGTTTACAAGTGAGTTAAGTACACATAGAGAGGTGCACACACACCTGAAGATACTACTGTTGAGTGTGACCCTTGATCTATTTCCACCTTATATACTGAGGCAAGGTGTTTTGCTAAACCTGGAACTCACCATTTATAGTTAGCCTAGCTAGCCATCTTGCTCCAGGGATTCTTCGTTTCCGCCTCCTGTAGCTAGCATTATGGGTGGGCCTCCACCCAGTTTTTATGTGGGTGCTACAGAGTCAAATTCCTTATGACTACACAGCAAGCACTTTACCTGCTAAGCCACATATCCAGCTCTTCCACCTTTTTCTTGAGATCGGGTATTTTAATAAATCTGAAGCTCACCAATTCAACTATAATGGCTGGCCAGTAAGCCTCAGGGATCCTCTTCTCTCCATCTCTCCAGAATGGGACTAAAGGTACTTACTAGTTTTTTGGATTGGTTTGTTTTGATTTTAAGTGGTAGCTAGGGATCAAACTCTGGTCCTCCTGCTTGCATGATAAGCATCCGCAAGATTACTATAGTTTAAAGAGAGAACTATAACTAGTAAAAATAAGGAAAAAAAACTGACAAAAACAGAAGGGCACAAACAAGGATTTTAAGTCAGATATTATAAATATGCTTTAAAATGTAATAAATAAAGAAGGAATAACATCATAGAAATGAAAGCATTTTTAAGATAAAGGACTTTCTCTGTTTAGGACTGAATACATAAAAGAATTGGAAAGAGCATCACTCCCAGCAATATGACAAGAAAATTGTAAAATTCAAATTTATTAGTTATTCTCAGCCCAATAAAGAAGTGAAGTGGAGCAACTAACCTGAAACATATAGAACAACATGCAAAAAGCAGAAGTAGAGCTTTTCCTAACCTAGGGATAGATGCCACTGAAGCCTATAAAAACTACCAAAAAAATAAAGTAGGAATTTTTAACATACTGCTAAAAGTTATTAAAGAGTGTAAAACCCTAGGGGCGGCACACACAGGGAGCTGTATATTTTTACCCTTTCTTCTGGAACCCTACTAGGAATACAATGAATATAGGAGGGGAAATGAGTGAATTTTTCATTGTTAACTAGAAGAAAAGAAGAGAACCCAGGCTGGGCGGTGGTGGCGCACGCCTTTAATCCCAGCACTTGGGAGGCAGAGGCAGGCGGATCTTTGTGAGTTCGAGGCCAGCCTGGTCTACAGAGCGAGATCCAGGAAAGGCGCAAAGCTACACAGAGAAACTCTGTCTCGAAAAACCAAAAAAAAAAAAAAAAAAAAGAAGAAGAAGAAGAAGAAGAGAACCCAGAACTGAACAGTCACCTAGGACTATCTAGTCTTCCCCCTCTATCAAACAAAAGTCTTACAAATCATGTGTAAGGATACTGGTATAATTCCATTCAAACTAAATGATGCACTCTATTCAGAACTGTTTATTTCACCTAAGTAACAACATCCCTAATCTTTAAGAGAAATGGCACCAAAACCATGGCCTGATGAGAACTCACTGAAGCCAGGAGGGGAAAAGAGGTAGCTCTATTTCCAGAGAAAAACAGAAACATAGGATAGCCCCAGCACTACAACTGGAAGAAAAACAGGAACCCTTGTCAAGACTTATAAAATTGACTCTTAATGGTAACAGTGTAAGGAGAGGAACATACACATACTAACTGTTATAATTTGGATCTGAAATGTCCCCCAAAGACTTGTTTCCAAGCTTTTAAGCTACTGAGCAGTGGTAGAGCTTAGAGGGTAAAGTCTAATATAAAGAAGTTAGGAGTTAGATCCTTGGAGTTTTGCTATTGAAAGGTGTGCTGGCTAATCTTCATTATCAACTTGATTGGCTTACAAAACATCCAGGACATTAGAGACACTAATCAAAGGATCTGTGAGGGTTCTTCCAAAGAGAAATTACTTGTTATTAACTGTTTTTTATTATCTACAGTGGCTGCCCTTTAAGCAATGGCTTCTGCAGCAAGGGCAGCAGCCTGAGGGGATTCTGTTTCCTAAGGGACTGACTCTCTTTCAAAACTACTAAGGAAAGCTTTATCTAAATCTAAAGAACTCACAATTCAAGGTTTGAGGTGGAATTCTGCTCACTCAGAGAAGCTGAATAGCAAGAAGCTAAACTTCTCCCTTTGCTGCAAAAAACCCAGGGTCCTTCTCTCAGCACCTACTTTAAAACCCTTTACAGTGTTCTGCCTGCAGGCCAGAAGAGAAAACCAGATCTCATTATAGACAGTTGTGAGCTGCCATGTGGGTGCTGGGAATTGAACTCCAGTCCTCTGGAAGAGCAGCCAGTACTCTTAACTGCTGAGGCATCTCTCCAGCCCTAGTTCTCTCTTCGGGTGTGCAGGCAGAACACTGTATACATAATAAATAAATAAGCCCTTAAAAAAAAAAAAGGAATTTGTTTGCCAGGACCTGGGAGATGGTTCAGTGGGTGAAAGGACCTGCCTCCAAGGCTGAGGACATGAGCTCAGTCCTAGGATCCAAAAAGTTGGAGGAGAGTCCTGAAAGTTGTCCTTTCACCTCTACTCTGTGTGACACACACACACACACACACACACACACACACACACACACACACACACACACACACTAATATATTAAAAACAAAAACAAACAAACAAACAAACAACCCTTGCTACATGTGGTTCCTCCCTACCACTTCCTGTGAGCTACTTGCTGACTCAGCCTCCTGGTCCCAGGTTAATTTATTTAATTAAACATATCTTTGAATTGCTAACAAAATCAGTAGGAAAAAAATGCAACACACTTTAAAATAATATTCCTCAACACTTACTGACTGTGTAACACCCACTCAGAAAAAATAGGCAGCATTATCTTATCGAATCTCCAAACTAAATAAAAGTGGAAAAACGGAGCAAGTTAGCTGGGTTCTCTCTCTGCTTCTTGATGCACTCAGATGTGAGCAAGTTCCTCCTTCTACAGCCTCGAAGTCGTACCTCCTCTGCTATGACAGACTGAACCTCCTTAAACCATTAAGCTGTCTTCCCTTGGTTGCTTTAGCCAGTTATCCTATTATAGTAACAAGAAAACTAATACAAAGAGGATAGTGGGACACCAGCCCCTTCCTCTTACTGCTTCCTGGAATCACCATGATGCATTCCTGTCACGATACACAAACGCCACTGCAGATCCAGAGAAACAGAGCCTAGTGAACATGAACCTCTGAAATCATGAGTCAAATAAGTCTTTCCCTTTTCGAGACTAATTTAGCATTTCAGCTTATTAATAGAAAGCTAACACACTACCAAACCACACATGTATGCACATTCATACTATGTCTACCACACGCTAGACTAGAATAATTTAATTCATTGACTTCATTATGCAGTATAGTCAACACAAGTATTGTTAACAAGATTCCATTTAATTCAGGTTATATAAAAAGTGCATTTATATATAGTCAAGTACTACACAGTGAGGTTTTATCCTATGATGGACCACATGTATGACAGTGGTCCTGTAAGACTACGATGGAGCTGAAATCTTTCTATTGCCTACTGCCATCATAGCTGTTGGAATCTCATAATGAGAAACAAGTTACCAATGTGGTTGTGATGATGACATAAATGAATAAACCTATGATATTACCAGTCATATAAAAGTATCTCACATACAATTATATATAGTACCATAATACTTGATAACAAAAGACTGTTACCAATTAATACATATCTTACATAAACTTTAATTTTGGCACATACTCCTTCTAGATATTTTTTAAGTTTACTATAAAACACTATTGCATGTTACATCAGAAACAGCCTCATGTATCTCATACTTAACTCTTCTTGTGAAGCATCAAAAAGCCATATCAGTGATTGGCTATAACAAGAAATCCACGAGTCTGTTTAAAAGGCAAAAGAAAACTCACTGTACCGAACAGAACTGACATAGGTTCTGGAACACTGTGCTGGCCGCCTGAATCAGTCTCGCATCCAAGTTCCAAGAGGGAGTGAAGAGAGAGATACCTGCGTGCATCTCAGGTCTTAAGGGTCGCCCAGAGGCCAAACCCCAGGGGGCATGTACTTCAAGGTCATAACCTAGTAGAGCAGTGCCTGCTGCATCTCTGGGGCGGTGCCTCAAGGTCATAGACAGAGCAGCTACCCGCTACATCTCCCCTTTTGTCTAAATAAGAAAGTTTTAGAAGTGGATGGGGTTTCACAGACAAACTAGAAATTCAATTCTGCTATTTATAAAGTCAAGAAATTCAAGTCAGTAAGAATTTTCAAGGTAATACAGCTAAGTAATGGTAGTATCAGGGATGAAACCCACATTTTCAATTGAAACATACAATAATCAAATTTATGAGTCTATTAATTTTTTTCAAAAAAAATTAGAAGCAAAAACAAAACTTGTACTAAGTTCTATTTTCTGACAGTAAATTAATACTATTTTTGTCCTTCTAACTTAGGTCTTTCCACAACAACAAAATTAATGTTCAAAGGCAGTCTCAGACAATAAATTCACACTATCTATCCCCTAATAGCAGAAATTCCTTGCCCAACTTTGAACATTATAAACTCTTTAAGCAACATGTACTAGCAGTCATTTTCACCACAATCACAACAATCATCTGGATATAGACACAAACTATTTTCATAAAATAAAAACAGTTTAAAAAGTAATCGGCAAATTACATAAGCTTAACAAAATATTTCTATTAGCATAAAAAATACATCAGCAAAGGCCCATGAATGACTGGCAACTTAGTAAATCATACCATACAAACAACACATTCAAAACTGACAGTAGGAAAGCATATTCACACATGTAAACATACACAGTCATATAAATATACATTTACACATACTATCTGCTATGGTTTGCATATATAATGTCTCACAAATCATACAGAATTATCTGTTTTACAGAATTATCCCAGTGTGTCCAAGTGATACACTCATTCAAGATTATCTGGTTACCAATTGTCAGGGACAAGGATAGAATCTCTAGTTAGTGGAAAAATACAGACCCCCATAAGACAGGGAACTAGATCATCTTACAGTCAGGTTGCCTAGCAACAGGACATTGAGGCAGAGCCCTTGACCCTTTCACCCTGTAAACATCCTATACAAACATCCTGTTAGCTTGCCCTACCTTTATGCAGATGACAGCTTCTTGCTCCCCCCACCCTGCAGGAACTATATAAACCCTCTTGGAGAAAAAGTTGCACCTTGATCAGAATCTAGACTTGGTGTATTTCCTTGTATCTCCTGTCTCTATCACTCCGTCCTTAGGGTGGTCGAGAACCTGTTGAAGCCCTGCAGGCGGGGCAACCAATACGGAACAAACAGCTAAAGTTATTTAATTTCCAAAGGTCAAACAAAGCATCAAATTTCATTAGTTACTTTCTGTTAAGTAATAGCTTTAAATATATGAGTAGAACACCTAAATTAAACAACACAATAAGAAATGGCCTGACCAAAACATATATCCTCCATCAGTTTAGCAGATTAATTTTGTCAAGATACCAAATTTATTGGCCCACTGAGGCCACGGATAATGTTACACACCTGTCATCTAGGCATTGAGGATGCTAAGAGAGGCGGAACACAAGTAGACGCCCAACCTGGGCTACACAGTAAGACTCTGTAAGAGGACTCTTGGCCCACAACTGTATCATTTGTCAGTTAGTTATACACTCCAATGAATGGAAAAAAATCAAAAAAGTATACAACTCTTAGCCGCAGAGTAACAGCACAAAACAAATGGACAACCCACTTACAATAAAATTAACTAAATAATTTTCATTATGGAAAACTGCATTTATTAAATGGATGTGATTGTTGGTATAGTACACACAGCCTCCTTGTGATAACTAATTACAATTCTTTTCTTAATAAAAACAGTCTGACACATACACATATCCTCCCATTTTATGCATTACTTGCTCAACACAGAAACAAAGTAGACATATTTTATTTCTACATAAGTTGAGAAAAATAAACATGTATATATCTATCAAGAAATAATATTTTTAATAAACTGGTAAAAAGTCCACATTTACAATCATATTAGCATTTGAAATCAATTAATAGTTATTACTCTAGATTTAACTATAGCACATGAAAATTTTAACAAGGTACAATTTATCTAGGGCAATGATTCACAACCTTCCTAATGCTGTGACCTTTTAATATAATTCCTCATGTTGTGGAGACCCCAACCATAAAATTATTTTCATTGATACTTCATAACTGCAATTTTGCTACTTTTATGAATTATAATGTAAATATCTGTGTTTTCCGATGGTCTCAGGCCACCCTGTGAAAGGGTCATTTGACCCACAGGTTGAAAAACGACTGTTATAGGGAATTAAAAGCACAAAGGATTAGACAACAGTGAATACACTTCAAATTTAGAATGTGGTAGTTTTTTTGTTTTGTTTTGTTTTTAGAAAATGGAGGGCAGTAAGGAAAGCAGGAAAGATAAACTGCTACAGACCGAATCAAAATTTTGGTTTGTTTACAAAGGGAACTTCTATAATTAAAACAAACAAGAAAACCTATCTCTAAACTCTTTGCTTTCTATCAACTAGTTTTAGAATTTAGGAAAGTCACATAAATGCAAATCTGAAGCTCTGGACTTAAATAAAAGGAATGATGGGCTAGAGATGGCCCAGCAGTTAAGAGTATATACTGTTTTTCAAGAGAACTCAAGATAAATTCCCAGCATCTACATCAGGTGGCTCATAACTATCTATAACTCTAGGTGGCTCATAACTATCTATAACTCTAGGTGGCTCATAACTATCTATAACTCTAGCTCCAGAAGGTCTAGAAACTCTAGCCTCTTCAGGCGCCTGAATTCATATGCACACACAAACATATATAATTACAAGTCATATGCACACACAAACATATATAATTACAAGTCATATGTACACACAAACATATATAATTACAAGTAATAAAAATAATAGCAGTAACCACCATCTATTTTTATTTTATGTATTTGAATATTTGCCTGGAAGTATGTATGCGTGCCACGTGTGTGCCTAGTGTTCAGGGAGGTTGGAGAGGATATCAGGTCTCCTAGAACTGGAGTTACAGACCGATGTGAACCACCATGTCCAAGTCCTCTGGAAATGTAGCAAGTGCTCTTAAGAGCTGATCCATCTCTCTATTTCTTACAATCTATCTTTTAAATGTATGTTTTAGTTATTTTCAATAACAAAGAAAATGAGATAATTTATTCAGTTTTGCCAAAAAAAGCTAAATTTATTGAATTTACAAAACTTTTTAATTTAGTAACTTTACCTTCCAACTTAATTTTTAAGTTCAAATATTTATTATATAACAATGATATGTGATAATGTTGGGTGTAATTATATAAGTACTTAAAACAAAAATTGGCACTTCTTTGTCCATTTAAAACTTTTTAATGATACTCCATGAAATCCTAAAATCTAAGAGCTCCTAGAGTAGATGCTAAGGACATTAACATTTTTCAAACCCAATGAAAAGTTTAAATTTTCCCTATAACCTAAAAAACATACATACCAATTTTCCAAAACTATAAAGATGAATAGAAACTTCAGATATCATTAGGAAGAATACATATCCGGGCCCTCTAGAACCTTCAAATGGAACATGCAATTAATGTTTTCAACAAGTACTTACTGTGCACTTGTCAGAAGAGCAAAGCAAAACATTACTATAAAAACTTGCTATGACCTCTTTTATCAGAAGAAAAGATTTGTCCATATGAAAAGCCACACTAAAGGTGACTAGCATTTAAGGGAAGAAGAAAAACGAATGTCCAGTGAATAGAAATGAAAGCAATCAGAATGACAAAAATTAAGTTGGAAAAAAATCAGTATCTAACCATGTTGTCTAAGTTTTAGGAGCAGAAATCTTTTCTACAAGAAGAGAGAGTGAGGAGTCAGACAACATGCCTAATACTGAACGCAAATTATTGTAAGGGTTTACTAGAATCAAGAAAGACTTTAGAGTTGGAATAGCAAATGAAACTACAGCAAGCACTTCAGTGACTACCTTAGGCTCCCTTACATTTTCTTTAGGTAAGGTATTTGTCCTAAGTTACATTATATCTGAATGACAACTTGAATGTTAAAAAACAAAAACAAAAGGCATACTCCTAGATGATAACTTTAGAGACCTAAGCAAAAGAAGAGGCCAGGTATGGTAGAAATAAGCTTATAACATCAGGAAATAGGAAGATGAGGCAGAGGGGTTACAAGTTTGAAGCCATCAACCAATCTAGCTACATAGCAAGTTCCAAGACAACCAGGAATATACAGCAAGATATTGTCTTAATAAATAAACAAGCAAACAAACAAAAGGGGATAGAAGCATTAAAATGAAATCCAGTGTTCGGGAAAATGTAGAAATAATTCTTCATTCTTACCTATCGAACAGAAACATAACTATGTAAATTCATTATGTAGCAAACCCTACATATATAATATAAGGTAGAAGAAATCCAAAGTTATTTCATATCAAAATATGACACCCTAACATGCTGTCTGGGTTTTGTTTGTTTTATTGGTTTCTTGCATTTTTTTCACTTCTATTTCATTAATTTCAGTCCTAATTTTGTTTGTGTCTTCCTATCTACATTTTGATTAAAAATTCTTTCATACGGTATATTATGATCACATTTTCCTTCTCCCAGCTCCTCCCAGATTTGATCCTCCCTACTTCTCTAATCACCCAACTTTATGTTCTCTCTTTACAAATGCACACACACATGCACACACGCACACACGCACACGAGCGCATGAACACACACATCAAAACAAAAAGACCAATATGACAAAAAAAAATGCACACACTCACACACAAAACAATAAAAATTAGGTTCATTTTGTTTTGGCCAACTGAGCATGAGGTCTGTCCTTCAGTGTGGTTGTTAGACCCAGTTGACACTCCCTTGGGAAAAAAAACTGATTTTCCCTTTGCCAGCAGGTATCAATTGCAAATAACTTCTTAGTTAGGGGTAGGACCCCATGTTTACTTCTTCTTAGTGCAAGAACCCCATGGGGCTTGAAACTGTGCAGGACTGTTATGGAATGTTACTTTAACTATGCAAAGAAGTGTTACATTTGTTTCTGCTGCAGAATATTATTTTAACTGTGTAAAGGTGTGTTACATTGTTTCTGCTGCTTTTATTTAGTTATGTAAAGATGTGTTGCTGTTTCACCTTTCCTGCCTAAGGCACCTGATTGAGCTAATAAAAAGCTGAATGTCAACAGCTAGGCAGAGAAAGGATAGATGGTGCTGGCAGACAGAGAGAATAAATAGGAGGAGAAATTTAGGCTGGGGGGGGGGGGGGACAAGAGAAGAGCCGGGCGGTGGTAGCGCACGCCTTTAATCCCAGCACTCAGGAGGCAGAGGCAGGCAGATCTCTGTGAGTTTGAGGCCAGCCTGGTCTACAGAGTGAGTTCAAAGGAGTGAGTACAAAGGAGCCAAAACTTCACAGAGAAACCCTATCTCAAAAAACAGAGAGAGAGACAGAGACAGAGACAGAGAATGAATATGAGAGAGAAAGAGAAGGAAATGCCCAAGGCCAGCCAGCTAGGCAGCCACCAGCCAGCTAGATGGAGTAAGTCATACAGAAGGAAAGGTAAAAAGCCCTGAGGCAAAATGTAGATGAAAAGAAACAAGATAATTTAAGTTATAAGAGCTAGCAAGAAACAAGCATAAGGCCTAGAATTCATAACTAATGAATTCCGTGTTATGATTTGGGAGCTGGTTGGTGGCCCAAAAGAAAGCCTGGTTTACAGGTCTTACTCATTCTGCCACAGTCCCTATGAGTTCATATGCACATCAGTCCTGTTGTGTCTGAAAACACTGTTTCCTTGAAGTCATCCATCACCTCTGGCTCTTCACAATATTTCTGCCTCCTCTTCTGCCTGAATAGCTCCCTGAGCAGTGAGAGGAAGGTTTTACAAAGACATCCCTTTTAGAAATCCAGAGTCTCTGATTATCTGCACATCCATCTGTGGGTCTCTGCATTACTTTCCATCTATTGCAAGAAGCTCTGCTGTGAGCTAAGCAAAGCACTGAGCTATGTATTGGTATAGGAGTATGTCAATGGGAGTCTTTTTATTATGATATTCCATTAGCAGAATAATAGTAGGTTTTCCCCTAGGCCAATGACCTATTTAGTCTCAGGTTCCTGGCTACTTTAGCAGTCAGGTATGGGTTCTATCTCATGAAATGGGCCTTAAATCCAGTCAAAAAGTGACTGTTACTCCCATACCAATTGTGCCACAATTTCACCAGTATGCTTTACATGTAAGTCACTGTTGAAGGGTATAGGGTTAGTAGTTGGGTAACAATGATGATTACCTTTCTCCTCCAGTAGCATGCAGAGTACCTTTCAGCACATGAACGCTAGTTTGTTTGGGAGAAGCTTCTAGTTAGGCACCAGCTTGACAATGGTTCAATGAAATAGTAAGTGTTGTCTTTAGCAACAGGGTCTTACTATCAAGTTGTGAAGAGCAACCAATAGCATGCTGGCTATTTTACTCAACCGTGCTTACCAGCAAACTTGAGGAGAGGCTTTATTGTGTTATTCCCTTTAGTTGCTTAAAGACAGACCGCCTACAAAGCATAACAACTATCTTTGATCTATTCTTCAATATTTTACAATCTAAACTCTTACCAACAGAAGAACGAGGGTGTAACAAACAAAAAAGTGTTGGTCTCCCAGGTCCATTCATTCTTTCAAAGAAAATCATTTATGAATTTGTGCACAGAAGTTTCCTGAAAATGGCAGACTGACAGAGCTGAATGTAAAGAGCTGGAATGTCATAGTGCAGATCAAGAGCCAAAATTGTCTTTGGCTATCTTTCATCTTCTTAATAGCTATTTATCACCCATTCTTTATCTGACCTAAAATCCTTCTGTCAGGTACAACCTTTGGAATGTATTCTTAGCAGACCACTAGCTTCTACAACCAAAAGCTAAGAATGTCATCAGATAGCAGAATTTTCCCTGCTTTGCTATAACTACTTACCTGATGTCCTCATCAATGTATTTGGTAAATAAATTCATTTATGACTTTATTTTGTTATGTCTATGAAAAGTTTATACAACCACATTCATGCTTTCACAATATATTGTATTATTCAGGGTTAAAATCTATGTTCCTAGGCCATGAGAACTTATATTGGCTCAGAATAAACTATTTCCTATTCCCTTTGGTTCAAGAGATATATTTTGTACCTATAAACTTCAGTCTGTCCTTTTAAGCCAATCATTTATTCCTAAAAATCACCTACTACCTTCCAAAATTCCCTTCATTTTCTCACTTCCCTGTTTCCTATTTAGAATATGTAACTATGTGAACCTCACTAGATTATTGATTACCCTCAAGCATAAATAAATTTGCACATCTTCCTCCTAAATAATCATTGCCACCTCATTCCAGCACTTTCATCAATTAAACTTATCTTAATATATATTATATAGAAGCCACAGTAGTGTTACACCCCTTATTATTCTTTAAAATCATTTATCTAGCATTTAAAAAACTGTCTAATATCTTATAACTAAAATAGTATTCCTTAAAGAGAGCTATAGGTTTAAAACCTATATAATAGCTTCTTCATAGATTATATATTTATATCAATAATATCCCTTGAAGAAAACAAATGAACTTTAAATGCAAACATTTTAAACAAAGCTGTAAATTTCCTAATCCCCAGATATCTGCGAATGTTATTTTATATGTGGAGTTCAGAATATACCACCTTAATATATACCACTCTAATATCAGAATTATTTGAGCTTAAGGCAAACTGATGGGGAAAAATGGGGACTATGCACAGATATAATCTCCCCACCTTCCCCCTCTCTACTAGGAAGAGCAAGAGATAAATCATTTTTAATTACCAGAAACAACTCTAAGCTCTTAGCAACCCAAAGCAGACAATACCAAAACAATCTACACAAGTTGTGATGGTTAATTTTCACTGTTGGCTGACTGGATTTAGAATCACCCAGACAGGGCTGTGTGTGTGTGTGTGTGTGTGTGTGTGTGTGTGTGTGTGTGTGTGTGTGTGTGTGTGTGTGTGTCTGAGAGGATGTTTCGAGAAAGACTTAGCTGAGGAGGGAAGGTTAATCCAGAATATGAGCAGCACTATCCCACGAGATAAAGTCAGTTGAGTGTCATTATTCATTTATCTTTCTCTCCTTCCCAGCTGCAGAGGAAATGTAACCAGACACCTCAGACTCCTACTTCCATGATGCTCTACTGCATTCTCTACATTTAAGCCAAAAATAAATCTTATATCTTCAAGCTGCTTGTCAGGTACTTTGTCACAGCAATGAGACAAGTAACTAATAGACAACCCTTACTAACTAGTCTTTATTTTCTGTGGACTTCAATTACACAGTTTCCTTCCCAAAATTTGCACACGCGCGCGCGCGCGCACACACACACACACACCCCACATACACAGTTATATAAACTTTTCATAGGCAGAACAAAATAAGGTCATAAATGAGTTTATTTACCAAATAAACACACACACTCTTTCTCTCTCTCTCTCTCTCTCTCTCTCTCTCTCTCTCTCTCTCTCTCTCTCTCGCTCTCTCTCTCTCTCTCTGAAAACAACTCAGTTGTATGAAATATTAGCATACACATTTTAAGAGAATAAAACTGAAGTCATCAAGCTCATTTCTAAAGTTTTTTCAAATATTAAAAATCTGTAATTCCTGGCTATATAATTACTAGCATAAAAGCAAAACACAGGCAAATTATCTACTGAACTGGTACTCAATGAAAGTCTAGAGGGACCCACAGTTCTATTTCTTGCATTGCTTGTTCTATAGAACCTAGCCTTAGTCTTATTACTCTGTTCAATCTCTGCCTTGATTGCACATTAACTGTAACTCTTTAGTTTTTATTTTAAAAAACCCAAAGATGTTTTGAAAAATAAAAAGGCCCAAAATGCAAAATTTTAGGTAAGTAGTCAAATATTTTAATGTATATTAAATTATATCACCTCATAATCAAGATGCAATGAAATGAAAGCATTTTTATAAAATCAAAACATAGAAGTTAAAGAACTAATACATCACTACTTTAGCTGAGAAATTAACAAAATATAAACTACAAAACAGAGCCAAATGGAATTTCAGTACAATATTTGAACTTAAAACTAGTAAGGGCTTTAACAATACATTGGAAATGGTAGAAGATAGTGAAGCTGAAGACTACCCAACATCAAAATTTTCCAAAAAAGGGAAAAAAAACTAAAGAAAAATGAACAAAATTCAAGGGATCTGTGAAACAATTTTAGAAAATCTAAAACATGAAATTATGATCCTAGAGGAGAAAAGAGTGAAACAAAGCTGAAGAAATATTTGAACAATAGTGGCCGAAAGGTTCATTCTCAAATATAAAGAAAAATAGTCTTTTAAGGTTAGCCAACCCCAAGCAGGATGAACATAAAGATAACCACATGTAAGTACATCTAAGTGTTGAGAGCAGGGTGCAGAAACTGCATAGACAGTTTGGAGTAAAAACGACCCCAAAGAAAAGTCGTCAGCTTCTTTCTTTCTTGGCTAAAGTCAGAAATGTCCTTGGGATATATCAAAAGTGTCTGAGGGCTCTAATCTGATCTAGTCTCTAAATGACTTTACAGTTACCTCTTCAGAGCCCGAAACCATGCTGGGGCAGGGCAGGACTTGGGGGATGGACATGTCAAAGTAGCAATAAAGGCATATTATGGAAAAAATACTTCTGATCAAAAGAATAGAATTGCTGGCCTGGGTAGAGACCTAACATTCCAGTTGGGCCAAGTCAATGCCTAGTCAGAGGACCATCCCTAGGAAGGCAGACTCACCTTAAACCATGCTAAACAGATAGGCAGTTTCCTTTCCTTCAATGAGATACTGTATTTTTCCTTCCAGAATCTTCCGGCCCACAAACCCAGCACAATCCCTACAAACCACTATGGCATTTGGCTGTGTCTGACCAAATCAGAAAGTCAGAAGGGTACAACTTTCTCCCTCTCTCCCTTTTGAGATAGGTCTTACTAAAGTACTTTAGTAACTTTAGTAAGGCTGGTCTAGAAGTCACTACACAGACCAGGCTGGACTAGAGCTCACAGAGATCTGCCTGACTCTGCTGCCCAAGTACCTTTTCTGATGCTTTGGGCTTTCTTACTCTTTCTCTAAAGCTTTCCTTCCCACCCTATGGCTGCTTGTCTGCCATGTGTCCAACTTTCATGATAGCTTAAACAGCATGTTATTTCTCTTCTTCTCCCCTGCAGGCAGCTGCTGAGATTATCATCTTGTTTTCCCTGGGCGTTTTTGTCTGAAAGTCTTATTAAAATTGACCGAGCTTCCATTTGAGTCCATTCTTGAATTCTTCTTTTACTACTGAGACTAAGAACCCCAAGAGGAGACACCAATTTCTCTGATATCCATAGTCAAACTAATAAATACCAAAAATAAAAATAAAATTTTCTAAGTAGCCAAACAATGTAGGAAATGGTGCTGGGGTAGAGGAGATACATCAAGTACAAAAGAAACAAGGCTAAACAGAACAGTATCTTTAAAGTACTATGGAAAAAGTCTCAACTTAGAATTCTACATTCATTAACATCAACCTTTAAAAATTGGAGTAAAATTAAAAACATTTTCAGCAAAACCAAAGCCAACAAGACTAGTAATAACATAAGAACAGAAACACAGTGGATAAAAGAGAACAGAAAAAAATCCACATACTTACAGACAAATGGTTATCAGCAAGGGCGCCAAGAACAAACACTGGGAGAAAGGACACCCACATACAAAAGTCAAATAGAGAACAGCCATGATGGCTCAGAGGGAAAGACACTTACAGCCAAGCCTGAGCACCTGAGTTCAATGCCCAGGACCCACATGATAGACTGACTCCTACAAACTGTCCTCTGATCCCAACATGTGCAACTGTAGAACACATGTGCCCCCCTCAACAAAGCCACAAAATAAATGTAAACACTGTACATTTTCACATGCAGAAGCTTAAAAAGTTGATCTCATAAAAGTAGAAAAGAGAGTATCATTTGCCAGAGACTGGGAAGAGTAAGAATAACTTCTAATGTTCTATAGCACATTAAGGTAACTCTGACTAATAACATTGAATTGTATATTTCAAATAGCATTTTTGAGAGATTTTGAATATTCCCAGCATAAAAAACTGCTAAGATGATTGAATGACAGATTTACAAATTATTCTGACCTGATCATGACACATTGTATAAATGTACCAATGTGCCCTGTAAATTTGTACAATTCATGAGTCATTTAATTTTTTAAACAATTGAAAAACAGAATGCATGCCTATAGATAGATCAGTACTATTCAAAAAAACAATGCTAAAGGATGCCCCTAACCACCCCCCCAAAAAAAATCATATCAAATGATTTCAGGAAGAAATAAACAGCATCAAAAACGGTAAATAAATTGGTGAATAGGACAAAATCTTTCTCATCCTCTTGAAAATCAGATGTTTAAAGCAAAATATAACAACACTATAAGGCAGGGTTTATAAACATGAATATATTTAAAAGATTAAAATCACAAAGGGGAAAATATTTTTTTAAAAAATGAATAAAAATCACCAAGGAAGTAAATGAAATGGAGTTCTGTTGTTCTAAGGTCATACAATGGAAATTAAAAACAGGATGTAGGACAGGCCAGACAAAAAATGAGATGGAGACAAAGTGATGAACAAAGTTTCAGGGGTGAAATCTGAGGGTAACTCACTGATGAAATTAAATGTTTTTATCTCACTATGGTGGCTAAGTGGAGAGAAACAAAGATTAAATGGTTTTCCAAACATTCTTGGGGAGTAAACAGATGTGAAAAATAAAAGATAAGATGTCTAAAACTGCCTTCAAATTTTCTGGACTATAGATCTAGTACTTTCCAGTAGTCACACTGGAAATCATGAAGCAACTGAATTTTAAAGAGTGAAGCTAAGCTCTATTTGAGGCCCGCAGAAGTATTTAGAGCAGTGATTCTCACCCTGTGAGTCGTGAGCCCTTCTGGGGGAGTCAAATGACCTTTTTACAGGGATTGCCTAAGACCATCAGAAAACATAGATATCAACATTATGATTCACAACAGTAGCAAAATTACAGTTATGAAGTAGCAATGAAAATAATTTTACGGTTGGAGATCACCACACCATGAGGAACTATGTTAAAGTGTCACAGCATTAGGAAGGCTGTAAGCCACTGATTTAGAGGCTCATCAACAGGAAAGAAAGCATGAACTGGAATCTTGAGTATCTGAAGGGCAATAACTCTATCTCAAGATTAGATACAGAAGGTGGAAACAGTAAAGTGGCCATTAAAGTAGCAAGGGTAGGAAAAGTTATCTAAAAAATGCTATCTAGAATAAGATAGAATAAGGACTAGGGACAAAGGTGCAATAAAGTAGACAGTTAAGATAATACAGAGGAAGAAAAACACCTTTAAAAAATTGGTAGGCGGGGTTGGGGATTTAGCTCAGTGGTAGAGCGCTTGCCTAGCAAGCGCAAGGCCCTGGGTTTGGTCCTCAGCTCTGGAAAAAAAAAAATAAAAAAGTTGGTAGGCATAAAAATAGAAATATAGAGTTTACAATTTGTTAAGTGGACAAATACTTTGCTTAGAGCCAAACTTTAAGTAGGAAATTAGTAATTTGGTTTGGTACATATTAAATGTATTGGTTATACTTAAATGGCTACATACAGTCAGTATAGCTACCTTTGTTTATACCTGTATAATTTAGAGAAGGAGCCTTATATAGATATACAATTTAAGAGTTGTCAGCACTCAGTTATTAAGAACCATGATGAAGGAAGTGAATATACAGAGAGAAAAGGACCAAAGGTGCTTTTAAGAGACTGAAGAGGAAAATTGATAGAGGAAAGCAAAATGTTGAAGTATTATGTTTTAGAAACCAAATGAAGAAGCTGTTGGGGGAAGGGATGTTGAACAGCATCAAGTGTTATTGCTAAGTCAAAGGAAAATATGAATATTGAGAAATCCATGAGAGATTTAGGAATATGAAATTCCCTGGTGACCTTATCAAGGGTATTTTCAATGAGGAGATAACAAAAGTCTATTTGTACTGAACTTAAGAGAAAACAGGAAACAAGCAAAAGGAGACTGAGAATATAGACAGTTCTTCCAAGGTGTTTGCTACAACTGGGAAGCAAAACCATCACCTGGTAAAGAAAGAGGGATCAAATAAATGAGGTTGAAGAGAGAAATAACAATATGTTTATCTTTTTTTTTCTGGTTTTTTAATCAAGGTTTCTCTGTGCAGCCCTGGCTGTCCTGGAACTCACTCTGTAGACCAGGATGGCCTCAAACTCACAGAGATCCTCCTACCTCTGCCTCCCAAGTGCTGGGATTAAAGGTGTGTGTCTTCTTATGGCAGTGATATGTAATACTGAGAAAGTATCACCTAAGAATGAGACTAGAAATTGTTGAGGCCAAGTTCTTAGGTAGGAATAAGGAAAGAGAATCAAATAGATAAATATATGGAAAAGTAGAAAGTAAAGCAAGCTGTATAGCTAAAGATGCTGGTAGGTGGGTAAATTTGATAAGAGGAACCTGTGCAAATTGGGTTTTGTGTCAATTTCTCAGTAAGGTAGGGAGTAAAATTCTCAGCAAAGCAAAAGATTGGAGATGAAATGTTAGAGGATGAAAAAACATGAAATATCACATAAGAAAATAGAAGATCTAGGAAAATATTAGCTGATTGACAGAGTAATAAAGATTCACCTTATACTGTGACCATGAATTTAAGGAAAACTAAACAGTATGATTTAGTATTTTTTTTCTAGATACACAGGGCTACATAAGTACTGTAAGTTGAAAGGAAGACTGCATACTGAACTGAAAGAAGACTGGTTAAAGCAGTAGTTTTCCCAAACGAGTGTGAACAATTAAAAGTAATACAAGAAAACACAAGCTATCTGCATGAGAGTTAACAGTGTATTTCACAGACAAAGAAGCACCATAAACTGTAAGTTGGCTATAAGAGAAAGTGATGACTCAAGAGACTGGGGCACAATTAAAAGATGGTAGTGTCAATTAGTTAATTATTATCTCTATTCAAAACAACACTTACAACATCTAGAGGATAAAACACTTGCCATGCCAGCCTAAGGGCCAGAATTCCAATCTTCTGTACCCACATAAGAGCTAGGCAAGTGTGGTGGTCAGCTTGTAATAATAACATCAAGATGTAGGGAAACTGGCTAACTAGACTAGCCAGATCTAGAGAACTCAGTTCAGCAAGAGATTCTGTCTCAGTAAATAAAGTGGAAAGAGATGGAGGAAGATACTCAACATGCACCTCTGGCCTCTATACTCACCACGCGCACACACACACACACACACACACACACACACACACACACACACACACAAATAAATTGCCCAAACCCAGATTCTGAGTGATACAAATGAAACAGAATCCAAATCCAGATGTGCCTCATTCAAGCCCTTCTGTGTATAACATCACCAAGCTGCCTTATAAATTTGATTTTCATTTCATATGTCAACTTTCAAACTCTCATATGATACTGTCTTGTCTTATCCTAATATGTACAGAATTATGTACATTTTACCTTACAAATGAGGCTCCTTCTTGAAACTTTGATCCTATAATAACTTCTGAAGAGAAAAAGATTTCTGCATATTATTGATAGCTGAATCCTCTTAGTGGGCATTTTCATTCTATCAGTAAGTCTGGTTAACCCATTTTAATGGCTAACCATTAAAAATATATTAAGTAAAAATAATTGAGTTGGTAAACTTTATTATAATTTGTAAATATTCAATCCCCCTTCCTTCAGAAGGATAATAATTTCCACCAGTTCTTAAGTTAACTTAGAGTATTTCTGTACAAGTAAACATCTTTGCCCTATTGACTTTGGCCCTGCCTACTGACTTGCTTTGGCCAGTAACATAAAAACAAATATCCAAACAGAAGTTTTAAGAGCCACTGCGTAAGTCTGCCAATTTTCTTCTTTTCCTCCTCTGTTACAAGAACAGCATGGCCCAAATAGGAGTTGTTCTCCAGCCTGGATCTCAGAATTAGAAGATACGTGGAGCAATAGAAGAGCCGATGCCAACTTTCCGTTAGCATGTAGCAAGAAGAGAATAAGCTATTGTTGCAAGCTGTTGAAATATTGAGGTCATTTGTTATACAGCAAAATTGGGCAAAAGTTAATACAATATGTATTACTTCATAATCAGAAAAATAGATTTCACTGCTTTAATCTTTAAGAATAGTAATTACAAACACCTTGACAGCAACTATGAAAAAATGAGTTTCTTTCACATTTTTAAGACAATCAGAATCCTTATAAAGTAACATACAATAGATGGACTAAGAGTTCTAGAGAAACAAGAGCCTTTTTCTAGGTAACAATAAGCCACCATTTTCTTTTCTAGGAGAATTAGAAGATTCTAGGATAGACTGAGTATTAAGGTTGACTGGGGCAGATGGACTCTACTGGTGAAAAGAGAAAGCAATGAAACAGCTTTTTAGCACAGTAGTCCAAATGTAAGGCTAAGAGAAATGTTTTCTGAATCCTAAGTAATGCTGGAGGGTGCAAGACTGTTTCCAGATTGAAAGACAAGGCAGAGAGATGTCTCCCTTAGTATCCTATTTCTTAGGAGGGAAAAAAAAGTCTTGCTAGAAAAATAGGACCTAGCTATAAACAGGTGGCTCTTAAACATTTGCCTGAATATAAGACAGTTTGAGCAAGAGATCAAAGGGTTTATCTCAAAATTTCCAAAGAGCAGAAAGGAAATGCTTACCATCTTTCTGGACTGTAGAGAAGAAATATGGCAGGTTTTCAATCAAAAGACCTAGTAGGCCGGGCGGTGGTGGCGCACGCCTTTAATCCCAGCACTCGGGAGGCAGAGCCAGGCGGATCGCTGTGAGTTCGAGGCCAGCCTGGACTACCAAGTGAGTTCCAGGAAAGGCGCAAAGCTACACAGAGAAACCCTGTCTCGAAAAACCAAAAAAAAAAAAAAAAAGACCTAGTAGAGACAATGAAAGCAACCAGAGATAGACTAATGCTGGCTTAAACTGCAATCGAATGACCCTAATAAAATCTAGCACAATTACTAACTACCCTGAAGGGGCAATGTTTCTTTCACCCATCTGAACAGTTGAAAGGTGGTTCACCTTAGTAAAAATATCATTGTCAGCTCAATCATATAGTTCAATTATAGATAATGTTTAGTATAAAATTAAAAATTACAACATACGTGAAGAAACAAGTGTGACCTAAAATCAAAACCAAAAGCAGAAAACACAGTAACGTCAGAAATTACATAGAATTTGGGGTAGAGGTTTAAATTAGCAAATATTAACATGCCAATAAAAATAGAAAAAGTAGATAAAATTTATGAAAGGATAGAGGTAGTTAAAAAAGGAGAAACTGATTTTAAAAGAATTAGAGACTTTCAAGAATTGAAAATAAAAATGCTAAAACTAAACTTGCTAATATGGTGGCTGACACCTTAACTTAACTGCAGAACTTGGGAGGCTAAAACAGGAAGATCAGAAGCTCAAGGTCTGTGTGGGCTACATGATGAGTTTGATGCAATCCTGAGCTAGGTGAATACCTGCACTGATTAATATTAAATGTTTGATATACTTATATTAGGCTAGCACAACATAAGACAAAATTAGTAAGTTTAAAGAAGAGAATGTATCCAACTGAATCACAAATAGAAAAGAATAGAAAGAAGAAACAGAGACATATGTGATAGTCAAACATCTAACATTATTGACTGAATAGAGAAACTGAAATAAAAGTAAAATTTAAAGATACAAAAAAATTGAAAGTCTATGGAAAACACCAAACCAGCAAATACCCAAAGAGAGTAAGTCCAAAGAAAATCAGGCTTAAGCACCACATAGTCAACCCATTATAAACTCAAAACAAAACAAAAAAATCTAAAAAGCAGTCAAAATTTATATACTTCTTTAAAGGATCAACAATAGATCTAGTGACTAATTTGTCAAAAGAAACTATGGCAGTGAGAAGTAGGAATTAAATATTTGACATGCTGACAGAATTAAAATTGCCAACCCAGAATTGTATACCAGGTTTTTTCCTTCAAAAAGAAAATAAAGTATTTTCAAACACACACAAACTGAGAATATTTGCCTCGAGCACACTGACACTCCCAGAAAAATAAATTAAATTAACTTTATAGGGCTAAAAAAAAAATCCCAGATGACAAAAACTGTTTTAAAAAATGAATGAAGAACACTATAATGGTCATAAGTATGTGGTTAACATAAAAAATACTGATGGTTTTGCCAAAAAAAAACTTTTACGATTAATATCCACATTGTTTCTGGCATTACAAGAACACTAGGTAGATGACAGACAGACAGACAGACAGAAATATATATATATATATATATAATATATATATATATTATATATATATATATATTTAAAAAGTGTGGCTGGAGAGATGGCTCATTGGTTAAAAGTACTTCCTAATCTTAAAGAGGACAAAAGTTCACTTCCTAGCACCCACATCAGATGGTTATCAATGACCTGTAACTCCATCTATGTACCGTCTTCTAGCCTCCATGGGAATCTGAATGCACATACCCACACACAAGTATAAAAATGGCAGGAGGTAATAAATGAAGTTTAAGTGTCTTGGTTTAAGATGCACTAACAAATCAAGACTGTTTATTAAAATACATAGGATTCTTAAACATTTTACCTGTAGAAGAATATAAATTGAAAAACTAATGTAGAAAATGAAACTTAGAACCTGAAAATTAAAAAAAAAAAAAACAGGAAAAAAGGAATTTTTTAAGGACAAATGGGACAAAAATAAACAGTGAGTTAACAGATTATACCTAGCTATATCAGTAATTACATTAAATGTAAATAGAATAAACATTGCAAATAAAACACAAAGGTTTTTTTGTTTTTTTTGTTTGTTTGTTTTTTGTTTTTGAGACACTACACAGAGACAGGGTTTCTCTGTGTAGTTTTTTGGAGCCTGTCCTGGAACTCACTTTGTAGACCAACCAGGCTGGCTTCAAACTCTTAGAGATCCGCCTGGCTCTGCCTCCCGAATACTGGGATTAAAGGCGTGCGCCACCACCACTCGGCCATAAAGATTTTTAAAACTAAATAATGTGAGTAAAACCCAACTGTATATTTCCAGGAGATACACCTTATATACAAAATACAGATCAGCTGAAATAAAAGGAAGGAAAAAGTATAGCATGGAAATATTGATGAAAAGATATAGTTTGTATTAATAGAAAGACTTCAAAACAAGAAGTAGTACTAGAAATAAAGGTCATTTCACAATGACAGGAAGATAATTTCAACTGTAAGTTACAATAATTTTGTCTATGTACATCTAATCAGTTTCAAAATACATAGTTTTAAGAAAAAAAACAGATAAATCTACAATCATAGATAACGATTTTAACAATCATTTAATAATTTGAGTAACATAAGTAAGCAATCAAATTTATTGATACAGACCACTAACATCAACAAATGCAGAATAAACAATATTTTTATGTATACATGTAATGTATCAATCTTTTTTAAAAAAACAATAAAAATGAGAAAAAGATTTTCCAATTTTCTTTAGAGGGCCAACAAACCCTGATTCCAAAATCTGATTTTAAAAAACTACAAGAAAGAAGAACAGATGTAAAAAACTAAGCAAAATGTCAACAAATTTAACTCAAATAAGTCTTTTCTTGGAAATATAAAATTGGTCCAGCATTGAAAATCAATCATCATAATTCAGCACATTACAGACTTAAGAACAAAAACGATGTAGCTTATCATGATAGAAGTAGAAAAAAAATCATTTGATAAAATTTAACAGCCATTCATGATTTTGAAAATTCTCGGAATAGCAGAAACAGGTAAGAATTCCTTTAAACTGATAAAGAACACTGGCAAAAACCTGTAGCTAACATCATAATTTTAATGGTTTATTCATAATAAAGATGTTGAACTTTGTTCTCCGGGGCTCAAAAATAAGACTATCATTATTTCTATTAAACACTGTTCTGAAAGTCTTGAAATACAAATAATTATAAATACTGAAAAAGAACACATTGGTCATTTCCAGATAGTTCTCATATGCACAGAAAATATTAAAGAATCTCTAAACTATTTACTATTAAAAGTAGGCAAATTGGCCAGGCGGTGGTGGCGCACGCCTTTAATCCCAGCACTCGGGAGGCAGAGCCAGGCGGATCTCTGTGAGTTCGAGGCCAGCCTGGGCTACCAAGTGAGTTCCAGGAAAGGCGCAAAGATACACAGAGAAACCCTGTCTTGAAAAACCAAAAAAAAAAAAAAAAAAAAAAAAAAAAGTAGGCAAATTGGGGACCAGCAAGATGGCTCAGTAATTAAAGATAAGATTAGTGACCTGAAACTGATCCTCGGAACCCACTTAAAAGTGGAAGAAGAGAAGCAACTCCACGTCGTTGGCCTCTGATCCCCACATGTGGCATGTGCACCCATAGGCACACATATCATGCATACACAAGTGCATGTGCAGGTGGGGTGTATTACCCCCCCCCACACACACACACAGTGTATAGGTCCAAAGACGGGCAAATAAACAAATGAAAAAGAATATATTCTCTAGAAAGAATAGATAAGAGATGCACCTGATTTATATCAAGGTATGCTACATAATCTAGGAGAGAAAGAACAACTTTGTTTGTTTAAAATAAGAAAATGGTGCTAGATGAACTAAATACCCACATTTAAAAAAAATATCTGAGGTCAGCCAGGTGGTGGTGGCGCACACCTTTAACCCCAGCATTCCGGAGACAGAGGCAGGTGGATCTCTGTGAGTTCGAGGCCAGCCTGGGCTACAGAGTAAGTTCCAGGAAAGGCTCCAAAGCTACACAGAGAAACCTTGTCTCAAAATAAAAACAACAACAAAAATACCCTATAAATTAATGTCAAAGAAATCTCTACTTACCTCACTCATACAAATTAATATGAAAACAGAGCTTTAAAGTAAAGGAAACATTTTCTAGAAGTAAACTTTGAAAAGTGTTGGCAAAATTTTCTTTTTTTTAAATTAATTTTGTGTATGGGTGTTTTGTCTGCATATATGTCTGTATACCTACCACATGTGAGCCTGGTGCCCTCAGAGACTAGAAGGTGGCATCAGATTCCCTGGGACTGGAATTACAGACAGTTGTAAATCACTATGTGGGTGCTGGGATTGAACCTAAGTCCTCTGTAAGAGCAACCAGTGCTCATAACCTCTGAGCCATTTCTCCAGCTCCAGGATTTCTTAGAGTGTCAGTTACAGACTTGAATTCAGAATATACAACAAATTCCAATAAACCCAAGACAAAGCCCAAATCTAAGCTATAACAAAAATCCATTATAGTAAAAGTACTCACTATCATTATCCTCCTGAGAATGAATGTGAAAAGCCACTGCACGTCAACTAGAATAGCTAAAAATATAAATAAAAGCACTCAAACTTTGATTCTCCTATATTCAAATCAAATTCTCCTACACTGATGATAGGGATGTAATACTGTACAACCATTTTGGAAAACAACTACTCAGTCATTTTACTCCTAGAAATAAAACAATCTGTTCATCAATGACATATACAAAAGTTCTCAGAGCAGCTTTATTTATAATAGTGAAATTAGGAATAAATTCAAGTATCTATCGGTAGAATAATAACCCATACATCCACTAGAATACTACACAGCATTAAAAAGACTGCACTCCAATACCACATGTGAACATGATAGACATACTACTAAATGAAAGAAGTCATTAATTTATATGAAATTCAAGGAACAATAAAACTAAAGCAGGGCAAGGCAGCTCATGCCTGTAATCCCATCATTCAGGAAACTAAGACAGGAGAATCACAAGTTTAAGGTCGTCCTGGGCTACATAATGTGTTCTAGACAAGCTTCAGGTACAAAGTGAGAAAGGAAAGGGGAAGGGTGAAAAGAAGGCTGGGAGGGAGCAAAGCAGACGGAAAGGAAAGGAGAAGAGAAAGTAGAGAAGCAAGAACTGACCCACTGTTGTGATACCTAATCTACTTGCAGGACCAACACTATTCCTTTCACAAAACAGTCAGGATTCAATCCTCTCACACTAGGACCCAACTTTTAGAAGTCTCACCACTTTTCAATGTTACCACTAGTGACCAAATTTACAGCACATTAACCTTTGAGAGATGAGCAATACCTAAATATAACAAGATGTGTAACATTAATTACTCACTTTAGCTGCATCTTAGTTTCTTTACCCACAAGATTGGATCAGTATATATAAAATCCTCAAAGTACTTTCTTAGTTCAAAACTCTGTCTCCAAAAAGAACTGTCTAATTAAAAACTTGATTCTCAAATTTCAAACTACTATATAGTCACCTAAGGCTTAAATGTAGCAAAACTGCATTACCTCTTATAATACTAATTTGAGAAAGTTAAAATCACGTAACTGCCTGCTGCTATTTATCCCTAGTTCCTTAAATCTATATTTAAGTTCATCTACTTTAGCCTAGACGCTCTGGTGCCACCCCTTCAGCAGCCATGAAATCTGACAACTAGATTATCTTTTCCTTTCTTTTCTAAGGATGAGTTATTCATTCTTCCAGGCCTTGCTCAAACATTACCTTCTTCAAAATGTCATACCTCCTACAGCCATTCAGTCAAACTTAATTGTTCCTTCCTCTGCACCCACAGCATGTTGCTTGTACTCCTGTTATAGCTCTTATTTCATTCTGTATTTACAGTACTTGCTCTCATGTAAGCTCTTTCCAAAGGAAGAATATACTCAGCCAGCTAGATCAGCCAAAACAACCCTAGAAATCAATGGGCAACAGCATCCTAAGATCACCTTCCAATCTGATTGTATGTTAATAGCAGTAAAGTGAGATTCTAGAGACTGACAGTGTCCTAACTCAAAACAGAGAGCAAATCAATGTTCAAAATAATAAGCCAAACACAGTCCTTCAGACAGTTGAATAAAAAAGCAAATTAGGTCTGTAATGGAGAAATTACTTATTAAATTATTTTATGTTAATAAATACATGACTAGAGAGGATGCAAGTAGACTATTTAGGGGCCACACATCCAGTAATCATCTTGTTACTAACTTACTCAGCAATTTGTCCTTGTGGTTGGTACAATATAATCCTGCAATGATTGACCTAGGAGAATCAGAATTTTTCCTCAAAACCTTTAGAAGCACACTGAAATAAAGTCAGTCCTCTGAATAGCTCAAATAATAAGGCATAAGTAATTAGACAAGTGTTAATGGCACTGTTCTTTCCAATGTGAAAAGGACAGCTCTATGGTGACAGAAAATGAAGCTTACAGATTATAGCAAAGATGGACCTTCAACCCTAAGTCTAATACTTCTAGGGTTTCATTCTCTATTTGCATTTTGTGATAAAGAAACCTAATTTTAAATAAATGTTCTCTTTTACTAAAGGTAGTCAATTAGAATTGTTATTTGCAATAAAAGCAATCATGTAGAGACTTAATTTGATGCCCTCATTAATTAGCCATGTGCCCTATAGGTATTCACATGCCTGTACAATCTCTTCCTACAATGATTATGGATTGAGCCTACGTGTATTTTGACCAACAAAATAATGGAAGTAAAGCCATGCCAATTTCAGGCCTTCTTGGAAATCAGCTATCACACCATGAAACTAATGAATCAACAGCCATGTAGAAACCCATATGTAGGAGAGCTAAACCAAGAGTCCCAGTCAGACCTCCAAGTGACCATACCTACATCAGAACACTAACCAACAGCACTTGTAGTAAAAGCACAAGTTAATTTACAGAAATAGAAAAGAACTATTAAATTGAAATTTTAAATAACAAAGTTTTGTAGAATTTTGAAATGTAAATTACAACTAATATAGTTCAATTTTCCTAATATATACTATAACTTAAGAGAGGAAAATGGAGCCGGGCGGTGGTGGCGCACGCCTTTAATCCCAGCACTCGGGAGGCAGAGCCAGGCGGATCGCTGTGAGTTCGAGGCCAGCCTGGACTACCAAGTGAGTTCCAGGACAGGCGCAAAGCTACACAGAGAAACCCTGTCTCGAAAAACCAAAAAAAAAAAGAGAGAAAAAAAAAAAGAAAAAAAAAAAAGAAAGAAAAAGAGAGGAAAATGGAAAACTATAGCCACGAAGCTAATGCTGGCCTGCCAAATGTTTTTTATAAATGAAATTTTACTGGAGGACAATCACACTCACTGGCTTATATCTTGTCTATGTCTGCTTTCACTCTACAAGGGCAAGTTAAGTATCTGTGACAGAAATGTTATAGCCCACAAAGCCTAAAAACTCTACTATCTAGCATTTTTCAGGAAAAAAAAAAACTGGCAAATTCTATCATTCAGTATTTGGCAAATGTTTTAATACAAAACTTACTTAAGTGCCAGACATAATGATGCATGCCTGCAATTCTTGCATTGGGTAGGCTAAAACAAGAGGATTTTAGTTAGAGGTCAAGCCTGGGCCATGAAACAAGAACCTGTCTCAAACAAAACAAAGAAAACAAAAACAAAAATCTTACAATGTATACCAATTGTAGGGGGCTGGGTAACAACTCAGACTGAAGTTCTTGCCTTGCAAGAGAAATCTGAGATTGAAATATATATACATTTGGATCCAGGAAAAAAATTGCCAGGTGTGATGACACATACTTATAATCCCAGGGGAAGCAGAGACAGGATTCCTGGGCTCCCTGGCCAGCCAGTCAAACCTATGTGTCGCAAAGAAAAAGTGAATGGCACCTGAAGAACACACTGAGGTTGTCTCCTGACCTTCACATACACACACACACACACACTATATATATATATACACACACACATACACACACCAACTTTACAATCAACTTCTCAAACTTAAGCTTTATAAGTATTTAGTACTTTACAACTGAGTTGGAGTATTTGCTAACAAATGTAACTGGAGTTAGAGTAATACATTACTCATGGTCAGAAAAATAATAGAATGATAAAATTGAATATACTGCTATTTAACTGCTTAAAAGTTTGTATTATATAAGTGGGGAATCTCCATTATTCATCTATGAGTCTATCATATATTATACATGACCCACTTTCAAGTGGCAGTAAAAATCAGAGCGATGAATGTTTTATGATGATGCATAATTGACAGTTTTAAATTAATATATCACAAATCTATTTGCAAAAGAAAATTGGTAAATCCAAGTCCCATATTAACCTCTGTTAATGATCACCAAACTTTTCTACAAAAGTATCTTTGGCAATGTTCTAAATTTTATTCTCTTTTGAACCTGACATATTATGAAAAGATCTCTTATCTTTTATAGGTATTATTTTTTCTTATGGTAAGTCATTTTTTATTCAACTTCAAACAAGTACAGTTCAAGATATAGCTTCTTATTCATGGAATTTATTATTTTCAACCACCAATTAAAAAATACTCTGCTATAAATCAAAAGTCATCAACATAGTTTTATTTTGCTATTACTTTCCCACTCTGTACTAACATACCATTGATATTAAATGTAAAACTTTTAAAACACTTTCTTGCCTCTCATTCTTAGTCCTCCATAACTAAAATATTCAAATACTCACATATGCAGGCAGCTTTCTTCACAAGCCTTAATCAGTTTTAGTGAACATCACAAAGAATTCTTCATACATTACTTTAAGTCTAGTCTACATATCAAAAAATCCCCATGTTTCCATGGTGATTATAATTACTTCCAAGTCGACCATCATATCCATATAATATAACAGAAGCAACAACGGTCAGTTTCCAGGCTTTGCTTTATTAGACTTCCTGTGAAAAGGGTATGATGTCTCACATTTAATCCCAGTACTCAGGAAGCTGACATAAGAAAATTGCTGTGAGTTTGTAGCCAGTCTGGGCTACACAGTGAATTTTGGGTCAACCTAGACTACAAAGTAAGATCGAATCTCAAAAACAAATAAATAAACAAAAATTAAAACTAAAATAAGAAAATATCCAGCTAACATTTTTATAAGAAAGACTTTAGAATGAGAGGTGGGACTCGAGAGTTTGTTCAGTGATTAAGAACACTCGTTGCTCTTACAAAGGACCTGTGTTCAATTCCCAGGACCCACATGGTGGCTCACAACTATCTGTAGCTCCAGTCTTAGGGGATCTAACATCTTCTTCTGACCTCTGCAGCACCAGGCTTGCATATGGCACACACACATACATGTGGGCAAAACATTAACGTACACAAAATAATAAATCTAAAAAAATTTTTAATGAGAGGTGATGTTTGGAAAAATATATTTTAAATGTAAATCCAAGGTAAATACTTTTCACAGTAGAGATTATTATGGAAAACCTCCATTTCTACAGCAAAAAATATTAAAAAAAACAAATCTAGAGTTGTTATACAGGCTTCCAAAAGATCATTTGCAGGGAAAAGATAATTCTTCCTAAAAAGGCATTGAACAGAATCGTAGTGTACCTTGAAAAATTATTGTTTTCAAATGTTTGGGATACACTAGACTAAATAAAAATTAAGAGAATCTATAAGTATTCATCACTCACATCTTCAATATGTTAATATGCTTTACCATGCTATGAATCTCCAAAAAGATGGATACACTATGCAGCATATTCCAAATTTATTTGATTTTTATACCATATTCATCATAGTATCTCTCAGGTTTTTGAAGAACAACTTATAGGAAACAGACTGGAAAGTAATATTTATAGAGAAAAAAAGACCAAAGATCTATAGCATATTGTAAACTCAAAATAAAGCAACATAAAGGGGCTGATTTAAAAATCTTACTTACATGTATACTACTTTTCTATGATGTCCATAGATAAACCACTCTTACCCTGAGTATGAAAAAGTGGAAGTCAATCATTGTGAGTGCTACTGATACATAAATAAAACACTCTTTATATCAGAGGGCTTTAGATTCATTACTAAAGTATCATACCCTAACTTAACTGAGCATGTTCACAGAAAAAAGAGAAAATGGGGCAAATATAATAAACTGGTTTTAGTGAAGAAGAAAAAGAAGAAGAGGAGGAGGAGGAGAAGCAGCAGCAGCAAGAACTCAGGGAACCTCTAGTTAAAGAGCTGTTCAGCATACATTTACCTTTGAGAAGTAAAAATACCTTCTGAAAACTTCCATTGTAGTGTATGGCCTGTATACATTTGCCCCCTCAAATTCATATGCTGAAATGTAACCCCCAAAGCGACATAGTTAAGAAGTGAAATCTTTGGTAAGTATAGGATCTCTGTACACCAGAATGGTACTAGTGACCCTCCAAGAGTTATGGGAAATCACAGAATGGCATACATATAAGATACTACTCATACAGAACAAGTCTTCATCAGACACCACATCTACCTACCAACTTACATATTGGTGGTCAATTTCCCATACTCCAGAACTATTCAAAATTAGTTCCCATTGCTTAAAAATTATCCAGTCTAATGTATACTGTTAATACAGCCTGAGCAGAATGCCACACCTCTCCATGTGGTAAAGCCACATGCTTAATATCTGTCAAGGATACACATATGACACAGACCTGGAGCCAACCAAGGTCCTCAACTCTAGCAACCACAGACCCCAAAATGGACATAAGCCAATGAAGGAGTGTCCCAGTATTACTGTAAAAACATCGTAAGAAAATTTTCCTTTGGACTCTCTGGTTAGGAAGATGAAAACTTGAAATTGCCCATTACTATAACTTCTCAAACTGCACCTCTCTTGCCAATTTTGAATGTAAGAAAGATAACCTGTAACATACTCAAAAATAGAACATGAAATGAAAAATAAGCTCCCATGATTACAGTAATTCAAAGATCACTTGATTTGAGTTCTTAAAGTCAGCACCTATTCTAAGCTCTGTGGTTATTTAAATTGTGTTCCCCTTCACCAAAGGTAACTTTAAGTTCAGTACTTTTCATTAGCAATTAAACAACATCCTAATCTACCAATAAAATTCAAGAAAGATACCTTAAAAGAACTTATAAATATTTAAAAGCTAACAATCAATAAAGGTGAGACTATTTATTAATATGACCTGTTTAGAAGGCAAGTTGGTAATACTATCAAAAGTTTAAAATTATTAATTCTTAAGCTAAAATTTCTACTTAATTTTATATTATAAAAAACTGAAATCATGCAACAATAAATATATAATAGAACATCTATATTTATCACAGTGAAAGATTTTTAAAGGAACCTCAATGATCACCAGTTGAGTACTGATTAAATAAAGCATAGCCTATGATACGATACCATAGAGCCATTAAAAAGAAAGCTGTATGTGAACATCTTTAAAGACCTACATGAAATCATCTGTATAGGCCAAGAGGGAATATAATATAGTTGGCAAGCACTCACAGTCTCGTGATAAGACTATATATGATTCAACTTGCAGTTTGGTTTCTTATCACAGTAACTTATACAAGTCAGTTTAACCACTCTCATTACATTTGCCTTGGCTGTAAAGGAGTGATAGTACTAAATAGTAGGCTCCGTAACAGGCTCTAGAAAGTATTTTATGTTTGGTAAGCTCCCATTGAAGTTAACTACTATTATTTTCACTAATAGTAAAGATGACCAAACATGCTATAAAAGAGGAAGGAGGAAAGGGAGGTACAGAGTAAGGATCACAAATCCAAATGTTTATCAGGCTCAAGAGATATAAATAGGCTAAAAGAGAAATAAAGGAAACTGGAGAATGCATGCCCTATCTCAAAGAGACAGTCAATCTAAAAACTCTGTCATAAGGGGAAAAAAGAGTTTTATGTGCAATATATACTTTTTTAGTTTTGAAAACTAATACTTTCTCTTAAAATACTGTTGTATAAGTCTATTGCAAGTAGGGAAGCTCCTCAACTCTTGTCATGCTCTTAGTTTAAAACAACCTATTACAGTATCTTTATGTATAAAAATGTAATAATAGCATGATAAAATGTGAATTTTTATATGTAGGTGTTAACTATGCCATTTGTGCACTGATATGTAAGCTTTCATGTGCTATACTGATTGCATGTATACAAATTCAAATACATAAAGAATAGACAGAAAAAATAGCACTAGAGAGACTGTAGGAGTAAGGCCGTGATGTTTAATTTCATAATTTATCATGCTATTATTACATTTTTATACATAAAGATACTGTAATAGGTTGTTTTAAACTAAGAGCATGACAAGAGTTGAGGAGCTTCCTACTTGCAATTTAATTAATTCAAATATAACTTGCACAATGTGGTATTAATTTATGAACGCACAGTTTTTAAAGTTTGCATTAGAACAAAAATATTCAGCACCAACTTTTAAGTAGATGGAGAAGGGGCTCATACCATTGAAATGTTTCATCTGTTTGATACTTAAAAAATAGTATTTTTTGTATTCAAGTTCTTATTTCCAAGACATTCAATTATTCTTACCTGAATAGATTATAAAAATCATTTAAATGACTTTTTTCTTAACATTAACAAAAAAAGATGGGTAAGTTTTAAAGTTTAATTTCTACTAAGCACTCAGATTGAATTAATTTTCTATTAGCAAGTTTTTATGTTTTTCTTCACATTTCTATATCAGGCTGATACTGAAAATAACTAATCATAGTCCTGAAATCTTCAAGTATAAAGAAAACCACTTAATATAGTGATATTCATCTTCTGATTCTCTAAACTCAAAGGTAAAATGTTTGTTTTTTAGACCTTCACATCAAGTCTAACTAAATGTAATTTCATATATAATTCTTAGCAAGGAATTTTAATACTTCCCAAGGATATAATAGGTTAGGATCTAAGAAGGGAAGATCATGTATGTAAAAGTCATAACTGAAAAGTTAATATATTATAGATTCATACTATTACAGTCCATAATAACAAATATTCAGAATAGATTAAATTTATGCCGGGCGGTGGTGGCGCACGCCTTTAATCCCAGCACTTGGGAGGCAGAGCCAGGCAAATCTCTGTGAGTTCGAGGCCACCCTGGGCTACCAAGTGAGTTCCAGGACAGGCGCAAAGCTACACAGAGAAACCCTGTCTCGAAAAACCAAAAAAAAAAAAAAAAAAAAAAAAAAAAGATTCTGATTTGCCAGGCTGTGGGTGGTGGCGATCGCCTTTAATCCCAGCACTCGGGAGGTAGAGTCAGGCGGATCTCTGTGAGTTCGAGGCCAGCCTGGTCTCCAAAGCGAGTTCCAGGAAAGGCGCAAAACTACACAGGGAAACCCTGTCTCGAAAAACCAAAAAAATAAAAAATAAAATAAAATAAAATAAAATTATAAAGAATATAGTCACACCTGTGCTTGAATCTTGATATTGCCACTAGTATAATTCTAAGTTACTTAACCTCTCTACTCTTCAGGTAGTATGAAAGAAATAAGATGGTACCTTTAAAGTTGTAAAGATTAAATAACATATCCAAAGCACTTAATATAAACAGAACATGTAAGTGCCCAATAAATACGTTTTAAACCTTATTCAGCAAAAACTCATGCTCAAGCTTTTATCCTAGCAGGAAAGGTTTGATGGTTTCTAGTCTCTGTGGGAACATGACAGATACAAACACATACATATACATGAAAAATAATTTTTTAAAAAATACCTTGAAAATCTGAAACTATAGGTAAAAATTTAAAATTCTGTTAGTTTGAAAGTTAATTTTCGCAGCAAAACAACACTGACATGCATCACAAGTTATGCCTCTTCTGTCACTTATTAAAGACATTTGAGCTAAATTGCTAAATGTGAAAGAAGATCAAGCTCTGGAGTTATAGTTAAGTCATTCACATAAAAAGTAAAATATAGCAGCACTGTATTCCCTATAAGGCAATGTAAATAAACCATAAATGTTCTCAATCAGTGTTGGAATATAAACTCCAAGGGCAAAAGACTGTTTCTTAGTTACTACCATATTCCTTACTTAACAGAGGGCCTGATATTTTAGTAATTCTTGAATAAATCATTTCATATGTTTCTCATACTAATCCTACACAGTAAGTATAATTACATATATTTAAACCCAAGGACATGAAAGTAAAAATCTGGCTCAAATGTTAGAGGTGGTTGTGAGCCACCTGACATGGGTACTGGGAACCAAACTCAGGCCCTCTCTCTGTAAGAGTATCAAGTACCCCTAACTTTTGAATCATCTCTTCAGCCCCTTCAAATTTTCAGGTTTTATGAAGACATCAAATTCCATTCGTCTAAAATAATCATCATGCAAAGTATGGTCATCAATTAAAGCACTACCTGAAAATCTGATACAAAGCACAGCACTATATTGTATCTTGATTACAAGAAATACAGAACTTTTAAAAACTGGACTCCACCTATCTGCACTGTCAGTCTAGTAACAGTCAAGTTCTGCTTCATCTAAATGTTGCTGGGTGGCTGCTTTCTAAGGTAGTGGATACATTTCACAGCATCTACTTTTTAAATTTTAATTACTTTCTATTCAATTATTTTATTAGTAGGTAATAAAACAACAAGGCCCAAAAGAAACGACAAAAGTGTTTTAAAACTTAGTTTAAAACTTAGTTTTAATAATAATAAGATGTGTACACACAAACTGCTAGAAAACTACTACAAAAACAACATAAAATGAAAAGGGAAGGAATTAGATATACAAACTAGATATTTTACATGCATTATCTCCACTCTTAAAAGTTTATAATGACGAGACCATGGGAAATGAAGACCACATGAGAATAGGAAGAAGCAAAGTGCTAGAGAGGCCCACAGAAATCCACAAAGATACCCCCACAACAGACTGCTGGCAATGGTCGAGAGACAGCCCGAACTGACCTACTCTGGTGATGGGATGGCCAAACACCCTAATTGTCGTGCTAGAAACCCCATCCAATGACTGAGGGATCTGGATGCAGAGATCCATGGTTAGGCCCCGGGTGGAGCTCCGGGAGTCCAATTAGCGAGAATAAGGAGGGTTTATATGAGCGAGAATTGTTGAGACCAAGGTTGGATAAAGCACAGGGACAAATAGCCAAATGAATGGAAACACATGAACTATGAACCAATGGCTGAGGGGTCCCCACTGGATCAGGCCCTCTGAATGGGTGAGACAGTTGATTGGCTTGATCTGTTTGGGAGGCATCCAGGCAGTGGGACCAGGTCCTGTGCTCATTACATGAGTTGGCTGTTTGAAACCTGGGGCCTATGCAGGATCGCTTGGCTCGGCCTGGGAGGAGGGGACTGAACCTACCTGGACTGAGTCTACCAGGTTGATCTCAGTCTGCAGGGGAGGCTTTGCCCTGGAGGAGGTGGGAATGGGGGGGTGGGCTGGGGAGAAGGTGAGGGGGGCGGGAGGGGGGAGAACAAGGGAATCCATGGCTGATATGTAGAACTGAATTGTATTGCAAAATAAAAATAAAAATTAAAAATTAAAAAAAAAGACAGAAAAAAAATTGGAAAAAAAAGTTTATAATGAAGAAAAAATGTATTACCAGCATAATTCTTGAGAAGGAAACAAATTCAGAGAGGTTAAATAACTTCCCAAAATAAAGGGTATATGCATTAGTGGGCATTTCTAATGTTGCTATAAAACACAATGACCAAGAAAACTTACAAAAGGAAGCATTTAACTGGGCTTATGGTTTCAGGGAATTAGAGTCCATGATGACATGCTGTGGGATATTTGTGCACTGTGTGAAGATGTGTTGCTGTGATTGGTGTAATAAAAAGCTGAATGGCCAATAGCTAGGCAGGAAAGTATAGGTGGGACTTCCAAGCAGAGTGAGAACTCTGGGAAGAAGAAAGGTGGAGTCGCCAACCAGACACAGAGGAAGCAGGATGGGCAGTATGGAGATGAGGTGATGAGCAATGTGGAAGAACAGAGATTTAAAAATATGGGTTAATTTAAGTTGTAAGAACTAGCTAGGAATAAGCCTAACTAAGATCCAGCTTCTGTAATTAATAATAAGTCTGCGTGTCATTATTTGTGGGTTGGTGGTCCCAACGAAAAGGTCCAACTATAATGGCAGAACAAGACAAGACAGCAGGAACAGATGAGAGAGTTCACATCTTGTTCCATAAGCAGAGGCAAAAAGGATACACTGGGAATTGGCCCAAGTCTTTTGAAACTTCAAAGCCTGGACCAGGTAACATACCTCCTTCAGTGAGGTCATAAACCTTAATCCTTCTCAAACAGCTTCTACCACTGGGGACCAAGTATCCAAACATAGGAGTCTGTAGGGCCAGTCTCATTCAAACCACCACAGTATGAATCCAAGTTTGTCTGGCTCCAATGTCTTTTCTCTTTATTAGAAAGTTACACCAGGAAGCCTCTCAAATGCATATGATTGCAGGACACAGACATTTATGAGACTGTTTCCCCATAGAAAAACAAGAAACACATAACTAAAGAGGATAATTTCTAAGAAAGATTTTATTAAAGAAATGAGGTTTAAGCTGAGTCTAAAGCTAAGTATAAGATGAAAACTACTATTAATGCCACAAAAATTTCTTGTCTTTTAGTTTAGACATTTTAATCTAAACTTTTCTTTAGTTCATCACTACAGAAAAATCTCATACATTTTTAACCTGTCTTTTCTTACTTTCTTGCATTTTTATGTATAATCTATCTTCCCTCCATAATCTAATTGTAAGGACAGGAAAAATTAAATCTAATATCCTATATTTCTCTAAAGGACAGAAATATCATCTTGAGAGCCTCCGTGATCTTTCAGAATAATCTTCCATCACAGTGGTGAGAAACACTAAGAGAAAGAATTTAATGTGTTTAGGAGTATAAAACTTAGCCAGGCAAAGGGGAAAATATGAGTCTTCCAACATTTTACAACACAACGCTCTTTAATTTTTTTTATAGTATCCTCATAGCAGAAAAGAACTTAAAAAAAAAATCTCAGAATTGGAGTTAGAAAAGATTGCTCAGCAGCTAAAAACACTTGCTGCTCTTTCAGAGGACCCAAGGTTCAGTTTCCAGCACCCATATCAGATACAGGTTCAACTGCCTGTAACTTCAGCTCCAAAGGATCAAAAGGCCTCTTCTTCCCTCCCTGAGCAACTGAATATATATAGTGCACACACAGACAAGCAGGCACAAGCACACACATACACAAAATAAAAATAAAAATATTATTTTAAAATACAGACTAGGAATATAATGTGTTCACTTTAAATTTCTTTGAATTTTCTGATTTTATTTTAAAAGGGCATGCACATTCCATATTCTACACCTGATTTACTTACGCTTATCTTAATAGTAATTTAATTTACAAATACTCAAGTAAAACTGATAATGCAAAAATAGTTTGTTCCCCCAGCTTAGACGCTTTAAGAGTCAGATTATTCCTTGATGCAATGTCATGTACCCAAAAATACAAATGATGGTAATCTCCTCTTCTAACTCCTTTTTCAGAGTAGAAATTTTCTTAAGTACAACGGAGTTAATCCCTCTCTTTCAGAACATATAAATATTGGTAAGCTATTGTGAAAGTTATTGGAGTTAAATTATGAAAATTTCAAGAAGTTCTATTTAATCAATTAAACACAAATTAGTGTATTAATTTGTTAAACAACCTGGATAGAATCTCTACTTCATTTTAAACATTTACTTTTTGAGATCACTCAAAAATTGCTTTAATAAGCATACATCTAAGCAGATAAAGTAATCTTTTCTTCTTCCTTGGTATTTTCCTCTCTGCCCAGATCCAAAGGAAGAAAACTTTTGTGGACTGCACTGCTTTCTTTTTCCAAGATTTCTTTTTTAACACCTCAAATTCCAAATATACTTCATTGTTCTTCAATCCTATTTACAGAAGCAAAGTATATATTTTATCTACTTAACTGACATCCAAAAAAGTACCCTGTTCAACTTATTTCACAATCTATCACCAGTAAGAATAAAAATAGACTCTTATTCATCACTTCTTCCCTGGTAGCGTACTGTTGATTCTCCACTACCTACTCTGAGGTCAAGTAGTCAATTTTAAAATTTATTTTCATTTTATATGTATGAGTGTTTTGCCTGCATGGACATATGTGTACTACATGCATGCTTGGTGCTCAAGGAAGACAGAATTTCAGACAGTGTAAGCTTCCATATGGTTTCTGGGTACCAAACCCAAGTCCTCTACAAGAATAGCCAGGACTCTTAACCAATGAGCTATCTCTCCAGCCCCTATATGTGTTTTTAATATAGTTAAAACTTACTATGTACTAACTAATAGCTTATAAAGTCTTTGGCCAGTAATGTTAGTATTAAATAAGTTGATTAGAAGTTAAATTGGAGCCGGGTGGTGGTAGCACACACCTTTGATCACAGAACTCAGAAGGCAGAGGCAGGTGATCTCTGAGTTTGAGCCCAGCCTGGTCTACAGAGGGAGTACCAGGACAGCCAGGGCTACACAGATAAACCCTGTCTCTATAGAAAGAGAGAGAGAGAGACAGAGGCAGAGACAGAGAGACAGACAGACAGACAGAGAGACAGAGAGAGACAGAGAGAAAGAGGGAGGGAAGGAGGGAAGGGAGGGAGGAAAAGATAGAGAGGAAGAAAGAAGTAGTTTAACTGGAAGCTGGGATGAGATGTTATTGGTAGAGTGCTTGGCTAGTCTGCACAAAGCCCTGGGTTTAATCGTAGTACCAGATAAAATTGGACTTAGTAACACATGCCTATAATTCCGTCACTGGGGAGGCTGAAGCAGGAGGATCAGAAGTTCAAATTGATCTTTGGTTAGGTAATACAAGGCCAACAGCTTTTTCCTACTTTGAAGAAATTACTAATTTTCTCTAATATATTGCTTACATCCATGAATTCACGAACAACACAGTTGAGATGTACATTTCTTTTAAACCTAACTCTACCCCCACAAAAAGTAACATTGCCAGAATACAAGATTCCTTAGGTAGAATTCAGGTTTTATTTTCAAGTGACTTGCCTATTTAATAACATTATTCTTAAAATAAAAATGTATTTATATATTATTAACAGTAAAGGGCTTTCAGGAAATAATACAGCTGGAAATGCAACTCAGTAGTAGTGCTTGCCCCGAATGCAAAAGGCCTCTGAGTTCAATCTCCAGAACGATAAAAATGAAAAAGAAAAAGAAAAAGTAAAGAATATTTTATGACTTAGAAAAATAAATGTTTGGATAACTCCAGAGTTGAAGAGTAGCATCTCCTTGGGTGAAAATTTAGTGTTTTGATATTCTGAACAACTATTTCTGAATGGCTGAAATGCTAAATGGTCATGTAACTATAATATCTTTGTGTTCTAGCATTTAATTCCTACTGTACTCTTATTTTGTTCAAATATCTTTTAGTGATTTCAACTCTACAACTTAATATAGAAGTATATAATTATTAGGACAAAAAATGCCTTTTCCTAGCCAAGTGTGGTGATACACATCTATAATCGTAACATTCAATGAAGAGGCAAGAGATCTCAAGTTCAAGACCAACCTAGATCATACAACAAGGTTCCATCATTAAAAAGTAAAAATTTTAAAAAGCCCTTTACAAAAAAAGGTTCATCTTTTCCTAACATGTACTACACTTAGTGAAAATTAAGGTAATAAATTATTATCTTTAAGTACCTTGGTCACCAAACATTATCAGTGTTACCTACTAAAATACTGAATCCACACTGGAGCATAATCTCCATGACTCTCCATTGTTGCATGCATGCATTTACCTACTAAGACACTGAATCCACACTGGAGCATAATCTCCATGACTCTCCATTGTTGCATGCATGCATTTACCTACTAAGACAATGAATCCACACTGGAGCATAATCTCCATGACTCTCCATTGTTGCATGCATGCATTTACCTGCTAAGACACTGAATCCACACTGGAGCATAATCTCCATGACTCTCCATTGTTGCATGCATGCACTTACCTACTAAGACACTGAATCCACACTGGAGCATAATCTCTATGACTCTCCATTGTTGCATGCATGCATTATTTCTCTGGCAATATTGTTATAGAGATTTTAAAGTAATAAAACTACTTACTACCTTGATGAACAGTTTCTTTCCAAATAGGAAAAAGGAGGTGAAACATGACACATACAAAATATATTGTCTGCTATGTAGTTGCTAAGACTGACTCCAAGTATCAATACTACTAAGCTGTTAAAAAGATTCTACAACAGCCGGGCGGTGGTGGCGCACGCCTTTAATCCCAGCACTCGGGAGGCAGAGCCAGGCGGATCTCTGTGAGTTCGAGGCCAGCCTGGGCTACCAAGTGAGTCCCAGGAAAGGCGTAAAGCTACACAGAGAAACCCTGTCTCGAAAAACCAAAAAAAAAAAAAAAAAAAAGATTCTACAACTGCCCTACATCTGTTCTCTAGTTTTGTGGTAGAAGCTATTTGTTCACCTGTCTTACATTAATCATTATCAAATTATCACTAGTCTCTGTTATAAATAGTAACACAATTAGAGAACATTAGAAAAAGAAACATTAAATACTAGACTTGGGTCACCAAGACTATATAATTTTCCTTCCCTACAAATCTACACCAGATAATGACAAGTAATATATTTATTCTTAGAGGTACATAATCTTCAACATAAAATGTTTCAATATAGGGTTGGAGAGGACTCAGTGCTAAAGTTGCTTCTGCCAAGCCTGGCAGCTGAGTTTGTACCCCAAGACTCACGTGGTAGAAGAGAACTGACTTTTGAAAGTTGCCCTCTGACCTTCACAATGCTCCATCCATTACACCACACACACACACACACACACACACACACACACACACACACAAAATAATTTAAGATGTACAATCTAGTTATTTTCTTGATGAAATAACAGTATAACTGAAATAACAGTATTACTTGAATCCCATATGATTCAAGATAGTCATGCAAAAAAGAATGCCATTGTTAAACATTTCCTTTTCTTTTATAATTCCAAGAAAGTTAATTCATATGATAAGCTGCACAGACTGTACAATATTTGATAAATCCATAACTAAAATGAAGATCAGAAAAAATCCAGGGAATGGAGAGTTTCAGAGAACAAATACCGTCATTCAATTGGCAACAACAATGTCATAAAGAAGGCAATTAAAAACTTTAGAAGTGACAACACAGTATTATTCAGACACACTGCAAAATGTTTATAGAGGTAGACCACATTCCACATTTCCCACTACCTTTGTAAACAGATTTAGATAAAACACTTAAAATTACCATTGTGAATTTGCAAAGAGACTTTTTCTCCCCTACTCCAGCCTTGAAATTGAGATCCTTCTTTTCCTCAGCCTGCCTACTGCTGAGGTTATGGACATACACCATCATGTTCATCACCAAGGCATTTTCATAAAACATTCCTTCTACCTTTAAGAAAGTCACAAACTGCCCAGTGGTGGTAGAGCACACCTTTAATCTTTGCACTCCAAAGGTAGAGGCAAGCAGGTCTCTTAGTTCGAGGCCATCCTGGTCTACAGAGTGAGTTCCAGGATGGCCAGGGCTACACAGAGAAATCCTGTCTCAAACTGTTCCCCACCCCTCAAAAGAAAAGAAAACCACAACTAGCTGGATGTGATGGCACACCTGTAATCCAGCAATTGGGATAAGAAACAAAGCAGGACAAAGAGTTTATGGCTAGCTTGGGCTACATAGCCTTGTCTAAAGAAGAAGAAGAAGAAAAAGAGTCAGAAATTAGAACTTGCAAGAATCACAGTTTCAAGTTTAGCCTTTCAATTTACTCTAAAACTCAGGAAAGAATCATTCATAGTAAAATTGTTCTAAAATCCACGAACTCGAATGACATAGCTTTACTTTTGGAGGATTGTTTTTCCCAATGTTCAAGATCACAAGAAATGTCAACCCATAGAATTAAGCTGTTTGTAATAATATCAACTATTCACAGATTGGTGGCTAGTGCTATTTCTACTGATTTTTCTCCATGCTTTTAGGTTCTATCATAGCAAGTAATACTGTATTTATATCAGTAATTCTTCAAGAAAAATCCCTAGTTATTTCTGATTCAAATATCCATTTTATCATCAAATCTTACTGTCCCGTTACCCCTTCATCTAAAGCTGCAGCTTCTTTTCATTCTTCAGCTACACCCTTATGGCTGGCCTTAGACTTTTCCTCCCAGACAACTGTACTCCATTCTCATGAGCTGGCTCCTCTAAATTGTCTTTAACACCACTGCCAACCTTATCTTCTCTCCTTGACATTATGCCACCTACCTCTTCCACCTGGGCTTTTCAAGGCCTTTATGCTGCATTTTTATTCCGCTCGAGAGCCTCATCTTCAATCACATATTTATTTATAAGGTTGCTGCCACTGACTTTCAACTCCCCTTTAAAATGCCAGTTTCTTCTTGACCCTATTAAATGCACTAAATTTTTCCTTCAGGTAATCATATTTTCTGCTAATCAATTTGAACACAGAATCCCTTTAGCATTTATAGGCACTGTATTTAGACAACTTTTATACAATAATGATGCACCCTTTCAACTGTTCACTTATCAATGTTATTCCTATCAGAGCGTAGTTAGACAAGGGTTGTATCTTTCAAAGCACTCTGCACAACACCTATGCACCATCACTTGACTAAATTAAGTTAATTAAATAAAAATACAGGGTAAGAATCAATAAACAAAACATGCTCTTTAAAAATAAACCCTACAGCTTAACTTTTAAACATCCAGGGACTTTCAATTTCCACAGACAGCGAACATATTTTGGTTTCTATAAAATTTCACTTTCAGTCGACTTAATTTTCAAAGCATGGCCAACATTAACAGTTGACAGTTGATAAAAGGTATGCACTTTTACATCACACTGTCAGATTCTTTTAAAGTCCACAAGATCAACTCTAAGAATTGTGAGCTACAACTGAGTTTTCATACAAGGAAACAGTTGCAGCAGGAAAAGATGGACTTTATCTGCATATTCTGATGTGAGGGGGATGTCCTTCTCTGCAACTGATTTAGATTAGTTTCTTTACTCCAGAGGCTTTGACTCAGGAAAATTCAATAAACTGCTCTTAACATCTGCAAAGATATCAAGGAAAGGATATCCAGCTACTAAAAAGGGGAAACCGGAGCAGTGGGTATCCTCTTTTCATAAAAGTCAGCAGCTAAATTAAGCACTGTAGTCGGTATCTGCTGGCAGAATCAAAGATTTGTTTCTACCCAATAATAAAAGCAAGTTTCATTCCATTTAGTTCCTTCCCGAGCATCATCTCAACCTGTCAGAATTCGACAAGAAGAAAAAAATTTAAATGAAGTAGGAAAGACGCTAGGATTCCCATCTACATTGCTTCTTTTTCCGAAATCACACCACTAAGTCTTGGATTTCCTTTACTCCAAACTAAGCCTCAGCCTCCAAATATAATTCTTTAACCCCCGCTTCTCCATTCAATTACACTTAAACCATGCCAACCACAGAACCACAGCCGAAACCCCTCCAAATAGGCTTGCTGTTCATCTTAGAAGTCATGCCCTGCAGCAACTGCCTATCTCCAAACTCAGGGATATCTCCCAAACACAACGCAATGGAATCAGACATGCAAAGCACACACGACTTCTGCGAGGGAGGGAAACGCGACCCGAGAAAAGTGCGCTCTTCACCACCAGTCTCAGGACCATCTACCGGGGCGTGGGGATTACGAGGCAAGGGTCCCAAAAGGGAGGGGGAGAAGAGAGCCCGACTACTCGGGGAATCCTTCCTTCTTCAGAAAAAAGGGCTGGATTTCCCGGCCACGGGAAGCAGCCGGTCCTCGCTAAGGAAAAGAGGCAGAGAGAAGCGAGAGGGCCCTGGGCTAGGAAAAGCAGAAGGCAGGCACTTTCCGGGGTCCCGGACTATAGAGCCTATCACCTGGCTCCCGGGGAGGAGGTGAGCAGTGTCCCACCGGCTGCCGAGGGGACACCCTGCCTGCGAAGGGGCAGCAGAGGCGGAGCAGAGTTTCCCCTGCCGAACCCGGGAGTCGTGTCGGGCAGGTGCCCCGGGGCCGCTGTGTGGGGGGTGGGGGGGAGGGGAGCAAAGGGGGTGGAGATGGGATTCCCCCCTCTCGGGGAGAGCTTTAGTGGAGGAGGCGCCCGGCCAAGCCCGAGCAGCGTGCTTCAGACTGCGGAGCCGGGATCCCGCCGCCCGCACCGGCAGCGCGGAGCCCCGCAGCGCCCGCCGCACCGGCCCCTCGGTCCCCCGGGGGCCGGAGACTTTGGCGGCCAGGGCTCTGGGGGGCCTGACACCCCTGGGGCCTGCCCCAGCTCCCCCGGGAACCCCCGACTCCCCAGCAGCTCTCCGCGGTTGTAAAATACACCCCCCCCCGCGCACGCACACACACACACACACACACACACACACACACACACACCCCGGTTCCCCCTCCTCAGCCTGCCCTCTTCCCCGAGGGCCGCAGGGGAAGCACCACCCCGGGCGAGAAACCTCCGGCAAGTGGAGGACAGTGGCCGTGGCGGGGCCCCCCCGGACCTCCTCCTCCCCGCCCGGTTTACCTGTGAGGACTCCGACACGGATTTGATGGTCGTGGTTGGTGAGGATCATTCCCTCGGTCGCCATGTTTCCCAGCGCAGTCACCGCACTGACAGGAGCCGGGAGAAGCCGGAGCCCGGAGCGCGCGGGCCGGGAGCGCGCTTGCCTCGGAGAGCGCGAGAGCGGGGAGCGCGAGGCGAGCGGGAAGGAGGGGGCCGAGCGCCCGGTGGCCTGCGTGGGGCGGGGGGGGTGGGGGGAGGGGGGAGCGGGCGGGCGGGGAGGGAGGGGAGAGGCTGGAGCGGGAGGGGGGGGGCCGCTGAGGGAGTGGGGGGGAGGGGGGAGGAGGAGGCCGCGCCAGGAACGCGCGGGTCCGCGGAGGGGGGCGGAGTCGGGCCGCGCGACCCCGAGTCCGGAGGGGCAGCGGCGAGCCCCGGGGGGGTGGGAGAAGCGGCGGCCCGGCTTGCCTGCTTGCCTGCCCTGCCTGAGCGACAGCACACGCGGAGGCGGCGGCGGCGGCGGCGTTGAGGGCCAGGCCGGCGAGACCCCCGAAGCTCTGCGGAGCGAGACCCGAGACGCCTGGATGAGCAAGAGACTTGAGGGGGGAAAAGGGAGCACACGCTCCGGAGGTGGCGGGGGCGGGCTCGGTCGGGGACAGGGGCGGAGCTACACCCCGAGGCGTGCAACTCGTGGAGAGTGAAGGGAGGAGTGCGGAGAGGCTCGGCTCGGCTCGGCTCGGCGGCGGAGTGCCGCCGGGAGCGGGAAGCCGGCGGCCCAGCCTGAGTGGGGGGCCGGGGAGACGCTCCGGGGCGCGCGAGGAGCGCGGGATTGGCCGGGCGGACGCGGTGCGGGGACGCGCGAGGCACGGAGGCGGCAGGCCTCGGCGGGCCCCAGACAGAAGCAATCCCCCGCCGAGCCTGCCGCCTTCGTCAGTTCTCCGCCCGCCTCAGGCCGGCTCTCCCCGCCGCCGTGGAGCCTCTCTTGGACTCGGCGCGGTAGCCGCGAGCTGGGCTCGGCTCCTTTGAAGGCGCGGGTGAACCTGGAGGTGGCTCGGGAAGCGGCACGGGTGGCAGGACCGTGGCCACTGGGACGAGTGTCTTCTCCCCGGGGCCGGGGACGGGTTACCCTGGGCCGCCTCAGCGGTGACCCGCAGTCAGCTCGCTCGGACAGGATTCCGGTCTCCCTTCGCTTTAGCCCCCGAGACCGCCTGCCAGACCACGCACGCCGAGGAGGAAAGCCTCGGCTGCGTCTGCCGCAGGGGCACGTGGAGTGGAGCTAGTGGCTTTCTCTCTCTCTCTCTCCGCCGTCCCCTGCTTCTGGCCCTAAGCATCCCAGCCACGACCTATGCTTTGGGGTGGACTGCAGCCATCTGTTTAGAGTGAGGGCGGGCGTCACACACTTTGAACCACGATCAGTTGCCATGGCATTCAAGTTTCATTTCAGGATTTGTGGACTATGAAATTACCATGAAAACGTGGTCATTTAGTCCAGTGTCCACTTCATAAACTATTATTAATCACCTCTAACTATCTTATGTAGGTTTGCCCTTTAATGACTTTAAGTGTGTTTATGGTTTCTCATTTGCTCACTATAGGAATTTTTTAAAAACTGTCAAAAATGTTTTAATAATCCACACTCAAACACAAAATCTCAGAGTTGGTTTGATGGTTATATGGGGTTTCTGGTGTTCCCGCTTGGAACATAATATTACTCATCTGTTCACTGAAGATCCACATTGTGTCTTTAAATAATAGAGTACAAAAGAGATGATGGATGGAATTGAGGAAGGATAAAATAATGAAGTTTTTGGAGATATGTATAGCTAGTATTTCTGACAGTGGATTAAATTTTTAAGCCAGATCATGAACTCAACCTCCCATAATTGTTACCAAAGACCCTGGCAGCAAAAGAAGTTCTAACTGGTTTCAAAATGAATCATCCAAACCAAAGATGAAATAAAGTAGTTGGTTACATCATAAGCTTTCAAGCCTATTTTATTCTCTGTGGTACATGCAAATTCTATATGACTCGAAAAGTTTAATATTTGGAAATAACTTCTAAACTTGCCCGCTGACGGATTCCTTCAAACTTTAAAGAAGGTAATAGAATAAATGAGCACCCCCTCCAACTTAGAATATATTCGTTTTTCATGGGAAAGTTAGCTAGCACTTTCGCAAGTCAACAACAGAACCAAGGGACTTTCTGCGTCCATGGAAGTTGTAATGGTGAATTACATTAATTACATTTCTGTGCTCTGGCTTGAACTCAGGGCCTCACACACACTAAGTAGACACTCTACCACTGAACTATGTCTCTAATGTAAGTCATTAAAGTGTGTCCGAGTATGGTGAATATGAAGGAAATCTTCAGATACATGGATTGTTATATTTTATTAAATATTAGTACTAAAATTATGAAAAGTAATGAAATTAGGTAATTGTAGTAGATGCTTGTCTTCCAGTTATTTTGTTCAATATGTATATTTCTCTCCCAAATTCCATAAGCTTTAACAGTTGGAATTTATGCAGGAAAAACTTTACTGTCCCCAGTTCCCACAATTTTGCTTTCTGTGGTTTCAATTCTCCCCATATCTAGGGTCCAAAAATATTAAATAAAAATTCCTCAAGTTAGAGAGTATATATGATCATATCTCGTTGTATACATGTATGATATTCTGGATAAAGAAAATTAAAGAAACAAAATGCCTAAAGGTACATCATTCAAAAGTTTAAAATGCACGCCATACCTAGTGTAACGCAATCACATGTAATTCCATTTGGTCCTGCCTGTACTGTGAATCATCCCCCTGTCCAACCTACCTAAGCAACGCATCCCTCAGTCACTGAGTATTCATCTTGGTCATCAGAGCAGCTGTCCCAGTACCAAGTGCTTAGTGGTAATTCAGATATGCCAAAGAGAAGCTGTAAAGTGTCCAGTAGTGAAAAGGCGAAAGCTGAGGTTACTAAGGTGTGCAGTAAAAACTCATAAGGAAAATCGATGTAGGATTTGATACTGTGAGATTTCAGGTATGCATTGGGAGATGAGAAGTGGAGTTGCTATATTATAGTCTATAGACTTTCACTACTGTTACAGTATAGAAGCATCCCAAAATTCATTCTAAAATGAAGTATCAAGGTAACTTTTCTGGATGGTAGAAGAAAAGTAGCAGTTTCAAATATTAACAGTTTGTCTCAGGAAACTCATATGACCAGGGAAAAGTTGAATTTGAGAAACAAAAAAGTTGAATGTGTTTGTAAGGAATTGAGTTGGCCCTTTTACTGTGAGTATATAGATTTAATATTTAAAAATGAGTTTGTCATCTAAGACAACATAGAAGGTAAATATATAGAGTTTCATTATGAAGGTGAAAAATTGTATTTATCAATAGGAGCCAAATTTGAAGGGTTGTTTCTAGTAGTAGTATATTTACACTTTACTAACTCCTACTTTTCCTGTAATTTATCAAAATTTCAATATAAGTAAGGCAAAATTTTACTGGGCTTTACTGGAGTCAGAAAATACTCAGCCCTAGATACTATCAAAAATTACTTTGAGACTGTATTATACTTCCTCTAAGGCTTTGTTCACTCTTGTCTTTTCTGACTGGCTAATGCCCAGAACTAAAACTGACTCAATTAAAAATGTGTGCAAGCGCCCTTTCAAAAAATTTGATACCACTAAATTGTGTACTTTACAATGGATAAAATGGTGGAAATTGTATGTATTTTACTACAATGAGAAAGTTAGGTACAAAGTGAAGCTTTGATTTTAGCCCGTATTTTTACAAAGAAAGTTAAATCATCAAGATGAACTTCAGATTGGCTAACTTAGGCATTGCATCGCTATCCTAGGATTACCATAACAAAGTACCATAAACTATGGTCTGAAATAGCAAATTTATATCTCACAGTTCTGGAGGCTAGAAATCTAAAATCAAGTTGTTAGAGCTATGCATCCTCTGATAACTCCAGGGAGAGACATTTCTTTGCCTCTTTTAGTTAGCTACTCACCCAGAAGATGGGGATCAACCAACTACATCTTTACCAAGTGGGCTGAGGTTGAAGGAGAATGGACCTGGGTAAAGCTAATTCCTTGATAACTTATCAGTTAGGTGGACTCTTCTTCCAGACCTTCTAAATTAGCTACTTTCCTCATTGCAGAAACAAAATAACAGACAAAGGCAACTTTCGGAAGTGTTTATTTGGGCTCATGGTTTGAGAGTAGCAGTCCATCATGGTAAGGAAGTAATAGTGTCAAGAGCTTGTGGCAGCAGGTTACATTGTGTCTTCAGTCAGGAAACACAGGTGGTACTCAGCTAACTTTCTGCTTTTTCAGTCCAGGACCCTAACCCAGCAAGTTACAATGGGTCATCTCAACAGCTCTACTCTTCGTGTTTTAAGGAACACCATAGTTTCTCCAGTAATAGATCTACTAGTTTTCTTTCCTACTAATACTGAGTTCCCTTCTCTTTATATGTCCACCAGCACTTACTACCTTTTGTCTTTTTGATAACTGCCAGTCTATTTGAGTGAGCTATATCTTATTATGGTTTTAATTTTCATTTATCTGCCTTATTATATATTTGTTGCCCATTTTCAGATCTTTTGAATATCTAATCAAGTCTTTTCCATGTTTCTAACTGCATTACTTGGGTCTTGCTATTGAATTGGGTTCCTTATTTATTCTGGATGGTTAATCTCTTGTCAGATGTACAGTCTTCACATATTTCTCCTGTTCTATAATTTTTTTCTTCCTCTATTATTCAAAAGTCCTTGCCTAGTATACTGTTGCAGAACGTTTCCTCTATCCTTTCTCCTGTAGTAGTTACATAGTTCAGCCTCCTTTTCTTTTAATGGTTTTTTTTCAAATGCTCATAGTTTCATCAGTTTTTCATTACATTGTGTGTGTGTGTGTTTGCATTTGCATATGCATGCATACCACAGTAGAGAGATCAGAGGACAACGTAAAGGAGTTGTGTTCCTTTCACTACATAGGTCCCAGGGATCAAACTCAGATCCTTAGGTTTGGCAGCAGACCTTCTACCCACTAAGCCATCACCAGCCCCCACATCAATTATTGAAGAGAATGTTCCTTCCCCCAGCTTACGTCCTTAACAGGGTTATCAACAATGAGGCGGCTGTAGATGTAGAGATTTGTTTCTAGGCTCTCTGTTCTGCTCTGCTAGTCTCTGTGGCTATTTTTATGTCAGGATCATGCTGTTTTGGTTACTATAGATTTGTAGTATTTTGAAGTCGTATAGTGTAACACCTTCAATGTTATTCTTTTGGAGCTTTGGTAATTTGGGGTCTTTTATGACTCCAAATTTTAGGTTTTTGTTTATGTCAAAAATAAATATCATTGATTATTTGATACCAGTTGCATTTAATCCTCTCTTCAGGTAATAGGGATATTTTAACAATATTTTAATTCTTCCAACCATAAACAAGGGCTATCTTCTCATCTATTTGAATTATTTTTAGTTTCTATCATTAGATCAATATTTTATACTTGTTAGTGTAAAAATCTTCATCTCCTTCGTTATATTTATTCCTGTTTTTGTAGCTATTTATAACTGGTATTTTCTTTTAAACATTTTAAAATTTTTATTTGTATGTGTGTGGGCCTATTTATTAATATGTGTACCCAATTGTATGATGTCCTTGCAGGCCAGAAACAGAAATTATAAGTCATTGTGAATTATCTGATGTGGGTTCTGGAAACCAAATCCGGTCTTCTACAAGAGCAGCAAGTAGTTCTCTTAACCACAGAGCCATCTTTCCAGTCCCACAATTGTTTTCTTAATGTCCTTTATAGAGAGTTCATTTTTAGTATATAGAAACCCTATATTGTGTACTTTCAAATGGACAAAATATTGAAAATTGTATATATTTAACAACAAAAAAGGTGGAGACAACTATTATATATCATATATTCTATGTATATACTATATGTCAGAGATAAAATCTTTGCCTATAATAAGCAAATATCTGGGTTTGGGCACCAACACTGGAAAAGTAAATAAAATTTTTAAAAGAATAATGAAACTTGATTTTTGTGTGTTGATTTGTATCCTGCGACTTCACTGAATTAGTTCTAATAGATTTGGGGGGTTGCATCTTCAGAGTTTTCTGTGTGTAAGATCATGCCATTTGCTAACAAGGAAAGTTAGACTGCCTTCTTTCCAGCTTGAGTTTTCTTTAGTTCTTTCTCTTGACTAATTGCTCCAGCTAGAACTTTCAGTATTACAGTGAACAGATGTAATGGAGAAGAGCATCCATAGCTTATTCCAGATCCTTACAAAGCTTTCTATTTTATTCTTCAGTTAGTGTGATGGTACCTGTGGGTTTAACATACTTTGACTCTTATTATCTTGAAATGCGTGTCTTCGACATTTTATTTTATTTTATTTTATTTAGAATTTTTATCATGAAGAGTTGTTGAATTTTGTCAACTACTTTTCCTACCTCTAGTTCCTGTCTTGTATTACTATAATGTATATTACTGTTTTATATAGATTAAACTATCTTTGCATCAATGAGATGAGTATCACTTGGTTACAGTGAGGATATTTTTAAAGGACTGTGTCATTCAGTTTGCTACTGATGAGAATTTTTTCAAATATTTTCATCCAGGTTATTGACCTGTACTGTTTTTGTCTTGCTGTTGTGTGTCTTTGTTGGGCTTTGGTATCAGGGGAATGCTGGTCTCATAGGTCCATTTCCCTGATTTTCAATTTTCTTGAGTAGTTTGAGAAGTATTCATCATTTTTAAATCATTGTAGAATTCATCCATGAAGCCATCAGGTCCTAAGACTACTTTTTTTTTTCAGATATTTTATCTTGGCATGTTGTACATATATAGAAATCTATCATTTATTCAAATTAGCCAATCTGAGCACCCAACTCATCTTTTGTGGCATTGGTTGTCATGTCTACCTTTAAATCTGATTTTGACTCTTCTTGTTTTTTCACTTAGTTTTTATCCTTTCAAACGACAGCTATTTTCTTCATTAATATTTTGTGTGTTTTAAGAAGTTTATTATCTGTTGTATTTTTAACTAATTACTTTCTAGTTCTTTCAATTCAATACTTGTTTGCATAATTGTGATTTTTTTCCTTTTCTGATGTAGGTATTTATTGGCATAAATGTCTCTCTTAGAGTTGTTTTTGTTATGTACCATAGGTTTGGGTGTATGGCATTTCTACTCCATTCATTCCCAGATTTTTTTAAAATTAATTTCTCTTGTTCCTTGACGCACTAGCTGTTCAGTAATGCAGTGTTTAATTTCCATGTATTTGTAATTTCTGAAGTTCCTTCTGTTGTTTTCTATATACACCATTGTCGTCAGAAAAGATACTTGAGATGATTTTGTATCTAAAATATGTTAAGGCTTTTTTGTAGACTAACATATGACCTAATCGGAAGACTTACACTGAGGGAAAAATGTGTTCACTATAGCCTCAGGGTGGGATGTTTTAAACACCTCTTAGGTCCATTTGGTTTAGAGTGTAGTGTAAAGACAAAGTTTATTTTCTGTCTGAATGATCCACCCTTTCCTGTGAGTGGAGTGTTGAAACTGTTACTGGAGTGCAGTGTCTCTTCTTTAGACGTAATAATTGCTGTATGGATGTGTTCCAGTGTTAGTTGTGTAGCCATCCTTCATTGATCTTTTCATTATTATACAATGATTGTCTTTTATTATGATCTTTTACTTAAAGCCTGCTATATCTGATATAAATACACTATTCATGCCTTTGTTTTCATTTTCATTTACATGGAATATATTTTTCTTTACTTTTCAGTCTTTGTGTCCTTATAGGTAAAGTCAGTTTCTTGTAGGCAGCATATTGTTGGATCCTATGGTTTTTATACATTCGTTTATCTATTTCATAGCTTTAGATTTTTTTATTTACGTGTGTATATGTGTGTGTGTGTGTGTGTACATGCAGAGGTTTGGGGGTTCATATACATGCCACAGCATGTGTGTAGAGGTCAGAGGACAAGTTTTGAGAGTCCTTTACCATGAGATCAAACTCAGGTCCCCAGTCTGGCTTGCATGGCAAGAGCTTTTACCCTCTGAGCCATCTCACTGGACCTCTTGATCTTTAAATTGGAGAATTTATTCTATTTACATTCAAAATTGTCATTGACACATAAGTATTTACTACTTGCTGTGTTATAATTGTTGTAGGTCCTTTGCTCCTTTTATTATTTGCTGTTGTTTATTATTTGTTGCTATTATTATTTGCTGTTGTTAGTTTTCCATCGTGGTAAGCTCTGATTTTTCACTTTCTCAATCCTGTATATTCTGTAATTTATTTACTTTGTGGCTACTCTGTCAGTTCAACCTTTTGACATTTTGATATGTCATCTAAAAATGTATTGGGCTGCATTCCTATTTATAGCCTAGGAGCTGCAAATTAGAAACCTAGACCTAAAACTCATTTAAAATGTAATAATTGAGTCAGGTGGATCTCTGTGAGTTCGAGGCCAGCCTGGGCTACCAAGTGAGTTCCAGGAAAGGCGCAAAGCTACACAGAGAAACCCTGTCTCGAAAAACCAAAAAAAAAAAAAAATGTAATAATTGTGGGTGGAGAGAAGGCTCAACAGTTAAGAGCACTTGTTCTTGCAAATGACCTGGATTCAATTCCCAGAACCCATATGACTGCTCACAGCTGTGTGTAACTCCAGTTTCAGGGGATTGGGTGCCCTCTTCTGACCTCCACAGGCACCAAACACATACATGGCATATAGACATATGTGTGCACAAAATACTCATACACATAAATAAACCTATTAAAAAGTAATAGTTGTATAGCTAGGCATGGTGGCACACACCTTTATTCCAAGCACTCAGGAGGCAGGTGGATCTCTGTGAATTTGAGGCCAGCCTGGTATACATAGTGAGTTCCAGGACACCCTGGGCTATGTAGAGAGATCCTGTCTTAAACAAACAACAAAATCATCAATCAATCAATTAATCAATAAAATAGTTGGGAGCCTAAAAAGACAGCTCTGGTTAAAAATAATGGTTGCTCATCCAAAGGACCCAGTTTCAGTTCCCAGAATCTACATGGTGACTCTGTAACTCCACTCTTAGGAAATCCAACTCCCTGTGCTGGCCTTTGTGGGCACCAGGCACACACATGGTACAAGTGCTCTTAACCACTGAGTCATCTCTCCACCCCCTCTTATCTTTTTAAAATGACACTCAGCAATATCCATTAAAAAAAAAAAAAAAAACTCCTGCTTTTCAGAGATGCACTTGTTCTTGCAGAGGATCCAGGTTCAGTTCCCAGCATCCTCATGGTGGTTCACAACCATCTGTAACTCCAGTTCCGGGAGGTCTAATGCCCTCATCTGACTTTCTCAGGTACCAGGCACATACATGATATACATATATACATGCTGGCAAACACTTGTATACATAAATTGTTTTAAAAAGACAAATACTTAGATGCCACACACACAGTTTATAATTTTATGGCCTTAATCTAGATTTATATACGTTGTATTCCTTAATGACTTGATAGATACAATTGCCAGTGATAACTTTCACTTTTAAACTTACTACTGGGTATTTCAAAGATTATATTCCACTCCCAGTATCATGTGTTACTTTGAATTTGATTATGAGTTTATATCCATTACTGAAATTTGTACTTTTAGATGTTTTTATGTTAATAAAAATATTTCTGTTTCTTGTTGAAGCACCTCCAATTTTTTTTTAAATGCTAGGCTAGTAGCTTAGCTTTTGCTGGTTTGAGATAATACTCATTAGAAAAAGAAAAAACTAAGATGACTTTTCAGGACATAAAATTCTTGGCTGGCTTTATTTTTTTTTTTCCTTCAACACTTGGAATATGTAATTCTGTTCTCTTATAGCCTGCAAGGTTTAATCTGAGAAGCCTGCTGAGACTCTCATGATGATTTCCTTATATGTAACTTTATATTTTACTCTTCTTTCAGAATTCTCCCTTTAGCTTTTGAAATTTTTGTTGTAATGTGCGTCAGAAAATAGTTTTTGGTTAAATCTATATAGAGTCTTTTGAGCTTCAAGGATATGGATGTTCTTCCATTCCCTATGACCTGGGAATCTCTCAGCTCCTATTTATTAAAGAAGTCTTCTGTGTCTTTGTGAATTTCCATAACATAAAGATTGGTCCGCTTAATTATATCCCTGAAATCCTAGAGACTTTATTCACTCTTTTTCATCCATCGTTTTAGATTATTTCAAAAGACCTGTCTGACCTATCTTAACATTTAGAAATTTTTGTTTGGTTTGCTCACAATCATCTCAATTACATGTATATTAAATTCATTGAGTTCTTTAGTTCTAATATTTCTACTTGGTTCTAGTCTATAATGCCTCTGTGTTACATTTGTTATTCAGGTAAGAATTGTTTTTCTGATTTCATTAACCTGTCTATCTGTATTCTCTTGTATCCCTCAGAGTTTCCTTATGGTCATTATTTTGAATTCACTCTCAGACAGTTCATACATTTTTCATTTCTTTGGAATCATTTGTTAGAAGAACAACTGTTACGGTTTTTTTGTGGGGGTGGTGTCATGTTTTCTTGCTTTTCAACTTTCTTGTACCCAAGTGTTATTATATATCTAGTAGTATGTCCACCTCCTCCAGTTTTGTAGAGGTTTTCGTAGGTGAAGACAATACATCTGTCGATATGTTTTAGTGCTGGGAGCCTGGCTCCAGACAGGTTTGATGATCCCCACTAGCCATTACCTTTTAGATCTATAACTCTACTGTTGGAAGCATAAGCCGTCTTGCAAGCTACAAAGTTTTCTAACTAGGCACACCCACAGGTAGAACAGTGTGCCCAGTTGGCAGCATTTGCAGTTACAGCATCATGCAGGGTGAGAGAGAGTTTTGTCTCTAATGGTTAATATTTACATCTGGTAGGGTCTGGATTCTCACAATCAACTCACCAGCTGAAGCTGGATCAATCCATTCTACTTTCTGTACAACTTCATCTCCTCTGGGGAGATACCAGGTTTTTCCTTTTATCCTATAGGCAACATAACTTGAAAACTTATTCTTAATAGTTGGCACTGTTTCTCCCTTGTTCTTAAGTTCTTGGGGTATTGGCACAGTTATTAGAAATGAGAGAACTGTGGGTTTCTATGATTCTACTTCATTCCCTGTCTCTAGACTGTTTCCATTAACTCCTGATATCATCTATTTATTAGCATTTCTCCAAGACACTTGTGATTAAAATCATGCTTTCCAGAACAGTTATGCAAGTACCTAATATTAAACTTCATGACCTACTGTGACTCAAGCCAGCAGTATGGCTAGGACAGTGAAAGCAAGGAGAGCAGGTAGCGCACATGCTCCAAGGGCCATGCCAGAATTATGCAGCGAACTGCCCATGGCTCTTTGCCAAGTGGATCCAGGTCTCCAGGGCTTTGCCACAGGAGAGCCATTCATGCAATTCTCAGACCTTGTTCTCCAAAGCAGTCACATGGCTCCCACCATTTTAAGATGGCTGGTAGGTAGGGTGTTCAGGCTTTGGTTCAAAGTATGTGCAGTAATGTAGTCTATGTGCAGCCTCTTTCAGCTATGTTGAACATGGTTGGTGAAAATGCTTTAGTGGTCTGAGCTATGGAAATGTGTCACACCGGTCTGCCAGCTCTGGGTGAGGTTTCCCTGGAACTGGTGAACTAGACTGTTAGGTATGCCCATTTTGTGTGTGGCCATTCTGGACTCAGTTCCTCAGAAACTGCCAAGGACTAGTTTCTTTTGGACACAGTGCAATGTGAACCAGTGCTAGAGCCCTGCACCTAGGCTTCAACAGGCCATGGTTGGTGGAGTGCCTCCTCAACGGTTTGTTCTAGGGGGTAGGGATCTATAGATGAGCTCTTTCTGTGGGAATGGTATTTTACCATGTGTGAAGTTTAATTTGGTATAATGGAAGGTAGACAGTAGCTACTAGCTGTCAGAAAAATGTGCTAAACTGATGCATCCAGTGTCAAGATGGTGGGTTCAGAAGCAAAAGTATGGTGTCAGTGGTAGACGACAACATAGATTCCTCCTTGGATAATGTATAAGTTCCAGACACCTCTCTAAATAGGGCCCAAGGCCTGTCAAAACTACAAGATTCTCCATCAGTATAGACTATAGGTGTCTACGTTATTAATGGGTACCACTATGGGCTTCCTAGATACCTCTTGTTTGTATAGGAAGTCTCTCTTCTTTCTGAGTTATCTCTACAGAGAATACAATATGGCAGAGAAAGGATATTGTAGTGGGTAGCTGTTCCAGCTTTGACCTGGAAGTACACTACCCCCATTGAGGCTCCTTTACTTGTAAGTTACCCCACAAAATAAACCTCCCTTTACGTGGAGTTGCCTTAATACTACAACCAATAGGATATTTTCATTCTATTTTATAGGGTCATCCTTAGCCTTCTTGTTCCATTGTGTACCTGCCACTTACCTGCTAAAATTCAGTATTTTCCCTTGCATATTCTATCCCCCAAATAGTTGTTTGTGTTTTGGTCTTCTTTTGGTGGGGAGCACAGGCATTAGGAACCTGTAGTTAGCCATCTTGCTGATGTCCCAGTTGTTATTTCTAATTGATTTCTTAAAAGGGTTTTGTCTATAATGCCTTCACTTATTGAGGATTCAATCTATATATGTCAAAAAAAAAAACCAAAAAAACCCCACAGTTCCAAGTGTGAAAATGTTCATGGGTTATGTTCAAGCTAACTTTCTTCAATTCAAAAGCATCATACTTTCCTTACATCATTCATTGGTTTCCTAACAAATAACTTAGCTTAACATCTAACTTTATAGAAAGAAATATTTCTCTATAAAAGTCATGCCTCAAAAGAAGTAGACCAGTGCTTAAGAGCACTGGCTGCTCTTCCAGAGGACCCAGGTTCAATTCCAGTACCCACATGGCATCTCACAACATCTATAATTCCTCTGCCTCCCAAGTGCTGGGATTAAAGGCATTCGCCATGTCCACCCAGCAAGAAAAAGTTTTAAAAGGGAGCATAGGTAAATTTGTAAAAGAAGAAAAGAAGATGGATATTCCAGTTGTCCTAAAAAAAATTTATTTTACCAAGTATAATGGCTACTCTTACTGTCATTTTGATTGGATCAAGAAATACCTAGGAGGGTCTGGAGAAATGGCTCAGAGGTTAAGAGCACTGGCTGCTCTTCCAAAGGTCCTGAGTTCAATTCTCAGCATCCACATGGTGGCTCATAACCATCTGTAATGAGATCTGGTGCCCTTTTCTGGCCTGCAGGAATACATGCAGTCAGAACACTGTATACATAATAAATAAATAAATAAATAAATAAATAAATAAATAAATAAATAAATAAATAAATAAATAATAAATAAATAAATAAATAAATAAATATTCTCAAAAAAAGAAAGAAAGAAAGAAATACTTAGAAGATTAGTAAAACACACCTCCGGGTGAGGCCCAGCTTTTACTAAGGGAGGAAAGGCCCACCCTAAACGTGAGCTACACTATCTCAGTCTCGTAGGCGGAGCCCTGGATAGGACAAACCGGTAAAAGGGAGAAAAGCAGCTGGCAGTCATTCTGTTTCCAGGCCGTCATGAAGTGAGCAGCTCTGCCCCACCCCACCTTCCCACAAAAAAAAAAAGTCAATTAAAAATCATATTTGTGTCTGCCTGCATATCTCCCTGATGTGGAATTGATTGGTTGTAGGGTAAGTCTTCCTTTCAAACCAGAACCTTGTTTCCTTTCCATTCCCTAATGTTTGACAACCAGTACAGAACAGAGGAAGCAATAGGGACTTGGAATTGGAAGCAATTCAGGCCCCTCCTAAGGTGCCAGAGAGGCTACTAGATGTTTGCTTGGGATGCAACAGATTACACAAGTCTCTGCCTTTGAAATGAGACGTCTAAAGTGGCTATAATTTACTTAATACTAAAGGTGGACTTTCTGTCTAGATAAGAGTGAAAATTAAATGTTATACACTGCCACCTTCCCTCTGATAATTGTAGTTCTGTACCGAAGTTATCAAGCTGGTGTTGGCCTTGCTTCATTTAGGAAAGTGGGGTAAACATTGCAAGTCCATTTGTGATCATTGCAAAAGGCAATTTGGGGGGTGAAATGTTAGTAAATATCCTCTGTAAAGTTAGGAAGTTGAGACACTACAAATGAGGTACTACATGAGTCGTATCTCCTAAAGAGATGGTTCATAAATGTATTGCTGATAGGACAAGGTTTTCCTCAGCTGGCCTTGACATTAAAAAAAAAAGTCTCTTGGGGCTGGAGAGATAACTCAGCACTTAAGAACACTCCTGAAATCTTGAGTTTGGTTCCAGCACCCACATCAGGCGGCTCACAAACACCTGTAGCTCCATTTCCAGGGTATCCAACACCCTCTTCTAACCTCTGTGGGCACACATGTGGCATACACACATAAATAAAAATTTTAGAAGTATTTTTAAACTAAGTACAGTCAAGGATATTAGGAGATTTTTATCAAAGAAACATTGTAATATGAGTACTAATAAAACTAATATTTCAAACATAAATACTCCCCTGCTCACCAATTCAGTTCCCCATAATTTGAATAAGCAATAAGAGTACCTTAAGTATAAGCATACTCTAACTCAATTGGAAGATATACCTCTCTGTGAATTTTTTATTTTCTTTTGAGGGGTATATCCAGGCGGGCCTCAAACTCACTGTGTGGGTGAGGATGACCTTGAACTTCTGATCCTCCTGCCTCCACTTCCCTGATTGCTGGAATTATAGATGTGTATCCTGTCTGTAATTTAAATTGATATTTGGTTTATCATTTAATCTCAAGAGTTTTAGTAGCTTGAATGAGTTGCTCATCTTTTGAATAAGTTAACCAAACAAATTTATTTGTGCCCATAAAGCTGAGAACCTTGTCCTTAATTCATCAAAGTGTTGACACTGTTTGGTAAGCAGCCAGTCCATCTAGGAGATGATTTTGTGTTGTCATAGGGGAAAGTCAAAGGCCAATATGAAATCTTTTTTTTTTTAATGAAGTATGATAAAGGGCTAAAAAATCTCAGTTTGTGTTTTGAAGAAAATGAAAATTTTGAATCACTTGAAGGAAAGTTGACATGTCTGAGTGATAATGAACTTATAATTTCAATACACTGGGGATAATGAGACAGGGTCTCAATATGTAGCCAAGGTTAACTTTGAACTCATGACACCCTTGCTTCTGTCTCCTGAAGTAGTTCTGTGTTTACAGGTATGTATCACTATGCCCAGCATAACAGGACTTATTTCTAATAAAAATGAAAACCTCTGCTAGCAAGCAAAACAGATTATTTCAGACCTTAATTAACAGTAGGCATTCATATACTAATCTCAATTCATTATAGTGGTAAAAATAATTTTTTGAAATAAAGAGTACTGTTTTAATAGTGTTAAGATTAGGAGTCCAAGGCCCTTAGGTTAAATGAAAAGTTCAGGGTAGTCACTAGTAGTTAGATTTTATATTATTGTCTTTTGTTCTCATTGCTCTATCTAATGTAATTGGTTCCGAAAATCTCAGGTCTGCCAGAGTCTCTCAGGGTCTTAGTTAAGAGGTGGTTTTCTTGAAACAGAATGTGGATTATATACTCAGCTAACACAGTTGGCAGAAAATGAAACTAATCATCTTAGGGCTTTGGAGACTTGTTTTTACAGTCAGAGGGGAAAAGATGAGAATTAGGCTGGAGTATGAGCTGGCAGTAATGATATCTACACTCTGGTAACCAGCTCTGGCTTGAATTAACTATAGGTCTTTGGATACCCTTTCAAAGTACATGAAGTTTAGTTTCTCCTTTTGTAAAGTGAAGGAACTTTATACTTAAAATACTAACATCCTATGAACTCACAGAACTTTGCCAATTGAAAAGCACATTTGAAAACTCTCCCAGGGTTCAGTGAGATGGCTTAGCACTTGCTCCCAAGCCTGACATCTGGAGTTTGGTCCCCAAGACGCATATGGTGGGAGGAGAGAACTAGAACTGACCGCCTCAGCACACCACACATCCAACATTGTTTTTAAGAAGGTCTACCTTCCTCCCATCTTCAGGCTCTTTCCTTTACCCCAGTAATTGTTTCCTGGCTGTGCAGAAGCTTTTTAATTTGGTTGAATCCCACGTGTCAATTTGTGCTATTTTGTCCTGAGTTACTGAAAACCCGTTCCGAAAACCATTGTCTGTATTTATATCTGGAGGTGTTTTTCCATATGATTTCTTCTAGCGTGTTGCTCTTTCATGAAAGGCTTTGACACACTTGGATTTTTATACAGAGAATACAGAGGAAGGGTCTAGTTTCAGTATTCTCCATGTGGATATCTGGTCTGCCCAGCCCTGTTTGTGAAGGTGGTGTCTTCTGTCTAGTATGTGCTTTGAGAATCTTGGTCAAGCGTCGGTGGCTGCAGCTCGTTGGGTTCACTTCTGGGTCCTCTGCTCTGTTCGCTTGGACTCTCTGACGGTTCCCATGACTGTACAGTGTTGGTTTGGTTGCTATGGCTTCCTAAACCAGACGCCATGTTCCTTCCAGCGCCGCTCCTTTTGCTCAGAATTGCTTTGGCCATTCAGAGTCCTTTTGTGCTTCTACTTGAATTTCCTGATTCTTTTTCTCTAGTTCTATGAAGAATCTCGCTGGAATTTTGATGGGATTGCTATGACATCAATATTCAGAATATATAAAGAACTTGAAAAGTTAAGCACAAAAACATAAATTTAAAAAACTGTTTTCAATATAAGGAAAAATAATTCAATTAGTACATGAGCAAATGAATTATAAAAATTATCAAAAGAAGTACAAGTAGACAATAAATACATGGTGGGGGAAACACCTAAATCCCTTGACTATAAAGGAAATCAAATTAAAACCACACTGAGATTCCAGCTCAGCCCAGTTAGAGTGACTGTTATCAAGAAAAAAAATGCTTCTAAGAATGCAAGGGGGGCGCGGGCGGTGGTGGCGCACGCCTTTAATCCCAGCACTCGGGAGGCAGAGCCAGGCGGATCTCTGTGAGTTCGAGGCCAGCCTGGGCTACCAAGTGAGTTCCAGGAGAGGTGCAAAGCTACACAGAGAAACCCTGTCTCGAAAAACCAAAAAAAAAAAAAGAATGCAAGGGGGAAGCAGCACCCTTGTATACTGTTGGTGGGGAGGTAAATACGTCCGCCACCATGGAAACAACGTGGGAATTCCAGACAAAACTAAGTGTAAAGTCAAGTAAGATGGCTCAGCAAGGAAAAGCAGTTGTCACGTGTTTGGCAACCAGAATTCCATCCCTGGAACCCACCTACAGGTGGGAGGAGAGACCCCTGTCCCACTAAAGTTTTCCTTTGACCTTCACACATGTGCCATGGCCCACATGCCCTCCCCTCACATATCATGCATACACACACAAAACAATAACTTTTTTAAAACCAAGAATAAGGCTACCACATGACCCTGCTGCATACTACACCTTAGCATATGCGGAGGACTCAATCAGCACACAGTAGAAATACCTGCACATTCTTGTCTATTGCAACACTATTTATAATAGCTAAATTATAAAATCAGCCTAGAGGCCCATTAATGGATAAACGGGTAAAGAAAATGTGTATATATGTGGGGAATCAGTCAACCATAAAAAATTAAATTGTTATTTGCAAGAAAGTAGATATGGAACAATAGATATAGACCACTTTTAAGTGAAATAAGCCACTCTAAAGGACAAGATTTTTGTGTTGAGGGAGCTAATATGGCCAAAGTATTTTGTATAGATGTATAACCATGTCATGATAAAACCCATCACTTTGTGCAAATAATATGTACTAATATTGTAAAATTTTATCTTTAAAATTAATTTTAACATGTTTTAATTGACATAGAATTACATCAGTTTTCTGCCTCCCTTTCCTCACTCTAGCCCCTTCAAGTACCTGCCTTCCAACAACCTCCATGTCTCCCCCATTCTCAAAGCGGATGGTGTCTTTTTCTTTGATTATTATTGTTAAATACATATATGTGTGTGTATGTATGTATATGCACAAATATAAATATAGAACTTGCTGAGTCTGGTTTTTTTTGTTGTTTGTGTATTCATTGGACAACCAATGGGGTGCTCATCCCTGAGAGGGACTAATTGTCCTTCTGTCAGCAGTCATTAGTTACCTATGACATCGGATGGTTCATAATCACATGTAGCTCCAACTCCATGGGACTCTAATGCCTCTGTCCTCTGCAGACACCAGCGCCAGCACTGGTGTACATACTGCCCCCCAATGCAAGATACATATTTAAAGTAATAAAAATCATTTTTAAAACATAAAATGCATTTTAAGAACTTAACTTTCCCCTTGGAGGAAAAAAATTATTAATTAATTGGCTTACTTTGCCCATTACCAGAGAAGTACAATTATTTTTTATTACTTTTGTTTAGTTATAATTAAAATTCCTGAGAGAACAACTTGAAGGAAAAAGAGTTAATCTAGCTCCCTGTTTCAGAGGGTTCAGTCCGTGGTCATTTGGCCCCATGCACTTGGGAAAGACATCATGACAAAAGAAGTATACAGAATTTCTTTGACTTAATAGCAGACAAAAGTCAGAGAGAGGAACCTTTAAAGGCACATACCATAGGGCCTACTACATACAGCTAGACCCATATTCACCAAAGTTTTCACATCTCCCCAAATAGCGCTACCAGCTGTAGGTTAAGCATTTGACACATGAACTTTGGGAGTCATATCATATTTAAGCTATAAAAAAAAATCCTTGTATGATATCATTTACTAAACTTACGTTAAAGCCTATGTTAAAGGCACTGTGTAAGCTGATTAAAATGAAAAGATGAACAAGACATAGTTCTGTGTCTTGAAGAGTTCATCATCTGATGAGAGAGAGATCTGAGTAGATGAACAAAATTGCGACATAGTTCATTAAGTGCTATGATATAAGTAAGAGTTGAGAACAAAAATTCTCAAACCTAGCCGGGTGGTGGTGGCACATGTCTTTAATCCCAGCACTCAGGAAGCAGAGGCCAACAGATCTCTTGAGTTCAAGGCCAGCTGGTCTACATATCAAGTTCCAGGAGAGCCAAGGCTACATAGTGAGACCCTGTCTCAAGAACAAAAACAAAACTCAAACCTGAATGAACATTAGAATTTTCTGAGGCTCTTACTAAAAATTACGAATGTTTTTGTCTTAGCTCTCAAAGATCTTGATTTAAATCACCTGGGGAGTGACCTTGTGATAATGCTATTTTTCAGAGTCTACAAGGAGATCCCAGTACACAGTAAGGATTAAAAATCACTGGGAGAGAAAAAGATACTAAACTTAGTTCTTAAGAAAAATGGAGGCCAGTCATAGGGGCGGACATCTTTAATCCCAGCACTTAGGGGGCTGAGGCAGATAGATCTCTGGTCTACATATCGAGTTCGAGGAGAGCCAGGGGTACATAGCGAGACCCTGTCTCCAATAAGTAAATAAATGAAATAAATAGAAAAGAAAAGAAAAAAAGGAGAGATGGCTCTGTACGTAAACCCTTGTTGTACACACATGGGGCCCAAGGTTCCCAGAACCCATGTAAAGCCAGATGTGGTAGTGTGTACCTCTATTCCCAGCACTCCCACAGCAGAGTGGGAAGTGGAGACAGGAGAATTACCCAGAGGCTAATTCTCACACCAGTTAGCCTTGTCTCTGCATCAGTGATGAATAACAGAGCCTGTCTCAAACAAGGGGGAAGGGTGACCTCTGACCTCTGCATGTACACCACAGCACATGTGCACACTCACACAGAGATTAAAGAGAAAGGGGAAGTTGTCAAGACAAGGAGAAAAGAGTTTTTTCAGCTTTGTACCTAGAACCCATGATGCACCGGGGGAACTGGAAATAGTTCTGTAAAGCTTACTCTAAGACTGTGAGGAAAAGGGAAACTGAAAGATGAGACTGGAGAGCTAAGCAGGAGACGGCTCAACTATTGTCTGTGAAGGATTTGGACTTCATAATAAAAGGGGTGTGGAGTGACCTGATCTCATTTCTCTTTTAGAAAAAATAGTTTCTGTGGTATTGTGAGAGATGGATTAGAGAGCCTGGAAGCAGGAAAGCCAGTTAATAGACTGTGGTAACTCAGGCAGAAAAGGAGGCCTAAACTAAAAACATAATGCTGGAGAGTACGAGATATTCAAGGACTAGAAAGTAAGGACTAGCTAACAAGCAATATGATGTGAGAGAGTAAGAGCCATGTAGGGAATGTAGTTCTCTTTATTTTTTTACCTGAAGCTTACTTATCAACAGTGAATTAAATACTTCAGAGGTAGAAAATAACTTTCTGTGAACTTAACAATAACCAATGTGATTTGAATCCAGTCATTTCATCCCAAATTTACCAGTGTAATTAGAGGCAATTTACAATCCCTAAATGACTGAAGTCCCAACATGCTTAGGGCCAAATGTGCAACGTTTCTCCCCCCAGATTGGTGGTAGACTGGGAAATGGAACTAAAATCAAGGTTTGAGAGATTTTAATGAACAGAAATGGCTGTACCTAGTCTTTAACTCTGTCCAAAGCAAATGGAGTGAAAGCCTTCTAATCCTTCAGAACTTCATCTGGCATTGACCTCAGAAAAAAGAGCCTCTCTCCAACATCATCAGACTGACTTTCTGTAGTTCCTTCTTGCTCTTCTGTGTAGTTCTTTGATCTTGGGATTGTCTTTAAAATAGAAGGAGAAAAACAAGAGGGGAAACATTCAAATGAGTGCTTTGCAAATATAAAAAATAATAAATTAGAATGCATTTTAAATGCATTACAGGGCTGGGTTGTTGCTTATGATCGCGCTCTTGGCTGCCATGCACAAGGCCATGGACTGGATCCTGAGCATGGCAAAAGTAGATCAATAAATGTACAAACAAAGAAATGTACTGCAAAAATCTATACCCATTATCCAAGCCTTTTAAAATTAGAGGGTTTTTTGTTTTTGTTTTTAATAAAGGAAAGCTGTTCTCTCACCATATTGGGCTCAATTCTGTTGGTTGTTGCTTTCTCTGTAGTTGTACCCATTTTACCTGGTGGAAGACATTGGAAAATGAGGGCTATTAACATTCATTATGGCATTGCTTAATTGTACAACTATGGGACAAATAGTAACATTGATATGAATTTTCAAGTAATTCTAGAAAATAACAGAATATTTCAAAGTTGGGGTGGTAGGTCTTTTTTTTCTACTGAAAGCTTATGTTCTATAGTGGGAAAACTTGTTTGAGAATTACATGTAAATAAAAACCTTGAGAGTCTTCAGAAATGAAGCCCTAACATTTAAAAGAAGTGGGATGATAAACCAAGTCTCTCTCTCTCTCTCTCTCTCTCTCTCTCTCTCTCTCTATATATATATATATATATATATATATATATATATATACACACACACACACATACATATACACACCCACTGTGATAAGCTAGACATATACTACACAAGAATAGTCATGTAGTAAAGAACAAAACACCAAGGTGAGGTTCAGAAAGAGAAAGCAGCAGCAGCAGGGCGGATGACAGATGCAGGCTGAAATGGGAGGCAAGAAAGGGAGAATTGTAGGGTGCTTCCTAGTCAGCATGTCTAGGGTAGGTCTAAATGAGAGGAACTCTGTTAAATTTGAATTTCAGTGTACGCCAGTAATTTTTAGTACACGTTCCATGCAAAACTTGAGACACTGATAATAATTATCCATTGCTTAGCTGAAATTCAAATCTGTCTCTTAAAAAACAAAAAATGAAAACATGCTGCACCTCTCCTGAGCACTTGATGTGAACAGGTTGAGCCATTGTCACCCATGAAAACTGTCTTAATCAGGGTGCAGTGTACTTTTTAAATTTTTTACTAATTTCATATTTAGAAAAAAAGCTGACTTTATTCTTCCTGTCTAGACTTCTGTAAGATTTTATGGAAAACAGAAGAAATTACGAATCAGTTTCATCTCCTTTTAATACCACAAATACAGCTTTAATGTTTCGAGGGTTCAGGTTGCCTCGAAGCTTATAGACTAGTTAAGAGCAATACTCTTTGTGAAAGCTCTAGATTTGAGCCAGTTGTGGTTTGTGTCTCTGCCTCCTGAAATGTGAGCCATCAGGATGAGGAATGAATGAAGGGAAGTAAAGGTGAGAGGAAGACCTTGCTTTCAGAACAGAGGGTTAGTGAGTAAGTAAGTTTTCAGTCATATTCATTTTCCACTTCAGTGGGCTTCCATGTCAATTTACAAATGTAGCACCATCTCTCCATCCAGACTTCAGGTCCTTCTCCTAAGGAGAACCTTCCATCTCTGCTCAGAAGGCTCACAGAAATGCTGAGAAGAGCCTGGGATGTGGGAGACGAAAAGTAAGACTGTCAAAATCAAATAGCTTATCACAGATACGTTATCGCTGAAGACAAGCCCTTAATTCTCTAAACACCAGCAGGTGTGATGGGAGATTCATCTGAACTTAGAGGTTGCTTAGTGCCTGTGTTTTCTAAGATAAGTGAGTAGCAAAGGCTACAAACTGCAGTTTTGACATAGTACATGCCAGGGAGTGAGGGGTGACACAAACCCTGAGCCAAATTATAAGAAGCAAACTCCTTCACTTGTGACCTGTCTCTGGGGGCTAAAGAAAGGAAAGACTATCCCTGAGTGAAAACAACAGAAACATTTTCTTGTAGAAGATCAGATGACGCCCAGAGCTAAGACTCTGGTGATGCTGAGTCCCAGGCTTCAGGGAATTTCTCAAATAGGAATTGCTTGAACTGTAACAAAGACTCTAGTATTTACCAACAAAATAGAAGGCACCATTAACTCAGCCAGACTGCCCACTGAACAGGGAAGGAGGGATTCTTGGCTAAGACCATTGGAGCAAAACTTCCTTCTACTTGGAAATATCTGAAAAGGAAAGACCTGTGTTTGCCTGATTAGCCTAGGAGGTATGTTCAAAATGACACGCCACCCTTCCTCTATGACAAGTTTAAGCAATTCAGTTCTTTTGAAACTAGAAGAACCAGAATGCCATCCAAAAGGGCTATTAAGTACTTAACCTTCAAATAGTCCTTGTGTAATAGCCCAGCCCCTTTTTACTTCATTGCCCTAATTGCCTGATTTATTTGTGGCAGGGAGAAAAAGTCTTAGACCAGAACTATGGGGGAAGTAGGCAATTGCTTTTGTTTTTTGTTTCTTTGTTTGGAATGGGGTGAAGGATATAGTTCAGGGAGGGGAATAATAACAGTTAAGAGTTGTACAACAGAACCCCAATTTTAATGTTTAATCAAGGCTGCCAGTAATACATCTTGGTGCCACACAGCATGACACAAAACATCAATAGGTTCTTTTCTTCGTTTTTCATTTGGTATATAAATGTGGCACATTTTGTCCTAAGGGTAATAGAAAACCAGTCTCCTACAGCATTTCACGTTTCCTGAATTACCATTTGTTATGGACTTGGCATAGATGTGGTTGGTGCCACCTACCGGACTAAATATATAATTACAGGCCTCCCAACCTATTTGTAAACATTCTCTGAAAACAGCCTTAGGGACTATGATTCTTCATTGGGAGGATGATACTATAAATAGCTAAGTTTGGATTCCCATCACAGTTTTTAGGACTGGAAGAGGCATAATAAATCAAACTTTCACACTGCCATTGTATCATTCAGTCCAGAACCCCAGCTTTAACTAGGAACACAGAAGCCTGACTTTTCTGAGTTTGCTTGTTCCATATTTCAGATCTTACAGTGTCATTATAAGGGTTACACAAAGTGGCAAGTTTTAAATGTGCCCTGTTACACGTGATGGTTGTAAATATTAGATACAGAAAAATTGAAATCAAATAACTTTCCCATGTCATGTAAGGGCTACAACACATGCATCTATCTGACCCTAGAGCCATGGCTTTTCCCATTAAATTAAAACTTCTCAGAGTTTGGTAGTGAAATAATTTTAGGTGACACCTGTAATAAATTTAAGAGGTGTTGTAACATGTCTTTAGATCCTGTAAATCACAGTGGGGAAAAATTGTTTTTTTGAAACAAACTCTCCACCCAGGCAGACCTGGCCCTCTAGTGCCTTATTCCTCCACCTCCTACCTGCTGGAATCATAAACAGTTGCTTCTGCACCCAGCTCAGTTTTTTTTTTTTCCAATGCTTTGGACTTGAGAGCACCAAGGAGAAAGTTTAAAGTTGGGCCTGGTTTCTTTAAAATGATCAGTCTTGTTAATCTTACTTTCCAATAATGATGAAACAGGCCCCAGGCTTGACCATCTTTCCTGGATAATTTTTTTTTGTTTTGTTATTAGTAAGTTTACTTGTGAAAGCTATATTGTTTTGTCGTTTAGTAATTCGAATTTTGTGCCGGAGCATGGTAGCTCCTGCCTGTAACACTGGCTCTTAGGAGGCTGAAGTAGAGGGATCACTGCAGGTCTGAGGTCAGCATGGGCTACATAGAGAGATCATGTTTTGTCTTGTTTATTTGAACTTTCTTTTTCAAGAAATGCATGTATGAAAATGAAATCAACTTGAGTGGCAAAAATGAGTAAATAAGCAACAGTCTAAAGAAGTTGAAAAACAGTAATACTACCACATTACTTTCCTATTGTTGATAATAGTGTGTTTATTTTAACAATTCTCCCATTGTCTTAGTTTGTTTTCTGTTGTGAGAAAAAAACATTCTAACCAAAAGCAACTTGAGAAAGAAAGGGTTTGTTTGGCTTACAAGTCCAAACCACCGTCTATCATGAAGGGAAGTCAGGGCAAGAGTGCAAAGCAGGAATTAGATTCGGGAATTAAAGCAGAGACCATGGAGGAATGTTACTTACTGGCTTGCTCAAGCCACTTTCTGATACAACCTAAGACTACCTGCCCAGGGGTAGCACTATCCACAGAGGACTGGGCCTTCCCAGATCAGATATTAATCAAGAAAATGCCCCAAAAGTCAATCTGATGGAGACATTTTTCTCAGTTGAAGTTTCCTTCTCCCAGATGACCTTATCTTGTGCCAAGTTAACAAAAAAAAAAAAAAAAAAAACAAACAAACAAACAAAAAACACTAACCAGCACATCCACCATAAGAACTAGCACTTCTGGGTTTTTTTTTTATAATAAAAAAATAGAGTTTATAAATAAGTCAATATAACCCAAATCTATGACTGTTAGATTTCAGATCCATTTTGGCTCAAATAAACCAAAGGATTTTGAATATGTGTGGGCACATAGTCTCTGCTTAGTGAATACAGTCAGTAAACCATGGGATCGATGGATGGCTCCTGCCGATGCCTATGGTAATATGTAGTGGCTGAGCACTACAGAAACCTATCACTTCATTTGCTAGAAGTGAAAGAGAAGGTGTGGATCTATGGACTGCCCCAGTTCAAACTGATTGAGTGTGCTGTGAGTATGTACAGGGGAGTCTCCTGAGGCACTCAGGATGAATGGTATCACTAATGGGGGACTGACTTAAATCTGGAATTTAAAAACTGTCTCCTTACTCTGTGGACCCCTTGAGATGGTCTTTGGCTAATTTTCAATGACACAAAACCACAGCTGTCTGTTTTCCTCATACTACTTCTTTGTCTTTTTAAATTTCTATATTAATGACTTACTGCCTCCAGGCTCTTTCCAACTTCCTGCTGTCCACTTCTTCTCAAAATATAAGTAGAATGAAAAATATGTGTGGAACTCTGCCTGGGGACATGTAGTCCATCCAGTTTTCTAGATTTTCCAAATTTTACCTATTGAAGAAGATAGAGTGCTGTGTACCTGGACCAAATCATGCTAAGTTGCTGCATTCTATTAAAAAAATTTCACAATAATGACTTCTTACCATATTGTATCAAGGAACAGATAAGACACAGTCTAGGAACTTTCGATTCTGGATTCATTTTGGAACTATTATTGAGGATATTGACTACTGACCTTTCTGTAGTGAAGTCTTGTTTCCTCTATGAAGGCCTGCAGGAGAAACCACTCTCATGTCTCAGTACCATGAAAGTCTGTATTTGTCCTGATCAACTGTTTTGTTGTTACTTCATGAACACTGACAATCCGTGTTTGCTGGTGAATTCAGAACCAAATTTATAACCTACCTCCACTAACTAAATATCATTTCTATCGTACATTATCATGTTTTGACAAAACCTATCTTCCCCCTCACCTATTTATTTAATCATATGTGTTGTGTGGGATTTTTATAAGACATTCAAGTCCTTAATGGACTAAGACTGAGAAGAAATTAGATACATGTGTACCGATACCGGTAAAGCATTGCTACTCTTGGGACAAGATTTCTCGTGGCATGTCTCTTCTTAAAAATAAGACTTCAGATTAATAGATCCTTGGAAATGTAAGAATCCTTTCCCTACACATCATAACCATTATTTTACTTTTTATGAAATACTATGATTTCCTATGATACTGGAACGTCTTTAGGGGAAATCACTGATATTTCCAGAAATACATCTGAATTAGTGAATTCAGAGCCCTTGCCAACTATCTCCTACGCCTTCAGCTCTTAAGTAACAGTCTATTCAATATGACTTATGAGACCAGTTCTAGTTCTAGGGGTAGGGGGTAAAGGTGAAAAGAAACTAAATATTTTTGAATGTCAACTCTTATCATCTACATATACTAAGGATATGGTATATTTATGCTTACAAAGGAAAACTTAATGTCTTCCACAAAGAATCCTTATCTTAATACAATCATTACTGAATACTATTATTAATGATGATAATGAAAAAATGTATCTACACCACATTTAACTTACACTGTGTGCCAGGGCACTGTGATGCTTACTGTTAATAATGGGACCTTCAGTGTAATAGACAAAACAAAACCTCCAACTATGTACCTCTGATACTCTACCCACCTTGAGGCCTCAGAAGATTCAAAGCTTCTTGCATTGGCTCAAAATTATGCTGTAGGTACAGTGATAATTTTAGGTCATTGGCCTTCTGGTAGTTCCTCAAGGCTTCAATTCTCAGCTCAATCACTTTGCCATGGAAGCCATTCTGAAAGAAAACATTTTTTCAAAACATTCTCAATACTGACTTTTCTAAATTTACTATTACCTGTGTTTCTTTATACAGATGTTAAAAAAATAAAGCCCTCATGTTTTGTCTTTTAGAGTTAGGAAGATAATATATGTTATTTTTCCCCAATTTCAAATAGTACAAAATCAAAAACATGAAAAGAAGTATTTATTCCAAATTATGCAAGGTAAATCCAGAGATAGGTGACTTCAGCTCTCTCCCACAATCCAGTTCTTTTAACAGGCGATGGAGGATGTGAGAATTGGCCTTAACAATATGAAGTTAAAAGCTTTTACATTGTATAAATAAATGGATCCCATGTTCAACTTTGGAAAACCTTAGTACCTGAAGGATGTTGGGATGTTCCTCATATTTGACCCATTCAATTTTCCTCTGTTGCTTTTCCTGGTGGAAGAAAGACCTTCTGGGTGACAAAGTAAATTGAGATAAAGATCAGTTTTCTCAATATCCTGCAACAGCCTTATAGCAAAATTATAGTATCATAGATTCCCTGTTAGGCTGGTTTTTATTTCACAGTCTTCTTGATTTGACCTCCCCATATAGTGCATTCTCTAAAAACTAAGAGATGAATGAACAGTTCATTTTCTGTGAATGATTTGTTTGGGGGAAGATGAGATGCAAATGTAGTATCTCTAAATAAATTTCCACGATAAGCCGGGCGGTGGTGGCGCACGCCTTTAATCCCAGCACTCGGGAGGCAGAGCCAGGCGGATCTCTGTGAGTTTGAGGCCAGCCTGGGCTACCAAGTGAGTTCCAGGAGAGGCGCAAAGCTACACAGAGAAACCCTGTCTCGAAAAACCAAAAAAAAAAAAAAAAAAAAAATTTCCACAATAAATTAACAAGTGCTCTGTGTGTATGGAATTGTCATTGTTGGGATGGATTTTCTCATTTTAAGATAGCTAACATGATTTTGCAGAAACCTGTGGTGCAGGGCTAACATAAATATAGTATCCCAAAGATACTACATTGCTTATAAAATTTGCATCAATTTAGGAGCACAGCACACCTTAAGCAGATAATTGATTTATAATTGATTTATAATCAGTTACAAAAGTCACTCTGCTCCGAGAGGTTGTGCTCCTACCCTTCTTATCTCCTCCACATTCTCTGCATCTGATGTCTCTGGCTCACTCTTGGCCTTCCTAAATGATACGGGGGATTCCAGAGCCTAAGAGAGAGAACACAAGAGCTAAAGGGATAGATGATTCCAGATGGGAAAATGCAGTTTCGTGGCAGACTAGAAATCAAATATACCCTAAAAGTCCTGATCCCCAAATTAACCCTGATTATTAAAGGGTGGTTTCCAACTGTCTGTCATCAACTTCTGTGACATTCTGAGTCCACTCACCTTTCCATCTTTCAAGTCTGCTTTGGGCTTTGTTGGGACTGCTTTCTGTTGATCCTGGGGCTCTTCTGACTCAACTGTCTGTGGAGAGACATTGCGGCAAAGCTTTAAGTTAGTGGTAATTGTGAAGTCAAGGCTTTTGGTTCCTGCCCGTCAGCAACTTCTCAGGGCTCAAAATGGAAATCATATACCTACCACAGGGGATTCAAAATGGTTCCTTAATGTTCCTTATAATAATAATAACAACTATTAAGTGAACCCACATAATATACCACTGACCGCTGAGTTTCTCACCTCATTACTTACTTTCACTACCACATTACAGTCCTTGTTTGATCTTCCCAACTCTGGGGACTGTTTTTGTTTCCATTTTATCATTGATGAAATGGAGACTTTGAAAGGCTAAGCCACCTGTTAATTGTTGTATAGCTGGGGAAGTACATGGAGCTAGAGTTAAAACCGAATTGTTCTGACTCTGAAGCCTCTGTTCTTAGCCATTGTGAACAATTTGAAATGTGAAAATGTTTTAATAAAATATATATGTCACAGTTAAGAAAGGAAGAGAAGAGGGGGGGAGGATTTTTAAGAGGGGAGGCTGGAAAGGTGGGTACAGACCAATTAAGTCACAGGAGGGTGGCCTGTCAAGGGTTTTCATCGGGTGACTGAAACACTTCCAGTGTTTTTTAAAGATCACTTTGTTATGCAAATGGAGCGGGACTGGAGGAAGAGACCTGAAACACTGAGGATGAGGGGCTCTTTGCATTATCTGTAGGACAATACTTTTGAGAGATCCTTAGAGGCACACCTTGTTCCATAGCATCTCCATTTCCTTCCGGAGCATCTTGTTTTTCTTTTCCTATTAGAAGAAGAAGAACCAAACAAACAGATGTGTTTGTCCGACAGTTAAATCAAGTTAGAAAAAAAACAGCTGTCTAACTAATGGTAGGAAGGGGATTTGTGGACACAATAAACCACAAAGGAAGATAATAAATGGACCTAGCATTTCGTACAGAAACATAAAAGATGATTTTTGATGATGATGATGATGATGATGATGATGATGATGATGGTGATGGTTAAAAAGTTATTTCAAGAAATAACTTTTTTTGGTGGTTGTGAGATGTATCAGAAATAAATTCTTAACATTTAAGGTGCTTGTATATGACAGTCCCTTGAGGATTTAGAGCATTAACTTCTAATTTTTAAAGATCCTTTACATATTGACTTCAAAAAGATCTGAGACTTTCAAAACAAATTTTTTTCTTTTAATTTGATAGGTATTTCTAATCCTTAAAAGTTAATATGCTTATATCCATTAACCATTAAATGAAACTTTTTTTTAGGTCAAAAAAAGTAGAATCTTTCTAGCTAACCCCTGCTCTTTCCAAGATCCAGCCTGATTTCCTTAGTATCACCTTGGATTTCCTAGATCAAAGAGATACACATTGTTGAAGCATCAGAGGCTAGAGATGAGCATCTGTTATTTCTGTATGTGTCAACAGCGGTTCAAGAAGCCATGCCCTGTATCTACTAACAACATCTCACCAGGTTCTGTTTCATCTCCTCTGCTTCCTTAATAAGCTCCATGACTGAAGATTCATCACATCCTTTCCCTGCCATGATTTGCCTCATGATCTGCAGACTAGAAGAAAAGAGAGAAATCATAAAGTTTACATGCCCTTTAAAACATAAAGTTAATATCTGCAATCAGTCAGGAAGTAGTCTTCATGGAGGTTCATTGGGGGCTCAAATCCCAGGAATTAGAGAAGTCTTGAACATTGAAAGTCTCTGTCACTAGCATGATTCCATTCCTAATTAACATTAGGTCTAGGTATGTGATCAGTAGTGAATTCTGTGCTCTTTAATATCAAAACAAAGGTCTCTAACAACCACTGAAAGTACTTTCCACTCTGAAAAGAATGTTTTAGTGTATGACTTGAGTGAAGGAGTGTTTTGGCCTCTGTATAGAAGAAATTGGAAACCATGACATCTTTCAAATTAGTTTCAGAACTATTCCCTGTCTCACAGATAGGATAGATCCACTTCCTTCTACCAGCTCGGATTCAGTATCAAGTCTGACTATTAGAAGGATACTGTTTAAAGGCAATCATTAATTTATATTTTTGTTGTCTTTTTTTCTCTCTGGACCTGAGTAGAATGCCCTGTGTAACATGCTCTCTTGCCCCAAGAGAAATCTATATTGCTGGTTTGCTAACAGCTGATGTTTGACCACCTCTTGCTGGTTTTTGTTCTCCTGAAGTCTGAGTTCCTTATGGGCTTGGGATAAGGGTATAGAGAGAAGACAGATCAACTGAAGTGGCATTTTCTATGACCAAAAAGGAAACAGAGACTTAGTAGTTCCTAAGAACAATGACTGTTCTAACAAAGATTTCAATTCTCAGATGCCTAGGAATGTCTCCCCAACCCAGAGAGTTCCCAGGCTCAGAAAGAATCATCACTCTTCTGCTTAGTATAGAAGAGCAAGTGTTTCTCCTAAAATAATTCTACCAACATAAATAAGCAAAAATATATCAGTGATCAGCATAACAATGATGGACTTATATGATTAAAGGTATTTACCTGTTTCTTGGGTGGGCATAGGAAGAGTAACTGTAGCTTCATAAGATGAAGAAAATCATACTTATTTTAAAAAATAAAGGATTCCTATGTACCCTGCTTTTTGTAGTGATAATTCTTTTATATTCTACTAGAAATGAAAGACACATTTTAGAGAAAAAAACAAACAAATCAGTGATTTGTTTATTTTTAACTATTTTATTTTATTACTAATCTATGGTGGTTGCTTTCTCCAGCCTTTCTCTCTTTAGGATACTGAGTAGGGAGCCATACCTTCTTTGTTTTTCCTCCAAGTTAGCCATTAGCTTCTGGAGTAAGAGAGTGTTCTTATCTTCTAGAGGTTTTAGCATCTCTAGAAGTTCCTGCTTCCTTAACTTTAAGTCTTCATTCAATTCTTTCAAGTAGTTGTCATCCATTCTAGGATTCCTGTGGGAAGAGATACAATAATCTGTCTTTAGCTTGGGTAAGTAAAGACCCTTTCCCCCTCCTAGGTAGCTGCCATTTGACATCAAAGACTCACTTTTTTGAGGACAAGCAAGGTTCTGAAGAGTTTGTACCACTTGTCATCTTGAAGGGAAATTCTTGAAAATATGTGCCTTCTTTTCCCGACCAGTTAAGACATCATTTTGTGCTGCTGTTCTTGAAGCTCCTGTTGCATTGGACTGATTTGAGCTACAGCTTGAGGTCACAATGGCACCAAGACCACAAAATAAGCAGAGCTGTGAGTAGCATCAGTAGCTGCTTGATGACTGAAAATACTGAACTACAAGATTATTTCTTGTCTTAGGTTTAGGCAAATTCCCCAAGTGTTATTTGGAAATCTTTGAATGAATAGGATTGAATCACAGCCATCGTACCTGCATTATAAAACACTGTTGGATTAGAAAATAGTGACTTATCAAAAAGAAGTCGTCAACACCATGGTAACGAACCTCTGTGGAAAGCCTGCTGCTCAAAATGCTGGATTCTGTGAGTGAGGAAAAAATAAAAAGACAACAGCACTTATTTCGAGGAGTTTGGCGAAGGAAAAGATACTTCCAACCAACATTTAAAAATGGACAGAGGTTAAACTGGCCCACACTATGAGTGTAATGGAGTAATAGATGAACCATTGTCATTCCCCCCCCCAATCTTTAAAACTCCATTATGTCAGCTGAATGTGGTGAGTCACATCTATAATCCCAGCACTAGAGAGGAAGAGGCAAAAAGGATTGGAAGTTCAAGGCAGCCTTGGGCTATGTAGCAAGACTGTCCTTCAAAACTAGCCCAAGCCAATGCAAAACAAAACTTTGATCTAATGTCAAGGGGAAGGAATATTGGGCATATAGGGAGAGGATATAGTTTGGAAAGATCCACACTGTCAGGGGTCTTCCCCAGTCAGATTGTGTTCTGGAAGGCTATACTTCCTGGACTCACCTCCACAGATTGACTCTGACTCTGTTATTCAACTTGCATTAGAATCACATATCTTTTGATTCTTAAGATCGACTTTCTTATCTATGTTTTTTAGGAAGTAGAAGATCGTCCAAAGGATTATACATTTTTAAATGTGCCCTTTGAAAAAAGTTTCATGGATTCATTTTTAGGCAATATCAGATGTGACTTAAGACAGGCCATTTCAAATACCAACTGACCACTTCCAGCCTTTTTCTATGAGTTTTCTCCAAAGTAATTTAAGTCCTTTATCATTAGGGAAATTTGAAAGGCAAACTATTGCATTGAAAAAAATTACAAGAACTTAGTTTGGGTCTCAGTTTCACTGTGAGCAGTGGGCTGCCTGTGAGCAAGTTTCCAAACTCTCTGAGCCTGATGAGGTTTCCATTTTTATAAAAGAATGAAATATTGACCTGATCAACTTGTGAGCTTGAAATATATAACATGCCTGGCTCATGTCACATGTTCATTCACAGTTAGTGAGATTTTCTTCAGTTTGGGTTTGCTTAATGCCCCAATTAAGTGACCAGATTTTTTTTTTAAAGCTGATATGTGTGAAGCTTAATCACAAGAGCCTTTCACTTTCAAGATCTCTTCCAAAGTCTCTGAACCCTTTTCTGAATTGAAAACTTCCAACCATTTTTGGAAATAGAGACTTCTCTCAAATTATATATGATCAGAGTCCCACAAAATATAGATCTGCCCTAGGTTAGATAGGATACAAGCCTTCCCTACTTACCTCTACATCAAAGCTTCTTTTAAGACAATTTTTACAAATACTTTTGCTAAAGTTTTCACGTGTCACTTGAAGGTTGTGTATGACAGAAATATGATATTAAATTAGAAAAGCCACAGCATGTTAATTCATGTTGGTTGTCCTAGGACTAGCCACAAAAAATTCAATTGAATGAAGGTGAGTAAAATGTTCACTGTTAAAAAGAGGTGGTGGGTGGACTAGTTATTATTAATAGCATCTTAGACTACATATGTGGCAGGTGGTAGCAAATAGTAAAGGACAAAAATGGCATTGCTCACTGAAGCATAGCCTCTTTAAATTTCATGTTGTGACATTTGGCAGGCAGAACTATGATAGAATATTAAAACATTTAATGGGCAGGCTGCATCCCAACTCACCTTCCTCTCTGCCCTTGCTTGTGAATGATTCCAAGAGGAAGAACACTTGCTATTCTGATGTAGTTTTTTCTACAGCCAATCAGCAATGTTTATTTCCTAACATTCTGATGTCCATGTCTTCAACCTGGAGTATGAATTTCAAGGAGTATCTTTGCCTTGTAATGATGTGTGTGGATATTACAGTGAAAAGCTTTTCACAAGAAGCAATCCTCCAAACCAGAAGCCAAGTAGTATTGACGGGGAGTTAGTTGATGTTCTGTATCAGAATCTACTACAGGAAGAAAGGAGGGTGACATTTTAGATGATCATTAAAGGTGGAGGAACTTGAAGTAATTTTTCTTGAAGTAGAAAACTAGGTCATCTGCTGATTGGAAATGTTTGTTGAGAAACCCCTGGAAGAGTGATGCCATGAGATTTGGAATTGCACCTGAGCAGTGGGAAAAGAAAGCCATCCAGGCAAAAGTACAAAATACCGCTTTATAGTGCTAAAGGTCAAATTGACTTTGGAAGCTGAAGATCTGTCGTGCTATGAATCAGTAGTTATACACTTTCTCCTATCAGTAACTGGCAAACTGAAAGCTACAATTGAGAAAAACATGGTGGATTCTTGCCTGGAACCTGGCAGAACCAATAAGCAGAAATTCAAGGAAGAAGGGTTTGAGAATGTTGGTGAGAGTGTCCATCAAAAGGTTTGCCTAAGGCTGGGCAGTGGTGGTGCACATCTTTAATCCCAGCACTCAGGAGGCAGAGCCAGGTGGATCTCTGTGTGAGTTCAAGGCCAGCCTGGGCTACAGAGCAAGTTCCAGGACAGGCTCCAAAGCTTCACAGAGAAACCCTGTCTCGAAAAACAAAAACAAAAAACAAAAAACAAAAGTTTGCCTAAGTCTTTGGGGTGTTCAAGATACAAAAAATGATAACGAGAGAGAACAAACAAGAAAGGAGTTGAGATTGAAGAGTGAGGGGTAGAAGAATAGAGGTTTGGGTCAGTGGATGTCCATCTTATGAAATAACTTGTGGAGATTCATCACCAGTTAGATAATCATAGTAACAGTCATAATGTCTTCTGCAGTAACTTTGTATCTTTTGCTTCCTTTCACTGCATAATCACTGAAATTCATGTGATATCTCGAAATAGGCCTTACAACAGGTTATTCACAATGACCTCATCCAATGTTAGAGCGTTTGGTTTTAGTATCTGTTAAGAAAAAGCGTGACTGCTCTATAATTAGAGAACTCTGAACCATTTTAGTGTTAGTTTTGCCAGCGGAAAGTCAAATTAGTCTAATTAAGTCAGGTCTCCAAAAGTAGAGGCAATTATTTTCATATTAATGCCAGAGATTAGGGGGAAAGGAAGAGGGAGAGAGGAAGAGTGGGAGGGAATTACATTTCTATGTTGTTTGTTATAATCATTTTGTTGACTCCTTCCCCTTAACTCTTTTTTTTTTTAAATAATTTATTGGGGTTTTTGTTTTGTTTTGAGACAGGGTCTCATTGTGTAGTCTTGGCTGGCCTGGAGCTCAATAAGTAGACCTTGACTGACCTTGAACTCACAGAGAACCACCTATATCAGCCTCCCAACTGCTGGAATTAAATGCACCACCACACTCTCATTTTTATTTTTAACTGTATGTGTATGTGTGAGTATATGCACATGAGTGTGATACCCGAAGAGGCCAGAAGAGGGCATTGGATCCCTTGGAGCTAGAGTTACAGGTGGTGATAAGCTGCCTGACTTGGATGTTGGGATCTGAACTTGGGTTTTCTGAAAGAACAGTTTGCACTCTTAACCACTAAGCTAGCTCTTCAGTTCCCCCAACCCCTTGCTTAGCTTTTTTTATAGTTGTCCCAACCTAGTCTGTACCTACATTTAAAAAGAATACAACCACTTGAGGCAGTTGAGATAAATTTCTGTTACTCTTGAGAGTTTTCGGTTGTTTTTTTTAAAGTAATACTTTGTCTTAACATTTCCAGATTCTTGGTATAATGGTCTTTAAACAGCTGTATGAATTTCACAAAGACTTTTCAAGAAAAGTATAAGCAAGGTCTGGGAAATGGCTCCACATGATGAACTGAGTTCAAATCCCAGAACCCATGCAAACATGGCCATGTGTATACCTGTAACCCCAACACTGTAAGATGTGGAGACAAGAGGATTGATGGTGCTTGCTGGTTTCCAGACATTTCCAGGTTCATTGAGAGATCCTGTCTGAAGGGAATAAGGCAAAGAATAATAGAGCAGGACACTAGACACCTTCCCCTGACCTCCAGTGCACAGATGCGTACACTCACAACCCCCCTTCCTGCAACACACACAAAAGAAGAAAGAAAAACAGAGAAGAAAAGGATATTTTTTAGAGAATCTTTTTCTGGACCCTCAGTTTCCACAAGAATTCCCCACTAATATGGATGCGCCTGAGAGTGCTTCTTAGTCTCGTTCCCACCTCCCTTTCCAAGTGTATTTTGCTCACTTAAAGAATGGAATGCATTGTAACCATCTTGAATCTTATTTCAGTGACTTGTTTTGAGAGTGTATAAATTTTTTTAGTTTTTTTATTTAAAAAAATTTTATTCATTTCACATACCAACAACAGATCCCACTCTCATCCCTCCTCTCACTCTCCCCACCCCCACAAAACCCCCCTCCACCCACCCCTCCTCCAAAAGAGTAAGTTCTCCCATGGGGGGACAGCAAAGCCTGGTATATTCAGGACCAAGCCCCTTCCCCCTGCCTCAAGGTGAGCAAGGTGTCCGACCATAAGTAATGGGCTCCAGAAAGCCAGCTCATGCACCAGGGATAGATTCTGGTCACACTGCCAGGGGCCCCTCAAACAGACCAAGCTACACAACTGTCTCTGGTATGCAGAGGGCCTAGTCTGAGAGTGTATAAATTCTTAAAGGCATTCAAAACTTACAATTCAAAATGTTGGCGTTGAGGCTAATAGGAGTAAAGGACCATTAGTGACCAGGAAGTCTGGTTCCACTTCTCTGCTTTCAGCAAATAGAAGGGCTATCTAATTTGAATTACCAGCTTAGGTTTATTAGAGTTAAATCTTGATAATGAATTACTATTTGAATTATGGCTTATAATTCAGAAGGAGTTTCAAACATTTGAAAGACACAGCTATAATAAATACCTTATCCCCACTTACTTATTTATATAAACAAGGTTTTTTTCCCCCCAGTGAGGGTTACATTAATAAAAACAATATGAATGGAATTGATTCTGAAAGGCTGTCTCATTCAAGGAGTAAGTATGAACTCATGGACCAACCAGGGGAGGTGGGGGATGCTGTCGTATTTAATAGAATTGCTTAGAAATAGAATTTACTTAGAAACTGTTTTTGAAACAGACAGAACTTTTGTCACAAACATGCTGTGTCACAAACAGACAAATCGACTTGTGTCTTTCTACAGTGTCAGAACTGATTGAATAATAATAAATTCACAGGCACCTTCCGTTTCCTTGGCTGAAGTTTGCCAAGTAGTCTCGGTTTCCCTCAGTAGTTAGTCAAGGAATACACAATCCTTTGATTCCAGTCTTGACTTTCAATGTCAACTCTCAGATCACACATTGCATGTTGCCCAGAAAATGCACTTCTCTGTATCTGGAAATGTAAGCCAAAGGATGGCTGCAAAAGGGCCAGAGAGGAGGCCTTCCTGTAAAGAGGAGCAGGTTGATACAGATGGGGAGAGACTCACTACCGATGGTTAAATAAGTCAACAAGCCCTGTTAAAGGGCTGATCGCTCGGCCAGAGTTGAGCAGCCTGAGGATCCAGCAGAGCTACCTAAGAGTGGGACCGTGGAGACCATAGGGTCACTGTACAAACCTGGATCCAGACAGATAAATGGGGCAAGTAGGCTGTATCAGCCGTGAGGACTGAGCTGAAGCCTCTGGAACAGTTGGGAGTCCTCTGCCTGTTGGTCCCTCAATGCACACATCACATTGGGTTGGTGGAGACTCACCCTCTTTATGGGTCCAGGTGAGTGTGTTATACCCTTTTCTCAGTCTGATATGCTTGAGACTAAAAATGGAGTACAATGCCGCTTGTAACATGGGAGCTACTGGGGCGAGCTTGAGAAACCACTGTACGGAGTATTTTAGAGCTGGAAACAGTCTGATTTTGACAGTTTTTGACTGCTGGATGAGAGTATTTTATTTAGGTGTTGTCAGATATGAGTGTAGAAGATTCATTAAATATAAGTGATTATGAGAGAGATTTATTTGTCTGTGAGTTTGAGACAACCCTGGTCTACGTAGTTCTAGGCCAACCAGAACTACATAGTAAGACCCTGTCTCAAAAAAAGAAAAGACAGATCTATTTGAAAATAATCAGTGTTGTAACATTCCAGAAATTGTATTTTTGTACCTATTTAAAATTAGAGTGGAAACATGTAGTATTTATTTTGTTATCAGTGTATGGTTGGGGTAATATGCCACAGAGTGTATGTGGAGGTCAGAGAACAACTTCGTGGAATCAGTTCTCCCCACCCACCCTTAGGGGTGTTCCAGGAATTGATCTCAGTTGTCAGGTTTTGGTGGCAAAAGCTTTTTCTTATAGAGACATCTTGCCAGCCCTAAAATCAAACATTTTAGGTGTCAACTTAAAAACACGTGACAAGGTACCTACTACCTACTTTCCCCCCAAATTTTCTGTAGTACATAAGCAAAACGTCTTGGAGACCACTGCTCTAGGGCAGAAGTCCTCTGTCTCTGATGGGATTTAAGAATACCCTGGGGGAACTTGTGAAAGCAGCGCGTTTTCAGGCTCAGGCCCCAGAGATTTTCACTGTTGACTGTGTGGCTCTAACAAATGTTCCCTGGTGATTCTGACATGAATCCTGTGGACCTATCTTCAGGAAAAACTGCCTCAAATTTTCTTCTTCAATCACAATGAATCAGCAGAAAAGCAACATGACTTCAGTAAGCCCCCCCCCCCCCCCATAGACGGCCACGCATCACACCTTTCTTTCTGAATAAGTGAAGGAATGTTTTTGTTGGGTGGGGAAAACTGGACAGATTAGTGGGCCACATTTGTTTTTATTTCCTTCTGTTTCAGTAGGGAGCTCAGAGGCAACTTTGAATATTTCAGCCCTAACTCCTGCTTAGGACCTAATTTCTTGGTCTTGATTTTTTTTAATTAGTTTCTTAAATTAGTTTTTTCATATTTTTATAAACCACCTGATCCTTTGTAAGTAAGTATAGAGAAAAATAAGTTTACCTCTGTGTATATTTTTAAATATGTGGATACATAGATTAGACCAAAAGTTTCTTTTGTTTGGTTTTGTTTTGTTTTGTTTTTTTGTTGTTGTTGGTGGTGTGGTGGTGGTAGTGGTGTTGGTTTACTCATATGTGCCTATAAAGAAACCTTGCTTCTAGAAGGCTGGACTGATGAACTTCAGTATAATATTTTGGGGCACCCCACTGAAAGGCATATTGGGATTTCAGGAACACAGTCAGGATGAGGGAAGTAAGAGATCAAATGCATTCAGAAGAAATGGAAGTTAAGTGCCCAGACTTCAGCCCCATCAAGGAACTGTACAACTGTAGTAAGTAGCAAGTGGAAAAAGAAAGTGGAATCTCTCAAGATGGAGTAGTTGAGTCAGTCAGAAGAGTTTATAGGTACACAGAATTCACCTGAAAGAAAATCTAGAGGATTCTTAAAAGGATGGTAACTAAGATAGTTACACTTAAAATCTTTTAAGAACCCTTGACAACAATTTTTTTTTGTAAAAGATAAAGGCTAGAAAGGAACTCAAGAACCATTTATTTGTCCTACAGTTTTTATTATTTATTCTTTGACAATTTCATCCATGTATATAATGTGTTCTGATTACTCTCTTCCCCCACATCTTGCATTTGTTTTTTAAGAATAGACTTGCCTAGCTTTAAGTTTATACAGAAAAATGAGACAAAAAAAATTGTTCTTAGGATTTGTCAGGTTTAGATCGGGGTCCTGCAAAGGATGGGAGTCTCCTTTTGTTAATACGAGAAGGATGCTCCTCATAGTCAGTAGGGCACTTTAGGAGCAAGGCTTGGCAAGGGAAAGGGGTGAAGACTCTCACTTGCTCTTCAATGAGAATGTCCTTATAAGTGAAACAGCTCCATACCCACATACAGGTTAAACACGTTATATGTGAGAAGGTAGGATGTGAGGTAACACTGTAAGACAGCAGAGGCCTTGTCTACAGTGTGCTATGAGGATGGAGCTTCAGTTCCACTGAAAATACGACTCAGTCCTGTTGATACTTACTCATTTTCAAGAGAAGATAGAAGTCTAGATGTTTTGTGTGACCTCCTGACTTTTTGTTTTGTTTTGTTCTTGGTTTTTTTTTTTTTTTAAACAGGGTTTAAACAAGGCTCTATATAGCCTTGACTGTCCTGGAACTCTGTAAACCAGGCTGGCCTCAAACTCAGAGATCCACCTGACTCTGCCTCCCCAAGTGCTGGGATTGAAGGTGTGGGCCACTGGTGGGAGCCATGTGACTTCTTTGGGGAACAAGGCCTGAGAAGAGCACAAACGGCTCTCCTTGTGGCAAAGTCCTGGAGACCCTGCTCCACTTGGCAAAGACCTATGGACAGTTTGCTGTATGATTCTGGGCATGACCCCAGGAGCATGTGTGCTACCTGATCTTCTTGTTTGCACCATGCTAGTCATACTGCCAGCCTGAATGAATCACAGTAGGTCATGAAGTTTAATATTATGTATTTGCATAACTGTTCTGGAAAGAATGAGTTTAATCACAAGTGTCTTTGAGAATTGTTATTAAATAGATGGTATCAAGAGTTAATGGGAACAGTCTAGGAACAAGGAATGAAGTAGAATCATAGAAACTCACAGTTTCCTCATTTCTAGTAACTGTGCCAATACCCCCCAAGAAGTTAAGGGAGAAGAACATGAGAGCAAGGGATAAACAATGCCAGCTATTAAGAGTAAGTTTCCAAGTTATATTGCTTATAGGATAAAAGGAAAAAACCTGGTATATCCCCAGAGGAGATAAAGTAGTACAGAATGTAGAATGAATTGATCCAGCTTTGGCTGGTGATTTCATTGTGAGAACCCAGACGCTACTAGATGTAAATATTAACCACAAGAGACAAAACTCTCTCTCACCCTGCATGACACTGAAACTGCAAATGCTGCCAACTGGGCACACTGTTCTACCTGTGGGTATGCCTAGTTGGAAAACTTCCTTTCTTAGCTTGCAAGACGGCTTATGCTTCCAACAGTAGAGTTATAGATCTAAAAGGTAATGGCTAGTGGTGGGAGAGCTGGGGGACAGAAAACGAAAGAGGCAAGGAACAAACTGGTAATTATCGTAACCATTTTTAGAAACTTGAAGCAAAGCTGATTGTAAAACAGTTCATGCAAACCACTGAAACTGCATAACTAAAAACAGCCCAGGCTATCCAGGGCTACTTATTTGAACAACAGGTGGTCACAATTTCATTATGGTGCCAGCTTCACACATCCATCCCAGGTCATTGAACCCGTCTGGAGCAAGGCTTCCAGCAGGCCACTACCGCCCAGCAGATGTCTGACTTTTAAGTGCTGTATGAACCAACTGTTTCTTTGAGGGCTACATTTGACTTGTAGCCTGCATATTTGGGAAAGTCAATTCAATGACATTAGGTTTTATTTTTCCTGTACCAAGATTTTCTTTTTGCACTGAAATCATTTTCAAAAGAAGCATTTACATGTAGATAGGAATACCGACTTGCTATCATTTCTCAGTTTGATAGATTTAGACTCAATGTGTCAAGTGAATGGTAGGTAACCCTTCCAAACCAAACCCAACCAAACTCAAAGCAACATATACTTTAGATACCTGTATTAGCCACTTTTCATTCTTGTGATCAGAATACATGCCAGGATGATTCAAAGGAGGGAAAGTTGAATTTGGCTCCTGGTTTCACAGAGTTTTCAGCCTATCATGGAAAGGGAGATCATTGCAGAATGGATCAGCTCATAGAGGTGAGTGGCAGTGGTTCACAGGGCAGCAAACAGAAGACAGAGAAAGTGATCTCCTTTTTCCACCCAGACTCCACTATTGAAAAGCTCCACAGTTTTCAAAATAGTGCCCAAGCTGGGGAGTAAGTGCCATAAGCCCATGGGGGGCATTGCAGATTCAAAGCATAGTAGTATCCATTGTTAGGCATTACAAGGAGACCTCAGACTAAGCATGCATTAGATAAAATGTAACATTTGTCAAGTCTTAAAGATATATAACAGATCTCAAATTCAGCAATCTAGTCACATTACATGAATGAAATGACATGTAGGTTCAATAGTTGAAACAGAGCAAAGAATTCTCTAAATTTGCTTTAGCTGTGTCTTCGTGTTCATATGCCACTTCAACAGAAATGATTGGATAGTCTAGAGGTTTTTGCTACTAGTTTTATTTTTAATTTAGTAATAACCATCTGTAATTTTCTAAAAAAAATAGATAATTATGTGCCTCTATATTGCTTCAACATCAAATGCTAAAAGAAAGCTGACATTTGTCATAGTAAGACTTTCTTCTATATTATCAGCATTTTCCTGGAGGTTTTCATTTGTATTTTCAAATAAATAATTAAGGCACTATAAATAATAATTAGGAATATACATAGAAGCAATGTCAGAGCAGAGCTTTTATTTTTAACAACTTTATAGTTCTGATGACAAATTCAAGAATCTTCTGGGTGTATACACTGCTTTTTTACACACATGCACATGCATACACCAATTATTCAATCTTGTTTAAGACACTAACTCATACTTGCTTTACAATTTAGTTTAGGTGTACTATAGCAACCTTTAAATATTATTTTAAAAGCTATCAAAACATTATTTATTAATTACAAAACATTTTAAGTAAATGAAATTTTACTGCATGGGTAAGTATATTATAAACCTAATCTATAAACTAAGCAGCTTTTACTAATAAATAAACTAAAGCACATTTCATAGTAGCATATCATGATAATAAAAGATCTGAATTAGAATAGAAACTCTAAATTTTGTAATTCATTAAGAACTATTTACTCCTGTGTCCAAATGGTCACAAAGCTTGATTTAAGGGGTTTATGTTAATTAAAATTTCTTTGGAAATTATAATATAGATAAACATTTAAAAATATGTCTGTCCTGCCTGTACTTAAGAGCACTTGTTCTTGCAGAGAACCCAGATTGGAGTCCCAGCACCTACATAATAGTTTATAATTGTCTATCATTCCAGTCCCAGGGGATCTGATGCCCTCTTCTGGCCTCCACAAGCACTAGCCACACACATGGTGCTCAGACATGCATGCAGATAAAATGCTCACACACATAATAAAATAAAAAAGTCTGCCCTAGAAACAGAGGCATTTTAAAAGATTAAGCATGTTAATAGCTATGCTGAGAAGTTTCCCCTGAACCCTTTCTTGGGTATGAGATCCTAAGAGACAGATGTGCTCTTTTCTCTTGTTCACTGCACAGACTCACTGGTCAACAAATCAAATTGGAGTGGAGAGTTTGAAAGCATCAGCATTTTTTTCAGCTGAAAACTTTTCACGTGTCATGTATAACAGTCATTAATGCACAGCCTTGCTACTTCATTTCACTTTCTTACTGTCTAGTCCAGAGTTAGACTTACAGCTGGTTTGAGTTCAGGCTCTCTTTTCCAGTGGTGAAGAGGTCTAAGGATGTATGTCTGATTCCATGCTGGCTAATGAAACACAAAGGGAAGACCGTTGGTGTTCCTGGGCAAGAGTGTTTCTCTCTAATAAAAAGAGAAGGAAAAAATAAAGAAAAAAAGGAAAGAAACCTAAAGAGAACATACATTTACTCTCTACTTTCTTTCCTACTTTGGATACTGTCCCAGAAAGACAGAAAACATGGAGCTACAGTAGCCATTTGGAAACAATGAGATAGAAAGCCAAAAGAATCACAAAGAAACCAAACACCTTGAGATGAAGGAGCTTTGAGATTCTGAAACAACCTTTGAACCACTAGGTCCAGACTTCTTATGACATAACTAGATGCTATTGTTTAATTAATGGCTAGTTGAATTTCTTTTTACTTGTAGTTAAATGTATTCTACCTGTAATACCATATAATTGCATGGCTCGCATTGTGCCAGAGATGGCTCATACTGACTTGTAAAATAATTACACCCCCCCACAATTCCATATCCAGGGACTTCAAGTTGGTAACTTTGGGCTTTACGTGATCTATGTTGGAAGTTGTTATGTTATGGAACTGGCCTAAAAGTACAAATTTTTGTTTGGTTTTGTTTCCTCAGAGAACAGGTTGTTAATCGTTTATCAGCACCATATATGACTGTTTTTAAAATCACATCTGTGAGGGGCTAGAGAGATGGCTCAATGATTATGGACACTAGCTGCTCTCCCAGTGGCTCTGGGTTAAGTTCCCAGCACCCACACAGCAGCTTACCATGGTCTGTAACTCCAGGAATCCAAAGCCATCTTCTGACCTCAGCAGACACTGCATGCACATGGGTCATTATTTTGTGTGCACAAGTGTATGGGTGTGTATGTGCTGTTGCACACGTGGAGATCAGAGGACAACTTGTAGGAGTTGGTTCTCTCCCTTCTACCATGAGAGTCCTGGCAAGGAAACTCAGGTCATCAGGCCGACAGTCAGTGCCTCTATCTGCTGGGCCATCTTACCAGTCCCCTATCATCCTTTAAAGTGATTTTTAAATTAAAAAAAATTTTTTTGAAAATTTCATACATGACTATTCTGCATTTACAAATAACAAATGGGTAATGAGTATGTCAAAACATTTTAAGTTACAGTATTTTAGAAATGAAAGAGACTAGTAAATTTAAGGGAAGCAAAATAAAGTCTCAAATTATTTTAAAATGAACCCAATATTATGTGTAACTAATTAATAGCAGAGTCAAGTTTACAATTTGACTCTTATTTTCAAAAACTTTTTGTGGTGGATTAGAATCCAGAGCCTCACATATGTTAGGCAAGCAGCCTATATTTAGCTATTCTATTAGCCATTACAATTTGATTCTTTATTCCCATTTTAGTGAACGTACCAGTGTACTACAGAGCACTATATAATTTATATAACAGTGATAATAACAATAATTCATTGCTTGCCATATCTAGCCTCAAATTCAAATAGTAAGTTGGGGATGCATGATTTTCTATAAATGTATCAGCTTAGGTTTCATAATGCATATAATCTGTGTTTAATTAGATATTCCAAAATTTGGTCTATTCAGCAAAGATGCAGCCCTTGAAGAAGGCTGACATATGGGAAGTGTGAACGTGAGATCACAAGCTGCCAACAACCTTTAATCATCATTATTCACAGTAAGTCCTGATGAGTAACCAGATGATCAGAATGAGCTTTGACTGCCCAAGTGCATCAAGAATCCTCTCACAGAGGGAATGAGCTGCCCACAGTCCTTCTCCAACGGCCAAAGAATTGTCAGCCCAAGTCTGAGATCTTCTACTCAAGTAAAAATCACTGGACAGTCTTGAAAGATAGAAATTGCACTGTGAGTTGAAATGCATTCTTTAAAGAATAGTGACTGAACCCCTGAGACAATATAAGGCTGACAACTCAAGTCTGAAACAGTTGGACACATGTGCCAGCAAAGATCAGATACTGAAAATACTCAAAATTTGTCAAAACTTCCCAGTGCTGGTGAAAGTTAAGACTGGAACATTTCTGGAAAGTAATTAGGTGATATACTACATATCAAAAAACTTAAAAATAAATGTGTTGCAAAATTTTGATATGTTAACTGTGGGAGAATACGAATAAAATAATTTACTATGTTTCTATTTGAGGAGACAGTTCAATTTGCAAAATGTAAAGAAATGTTTATGGGGAGATTTTATGGCAGTTAAAAGTGCTTGTTGCACAAGCATGAGGTTCTGAGTTCAGTTCTCCAACACCTACATAAAAAGGGTATGGCCATGTGTACACACACACACACACACACACACACACACACACACACACACACCAAAAAAGCAAGTTTTCTTTTAAAATTATTTATTTTGCATATATGTGGTATTTGTTGTTTGTAGTGTGTACATGTTCATGTGGATGTGTATATCAGTACATTCAGGGGCACATGGATGTGGAGGTCGGAGATCTCCTCAGTTGCTCTCCACCTTACTTGTCCAGACAGGGTCTGTCACTCTATCCTGCACTCAATGATGCCAGGACTGCTGGCTAGAGAGCTCCAGGGACCTGCTTCTCTCAGCCTTCCCAGTGCTGGGGTTATAGGCAGGCACCACTCAGCATGCCTTTTTCATGTGAGTGATGGAGATACAAACTCAGGTCGTCTTGCTTGCCTGGCAGGCAGGCACTTTACTAATTGACCCATATTACCAGCCCACTGAGTATTCATGTTAGAAATTGTAATCTTGGTGACTAATTTTACAGAAGTTTGATAGCTGTAAAGATTAATGAGCATTAATTATAGATTTGTGAAAATTGGAAACAACTTAAAAGTCTAGGAACTGTGAGATAAATGAATTAATTTTGATGTATCCAGGCAATGACATTTAATGGAGCCATTAGAATAATATTTTAGGGATGTTTGAGAAAATGCTAAAAATACAATGTCAAGTAAAAAATAATATGAGATGTTAGACTCCATTTGTGTATGTTTTTGGAAGTCTGAAAAGTGCATTAAAATCAAGATTTTTTTTAAAGTAAGTATGTCATTCCTCCATTTTTTTTCTGAAAATATCAAGTTTCTCTAATGAGTATGTGTAAATCTTTAAAATAAAAAAAATGTTCTTATAAAATCAAATCATGCTAATTGTATAAGTAGAAAGTACAGTGAGTAAGCTTTTCAAACATGCTACTAAAGGGAACCCCATGATCACTAAATGAGCATTTATGGCTTGTATAATGGCAGAATGGGCCACAAGTTCAGTATTGTGAAATTGTTTTTAAAATGAAGTATCTTAAAATTGAAAAGAAAAAAGTGTAGTGTAAAAGAAAGAAAATATGGAAACACATATTTATAAAGATAATATGAAATTAAAAACAAAACTCTTCAAGTCAAGTCACTTGGAAAACATTCTGATGACAAAGGACAACTGTCTCAATTAGCATTAAAATCGAAAACTATGTTCCCTCTTCACATCCCCATGAAACAAAGTGGACTGACTGACATGGACTGACTCTGTGGGTATCATAGAGGTGGGGGAAGAAGAGAGACCTGGATGGTTGTGGGATAATGTTTTGCAGGTGTTAGGAATTGAGAAGGGGCTGGAGAGATGGCTCAGCTGTTTAGAGTGCTTGCGCATATCATGAAGATGGGAGTTTGGATCCCATCATCCACGGAACAAGAAGAGTATCCTACAAAATGTTTAGGACTCTATCTCCAAGAGATCTGATGCCCTCTTCTGGCCTCCATGTCACACACACACACACACACACACACACACACACACACACACACGTCTTGTAAAAAATCAAATAGGTTAAAAAAGAGTGTTTCAGGAATAGCTGCTGTTCTGGAGACGGTTCTGGGAAAAGGACTGAAACATTAATGTTCTGTATTCAGAGTGCATTCTTCTTTTTAGAGTTGCTACCAAGAATCCAAAAGAATGAAGAATGAAGAGAGTACTAATGATTACTTTGTGACTCCCCAGCTGTGGGTCTTTGAATATGAGAATGGGCGAAGTGAGGCTTAACCCAAATTATCTGAGTTACAGCACGATCCCCACACTTAATACCTTGGTTGCCCCAGGTAGGTAGTTATGCAGCTTTGGAAATCTGGACACTGTTTTCACATGACCTTAAAAATCCTAGTCTAGACTAGTGGCTGTCAGTGTTTTTCTCTCTCTGACTGACTACCTGGGACAGATGACATTCTATGCATATACCCATGGTGTATGTAGTATTGAGATATCTCTTAATTTTTTCTCATCAAGCTAAGAAATTAATACTAGTGAATGTAGTGTTTGTTATAAAGAAACCTTCACTGCACTTCAGTCTGCTTTAGAAAATGGTGACTCATTCATAAATTTCGGCTCTTTAACAGGCTCATCTTTGGGCAGGACAACTAAGGCAATTTCCCTGAAGCTCAGACTAAGGGGCAGGACTGTGTAGGTGTTATACCTTATTCTTTCTGTCTAAATGTAATTAAAACCACTTTCAAGATTTCTGTCTATAATGATATCCAAGGCAGCTGACAGTGCAGTCTCCTTTCAAGCAGGATTATCTTGGGCAGGCAAGGGCTGAGGGGCCCGAGGCCCACAGTTGTCTGGGTATGGTCTTGTACTTTTTTCCAGATCAAATTACAAATAATATCACTTGCAAGAAGGCTATATTTTCATTTAAAATTGGCTCCTTTGCTTTGAAATTACAGTCAGATGAAAGAACGATGCTTGGTAATCCTTATTCATTTATCAATAAATTATTTAAGCATTCACAATAGATAGGCTCTGTGCTAGCTCTGGGAATTTAGCAGCACCGAAGGGAGGCCTACAAGACTGACCTCTGTACTAGAGAAGAGAACAGCGGTAGAGCATTTGTCTAGCATGGGTGAGGCCTTCGGGTCCAACCTGATCTCTGCAAAAAACAAATACAAAAACAGAAACAAAACCTTTCAAAGAAATCACAACAGCGAAGACTGATCTCTACTTTCCTTCCAGTGGGTGGAGACAGCTATTAGACAAGAAGCAAAACTGAAATATTGTTGTCGGATTTGTTCACTCATTTCATTCATTCATTTATGTAGGTGGTTTTCCTGTCCCGCAGCTGCTCTTAATTAAACACACTGAGGCTTATATTAATTATAAATGCTCAATCAATAGTTCAGGCTTGTTACTAGCTAGCTCTTACATTTTAAGTTAACCCATATTCCTTATTTACACTGCCATGTGGCGGTACCTTTATTAGCATGGCACGTTCATTCCCTGCTCCCTCTGTGTCTGGGTGGCTATTCTACTGGCTCCACCCTTCTTCCCAGAATTCTCAGTCTGGCTGTCCCACCTATACTTCCTGCCTGGCTGCCAGCCAGTCAGTTCTTTATTAACCAATGAGAGTAATATGTATTCATAGTGTACATAAGGATTATTCCACAGCACATTTACTTACCTAACGTGTACTGAAAACAACTAATATGTCCCAAGTGTTCTAAATGTCTTCCCATGAATTATCCCTTTAAATTTAACCCTGAGTAAAAGTATATTCTGATTGTTGTTGTTTTTTTCTTTTACAAATCCATAAGTAGTGTAATTCACTGTCACAATCAAAAGTCAGGAAGGAATCAACATATCCAATATAGGAAACTTACTGTATTAATTATAAGAATTCATTATAAAATGACAAGTTAAATAGCTAGTGTAAGGACTTCTGTGTACTGATATGGAACACTACCTAAGAGAAAGTGGTGTTGTTTTTTTTTTTTAATTTTCTACACTTTATTATAAAAAACAGAAACAGCCGGGCGGTGGTGGCACACGCCTTTAATCCCAGCACTCGGGAGGCAGAGCCAGGCGGATCTCTGTGAGTTCGAGGCCAGCCTGGTGAGTTCCAAGAAAAGGCGCAAAGCTACACAGAGAAACCCTGTCTCAAAAAAAAAAAAAAACCAGAAACAGAAACTTGCAAGCAGGGCATGGTGATGCAGACCTGTGATTGGAGCACGTCTAGGAGCACATCCAAGTAGGAGGCGAGGTAGACCGACCTTTGTGAGTCAAGGTCAGCCTGGTCGACAGAGCAAGTTGAGGACAGCCAAGGCTACACAGACACTGTCTCAAAAACAACCCTAAAAGAAAAGAAAATAAGCCCTTGCAAATAATTAAAAATGCCACACACCAAAAATAACTAGATTCCAAGATTTTACAACTCAATGAACTCTACAGTTAAAACAGGCGTGGAGTGCCACATTCAGTTTTATAGTTTCAACACTGAATATATTTTATGCACATATCTATCACCCAAACCAAAAAGCTCACGACAGAATCATAGCCAGAAAAACAATTAGCTTTATTTCTTCTCTCATAACTTGTATCCACTGCCTGCATGCAGTCCTTCCTCGTCATTTTAATCTTAGCCCTTCTTGTTCTCTTTTCTTCATATTATACTATACCCATACATATATTTACTTAGCTATATACATATATTATTGGCTAGATTTCATATATAAGGGAGAACATGCAATTTCTTTTCTATCTTTGATTGTATTACCTCACTTACATTCTAAATGTATCCATTTTTTTGCAAAATTATCTTCATTTTTTTGTATATAAAGCAGCATTCTTTCTATGAGCAGCACTCCATTATATATACTGCATTTTCATTATCCGTCTGTTGATGGACAACTCAGTTGATTCCAATTCTCTGCAGTTGGCAAAGCAGCAATAAGTGTGGGGGTGCAAATATCTCTATAGTAGGTTATGTCATTCTCTGGGTACATACCCAAGGACTCTATGAGAATTAAGTTTCAGTACAGCAAAGGAAACAGTCATCAGAACACACAGATAGCCCACAAAATGAGAGAAAGTCTTTATCAGCTACACTTCAGACTAGGGGCTGGTATTCAGAATTTACCGAGAAATGCAGAAATTAAATACCAAGGAAATAAAACTGCCAACCAATAAATGGGCAAATGGAATGGAAGAAATGGTTTTTAAAAGAAGAAATACAAATGGCTAATAACCATTTGAAAAGATGTTCAGTATCCCTAGCATCAATACATCTGACAACAAATGTTGGAGAGGGTGTGGAGAGAAAGGAACTCATTCACTGTTAGTGGGGGGTGAAAATTAATACAGCCATTGTGGGACTCAGTTTGGTGATCTCTCAAAAGTTAAAACCAGAACTACCATATGACCCAGAGAAAGTGTCCGTATTAGAAGGACAAACTTTAAAACGGCATTTAAAATCAGAGCTTTGTGCCTTTACATGTTTGTATTTTAAAAGTGCATAAGCTATATAAATAATTCAACTGATTGCTTCAGGAGAGCAACCTGGTGAATTAGAATGGGGAGCAGCACATAGTTTTGTTGATATAGCCATCCTTTTGTAAATCAAAATGTTAACCACATCCATTAATTATTTTGAATTGAAATTCTCATTAATACTTTTTTCATAAAAGGTTTAGCCTTCTAGGAGCTTGCTCAAATACAAGGAAATTTAACTTCTATGTTCTCAATTTAGGAACAAAGGCAGGTAAGCCTCATGTTAAAGAAAAACATATTTAGTTTTATGCTTATAGATAAGTGCAGAGATCAGGAGGAAGGGCAGGTGGAACCCTGAGTTGGAGCTGAGGAGCCCAAGGTGAAGGAGAAGATTTAGGAAAGATGTTAATGTCTCTTTTCTTTGTATGCTTAAGTACAATTAATATTTGTTCAAATCATACAGGATTGTCTGGAAGTGTTAGAAATGAGAGTGCAAAGCAGGTTATCTGAACAAGGTAAAATTTGTTTCTGGGGTTTATAATATGGTTTGATCATCGTGGCTGGATGAAGAAGCAAGAGAAAATGTGGTCCGGAATATCAATTACTCAGTTCCTTCACATCACCAGTTGGAAGACACATCCCCCAAGTCTGCTGATTTGGAAAATCCTTACTTTTGCAAGGACTGAATTCCCTTGCTTGCTATTTATCAGCATTCTGCTGACAAGTATTGTTCCTTCTCTGTCCTAAGATCCCCTCCTCACCTTTTTTTTTCTTCCTTATTAAACTATCTATTCTTTAAAAAACAAAAAACAGCTCAGTAACCCAACTATTTAAAAATACCTTTTTATCTCATTTGTCATTTATTAATGGGCTCATTTTCTCTCCAGTGTTTCCTGCACTTCAGACATATGAGAGGAAAGTTTAGGTCCCTGGGGCTGTTATTACATCACCAATTCTTTTCACTGGCTTAAAAAAAAAAATCAGACTCAAGCTTCAGTAATTCTGTATACCACCATCTCCAGTCCTGCTTCTTAAGTATTTTTCCCTCCCAAATTTAGAGCTCTGAATGATCCCTAGTAACTCCAGCCAGATGTATGTTTGTTTTGAGGAAATTATTAAATGAATTATAATTTTCACTGATTGTTTCATGGCTATTTGAGCATAATCTGTTCCTTTGTCAAGCTCACAATTCCTTGTATATGAGAGCATTAGAGTACACAAAGAAGCAGCTTGTTTTGTGAGAATTTCATACTTTCCTCTAATTTTTGACTTGCTATTGGTTTCTTTTCTAAAATAGGCTTATTTGGAACTTTTTTTTAAAAAATAAATCCTGACTTCTAAGTGTTCCTCCTGCTCACATTCAATTCTAAGGGCCATCTTAATGTTCCCTCTTTGCTTTTCAGTATTCACTAGGTACCAGTGAAGAGCAGGCAGAAGAAAAAAGGGGGAAACGCTTTGCTATCAGGAGGATAGTAGAAAGAACATGAGGTGCAGAGTCAGGAGTCCCTTGTTAAGCTTTCTGCCTCACATTTTATTATTATTAGGGTTTTTTTTTTAATTCAAGCTTTTCCTATCCTTCCTTTCCCATCTAGAATCAATCATCTCCTCTCTTTCCTTATCTAATATTGAGAAAATGGATAAGAAATTTTGCAAAGCACTATGAATGCCTGTGAAAAGGGCATTATGGAAATGCCCAGTATTATTATGCTGGAGTTTTGCCATTATTCTGTAAGCAAAAAGATGCAGTTCAGAAGAATATCAATCAGCTCCCTTCACCCGAGAGTCCAAAGAGGCACAGCTAGCAAGTACTTGGAGTATTATGTAGTAAGTTCACTGAAGGTATCTAAGCCGTTAGATTCATGCCTTTTTGTGTGATGACTGTCATTATTATCACACTGGCCCTTTGGGGAGAGTCATAGCATTGGAGGACAGTGAGGGTGGGATATCCTGCCATCAATTATTGTACTGTGATGAAGGAAAAGACAACAGAAAAGTGAGTTCTGCCCACGGTCCAATGGTCTAAATAATTTAAACACGAGAGGAAGAGAAATGGCACAATGATGTATAATGCACAGGAAGTTTATCTAAATCTTGACACTGTGTGTATGTAAGACATAAGGGTACAAACTGACTCCAGAGACACTGGGAAGTATAAGTTAATACTAGGCATTTTTACATTTAAGGGGATTCACATCCCATCTCGGGCAATTTAGGAGCACAGAAAAGTCCAGTCTCAAAATACCTCTTTCTTCCTCAGTGCCACCTTGTAAAATAGCCACCATGAGACCACTCCCTTGAATTGTATTTGCAGCCAACAGTTCTATTAGGAACCTGCATGAAACTGTGAGCTCCTGCATAAATTCTAGGTGTTTGTCTTTAATGCAGCTGGCAGCTGGCTAGAAAGTATGCAGAGAATTGATCCTCAAACTTTTGTAGAGAAGATGACTTGGATGAGATGTTGAAGAAAGAGCAAGGGTCACACATCCAGAGAACCCTGTGCCGTTAGCTTAAGTATGTGAAATGAACTAGACACATTTCAATAGGTGCTCAGTTGCTTTTGTTCCTGGGTAAGAGTCATATCTACCTCATTACTTATTACAAACCCAATGACATGGCCAAATAAAACATGCTAAATGCCCTGCAGAAATCTTTAACCATTGTGAGACCCTTGACTTAAGTAGATGGAGGGATAGTGAGGTAACACAGTTTTGAAAGAGTCATAGAGGGAAGAGGTGACCTGCATGCTACTTAAGAGAACCCTATTACGTTCTTCTCCACATCCCTCTGTCAAATGCCAGTTTACTATTGCGAGGCGTGAGCTTAGTTACTCTTCAAGAATAACTGTTTCAGCTGCTGTTCCATTGCACATCAGAAGCCATCGGCCCACTGCCTATTCAGCTGCCTTCGAAGAAAAGGGCACTGTACCTTTTCCAAATTGCGAAGGCCACTTCAGGGATGGTGCCATATTGTCCTGGCCTCAGAAGATGCCTTTTGATAAAGCCATAACCACACTCGTTTTGGCAAGAATCAGTAGTCCTTTGTTTCATGTCCTGTCTGTCCATTTTGTCAGCAGTTGATTCAAGGATACTTTGTTGTCCAGTGGCTAACTTTTGCCACAATGAAAGTTAACTCCATATGCAGTTTCTTCAATGCCCATATTTTCTCTGAAGTAGATTGGTACTGCCAGGAGCCGACATGTCTCATAATCATAACAAAAAAGAAAAATTTTCTAAGTTATTAAAACATTTTAAATGCCATATTCTGTAGATCTCTGAAGGGTTTGAAGATGACCTGTCTAAAATATATCTGCTCAATTTTTAAAACATATCTAATATGACTACAACTTCTATTGTAATGTCTAACTACTAACTTTCATTTCTTTTTTTTTTTTTTTGATGAAGCCATATATACACAGCCAAGAATGGACAGCTGAATTAAAAAATCAACAACAATTTCCAGAATTTAAAATCCTGAATCATGACATGACACTAGTGGAATTCAGGTGTTTCTGGTACATGGACTGCTCTCACCCAATGTGAGGTTGAACTGTCGACCTTGTGTACATCCTACTTCACAAATGAGTCTGTCAGATATGCTAAGCCTATAGGCTGAAGATGATGCCCCAACACTGTGGAGAAACCTCAGGTGACTGTCCAGGCAGCTGGCTGTTTCTGTCAACTCACAAATTTTTTGGAAGTTGCTTGCATGCACTTTCTGTTTTTATTTTTGTTAGCTAATATTATTTCCTTCTTGGGTCTCTGAGGGAGTTGAAGATTAGTTAGTTATAGTCGAAGGTTAGTTAGTTATAGTTGAAGATTAATTAGGATAGAAAGTGAATTAGATACATTTTGGACTTAACAAAATAGGATAGATAATGAAATTATTTTCTCTGAATTTGTCAAATACAAATGGACTAGACATTGTTTAGACATTTATTACTTGTATATATTGTATATAGTCATTGTACTTTTGTATATAGTTTTTCTTTTGTTAGTTATAACCTTTTTCTTTTTTTTCCTTTTTATTAAAATAGAAAAGGGGAAAAAAAAAAAAAAAGAGAACCCTATTACTATTGATTGATTTACCACAGAGCTTGGCAGTTTTTCAGTGGGGGTGTAAGAAATGACCTCTATTCTTTTGAAAAGATAGAAACTAGTTGAGCAAGATCTGGCAGTCTAGTGTGAGCAGAGGGCATCTTGATGGTGTAAGAGTTAAAAAAAATAATGCCTATAAGTATTTCACTATTTATGCTAACATATTCTTTAAAATGCGGGTGTCAATCAGAAAAAAATTTAAAACATCACCTTGGATAACCTAGCTGAGATTAACCCCAAAGGGAATAGAACATTCTATGGGGGAACAAGAGGGGAAAAGTTTAGAACACGAGGCTTGGGTAGAAGTCAAAACCGTAGGTGGGTGTGAGTGCTCTGGCAGGCTGATGGCAGATGATGAAGCCTGCAGGTAGAGGGGGTGGGTATTGCAGGAGAGGGAGGAGGCAGGCTTTGCCTACTGTGCAGTTTTGCCTAGGGCAGCTAATTGCTTGTGCCCAGAAAATTGCCTCTGGAAGCCTTGGGCAATATGCAGTAGGTTTGCCCTGAAGCCTACTTTATCAGGTTAAGTTGAAATTTGGTGGGAGAATAGAAGGAAAGGGGAGCTAAAAGAATTCCTGAGCTGAAGAAAGAAGGAAAAAAGGGAGAGAAACACACAAAGGTCACCGACTGTCTCAGCAACATATCTCTAATGATGAGAGGTGATTTTGAGCTCTCGGGGATCTGAGGTCTTGTTTTATTTACTTATTTCCAATATAAAGTGATTTTAAATTACCTCCTACTACTCACCAATCTCCAAATAAAATTTTCTAAGGTTATCCCTCCCCCAGCAAATCAAATAGCTTGACCAAGATATATAGCTAGAGAAAGATAAAGACAGGCTGAGAATTAAGGTCTGAGCTCCCCGCCCTGTTTCAGCAATGTATTAAGCCAGAGGAGGGGGAGTAACAGTGTAAGACGACGAAAACAGGGTGAAACTTGGGAGGGGGTATTAAAGGGGAAGGTAGAAAAGGTCACCTGAGCATCCCTGAGCATCACTTTCCCTTAGGATTGACTCTGGTGTAAGAACTATACATAAAGTAAGGGAAGGCCTCTAACACTAATAGAATCTCTGTTATGTGTTCATATCTTGTATATTTTATTTATTGTAATTACATTAATTTTATATCAACTGTAAGGCAGCTGCCTACCCTGCTCAAGGCCCTGGGTTCAGTCTTCCAGCCCAATTTATCACCATCATAAACAAATCCTGAGATTAACAAACTTGCTTATGGTTGCTCAGGTGGTAAATCAGAATTTTAATCCAGGAAGACCTAACTAGGCCACACTGCTTCTTTTCCAAAGGTATTGATTAAATGTCTACTATATGCAAGGTACTATGCTAGGTACTTTAAGGGTACCTTAAAGTACCCTTCATGATGTAAATAAGGAAGCCTTGATTATCTTGTTCTTGGAGTATATAATGTAAAGAAGGAAATGTCCTTAATTAATTAACTGGCCAACTTAGCTTTCTATTTAATGTTCTAATATGATAAAGAAGCAAGTGAGCTCAGCCACAACCATATAAATTGGAAGATAGTGTTCATAAAATCTTTTTTCAAAAATTAAGTGACATGCCACACATGGCTAAGGCCCATTTTATTAATCCTTTATAGTTTTGTGTGGCATATAGAGCAATGCTCCCAAACTGTCCTAAGTTATTTATGGGTTCAGCAAAAATAAAACACAAACCTAGTATTAGCAACATTTTCTTCAAAAGAGTATGAAAGTATATGCAGGAAAAACATTCCAGCACATTTCTTCTATTATTATTATTTTAAAATCTGTCTTTATTAAGTGGTAGGCAACTCTCTGGAAGGATAAATGACTAGCAATCAATTTGTTAGCTTACTTGAATCTTCAATGTGTGTATACTAGTCCATGATCTTTAGCCTCCATTGTGCATATTTTTGATATAGACTAAACTTTGATTATATTTAGCAACAGTGATGCTTTCTTTGACACCATTTTTATTGCCCACTTTAATTTAAATGTGTATTATATTTCGTGAGCTCATGCTGATATTTCATTGCCACATTATAATGTATTTCAGGATCAAACATGTTGGGAAATACTCATCTGGAACTTGCTGCCATGCCCTGACTTCCAGTTTCTTAAAGGATATGCTGATCTGGATTGTGTTTTCTATGGTTTGAACTTTTGAGGCACCCTTAGACAGTGCCAGTCATCTACAATGCTAAGTGCACATATGCTTAATATTTTCCTTGCATGCTTAATGATAAATATACAGTCAGAATGGTTAAAAAGGCAACTCTATGTCTATTTTACTACATTAATATGTGGGGGTACATAAGAAGAACATGAACTTATAAATTGCAAAAGTTGTGGTGTCATAATTGTACACAAAATAATAAATAATATTTTATCAGTACAAGAAAAAAATAACCAGGAGATAAATGTTTCCTAAAATCTAAAAAGGAAACATAATAATGAGGATATTTATATATGACTAAGTAAAAAGCCAGAACATAGTTTTTGACTTGTTCACTGGCATCTTCTCAACACTTAACATAATATATGATGCACAGTCTGTAGTCAAGAAATATTTTTGAATGGGTGGTAAGATTCTTTCCACTCTGGGCTTTTTTCTTAGTTGTCTGTTGGACCTGTTTGTTTCCTCTGGTGAATCACGTAGCATAATCTTAGAACATAAGGGAATTAAGCTAGTGCAATATAAAACTCTTGGTTAATAGCAGATGAAAATTAGGTCAGCTGTGGCATGTAACAGACATATCTAGGCCTTTAAAAGTTATAAACATTTAAAAAATAATTTATATACTTCCATTTCCCTACAGGGGTGACTCATGAAATTGCTAATTTTTATACATTAAAAATATATGGCTTCATAAGGTTAGATCTTAGCATATAAATTCTTAGCTAGTGCTGACCTCCAGTTTCAAGTGATGGAAACATTGAAACTCGGAGAAAATGTGCTTCGGTGTTCATTAAGAGGGCTCTTCTTTGCTTCTAAATGCCAGAGAACTAAAGTGATCTAAGAAATCAGAACAAATATTACAGCACCTTCATTAAAACACAGGAAGCTGACACATTTACTACTGGCTTTTATGGTTAATCACAAATCTCCCACCAGAGACTGTGGAATGACCATCTGAATATATTGTAAGAAGACTTAATGGCCTTAAATACTGATTACCTTAACACACAGCGGTCTCTTCCATTTCTGACATTGAAACGGCACTCCCAATTACTGTGGTTAAAAATATAATAATAAAATAGATCTATAATTTGTTTAAAATGTATCACTTACTACTTGAATAATTTTAAATGCCTAGATGACTATAATCACTTGAATGGTCCAAGAGCCATCTCAGTGACCATGGACAAAGTCCAACATAGAAAGTGAGACTCGGCTTCTGTAACCAGTCCCATCTTTAGCTGCTTATGATGCAGCCACAAAAGTGACCTCAGGGCCAGGGAAAACCAAAACAAACAAAATAACCTTCAAAGCTGAAAGCTTATAGGGGAGAACCAGAGAATTACAGACTGTTAGAACTTCTCTAGTGTTCTCCTGAGGAACAGAGCTGATAGGAAGAATAGAATTAAAGGGGGATTTATTAGCTTGGCTTACAGGATATAGTCTGGCTAGTCCAACCATGAAGTAGCTAGACTCACACCTGAGAGACCAAGAATCTGCAAGTTTCTCAGTCCATGAGGCTGGATGTCTTGGCAGTCTCAATCTGGTGCTGAAGACTGGAATTTTCTTAGAAGCTGCTGGCCTTCAGCCTAAATTGGAAGACCAGAGAATCTGGTCCTGCTATGGCTGAAGAAATGCAACAGTGCTAGCAACAGACCAGATAGGCTTGCCAGTGAGAGTGAAGAAGTCAAATGCTTGTCTTTTAGTTGATTCTGGATCCAGTCAAGTTGAGATCCAAGATTTAGCCACCATACTACTCTACTCGCTTATTAGTAGTGTTCCCACTTCTTTTTTTCCCCCCAATCTCTGCTTATCAGGGGAGGATTGAAGCTGAGATTACAGAGCAGTTGTGGGGGTATTGTGTTCCCCAAAATATTGTGCACCCTAATAAACTTATTTGGGGTCAGAGAACAGAACAGCCACTAGGTACAGAGGCTAGAAAATGGTGGTACTCACGCCTTTAATCCTAGCATTCCAGAGGCAGAAATCCGCCTGGATCTCTGTGAGTTCAAGGCCACATTGGAAACAGCCAGGCATGGTGACTCATGCCTTTAATCCCAGAAAGTGATGGCAGAAGCAGAAAGGTATATAAGGCGTGAGGACCAGGAACTAGGCTGGTTAAGCTTTTAGGCTTTGAGCAGCACAGTTCAGCTGAGAATCGTTCTGGATGAGGACTGAGAGGCTTCCAGTCTGAGGAAACAGGACCAGCTGAGGAACTGGTGAGGTGAGGTGGCTGTGGCTTGTTCTGCTTCTCTGATCTTCCAGCATTCACCCCAATACCTAGCTTCAGGTTTGTTTTTATTAATAAGTACCTTTAAGATTCATGCTATAGGCAATAGTTATTTACATCTTCTAGTGTGACCGTCCCAGTCATACCAGAGGGTCAAGTGATAATGTTGACATAGCCTGTGCTTATATATATATATACACACACACACACTGATGTGGTTTGACTAAGAATGCCCCCTCCTTCATAGGTTCATATATTTGAATGCTTAGGGAGTGGCATTATTTGAGAGGATTAGGAGGTATGGCCTTGTTGGAGGAAGTGTGTCACTGGGGATGGGGCTTTGAGGTTTCAGAAGCCCCAGCCAGGCCCAGTGGCTTTTCTGTCTTCCTGCTGCCTGTGGATCTGGTTGTAGAATGCTCAACTACTTCTCCAGCACCATGTCTGCCTGCATGCTGCCATGCTGTCTGCTTTGATGACGATGGACTAAACTTCTGAAATTGTAAGCAAGCCCCAATTAAATGCTTCCCTTTATAAGAGTTGCCATGGTTACAGTGTCTCTTCAATAGAACATAGAACAATAGAACATTGACTAAGATATACATGAAAAAATAATATCAATGGCACATCTTACACCGGAGCCTAATTTTTAAAATAAAAAAGAACTTCCTTTCTCAACACTATTTTTATAGAACTTTTTTTTTTTTTAAGTTTCCCAAAATTGTACTATATGTGTGATATTTGGCCAACCATTCTTCTATTGCTGGGCACCAAGTTTTTCTTTATTCATTCATTCAGTGTTATTAGTAACATAATCACAGCTAAATCTGATAAAAAATCTATAATACTTCCTTTAGAATGGAAGTTGCTGCTTGACATTGGTGTCATTGAATGATTTCTTGGAGGAAACACATGGATCTCAAGAGCAGAGACACTAACGTAATTAGTAGGAGAGAATAGACTGTAGGGAGCAGCGGATAAGCCCTGAGTGAATGTGTATTGTTAACATGGACATAGCCATGTCAAGGACCCAAGGCCTCAGACCAATTCAAGTGGCAAAGCCTTGCTGTGGTCTGAGTGCAAATGCTGACAGTATATGTAGTAGCTATCAGTTCTGGAATGACTGCATCCTGAGACTGCTACCCTGCAGAGACCGCCTACCTGCCTCTTTGTTAAACTGTATACCAAAAACCCACCTCTTCAATTCAGCTGTATAATGTAAACACACTGAGGTTCCAGATTACTGTTGCATCCCATCAGAAAGTACACATTCCATCCAGTTCAGCTTTGCTGTATGGGTGTCTGTTTGTCCTTTCCTCATTCTCTCTTCACCCCAGTTAGGTCAATCTCCAAAGCTGTGCAGAACTCAGCAACAGACATTTCAAACTGAGACAGCTTCTGAACACAGTCTAACTTAAAGCAGTATAGATGCATGGACCATAAATTTTCCACTTTGTCCTTAGGTAATTATTTCTAAGACCAAGAAAAAAGACAGTATAAGAAAAATCTGGGGCCTGGAAAGGTGACTCAGTGGTTAAGAGCACTGGTTTCTTTTCCAGAGGACCCAGATTCAATTCCCAGGACCCACATGACAGCTCACAACCATCTATAACTCCAGTTCCAGAGAACCTGACACCCTCACACAGACATACATGCAGGCAAAACACCAATGCAAATGAAGTTAAAATTAATTAATTTAAAAAAGAAAAGATAAAGATATTAAAAAAAAAAAGAAACTTTCGGGAATCCACAAGGATCACCTCAGCTAAGACTCCTAGCAATACTGGAGAGGGTGCCTGAACTGGCTTTCTCCTGTAATTAGATTGGTGACTGCTCTAATTGTCATCAGAGAGCCTTCATCCAGTAACTGATGGAAGCAGATGCAGAGATCCACAGCCAAGCACTGGGCTGTGCTCTGGGAGTCAAGTTGAAGAGAGGGAGGAGGGATTATATGAGCAAGGGGGGTTCAAGATCATGATGGGGAAACCCACAGAGACAGCTGATCCAGGTTGGGGAAGCTCACGGACTCTCCACCAACAGCTAGGGAGCCTGCATGGGACTGACCTAAGCCCTCTGCATGTGGGTAACAGTTGTGTGACTTGGTCTGTTTGTGGCCCCTAGCAGTGGGACCAAGATCTGTCCCTGGCACATGAACTGGCTTTTTGGAACCTATTCCCTATGGTGGGATGTCTTTTTCAGTCTTGATACATGGGGAAGGAGCTTGGTCCCGCCTCAACTTGTTATGCCATGCTTTGTTGACTCCCATGGGAGGCCTTACCCTTTCTGAGGAGTGGATGGGAGGTGGGAGTAGAAAGATGGTGGAGGGAGGGAATGGGATGAGAGGAGGGAGGGGAAACTGTGGTTGGCATGTAAAATAAATAAACATTTTTTAATAAAAAGAAAAATCTGAAAATGGGTAACACTTTCTGCATATTTATTTCATGAAAGGTAGTAATCTAAGCATCTTCTATGTATGATCTCAATTTAATCCTACCATAACTGCAACAAGTAATGGAGATAAGAAAAACTAAACAAGTTTCCCAAGGCCCCACAGGTAGTATATGGAAGAGCTCAGAGCTTTTCCTGCTTTTAACACATATACATTGCTGCCTTGCATCCAGCAACTGCACTGTTTAAGCTGACATTCCAGGAATATAACAGAATAAATGCTTATGGAGCACAGGGTATCTTTCTAAAAATCTTATTTTTGAAGAGTTTTAATTCTCTGCCAATGCCTCATTTCCTTTTGCTAGTGGAAATGGTGGCTCTAACCTTAAGAATTTTACTATTTGCCATTACTTATGTAATCTTATAAATAGATCTATGTCAATTATAAGATACAGTATTAGATACATTTGTGTAGCTCTGATTAAAACTTGGCAGAATGATTTATTTTGGCCCAAAGTTTAGAGGGTTATGTTCGTGATCATTTGATTCTGTTCTTACACTGGAAAGCATGACATGGAATATGTAAAAGAAGAACTGTTTACTTCACGACAGATACAAAGGGAAGGTGAGGAGGGAGGGAGAGACAGATAGACAGACAGACTGGCTGACTGACTGGTAAGAGAATGGATGTGCCAGAGACAAACTATGGCACAGAACTTACTTCTGGCTAGGTCTCACTTCCCAAAATTTCTGGAACCTCCCCAAATAGTACAGCCATCCAGGCCCAAGTTTTTAACACATAAACATAAGGAGTATTTTATAATCAAACCATAATATTCTGCTCCTGGCTCCCAAAGGCTCATTTTCATCCCGTAACACAAAATGAACTTAGTCCATCTCCAAGCATATCCAAAGTCTTAACAACCTCCCTCAAAAACCCAAGTTCAAAGTCTAAGACTCAGGTTAACTCTTAGCTGTGGGATGTAATGATAAAAAAAAAATTATATACCTACATTACTCAATTTCACAGAGTAAATATTCCCATTCAAAAAGAGTAGAGTGGGAAGAAGGAAGGATCAGATAAAAGCAAGTCCGAAATTCAGTAAGACATGTCCAGTAGCTAGGGCATGTGTTGGCATGATGTGTGTGCTTCAATGCCTTGAACTCCTCCACCCCACGGCCTTGCCATTTGCAGCCCAGGTGGCATCTTTTCAGGCCTGCCTCTGCTACTTTCAGTTCTCACCAGCAGACGTTCCTGGCCCTGGCACCTCTAACATCCCTATAACTTAACTTCACCCTCACCTCTCTTTGAAATCTTGGCGTAGTCTTCATGACCCCGCAAGTCTTGCATCCTGCCTGCCTGTTAAAAAAATCAACACTACATGGAGAGGTCAAGGTCTGTCACCAGCTTGAGCAGTAGCCAGCCACACTCACTCACCCAAGACTACATCTGTAGTGGTCTCTGACTGAGCTTGGGGAAATACTTCCTTAGGCGGTACTGTGTGTTTAGAGCACCCTGGAGCTGTCTTTTCAAAGCAGTCTTTCAAGTGAGTTAACACCTTTAAACTCTTGATCCCACAATGAGTTGATCTATTGTCAACTTCTCTTTTGTCCCAGTGCATAGTTTCAAAAATTATCCTTTCTTTCTTTCTTTTCTCTTTCTTTCTTTCTTTCTTTCTTTCTTTCTTTCTTTCTTTCTTTCTTTCTTTCTTTCTTTCTTTCTTTCTTTCTTTCTTTTTTCTTTCTAATGGCATTAGTTTATTTAATGGTCTCATCCTCTTGGCCCATAACTTTCAACTCACTCATTATTTCTGGTGACATCGTTCAGTTTTCAACTGTTTCTGCTCTCTTTAATACCCTCCCCCACAATTCTCACTATAAACTTGACTAAAAGTAGCCATAATTACTCTGCTAAAGGAACATCACAGTAAAATGACTCCTAATGTCCTATTCCTTTACCCATAGACTAGAGCATTGTTCAGCCCTCATCGGAGAAACCTCTTCTTGCAATAGAAAATAACCAACACAACTGGGTAACTGCAGAGAGTAAGAGACTTTGGAGCACTCAGTCCTAAATAGGATGTCTTTCTTAAGTCCTGCCCCTTAAGGTTCAGCATCTATGCAGAGAAGGAAGCAGAAAGATCGTAAGAACCAAGGTGATGGATGGCTCCAAGGAAACACCATCTTCTAGACACAACAGGACTGAAGCACATATGAACTCACAGAAACTGTAACGGCACACACAAGACCTGCACAGCTTCAAACTAGACACAATCCCACCACTGGAAATGGGAGGTGGACACAAAGTCCCACTCCTAATCCAGAAGCTGTTTGCAGTTGATACCTTCAGGGGGAAAAGGAAATCCATTTTCTATGGTGGAATGTCACTAGGCATATCAACCACACTGCCAGGGAAGGACCCCACACCCAGTAGTTGGCCAACACCAAACAGACTCCATGAGTTTCTTGTGTGCTTTTTTTTGTTGTTGTTGTTGTTTGGTATTTTTATGTCTTACTTTTTTTTTTCAATTTGTTTATTTATTTATTTTTATGTATTTGCTTTTGAGAGAGAAAGAACATGAAGTTGTGTGGGGTACGGAGGCAGGGAAAGAATATGATAAGGATACATTGTATATAAATTTTAATAAAAAATAAAATTTTAAAAGAAAAGAAAGACCTGTACCTGAATCCTATGCCATATTTAAATTTACTCAAATTAATTAGTCCATTACTTTAAAATTCAGCCTTACTGAAAGGCTAAGGACCCAGGCAAAATGTAAGTTATTTGCTAGAGTATAATATAATTCATGATAGTCCATTTCACAACAGAGCTTTCGTTTCCTCCTGGAACCTTCATTTTCCCCCAGAACCTAACTGCATTTCCCTCAGCCTCTGATCATAAGAGTATCGACCACAATTGTGCATTAAGTTCTGCTTACAGCATTATAGAGTTTCTGAAGCCTGCATTTTCAAGTGTTTCCAAATTCCTCCTGCAACCTGTCCCAAATGCTTTGATAGTCAAACCACAACCACGTGGTCAGGAACAGTCACAACAGTGACCTCCCTTCTCTGACACCAATTTTGTGTGATTTTTTTTTTAATCTCTATGACCAAAATAGCTTATATCATAAATTGAAGAAAGATTCGTTTTGGCTTCTGGTTTCAGAGATTTTAGTCCATAATCCTTGGCTCTGTTAATTCTGGGTCAATGGTGAGGCAGGTTATTATAGTATTGAAGGCACATGGCAGAAGCTACTCACCTAATGACAGACAGGAAGCAGAGATGGAGGGAGGGATGCAGGGGGTGGGGACAAGATAGCCTCAAGGACCCACAACCAATGATCTTTCTTTCAGCCAAGTCCCATCTCCTGTTTCCAGGACCTCCCCAAACAGTGCAAACAGTTCATAATAAAGCGGTCAACACCTGAGCCTGTAGGAGGCATTGATACTCAAACCAAAACATGTACTAGGTTGTAGTGGGTGGTTTTGTGTGTCAACTTGACACAAGCTGTAGAGTCGTCATTGGAAGGAGCCTCAGCTGAGGAAATGCCTCCATGAGATCCATATTCTCATTTAGTGATCAATGGGGAAGGACCCAGTCCCTTGTGGGTGGTGCCATCCTGGGCTGGTGGTCCTGGGTTCTAGAAGAAGGTAGGCTGAGCAAGCCATGGGAGGCATGACAGTAAGCAGCACCCCTCCATGCCTCTATATGAGCTCCCACTTCCCGGATCCTTCCCTGTTTGAGTTCCTGTCCTGACTTCCTTCAGCGATGAACAGCAATGCTGAAGTGTGAGCCTAATAAACCCTTTCCTCCCCAACTTGCTTTTTGGTCATGGTGTTTTGACACAGCAATAGAAACCCTGACTAAGACACATGTCAACTGTTATTACTGCTTAGTTACGAAAATCTGACGGTGAAAGTAAACAATTCATTTGATTATTCTTAATCAGGATGTTGACAAATTAGCATTGTATAAATGCGTTATGTCCTGATGAACCTGGAAGGCGATCAAGGACACACAGACACAATAGGGAAGGTTGTGGTAACTGTACTTTCTAGGGGGAAATGTTGGACAGGTTGTTTGGGGGTTTGTCTGGTGTGTTGTTTTGTTTTGTTTTCTTTTTTTTGTTTGTTTTTTGTTTTTCAGAGATTCGCCTGCCCCTGCCTCCCAAGTGCTGGGATTAAAGGCATGTATCCCCACTGCCCAGTTTTGGACAGGTTTTGATTTTCACATAGCTTATTAAAATGTTTGTAATAAATAAGTACCTGGCTGTGCCCAAGTAAACATATTCTTCATAATTCATGCACTTTTAAACTGTTTGTTTCCTTATACGGATGAAGATACACATTGATATTGAAAGCATTCTTTAAATATGCTTGACTAAATGAGGGTTGTGCAGAAATCACATGGAACATTTTTTGCCACTATTACTACTGTTTCCCCACCCCTTCAAATATATTAGCTTCTTTAAAAATTTATTTGAATTTGATTTCACTTTTATGTGTATGGATGTTTTTGCCTGAATGTCTGCAGGTTCACCATGTACATGCCTTGAGCCCATGGAGGCCAGGAAAGGGCATCAGGTCCCATAGAACGGAGCTTAGAGAAAGTTGTGAGCAACCATGTGGGTGTTGGGAACTGAATCTGGGTCCACTGCACTGATCAGCAAGTCTCCATAGCCACTGAGTCATTTCTTCAGCCCCTCCTTTTAAATTTTAATGACCATTACAGCATGGTGATTAAATGCATTGTTCTGTAGCCAGACTACCCAGGTTCCAATTCCCCCTCTGCTATTTACAAGCTGTATGACCTGAGCAGCTTCTCTGAATTTTAGTTCCTTCTGCTATTATTATTTCCCTAACGCTTGGCCCCCTTTTATCCAGAATGGCTTTTTAAAAGTATGATATTAATCATTCCCTTACTTCTAACCCACTAGTGGCATCTTATGACACATAGAATAAAAGCCAAACTTCTTAATCTGGCTTTCAAAGTCTTACACATGGGTTTCAATTTCTCCCAAATTCAAATCTACCTGGACCTTAGAATATAACCCTATTTGGAAATAAGATTTTACAAACATAACTATAATGAGGCATATCAGATTAAGATATATCCTAAATCAAATGACAGGTGTCCTTTATAAAAGGAGCAAAAGATGTTGGGTATGGTGGCACATACATACAATCCTAGCATTTGGAAGGTGGAGGCAGGGGCTTCAGAAGTTCATCCTTATCCTTAGCTCCACAGTGGGTTTGAGAACATCCTGGGGTACACATGACCCTATCTCAAAACAAAAGCAAACAAACCCCAAAGAACAAAAACCACAACAGAACTTACACAAAAGTTCTCTAGATAAACACGTTGCTCAGAAAGGCTCTGAAGAGTTAAAACATCAAGTATCACCCAGAGAAGTTTCAGTGAGTGACAGATAAAGACTATCATTTAAGAACCGTCATGTAATTGCAGAGAAGAGATGCCACAGTGAAAGAGAGAAGGAGAGGACCCACGGAGACAAGGGGAAAATATAGAAAATGAGGCCATGTGAAGTCGGAAGCGATGCTCGGAGCATGGCGGTCACATGACAAGGAATCATGCTTCCAAGAGTGGCCACAAGCTTGAAGAGTCTAGAACGTCAAATCTTTGGGGACAGTGGGCCTTGCTGACACTTTATCCCCAGACCTCCAGCTTCCACAACGACAAAAGACTGTGTCCATGTCTGAAGCCGGCAAATGTGCGGGCGCTTTCTGCAGCTGGTCTAGTGGCATGTGCATCCCCATTTGTCTCCCTTTGTTCTTCGTCCCCTAGGAACCCCGCGTTCTCTTGTCGTTGATATTAGAACATGAAGCTCGTTCACAGTTTTGGGCTGTTTACGACCTGTTCCCTATACTTGAGTGGCTTATTGCTGCCCCTTTGCAGGAATTCATTGTCGCTCAGATCTCAGTGAGTTAAGCCACTCTTACAGAGACCTTTCCTTCTAAAGCAGGCTTCCGTGTCTATCACATCACCCTGTTTTAATTCTCCCTTTACAATCTGATTTTTCTTATTTATTTATTTATTTATTTATTTATTTATTTATTTATTTATTTATTTATTTATTTATTTATTTATTTATTTTTTGGTTTTTCGAGACAGGGTTTCTCTGCGTAGCTTTGCGCCTTTCCTGGAACTCACTTGGTAGCCCAGGCTGGCCTCGAACTCACAGAGATCCGCCTGGCTCTGCCTCCCGAGTGCTGGGATTAAAGGCGTGCACCACCACCACCCGGCTTTCTTATTCATTTATATTTTTAGATTGTATCGCTAATTCCTTAAAATACACGCACGTGCGCGCGCACACACGTTCACACACATAGATATAGATGTATCACGTGTTTGTGTGTTCACTAGAGCCACGTTGTAATGTTTAGTGTGGTAGACACTAGCTACATGAGGTTGTTTAAATATAAATTTAAACTAATTAAAATTTAAAATACAGGTTTCCAACTCTAACAGCCAGTACTTAGTAGCTACCCCAATCGACAGCGTAGGGATAGACTATTCCCATCATTGAAGGAGATTCATTATATAATGCTGCTATAGACTATAAACACAAAAAGGGACTCTGTAGCCTTAGCACTATGAATTTGTCTGCTACTTAATATATGTCAAATAAATATTTTTGAATAAAGAATGAAAAAGCTTTCAAGAAAAATGGTAGTGAACTTGATGTGAACGAATTCTCCTCACGGTCAACAGCCATCACTGCTACATGAAACCAAACATGGTTCCAGGGAGAGGGTTCTCTTACCCTGAACGATGGCTTCTTTGGCTTATAAATAAAAACTTCAGTAGAGATCCATTGAGGAGTGGGAAGAGACCAGGTGGGGGTGCAAAGCAGCCTTTGCTTGGGGTGTCTAGAGCGACAGTGTTATTAATCTCATATCTTTAGTTATAATTTCTCTGTGCTTTGATTAATGTGGGTGTAAAATGTGTCTGATGTAGCAGCATGTGCCTGAGACATTCTGAGGCAAAAGAAATAAAAAGGCAATTTTAATTAAAAAAAAATAGGCCAAAAAGGAATGAGATCACTTATTAAAATATCGTTTTACTGCATTAAAAGAAAAATCATAGAAATATATCTTTGCCATACATGCACAGTAAACATAGCCAATACAATTAAAAGATCATTAAAGCTTCGTTCTTATGCTCCCTATTCTGTTTTTAAATCATCGCTATGAGGTTAAGAGCAGAGCTTGTGAGTGCCTTTACCATATTTAGCAGATGAAGACAGTGGTTCTGGTTTCTTTCCTCCATCTCATTCTAATTAATTAATTATTATGTATTTATGGAGGTCAGAGGTCAACTTCCACTGTTATTCCTCAGGAGCCCACTCTTTAGGCTAGGCTGGCTGGCCAGTGAGTACCAGGGATCTGCCTGTCTCTGCCAACCTGGTGCTGGAATTACAAGTGTATGCTACCCAAAATGGCAAATGGCTTTTTATTTCTTTTGAGAGTTTTCAAATCATTTCACAATTTTACACACACACACACACACACACACACACTGACCTTTGATCATATCTCCATTATCTTTTTCTCCCTTTCCTTTCAAACCTCTTCTTTCCAACAAGTGCCCCTCCTACCTTCCTCTCTCTCTCTCTCTCTCTCTCTCTCTCTCTCTGTGTGTGTGTGTGTGTGTGTGTGTGTGTGTGTGTGTGTGTGTGTGTGTGTGTCCCACTGCATTTAATTAGAGTTGCTTGCGTGCATGGGTATATGGGGGGTCATACACTTGATCCAGTGACTGCTACACTGAAGACCATAACTCCCCCTCCTCCAGCTACTATTACCTGCCTATAACTCCTTGGGGGAGTGACGGGGCGTCATGAATTCCCTCTTCCAGGATGGAATGTTGATGGGCCCAGGGCAGGTCATGTACAGATTACTAATGCTGCTGTCAGTTCCCGCTTATAACAACTATTGTCATGTCCAGGAAACAACTTTCACCACACTTCTTTCCATCCTCCTATATTCTTTCTGCAGTGTTCCCTGAACCTTGGAAGGAGAGCGACAGATGTCCCACTTAGGACTGAGGAGTCAAGAGTCACATAGTCTCAGCACCTTGACCAACCATGAGTGTCTGCATTAACTGTTGGCCTGCTGCCGAAGAAGCTTCTCTGACCCAGAATGAGAGTAACACTAATCCATGAGTATAGACGTAAATCTTTAGAAGGAAGATTGGCATTGGGTTCATTTAGCAAAACAACAGTAGCCGATTCCCCTCTTGGGCCTATGACTTCACACATGGACTTTGGACCAGGTTTACGGTACTAGGGATGGATTCCTCCTCTTTGAAGCAGGCCTTAAATCCACCCAGAAAGCAGTTGGCTATTCACAGACAGTTATGCCACTATAGTGCCCATGGGGACATCATGCCTGGCAGGTCAGTATTGTAGCTCACAGAGTTCATAGCTGGGTAAGGTTGTTGGTGACTTTTCTCCCCCAGAAGCCTGCATACCACCTTCTAACACTGACAGCAAACTGCAGGGAGGAAGTCATTAGCTCAGCTCCAGCTTATTCTCTAGGTCCTGCAACCAAGGTATGTGTTATCTTCAGAACAATAGGCCTTATCTCGTGATTCCAGTGGGCAATCAAAAGCAATGACAAAATTTGGGGAGGGGGGTGTCTCTGGGTCTTCCCTGACTGAGATATCATAGGGAAGTATTCTATCTCAGGCACTGGAATTCATACTCAGCTTTTAACATGAGTGATAGGGTGCTAACTCAGGTCCTCACATTGTAGGAAGTACTTGATACTGATTAATCTATCTCTCCAGCCCCCATTCCTCTCTCTCTATAAAATTCCTCTGTGTATATAAAAACCCAAGCAATGAAGTTCATTGATTAACCAGTAGAGAATTAATTATTCTTGGCTACCTAACAGAAAATTATTACTTCAAGATCACCTTGATCAAAAAACTAGGGGCCAACAAGTAATCCAAAGGTCAGTTCTAAATGGGTGAAGTTAAAGAATACTTAATAAGAATTACCCATTTCCTATCATAAAATCGGTCACAGAATGTGGTTAGGATACTGTAAAAATGCAGTCAAGATAATGTGGTCTGAAATGGGCTGGCCCATACCCTGTTGTATTACTATAGTGTTTGCAAATAAAAGTACTTATGGCCTTAGTAACATTACTTATGTTTCTATATGTGATTGAAATAAAAGAAAATACAAGAAACTAGAGTAGGAATTCTTTGCTGTAAAAATAGAAAAGGTGTGTGTAGGGGGCGGGGTGAATTTTGGAAATCAAGGAAGTAGAACATTAAAAAGATTGGTCCACACTCTCAATGATCTTCCCCTGTTGTACTCGTTTCTTGAAACCCCCAGAGACCACCAAGGAGCCAGTTTCCGATGCAAGCACATAAGGGTCCTTTTATTCAGGTTCAACCTGGGCCACCACACAGCAGATGAAAGGAAATGTAGAGGTAGCCACAAGCCCAGGTATAGAGGTTTTTATAGGGAAAAGCCACAAGCTGGGAATTGGCAATTTGGGATTGGGTAGAAGGAATATGGGGTGAGGATTTTTTGAAACCATTGAGTTAGACTTTTGGTGGGGAATCACAACCCACTGAACAGGATTATCTGGACTGCTCAGCAGGATTATCTAGATATTTTCAAGGGCCATAAACCGCAGACAGGATGTCTGCAGGAGGATACTGCTCTGTATTCCTGAGGTCCTTCCTGGAACTGAGTACAGCAGGTAGGTCTGAGATGGTAGCCCTTTCCCTAAGATAGAGCCTATAAAGTTAAGTCTAGACCTTCACACTCCTCTACCTCTCTAATACAGTAACACATCTCACCTTTTCTATGTTGTGGGAAGTAGCCAGAAGCCCATTCCTGATTGATAAAGCTACTGTTAAATGTTGGTAAGGCTTTCCATCCACTGAGTTTCCGATGAGAGGCAAGAAACATGAGGGTTGTACCACAAAGATTCATGGGATCTTAAGGGATTTTCTTTTGGTCAACATGACTTAGTTTAGATCTACCAATGTAGGGAAGAAGGGAGTCCTTGGCCATGAGCAAAGGTGATAATTAAAGAAACATCCTGGTTGGGAATTCTTCGGTGCAGTCCATTTCCAGAAAGTATATCTGCTCCATTACAGTCATTTCTTCTGAGAAATCCCATTTTATTTGGCTTTGTGCATTTCTCTCCCTTAACTAGGAGACCGTGAAGAACTTTCTTCTCTCCTCTGCATATTGAAGGGGGGGCCTGGTTCTGCTAACAGGGGAGTTAGAAGGCAGGATTTAGAGACGGGGAAATGGAGGGGGGAGAAAAGATAGAGGTTTCCCTGTGGGTGCTGTCTGATGGTCTCCCAGGATTCCAGAGGCAGCGGCAAAACTGAGCTCAGGTTTTGGTGTGACCCCATGTCTTTCCTCCTGGACGTGACAGTAGGTTGAGTTCCGAGCAGAGCCTGCAGCCTTAGAGATCTCATTCTTCCTCTGCCTTTGTTCTTCCTATTTGCATCTCCCTTCAACTTTCTTTAGCAGATGGATAGAGCGGCAAGTTTCAGCCGCAGCTCTCATCTTCCTGTCTTTGACCTTGAGCTTATCCCAGGGAAAGCTCTAAGTACCCACAGGACTCCTGGCCCTGCTTCATCTCTGCCGGAGGGTGTTCACTGTGCCTGGAAACTGAAGGAAGGAGAAGGATTAATGGTATTGCTTTGCTGACTCGGATTTAACTCAACCTTGAACCAAAACACAGGTAGGAAGATGTGAGGAACCAAAGGCTGGGCAAATGAACAACAGCTTTGCTTTTTAAAAATATCTTTTTTCTGGACAAATAGGATTAGCAATTTATATTGAATAACCCATCTGTCGCCACAAGTTCAACAAATCAAAGAAGAGATCGAAAAATCTCTAAGTGCTATATTATTCTATGATGAGAGCAATAGCTGTGATGTGGATGTTGCAGAAATTGGAAGTGTTACATCAGAAGAGTCAATATGCTGATGGTCCAGTTTCTGCACCCTGAGAGCTAGTCATTTTGCCATTATTAGAACTGTTATCTTTTAAACCCCCTTTATCACAAAGGTTTCCTACTCTGGGTATCTCAGACTCTCCCTATTTCAAGGATTTTCCAGCTTCTTACATACTTTCTCCTAAACTGACGTTCTGGCAGAGTTTTTACTGGGCTTCTCAAGTCCACCACTAGCTTCCCACCATCTGTCTTTAAGGCAGCAGGTCCAGGAAAAGCATCTGCCCATGAATGCACTGCACGGTGATCACCTGTGATGTTCATTGGCTTCTTTAGGCGTCATCCCGGCCTCCATCCTGTGCTAACTCTTCAGCTTCACTTTTTTCACAGTAGCTCAACACCCAGGCCAAGTCTCCTAACTTGAGTGTTGCAGAATTAATATTTCTCCACTCTAATCTTAAGTAGCCCTTAGAAGACTGCAGTTCAGCTTTTGATGACATACATTTGCTCACTATTAAATAGTGTGCATAACAGGTGAAATTCCCTGACAGCCAATAAAGCCTGTGCCTGGAGTATAGTAACTACCCAGTGAGTATTCATCCATTCCTTCTTTCTGAATACTGATTTTTTTCCCAAAAGAAAAAAAAAGAAAGAAGAAAGGAAAGGAAGGAAGTGAGGAAAGAAAGAGAGAGAAAGAGAGAAAGAAAGAAAAGAGAAAGAAAGAGAAAAAGAAAGAAAGAAAAGAAGGTGACAGGCAACTAATTGAAGAAAGTGATTACTTTGTTTCCTCTTCTATTTGCCTCCAGCAGGGCCTGGCACCGGGAGAGCACTCAGTAGATAATCAATAAGTACTTATTGACTAACTGATTGACTAATGTGTTTTGCATTTAGACTCTAAGTAAAGACGTCCTTGGGGTTACTCTCATTTTTCTGCAAATGATTTCGACCCGACTTCTAATTCATGGGAGAAAAATCACCAAATCTTTTGCAGATGGAGAGGATGAACTACAAAAGAAGGATTAAAGCACTCTCAAGGTCAAGCAGGGATTAGCTAAAGACACAAATGGAATTAAAAACCAAACATCCTGACTGCCGGACCATTGCGTTTAGTCATTGAAGTGTCATTCTTCTTCTGACATAGATAGCTTTGTCCCCACCAGGAAGTCAGAGCATGTTGCTATATGTCCAGGAGTCCACTACTCCCCCCTCTCTCAACTTCTGTTTCTTCTGTTTCTGACAGGGTCACGCTATATAGCTGAGGCTGGCTTTGAACTCTTTTATCTTCCTTCCCTGGTCACCAAGTGCTTGTTTTATTTGATTTTTAGTTGACTCTTACATGTCAAAACCACAATTATCTATCTTATTTTCTATCAGGGTGGCTGGTTTTTTTTTGTTGTTTCCTAGTATATATTTTTTAAGATCCAGAACTGTACCCTAGGTGTCTCTACATAGGTTTTGGTGTCTAGCATAGTAATTGCCATAACATAGATGCTTAATGGATATTCCTTGAATGGATGAGTATTATCAGATACAAATGATCTTTTCATTAGCTCTGGTTGCCCACTATGATGCCGAGGATCAAACCCAGCCTTTTACATATACTAAGCATGTGCTTTACTACTGAACTATACTTGGAGCTCTAGGTATTTCTAGAGCACTGATCAGTTAACATGCCTACGTCCTCTGTATGGTGTTAAGGGGAGTAAAGTATCTAAACTGCCTGATTTAATTCACAAGCAACTTATTCTTTATTTATCGTGTGTGTGTGTGTGTGTGTGTGTGTGTGTGTGTGTGTGTGTGTGTGTGTGTGTGTGTTGGGGGAGAGGGGTCTGCCATGGCTTATGTGGAGGTCAGAGGACAACTCGTGAGAGTTGGTTTTCTCCTTCCACTCTGTGGGTTCTGGGGATTGAACTCAGGCTGCCAAACTTGGTGGCAAGTGCTCCTGCCTCCTGAGCAACCTCGCTGGCTCACAGCAACTTATTCTGAATGTCAAGTCATAGCTCTTTTGCCTAGTTACTGTCCCTTGGAGATTAAATAAGAAACTGAAGCAATTATAGCATTATCCTTGGTTTGATTCCGAAACTCTAAGTTAAACTAGGCTTTAATTTCCATAGGTGAGAGCGTAACACATATTGAAAGAAAGAAAATAACTTCTCCCAACTGAAATAAGAGCTAATTTAAGGAGACAGAATTATTGGCCCCAAGTTAGCAAAGAAGTGTTTTAAACCTGACTCATTTGTGCCTTATGGATTTCATAACTGATGATTAGCTTCTCCTAATCAGTTGAACATCCGTTTATGGGACAAATTGATTAGCTTCTTGCATAATTAACAGAACATTAAGTACCATCACTTTGAGTTGAAAAAATTGTTTTGATTAACAGCAGATATGCACAGTTTAACATTAAGGCACTAAATGGCATTTTCCTCTATTGTTATTCATCTGTTTTTTTTTTAATCTTCCAGATGTTAAAGGGGGTATTTGTATCCATCTCAGTGGCCAATGTTTGCAATTACCAAAATACTTAATTTTGGAGGTTGGGGAGGCTGGCACTAAATTTAATATACCTTTCCCCACAGAGAATGAGAGCGTAATAGAATGTGTGAATAATAATCAGTAGTATTATGTGATCAAACTCTCAATGTATGGTAACTCTTTGCTTAGGTAAGTGGTAAGCAACCTACTTCTGAAATATGGGACAAGGAAACTGATTAAATATTGAGCTTTTACAAATAGATTTTTTAAGACAATTGATAAGGAATTAGAGGAGAATTGACAAGAATGTCAAAATGAGAGAATGGTTATAAGCATCAAGAGCTGTATCATATAAAAGATTTATGAACAGAGAGAAATTGCAGAGCTGAAAAACGTGTAGATATAAAGAGTAGTAGCAAACAAGACATTAGAGAAAATGAAAGATGCAAAAGCCTCTTCCTGCTGAAGCCAGGCCCAAGGAGATATTCAAATAGAGAAGAACAACTGAGCAATTGATCTTACAGTCCATGGGGGTGGAAGGGTGGGATCAACAACACTGTTTAAAGGTGTGCAATGTCAGTAGTCCATAGAAAATTGCATAAACTACACAAATGCATAATTAAACCTAAACACTCAGAATGTTAGGTAGCACTGCCCTGAGCCAGATGGTATTGGATTCTGACTACAACTTGGGCACCAAGGACCTAATTAGTCTTTGCAAAGTGTGCAGGTGTCAGTCAGTTTGGAGTTTGTGCTGAGCAGGACAGGTTAATGGAGCCACTGGAATATTTGAAATTGATGAGGCCTGAGGCAACTTTCAACAAACTATCTGCAGAAGTTTAGAAACTTAGCGAATGTGAAAGGAATATAGTTTAGGACTATTTCGGAAAGTCTGCACTCTATGTTCATCATCTTAATTCTTCATATAAAATCACGAGGCCCCATAAGGATTTGACTCACAGAGGACCGCTGGGGAGGCAACAATCAATAGATATTGACTTAGGATTTTAAAATGACCACGTCATTGGAATATCATTACATACTGCCATTCACTAAGTAAGGTAGGTGTGTGTGTCAAAGCAAGTATCATCTGCCTGATAGTAGAGACTACGTAATTCCTGGACCAGTCAAATAGCTTGAGCTCCACTAGACTCACGGTTCAAATGTTAGTGTTCATAGCAACGTCTGGCTATCAAGTCAAAAATATAGACTCCCTTTATGGTCTTCAGAGATTCTGATTTTGAAAGCTCACTGGCATTCTGATTCTTAGTGGCAAGGGAGTTGACACTATGCCCCCAAATACAGAAAAGGCCATCTTTTGAAAAATAATAAACTAGCCAAGGATTCCTTGAGAATAAGACCAATTATTACTTATTTTTAAATAATTGCTTTAGCACCTTCAGGTGGTAATGTTTAGAGACAGTGAGCATTGATTACTTTTGAATGACTAAATACACGGGGAATAACTATGTCACGTGATTACTCCTGACTCTGTCTTATTCTCAATAATATCAAATTATTTCCAGGTTCTGTATGTTTGCCTAGGAATTCTAGTTCTTCTTGCCTAGCCTATACACAAGGCCCTAACATTGATTCCCACTCATGTATGTACGCGCGCACACACACGCGCGCACACACACACACACACACACACACACACACAGGATGGGGACAGGGGTGAATGGGGCAGAGAGTCTTAAATTTTTTCTTTCTTTTTTTTGTTTTTGAGACAGGGTTTCTTTGTGTAGCCCTGGGTATCCTGGAACTCACTCTGTAGACCAGGCTAGCCTCGAACTCAGAGATCTACCTGGCTCTGCCTCCTGAATGCTGGGACTAAAGGTATGCATCACCACTGTAGTTGGGTATGTGCGCGTCAGTCATTTAACACCTACAAATTATCTGTCCAACTCATTCTGTGCACTAGGGTCTCCTCTAAATACCCGAAATGAAACAATGAAATAGGTAAAGATGTGTCCCTCATGGGGTTTCCATTCTAAAAATATGCATGCATCATCCTTCTAAGTTTGAGATTTTAAATTATTTTCAGGGAATATAATTGCTTCTTACAAGTTTCTTTGCAAAAAAAACCCCGAGTTTGAATTAAGTGAAAAAATCATTTTGGAAACTTTCAAAGCTCACTGAGGAGAAGAGAGATTGGCTTAAACCACCAGGGAGTTTTATTTTTTTGCACATAAATATTTATGTGTGTAAAGGGGTGTGTGGTTAATTATAAGCGACGGGAGGAGAATGACAGATGCTCAGATCCTCTGTCCCCATGGAGAGACAGACCTTGCTTGTTGGAGTGTAGTGGCACATCGTGTGGTCTGTGTACTGAATCCCTGATTTCAATATTGCAGCAGCTGGAGTGTAAAGTATCTCAGCAAATACTACAGAAGGAGGAATGCGTGTGCCCTGAATGCAAAGGAAGAATGAGCTAAGCTTGCACCATCACCCTGAGCAAGGCTGCGCAGGCCTCTTTACGCACCTCAGCTTCTGAGGGAAGTTAGAGAAGAGTGACGGGGCGGTCCAGGAAATCAGTAGGATGAGTAGGGAGACCTGATTTCCTTAAATCCTGAATTTCTACAGGAGGGCTAAGGGAGGGAAGAGGGAGAGGCGGAACTGGGAGGTGGAAAATAGAGAGAGAAGGAGAAAGGGGCACTAGAAAGAGGGAGAGAAGGAGAGAGGAAGGGAGAGAGAGAGAGAGAGAGAGAGAGAGAGAGAGAGAGAGAGAGAGAGAGAGAGAGAGAGAGAGAGATTGAGATTGATTCTCTTATTCTGCCAGGGAAGCCTACTTAGAGAATTCATTTCCATAATGGAGTCACTAAACCAAACAGGTACAGTCCCTGCTGGAGTGCTCACAGGGAAAATGAAGAAAAACCAGTCTTCCTTAGCCCCCTCATTTTATTGTCTCCATTTTGATCTGAAGTTCAAAGCCTTCATTAAAATTTCCTTAAGTAAATACTACCTACAGGGCTTTCCTGGTTTACACAGATGCTCCCCCATAGGGTTTTTTTTTAATCACCATTTTCTCTGTTTTGTAGCTTAGGATTCTGAGGCACAGAGTTCAAATGATACCACACAAAAATCACCCACTTAGAATGTTGCAGAACAAAAATGAGATTCAGATTCCCTGCTTGTAAAATCTGTCACCCCAGCATGCTGACCCTTCTCACACTTCCCTTCTTAGTTGATGTTGTTGTCTCTCTTTTCCCTTAATAATTACAAAGTCAGAAATGACAGAAAAGCTGGGGGAGTGAGGCTAGGGGGGGTGGAAGGCAAAGACAATGGTTAATGATGATGGGTAGGACATTCCTACTTACAGACATAATGTTGAAAGGAGTAGGGAAAACATTAAAAGAAGCTTTAGAAGAACTACAAACCCAAACAGTAAATGAACAGACACATTTTGTCCACAGAACAAGAAATTAGCCAAGAAATGCTACCTAGTCTAGGATTCTACCATCTCTACTCAAGGTTTCCCATCATCTGGTGAACTTCTTGGAGAGACAGTTATGGCTAAAAGTAGCCTTGAAAGTTATGGGATACTGCAAGAAGAGCCACCTCAATCTCCGCCAGAAGACCCCTGCAATGGTCATCAGAAAGTATGCCCCAAGACCCCTTAACATTCTAATTTCTCCTAAGACTGTGTCACAGTCAACCATCCATGTTGACACCAGAAGGTTCTGCAATGCTCATGTGGAAACAGCAGGGGACAGTTGGCTGGATTCCATTCGGCTTCGTGCTTCATCAACCAGATGGTTGGCTGTATCAAAGCCAGTAACGCTGATGTCAGAGACGAGAGAACACAGCTGGAATTTCAGGTTCAAGGAGGGAGGAAGGGAACCTGTAATGCTTTTGGGGAGGAAATTACCTTTGGACTAGAAGACAGAGTCAACTAGAACTGTTGGAGAGTTTTTAATGTTAAGTCAGAGCAACACAATTGCGTGATTGTGTTTTGGGCTACAGCAGGCTATGAATCCTCTTTTTCTCACACCTGCTAGCAGGCTCATTGGTGCCAGTTAGCGAGCTACTGTGTGCTGAATCTGGAGACTCAGCATTGACATCTTACATTCCCACCAACTCCTGGCTACTACTCTATCTCTTTGTTTTCTGCTGCCGTTTGATGACTAGCTTAAACCCCAAACATTTAAGGATGGGAAATAATTTAGAAGATAAACTTCCAGAAACCTGGTAATGATCTTATTTTTACAAATATATAAGTATAAATTTTGTACTTTGGCTAGGATGTGAGGTATTACATTCCTTTTTGTGGGGGCGGTTCAGGCTTATTCATGCTATGGCTAAAAGGAATCCTAATTACAAGCATATAGGACAAGGGAGCAGGTATGAATCTGGTACCCTACCAGGCTTGGAGAGTGTCAAATGCTTAAGAATGGGCCTCGGGTTTTTATTTTATCTTACTTGTTGCTAAAAATGCTCATTATCTAAGCCTACTTGGTCTGTTTACATATGAGTAGTCTAATGCATCAAATTTAGCGATAGCTTTAATGACGATGAGAGCTGTAATTATATATTACCACTCTACTTGAGGGGTCTTAACAACCCTGGGCTCCTGCACAGGAGTAGGATTCACGTCAGTCACATCAGAACTACAGCCCTCCAAATCCCTCCCATCTTCCACTTTTCTCCTTTTCAGAGTTCAGGCCATGAAGCCCTTGCTTTCCAAGCACCAGTTCCTTACCAAGAAAAGATCCGAGGATGAGGTTGGTGCAAGTGGAAGGGGTGTTTGCCTTCAGGATCTCTTCTGAAAAAAAAAAAGAACCAAGCTACTTCAATGATTTCCATGAGGGCGGCTGATCATAGGGACATGCTTATTCTTGGAAGAGTGGTTAGGGGGAAGAAAATGTCCCTTTCCTTCCTTATATTCACCTACAGCAGCAAGAACAAAGTAAAATTAATATCTCAATGAATCATCTGCCACAGTGAAGTAGGTGACTTGTAGGTTATTGAGGTTCAGTGAAGACATGTGGGCTATGCACACTCTATCTGTGATTGAATCAAGTTTGGGGATGAAGGACCAGAGAATGATTGAGCAATGATTTGCAGATGCGTTCTTGATCCAGGAAGATTCAGGCAATACTTTACTGGGATAATAAATGTGACGTTTGGTGTCAGAAGAGTAACACATCTAGGGCTATTCAGACAGGAGCAATAAATAGCATTGCTGTTGCCAAGAGTTCCTGCATCTAAGTGTGCATAAAATGCTTAAGCAGTAATCCCTCTGCGATGCTGCAGAAAGGACTCTCCCACAGCTACTGCAGCAAAGGGGGGGTGCCATGGATTTTTAACCCCCAGGAATTAACCTATGTAAATGACTTCTGGGTAGTAGGGAAGGGTTTTTTTTTTCTTTTCAAAAAAAAAAAAAAGCTCTCAGTCCAGAAGTAGCTCTTTTCTTGCCAGCATTCTGGGTGATTTATACAAGTGTTCCCACTGAAGAGTGCAGAGAGAGGAAATTTTGCAGCAGAATGTGATTGTGGAACTGGAGGCAAGAGATGGCCCCTGAAAATTTAAAAAGTACACAGAAGCAGAGTGAAAAAGATGAGCTGGACCAAGACAAAGGCTTGTGTTTAAGCTATAACAATGTACTGATGACATGGAGTTAACAGTGGACACCCCAGCTACATGGTCCTATGATTGCCCTTTGCTTATAAATAGAAAAAAAAAAGTATGCTTGTTATACTTGTCATATATTTCAATAACCGGGTCTTAAATATTAACAGTTTTGCTAAGTGCCTCTGGTAACTTCAAGCATATTTACATTTTTTTTCCCCTTCAAAGTATCTATACCTCCACTGGGTCCCTCTCTCACTGACTCTGGGCTAGGTCACATGACTCATGCTGAAGGAAAAAGCAACTGTGAGACAAGAAGACTTGAAAGATGATTGCTAGGGCAGTTGTTATGTTGCTGTTCTTAGAACCTTCCACACTCATGTGGAGAAGCCCAGGCTACCCTGGAGGGGCCTGAGAGTCATGCAGCCCACCCACTCCTACCATGGGAGCCCACCGTGAGCTGAACTCCAGAAGGAGAATGAGCCAGCTGTTCAGTCACTGACTGCAGATGTGTGAGTGAGCAGCACTGAGATGAGTGGAAGAATATTCCAGAACAGCCCCGCTAAAATGTGACCTACCAAATTGCATGCTGGGAAAAAAATGTTTTCTCCTTCTGTGCCACTAACTTTTGGAATATTCTGTTTTGAAGGTTGGTTATTCAGCAGTCGATGATAGATGTATTTCTTTACACTGTGGGTTGTTTAATCCTCCTAACCATTTTATACACTGCCATTACTCTCATTTTATAGATAAGAAAGCAGAGGAGGAGAAGGGATGAGAACGTGAATCAGACTCACACAACTTGTATGATGTAGGAACAAGATTGGGGCAGTCTTATTCTAGCATTTGTCCACTTAATTGTTACCTATGATCAAACACTACTTTTTAGGTCTTAGTTAGGCAATGCAACACTTGACTTCAAAACATGGCTCAATTATTATTTTTTTTTAAAAACACCACATTATTATGCAAGATCATTATGTAAGTATGAATTTGCATATAAAAGTGTATATTTAGTCCATACAACTTGATGAGTTTAGAGCTCAGTCTACATCTGTGAAACCATCCCCACAATCTGTGATAGAAACAAAAGCATAACCTTCAACACGTTCCTCCTGCCCTCTTCATTTATTGTTGCTATTATTACTATCACTGTTATTCAGTGATGAGAACACTCAACACAATCCTGTTAACTGAGTTTTAACATTCAGTGCAATATTGCTAGCTACAGGAGCAATGCTAGACCAGAGCACTGTGCTAGACCACAGCTCTCTGGTACTTGCTTATCTCTTTTACTGCAACCTTGTAGCCTTTTACTCACATCTCCTCATTTATTCCTCCCTTTTGCTATTCCTCTTTCAGCTTCTCTGAGTTCAACTCTTTTAGATTTTTTTTCATGTAAGTCATATCATATAGTATTTGTTCTTTTGCATCTGGATTATTTCATTAGTATAATGTCTTCCTGGTCCATCCATGTTGTTTCAATGGCAAGATTTCCTTTTTTAAGGGTAAATAATATTCTATGGTGTGTATACCATTTTCTTCACGTGTGTATGTGTATATAGGTACACATGTGTGGCAGGTGCACATGCACATGTGTGCATATGTGTGCAGAAGGCAGAAGACAACTTTGGGTGCTGTTACTCAGGTGCTGTCCACCTTTATTTTTGAGACAATATCTTTACCCAACGTGGAACTTTCCAGGTAGGCTGGGGTGACTGTCCAGTGAGTCTCAGAGATCTGCTTGACTTGGCTTTCCCAGTGCTGGGATTACAGAAGTGTCCCTCCCTGGGTTCTGGAACTTGAAGTCAGGTCTTACTGACAGCCATCCCACCAGCACCCCCTATACCTCTTTTGCCATCTTCAATTAGCCCCTTTACTTGTCTTAGTGTCTTGTACTAAAGGAGCCCCCTAGGGAGCATCCGGCCACAGAGAGGCAACAAGGAGCACACTTGCTCATCCTTCTCAAACACCGTGAAAACTAAACAACACAGTTGGAATGGTGAGCTTGGGGCACTGAACAATGACCCGGGGCCATGATCCCTGAGATGGGAGAAGTAGGTAAGAAAAACCCTGTAGTTGTAAGACGTTGCTCCCTAGGGAGGCAAAAGTGAAGGGAACAGGAGTCCTATGTGAGACTAACACTGTGGTGAGCTGGAGAGATGCAGCTGTCGGGGACTTCAGGAAGACCAAGCTTCCTAGAATGTTCAGTGTACAATAAATACAGGAGCATGGGTGAGAGAGGGAGAGGAGGAAGAAGGGGGTATGAATGGCATCAGTTTGCCGCAAAGACAGCCTTTGAATCTACAGTTGAACAGTCGTTTGATTACCTGCTCATGCAAGTGAAGATATGGGAGAAAAACTGGAAAGAAGTACCCAGTCTGAGTAGGCCTAGGAACAGTCTGAGCAGTAGAGCACCTAACACCAAAGACCTAAAGTAGAATCTGCACAAAGGCAAAGCCTTGATAATGACACCAAATCAACCCTAGATTAAAGATTACTTGAAATTCTTAATAGTAAACCTTAAAAACAAAACTTGAATCGATGAAACTGATTCCAGTAACCTAAGTGTCTCCTGGAACAAAACTTAACAATAACTAAAGGCAAATAGTAAAGCTGGTACTCCACACAGAAAATATTAAATGTTCTACACCCAGCAAAGTCACCAACCATCCCTCAAATCAGAAAAATGTGCCCTGTAATCAAGAGAAAAGGCCATAGACATCCAGAAACAGTAGGGATGATGGAATTACCTGACAATTAAAATTTTACTTGGAGGTGACCGAGAAGTGACAAATAGCAGTAAAAATGATGAGGTGAAGGAAATGGGTGAAAAAAGACCCTAGCTGAGTGTGGCACAAGTTGGAAACCCTAACTCTCGGGGGGCTGAGGCAAGAGGACTGTGAGGCTAGTCGCGTCTACATAATGAGATGTTGGGGCCAATAAATAAAGACCCTAATTGAACTTACGCAGATTTACAAAATAAAAGTTGTCAGGATTTAAAAACCGATTAAATAGATAAGATAGCAAGTGGATAGACATAAAAGCCAATCACATCAATGCTCCCATTAAATATAAATCACTTAAATTATACAACTGAAAGGAAAAGATTGGCAGACTAGATGAAATAGTTCTATTCCTGTTCTTTTTATAAGTATACCATTTTAATTCTAAAGATAGATCATTTAAAACAAAAACAGAGGTACCAGCAAGATGGCTCAGTGGGTACCAAGCCTAACCTTAGTTTGGTCCCAGAAGTCACCTGGTGAAGGGAGAGAACTGACCCCACCAAATTGTCCTCTGGCTTTCACAGTGTGCCACTGTACACACAGACAGATGAACACAAATATAATTAACATTCCTAAAAGATAATTGACTATACTTGCAATAAAGTTAGAAGTTTAAATTTAAAATACTCTTCTTAATAGAATCAAAAATGATGTAACTTTTAGGACTATATTTAGCAAAACATATAATATATATACCCAAAACTACAAAACACTGTTTCTGAAAAGTAAAGAAAGTCTGAATATAGAAATATGATGATCATCCATAAGACAACATTTTCAAGATGTCAAAAGCAAAACAAAATCCTGACATAAACTGAGAAATTAATTCTGTAATTTGTGTACAAACATGAACGATCTGCAGTAAACAAAACACTTGCAGAGAAGAACAAAGTCAGTGGACAGACGATCTGATTTTAACTTACCGAGAGGCTAAAGCCATCAATATGGTATGATTTGGGGACAATGTAGTCAGAGAAGAACAGAGGGTCTAAAACTAGACCTTCATTCACATGGTCAACCAATCCTTGATGATTTCCAAGGCAATTCGGTTGAGAAATGTATTTTTCAGCAAATGTACTATGAAAAATTGAAAGATATATGAGAAAAGAACCCCTCGGTTACAATTTAGTGCAGGATCATTCCTTGAATGGACAGTGGTTTGGGAAGCTTTATGGAATGATGCCTGGAGATGATGCTTTATGCCATATTTCACTTTGGAGGTGCAATTTGAGTGCCTTAAGTTCCAAAGTGCCTTGTATTTGGGATGCTCAGGGTTGTTAAATACGCAGTGTGTTTATACACTCTGAGTTCAAGCTGAAGAGTTGCTCTGCTGACACAGCTCACCTCACCCACTCATATCTGCAGTACTGGAAGTAAAGAACACAGACGAGATCTCCAACTGTGTTTTGGAAATGTTTAACCTTTGACAAGAAACCCATGCACAGGGAAAGAAGGTAGCTTGAAGTCACAAAAAAATTCATTTATGTGGTATATTCTGGATTTCTATTACTACATTAGTCATAAACTTCAAATATTTGAGAAATGATTTTTGGTATGTTTTTTTATTTTGGTAAAAATACATATTACATAAACTTTACCAATTTAACTTTTTAAGGTGTATGATCCAGTGGCATTACTATGGTCTGAAATGTACACCCTGCCTGAGCTCACATCTTTCATCTCTTGGCCCTCAGCTGCTGGCATGTTTTTGATGAGTGTGGAACCGTTGGGATATGAGGCCTAGCTGGAAGATGTGGATAATAGGAGTGACCTTTCAAAGGTATAGCCTGGGTCCGTGACTGATCCCATCTCTGCTTCTTGATTGGTCAAGATGTGAGACACTGTCTGCTCAGGCTCCTGCTGCAGTGAGCAGCGCCAGTTAGCCCCCATGCCTTCCCTGCCAGGGTGGATTGTACCTCTAGAAACCATGAGCCAAGTTAACTCTCTTCCTTATGTGTCTGTTTGGTATTTTGTCGCAGTGACAAGGACGAAGCTAATGTAGGCATTAATTAAGAATGCGCAGTATCATGCAGCCATCACCACTATTTCCAAAATGTTTTTCTTATCTCAGAAAAGAAACTCCATAGCCAGTAAACATTGACTCCCATCCCCTTTCCATAGGCCCTCGATCGACTCCAGCCTATTTGTCTGAATTTGTTTTAGACATTTCATGTAAACGGGATCATACATTTGTCCTTTTGGGTCTAACTTGTTGCATTTGTCCTAGTGCCTTTCAGGTTCATCTACCTTGCATCATGAGCCAGATTTCCTTTTCTTTTTGTAATCAAATACTATTCTGTTGTGAGTATGTGAAATACTTTGTTTATCCACTCGTCTTCTGATGGATACTTGAGTTCCCACCTTTTGCTTACAGTGAGTAGTGCTGCAGGGAACATATCTAAGTACTTGGTTCAGTCTTTACTGGCCACTCTTTTGAGTATATACCTGACAGTGAAAACTGTTGGGTAATCTGACTGGCAGGGTTATTTTTCAACTATAATGGATGACTATTATAAAAGAATTAAGATGCAGAGGTAGAAGCTTGAAGAACGAAATGTCTGCCTTATAACAAGCTGCTCTTTTTAGCCTTGCTCTGTGTTTCCTATTGCGTCCTTTAATACTTAAATACACAGTGCAACTGAAGGTGGTTGTCTTTATAATCCTCTTTATCTGCTCAGAGGTGGAATGACAACCTTTCTAACTTTCAAAAGAGACAAAAAAAACTGCAAGTAAGGCTTCAGAATGGGGCAAACACCTCCTGGTTGGCCTAAAGATCCCCAGTGTTTGCACGAAAGTCCTATATCCAGGGAAACCTCTCATTTCCAGGGAAACAGACCCTGCTTTAGGGTTATCCCGTAACTCCAGTTTTGTTACTGCTGTTGGTGCTGATCATGGTAACTAGGAAATTATGCTGGAGCCTCAGTTTTCTCATTTGCAAAATGGGCATCATGTTTTCTATAAGCACTGCATAAACACTTTGGGGGAGAATAGTGTCTAGAGAGTTGTTTTTTGAAGATAAAGGCATTAATGTAATATGTACTGACAACAGTTGTTAGAGGGGTATATTGTAGAAGCCCACATGTATCTAAATCTTGTTTTTGCCAATAATTTTAATTGAGTGATTTATTTTATTATATATAAAAATATTTTATAAATGTATTATTTAGCTATCAAAATTTACTTTTAAATTACATTTACTTGGCACACACACAAATGTGTGTGTGTGTGTGTGTGTGTGTGTGTGTGTGTGTGTGTACATGCATGAAGCACTGGCATGTGTGGAGGTCAGAGACCAACTTGTGAGAACTGGTTTTCTCCTTCTACCATGTAGGTTCTAGGGATTGATCTCAGGTCTGTAGACTTGGCAACAAGCACCTTTACCTACTGGACCTTCTCAATGGCCCCCAATAGGTTTTTAAATAAAACCTTTCCTGTAAGGATTTTATTATTAGGCAGTCTTACTGATTTAATTTTGGCTCTTTTTTCTTTCCCATCTTCCCCTTTGGGAAGTCAAATGGCTAGAACCTAGATTCAGGAAGAGCTGCAAGGCAGAAACACACTTCTTAAGAACCTCATCAGTTATATGTGGAAGGTTGCCTTAGGCAAGGCACTGCACCAAGCTTTCTGTAGGAAAAGAACTGATGACAGATAAATCTCAGGATTTCCAGATATGATGCAAGATTATAACGTTTCCATGCCACTGTCTGGGAAATACACAGCCTGTGCAGATTGTATACAACACCAGCAGGCTCTGTAGCCTGCATATATGACCTATAGTCCAGTGCATGTGAACCAGGTAAGAACCATTAATAGTTTCCCAAACATTTAGATCAAGTTTGTAGGCACACAAACTATACAAGCCCTTCAGCTTTGAGAAATCTGATTTATGGTTGAAGGTGAGAGTGTTTGTACATTTTCAGGGAATCATGGTACTATTGTTGGGCTAAATCATGGAATATTTAAAAACAGTGACTTGAAGAAGCATCTTCTATAAGATGTTTAATATCTTCAGGAAATAGTACCATTAAGTAAATACTTAAGGTCCCAACCTCCTATGTCTTACATCATTTTTTTTCTTACCTCGTCAACAAGTGTCAGTATTAGCTGTCAATACAGGCTTAGCCTCAGATAATATATGAGTGAAACAAGCAAGGTTCTACACTCACTCAATGACACAGCAGGCAATCAGTGGAGCGGAGAAGTTTTCCAAAGAGATAGAAATCCAAGTTTTCAAAAGTTCCCCCAAATGGTGGCACACAGCAGTGGAAAGACAGCAGCTGGCGGTCGAGTCTGAAATATTTTCCAGCTTTTCTTCCCGTTCCTCTCCCTCAGCTTCCTACTCTCTCTTAGAGACTCTGATGATAATAGCTAGTTCTTGTTAAGTGTCCACTAAAAGCCAGAAACATTATCACTTTTAATCCTCACGCATCTCAAGGTGGGTCCTTTCCTTGCTATTAGCAGGGAAGGGAACTTGTATTCTGACTAGCCTTCTACCTTACCCAGAATGCCCTGGAAAAGGTTACTAAAATTTTTTAATACAGAACTGTTTTCCTTTACAATACAGCCTTGATGTTTTACTTTAAGCAAAGTTCTCTGCAGAAATTTAAATATGAAGCTAGATAATAAGAGCCCACTATTCAACATTATAAACTAATGCTTACTTTACAAATGCATTTTTTTTGTTTTGTTTTGTTTTGTTTTTCGAGACAGGGTTTCTCTGTGTAGCTTTGCGCCTTTCCTGGAACTCGCTTTGGAGACCAGGCTGGCCTCGAACTCACAGAGATCCGCCTGGCTCTGCCTCCCAGTGCTGGGATTAAAGGCGTGCGCCACCACCGCCCGGCTACAAATGCATTTTTTTAAACGAGGATTCCTTTAAATTATATTCTACTGGCACATTTTGTTTATGGGCCATCACTTACTTGATGAAGAGGTTGGGGAAACACTGTCAAAGAAGAACCAATCAAGACTGGAAATAAAGAGAGAATTTCTAAAATAGTAAAGTAAATCACCGAGAAAGCACAACTAAACTGAATCTCTTCTTTTCATAAATATATGCATCTTAGCAGTGGTTTCATTTGGGCTGGGAAGATATTCTGCCTGTGTATTTAGGAGATGGATTTTAGAAGCCGTGCATTGAAAAGAACCCTGTCAGATGGCATTAAGAGAGTCACTGAGCTGAACTGAAAGCTGCAGACAGGATTCCTATTTGAGAAATGGGCAAACCAGGTAAACAGTTTATCTCAGCGCTGTGACTTATGTTGCACAAACCTAATCGGAATGCTGCAACAGTTATTTTTAGTCTCCTGGGACTGCCCTCCATTTTAATTATTTCTGTTTCAGATATCATACATAGAATGCTTAAGTACTACTCAAGGGGCCCGCTGATTAGAACCATAGAAAGTGATTTAGCATTCTAGAACAAGAAGAGGGCTTAGTGGAGACAGAGTCCATAACAAGCATATTTTGAGTAAACAAAAATTAGCTTTCTTGAAGAGGTCTCTCCAGAATCAGAAAGCAACCAGAAGAGATGAAAACGATGTGAAGGGGAATTGAAAAATAAGCGTCGGCTTTAATAGGCTCCTGTGATTAGATGACAAGATATTTGCATGATTAAGCAGTACCCAGCACGGTGATGTTACACTGACTCAGGGAAGCACTGCTTCCTAACTACTGCATTTGAGATCATTTCCCAGCTTTTCTTCCCCAGCTTCATCAGCCCTTTATTTTGCATTGTGGCACTGCTTTCCAAACCTAAGCATTTGATTTTGCCGTCAGATTTATCTCAAGTACATCTCCTTATTATGTTTTCTTTTCTCCTTCTCCCCCCCCCCCCCCCCTAGTTTTCACATTTTGGTTGCTCTGCTTCTACAAGGCATTGCAGGTTCTTTCGCAACAATAACAGCAGCATTCTCCATTTGTGGGCTTAATTTTTTACAAGAGAGTATATGAAATGCTCCATATGATTTACTGTTTTATAGTCTCCAGATAACCTAATGAGAAAACTGAGCATTAGACAGGTTATCCATAAGTCCTGAGATCACGGGATTCCATTTGGTAGGGGAGGAGGAGCTCTCCATTGGCCGTCAGGCTCTGGTGTTAGCAACTTGGCAGTGACTATTGAACCCTTTATCTTACGTATACCCTTCAATTTCTGATTAGAAGTCAAACAGCATTGGGATGTAGGTAGACAGCTATTATTTTAAATATCAAAGTTAGGTCGTGAAAGAGAACTAGTCAGGGATTCAATGACTCGTCAAGGGGATGGAATTCTAGGATAGCATCAGCCTCCTTTGGGTTAGGCACGGCAAGGGGTAGGCAGCAAGCCTGATGAGGTCGTTGTTCTCATGGCGAGGGTCCTGATTCAGAGGGGTTCAGAATTAGAGCCCTTGGTTTCTCCCCTGTCCCACAATGGTTTGTCTTTCCACCACTGACCTGTGTTCCAGTGGAACGGTCTTACCCCGGTTTGCATGAGGTACACCGGGACAATCCTGGGAAGCCTGCTGTCCATAGTGGTAAACTGAGGTTTCTACAACAAAAGGAAAGCAAAGCACCAAAACAAACAACTCCTTATGTTAAATAGGATTTTAATTCTCCTTTACAAAATAAAACAAGTGACACAATAGTTTGGCGTATTTTTTGACAGCACCCTCATTTGATTTGATGAGCTGTGGGCTCCTAGTTGAGTTGTGTCCAAAAGAGGCCAGACAGATGGAAGGATTTTACAAAGGGGGGGAAAAATCCTGGTTAGCATGAGCCTAGAATTCCTAATTTGCTGTTAATTTTTTTTCTCTTAAAAAGCAATAAATAGGTCTTAACAGATGGGCTGGCACTTGAATTAAAAGCGTCGTTGGGGAGTTACGAGTAACGAGTGCCTTACACAGTTGCAGAGTTCAAGTACATGGGAATCATGGCCCGCCTCAAATGTGGAGTCTACGGACTTGAGCTCTCTGAGGAACACATATTGACTCTAAGCTAAAAACCAGTCCATCAGCTGAGACCTTCCCGAGGACTTTTCCTAGTTTGCTTCTCTGTTGCTGTGAAGAAACATGATCAGAGCAGCAGAGGAAGTCTGGGGGTTATTTGGCTTTTGCAGGTGGGTGGGTATTTGGCTTTCAGGTCCATCAAAGGGAAGCCAGGGCAGGAGCTCAAGGCAGGAATCCGGAAGCAGGAACTGAAGCAGAGAATACGGTTTTTTTCTTGCTTGCTTCTCCTGGCTTGCTCAACTGCCTTTCTTACAGAGCCATTGCACAACAGGCTGGACCCTCCCACATCAATCAGAAATCAGGAAAATCCCCCACAGACATGCCCATGGGCCAGTCTGATGAAGGCGATCCCACAATTGAGGTTCCTTCTTCTTATCTCTAGTTTATATCAAGTTGACAAAAATTAATTATGACACTAGCTTTTTAAACTAAGAGTTGTGACCTATTAACTGAACCTGAAATCAATGTCAATGGATGTGAACAGAATTTTTTTTAAAAAAGTGGTAGGGGAGAAAAAGGAGACCTTCATCTCCAGGGGGACAAGAGTCTGCCAGGTATTCTGGCCTCTGATTTCTGCAGGACCAGGGATCAGTGGTCCTTCACCCACAAGTGGTTATGGAAACAAGAACATGAACTTTTGCAGTATATCATATGAAGTAAGAGTAAATGCCATTTCATGATGCTGTGTTTCTGTTATACACTAAAAACTGGGTCATGATATAAATCTTCCTATATGTTGCCGCTAATATGTCTGTCTGTCTATCTATCTATCTATCTATCTATCTATCTATCTATCTATCTATCTATCTCATCTCTATATATCTAAAGATTCTAGTCAATCAGATGATTAATGCAGCTATATTCCCTAACTCCATTCATGAATAACCACACTTCATTGCATAGCATTAACACTTGAGTTGTGCTTGTAAATATGCCAGTATAATCAAGGAAACTCTCGTTAGCTTGAACAGGGTTGGCTGGGGTAGTCTGTGAAAATAGTGTAGTTGCCAGATGTCCCTGGCTAGGATGCCTGGGGCAGACTTAAAAGCCTGCGTTTGTTGGCATGAAGCAAGCATCCAGAGAGCAGGTGAACAATTGCTTTTATTTTGCAAACCCAACTCAAAGAGATACTATTTTCAGATCTAAAAGAACAGCAGAATTAGAAATACGTTAAGAAGTAAGGAATCTAGAAGCTAAGCATGGTGAAGAACCAAAAAGTAATAGCTTGTTTCCTTGTAAATAATTCTTAAGGAAAATAAGAACAGGGACTTGAGAGCTGGTCAGCGTTCAAAGTGTTTTCTATTTTTCCAGAGGACCCGAGTTGGTTTGGTTCCCAGCATCCACATCAGGTGACTCACAGTAGCCTGCAACTCCAGTTCCAGGGAACATAATCCCATCTTTTGACCTTTGATGACACCTGCACTCATGTACACATACCCACACACAGACACATAATAAAAAATAAATCTTAAGATGATAATAGCAGTCTAATATTTATTATAGTTACTATAGCATACTATTGTGTTAAGTATTCTATGTGAATTATAACAATATTAGGAGGTAGGCACTGCAAATACATGCTCAGAGATGTGAGAAAATGTGTAGAAAAAATATATATAATTAGTGGTGAAAACAGAATTTAAATTTAGAGCCAGTGAAGCTTAGATCCTTCCTGGTTCTATGTACAGCTCTACAACTTTGGCTATTTTGAATTACCATAGCCCTTGTTTGAGCTTAAAAGTATTGCCTTAAAAAAAAAAAAAGTATTGCCTCTTACCCGGACAAACGAGGACTTAGCTGTATGAGTTATTCTCAGCCTCCCTCCCCCTCTTGCCTCTCTACATCTAGTCCATTAGCACTCTGCCCAAAACACAGGATACCCCACATCCATCCATCCACTTTCTCCAAGTTGCTGCTTTTCACTCCAACTGAAGCCACTCTTGGGTTTCATTTAGGCTGCAGAGTGCTCTTCCAGCTACTGTTGGTGCTGCCCCACCATTTCGTCTCTGTGCCACAGCTAAAGGAACTTTTAGAAACATAAATAAATAAATAAACAACCATCATGCTTCTACCCCCAAACCCTGTGCTTGTTTTCCTTTAAGCCTAGAATAAAAACAAACCTCTCATCATTCAGACCGCATAGGCTTTCTGTAGCGCTCTTATCTGTAGCACTTAGTGCTCCCCCCCTCTGCTTTCGATCCTTCCTTCTTCCCTCCCTCCCTTTCCTTCTTCTGTAAGGCTATCTTACCAGGTAGGCCTGGAATTGCTATGCAGCCCAGGTTGTTTTGGAATTTGCATTCTTCCAGTCTCCAGGTCTAGAGTGCTGGGATTATAGGTCTGTGCCACCACACTTAGCTTTGAACATTTCTTACTTGTTAGTTTATGATTTGCTTTCTCTAAGCACGAACTCTTGTGTTGCCCTTGCCTGTATCCTTGCATTTAGAACAAGACCAGCTTGATAATAGTATGTACTAAAAATACCTGTGAGCACATGAATGAATTTGCTTCAGAAATTTTCAAAGGTCTACATTCTCCTCCCCCAACCCACAATTTTTATTTTGAATTGGCAACCATATATACTTATGGGGTACAATGTTATGATTTAATATACTACAGAATGATTAGGTGACACTAATTAACATACTTTTTTCTTTAATTATTTTGAGATATGCAGTCTATTATTATTATCGTCCATAATTACCATGCCGTACACTAGATTTTGAAAACATATTCTTCCCATCTAAATGAAATTTTGTGTTCTTTGGTCAGCATTTCTCACCCCCAAGCCCAGCTTCTGGTAACCTGCATTCTACTACCTACTGTACACTCGATCTCCACAGATGCCACATGTGTGTGAGGTCATGCAGTATTTGTCTTCTTGTGCCTGGTTACTTCACGAAGATTAATGAGTTCTAGGTTCTTCCAGGTGGTCACAAATGACATACTTTCCTTCATTAAGGATGGACATTTGTTGATGGGCACTTAGGTCCATTCCGTATTTTTCCAAAGGTTCCCATCTTGGGGGCGTCAGTCTAGGAGCAGAGTGAAGCTAGGATGTTCCCTTTATCCTGTCAGCGGGATGTAGCGTCTCAAGCTACCCATTCAAAGTTCTTTATGTGTGACTTCATTCTTTCACTTGGCTCTCCTTTCCCACCAAACCTTCTGCCAAGATCCAGACAGACTTGAAAATGCACTTAATGTGGCATCGAACGCAAGTCCTGTGACTTCCACAAATCTTGACTTTTATATCTGCAAAGAGAGCAATCAGTGAGACTTGCAGGATGTTCTAAGACCTATATTAGGAAGTAGATATGAATAACAAATATTTGGTTGCACATGATGGTGCATACCTGAAGTTCCAGAGGTCAGGAGGCTGAGACAGGAGGATCACGGTGAGTTCGAGGCCAGCCTGGAGTTTGGAATAAGAACTGGTTTTTGGAAGCACTTTTTGTTTATACTAAGTTTGAGGGGGAAGACTTACATCCTCCAAATTGCCGCTTAGAGATGAGGTCACCACCCTCACCACCATCTTCACTTCTTATCACCTCCCAGTTTCTTTCTAAGGTGGGGCACCCCATTTCAGCCCCTTTACTATTTGAGTTCTAATCCGAGGCCTAAGAATGCAACCTGATGAACGGATGTGAATGGGGTGGAGAGTTTTACAAATAATTCTGTCTACTTATTTATTTTGTATGTATGTGTATAGGCATGCACACATGCCACAGCATGCATGTGGAGGTCAGAGGACAACTTGCACAAGTCAGCTCTCTATTTCTACCATGCGGGTCTCGAGGATCCAACTTGGGGTTGGAAGACTTGGTAGCAGATGCCTCTACTTACTGAGCCATCTTGTCTACCTCCAGAGATATTTTTTCTAATATGTTTCCTTCTTATTCTTGAGGGAGATTCTATGGGTGCCTTTCTTCAATATACTTGTGCTTTTCAGTACCACATCTCAGCCCCGCCCCCCCGCCCCCCCCGCCCCCCCCCCCCCCTGCTCCCCATGCTGTGTAAACCAATGCTTTCTTGGACTTGTCAATGTTCGGCCCGTTACCACTCTCTTGCCTAGAGGTAGAAGGGAAGGGGCAGCTCCTCCTTTGCTTCCTCTTCACTGTCCTCATAGGACTGAAGTAGTTCTGAAATCATCTTAGGATCCCACCTAAGCAGTTTTCTTTTCCTTTAAATTTCTAACTGGGTGATGTGACCGCCAACTTTCACCAATTCAGACTCACGAGTCCAGAGTCTGCCTTCATGCTGTAAATGGGAAAGCACTCATATTTTCACTGGCTGGCTTTGCACTTTTGTTGCTAATAAACCACCTTAGTTTGTTGTGATTTTATTTTTAATAAACTTAATTTCCCCATTCTTTCTTCCCATCTCATCATGACCAGCTGGACTACTGTAAGGATCGCTAAGTGACTTTCCTACCTTTAATCTCATACCCCTCCAATCTAACTTGCTGTTATTGTTATTATCTCATCCCCTTAAGACCATCTCCAGGCTTTCACAGTGACAATTAGGCAGTCTGGGAAACAAATTAAAGCCAGAGCCCATGGAGTTGGTGAGGCATGACTCCTACCTTTCTTATCCACCTCAAGGGAGCTACTCTAAGTGTGCCAACTGTGGACCTAATAAGAGAGTAGTGCCCCAGCAGAGCAATTCCAGGTCTGATTGTGTACTAAATTGCTGCTTAACCTGGACAGCCACATCATGTCTCTGAGCCTTAGTGGGATGGTCTGATAAAATGACAGCAGGAACAGTCAAATTTTCTTCTGAATTTACTATGTGCCAAAAAATGTTTTGAGGCTTTGCATGAATCTGCTTGTTTGTCTATGGCCTTTGAGGCAAATACCACTAGTGTCTACATTTTCTAGATGAGACATAGATTAAAAAAAAAAATAAGGTCCAAAGGAACACAGCTAAGAAATACTAAGACAGATTCAAACTCGGGCTCCAAAGTCTGCACTTAGATGCTGTGAAAAGGAGTTGATTTTGGTGAGCTTCTGCAGTCCCTCTAGCTTTGAAAGCATGTTAAGTTCATGTTCCAGAGAAGGCTGGTGGTCCCCACAATGAACACAAGGCAAAGGAACAGAGCTGTGTCAAGGTGTGACAATGCGGCCAGTTCAGTTCATCCTCAGGCAGAGAGCACGGTCTAAATATAGAACCCGCCTTACCATTGGATGTCTGACTAAAGTGGGTTAGTTGCCGGGTGAGGTGCTCAAGGCAGAGCAGGCAGAAAGGTGTGCCAGCTGCGCAGTAGCACCGCATAACAATGTAGGGCAAGATGCCTCCCCGAGCTCTGCCTCCCCGAGCTCTGCCTCCTTGCATCCCAGCTTGCTCTGCATGCCCTTTTGCAGGCTTACATAACGCTGATTAAAGTAGATTACTCTATGGATCAATCTGCCTCTTAGAGAAACAAGGGCGTTCTGCCAAACCCTTTCCCACCAGGATGACAATTTCACGCCTTTAGGTAGAGTGTTCTTTGCTTGTTTTCAGTTTTCAGGAAACCCTGGCCTGTGTCTGATCCACGCATGACTGGGCTGTCTTTGGACATGCACGCCTTCTAGCAATATGAAGACTTCCATTTCTGACTTGCTCCTTAGAAGATGTTTCCAGACCCTTTAGATACTGTCAGGAGTTGAATTGTGTCCCTTTCTGCCTTCCTCTCCTCAAGAGGCCCAAGGCCTAACCCTAATACCTGTAAAAAGTGACTTTCTTTGGGATGGGGCTTCTTTGTAGAATGTAATCAAACTATGACAGTGCCATACTAGATTTGGGTTTGCTTTTGCCCAACAACTGATGTCCTTATAAAAAGCAGTTCAGATTCAAACGCTGACAGATCGGTTGGATGCCATATAGTGTTGTGGGTGGAGTTTGGAGTGATATAAGTTAAGGATTGTCAAGGATCGAGAGCACACCCCAGGAGCTAGAAAGAGGCACAGCAAAATTTCCTCCCCCACCCCAGAAGCTTCAAAGGAAGCATGGCCCTGCTGACACCTTGATTTCAGACTTCTAGCCCACACCTATGCAGGAAGTGATGATGTAGAAGTTAAGCGAAGATGCTATTTCAAGAATGCTTCAAAACTTATTACGCAGACAAGAGAAGGACACTTGCTAAAACAATAAACTCCGTTCACATATTGCTGACTGGCGGAGTCAGGCAAGAACTGAGTTGCTATCCTTCAGTATAGCAATTTTGGGGTGATTAATAAGTAACCTTGATGAGAGCAGTTGAGGCGTAGGTGGGACAAAATCGTGATTATAGTGGATTCAAAGGAAAATGTTAGCAGGCGAAGTGGAAATTCAGTACAAACTCTTTGGAGGAATTTTTTTTTTTTCCTGCAAAGGGGGCAGAAAAATAGCTGCAGGGTGATTTGTTGTCAAGGAGAGAGGGTTTGTTTATTTGTTTACTTATTAAAGAGGGAAATAACTGAACCATGTTAATGGTAACAACCTCTGCAAAGAAGAAAATGATATAGGGGACAGATGAGAGACTTGCCGTGGCAATGTCCTTGAGTAGCTCTTGAGAGGAGAGCCAGTGAACAGGGGAGGGGCTGATCCTTAAAAAGAAGCCTTGAGTGGATTCCCTGTCACAAGAAGGAAGGCAGGATGTATAGGTACAGACACAGCTAGGTTGTTTGTTATACAAGTGAGAGCTCATGGGATTTTTCTCTGATTGCTATTTTTTTTTTCTATTTTCCCAGCAGTGTGGGAAGCAAGGTCATCAGCTAAGAGTGAGGAGGGGGAAGAGGTGGGACATGCATCCTGGGGAGTGAGAGTGAGTAGACTAAAGAAACGTAGCAGAAGCGTTTCCAGTTAGCAGCCTGGTACAAAAATGTAAAAGATTATTTGATGCGTAGAAAATAAAAGCCGGGGATTTCCTAAGTCGTTGGCAGCCCATCAGTGGGCTGTGCTACAGGATTTGTGATCCAAAGAATTCTGACCTCAGGGAGTTTAAAATCAAGTGTAAGCAACAAATAATAAACACACGGAAGGTTTGAATAATAATTTAAGACAATAGAAAAGATATATGTGACAGGAATGCATATAGAACTGCTGAATATGTTTAAAGAGTTCAGAGGAAAGAGGAAGGTGATCTCGAAGCGATATGATGGTTGAGCCTGGTAGAAAAGATAAATTCAGAGAGGGACAAGTGAGGATAAAGGAAATAATAGGAACAAAGTCCAAAGCCTGGAGGGAGAGAGACACAAATTTATCATCACCAAGTAGGGTTGCCTGATAAAATATAGGACATCTCGTTCAATTTGAATTTCAGATAAATAACAAGTAAACCTTTGTATAAAAAATACTGGGTGCGTACTTATCTGAAATCAACTTTAACTGGCATCGGCAGCACAAAAGTTTTCAAGGGAAAATGAAAAGGATGCTCCCTTCACCCATGGGATTGGAGAATTGGAAGGATGAAAAACCTATTCAGTGGTGGAAGACGTTTCATAAGGCCATAGAAATGAGACCTTGTCCCCAAGATGCCATTGGTGACACTCGACACAGCAATGAAGGTGGAAGATGAAGCAATAGATACAGACTACTGCGCAGAGAAGTTTGGCAGTAACAAAAGGAACCACATGGCCCCCAGGCCCTGTTCCCACAGCTGCTGCCACACTGTGTGTACTTGGACAGTAGGTGAACAATGAAGATCCCATCTTTGAGCTACTCTGTAAAGGCCAGAGACTAGCTAATCTATGAGGAATCAGCACTGCTAGCTTGGAAATCGGCTACCCCTTGGTGAGGAAAAAGATAAGCAAAGGAGACACTTAATTGCAGATGAAATAAGAAAGGAGGAAAAAGAGGAGGAGAGATGTCCTAGTGTGGTCAAAGGTGCATTTTTTACATGAACTACAGCAGCAGGGGATATGAGTACAAATGGGGATGGGACTAAACCCATCAACATCCCACCATGGATGATGCAGGGACTCATGAGGCCCCACCCATCCCTAAGGAGCTATAGGCTGTTAATGGTCACTGTGGGAGGGGGAGTCATATTCCTTAGTGGTATGCCACCGGCAAGTTACCCTTGATCTAGTAAATAAGCCCCACCCAGGCCCATGCAGGCACCCCTAATTAAACACAATGGGACACACGCACCAAAGGATATGGAAGCTTATGGAGAATCTGTTGATAAGAAGGGGTTGAGTGGGGAGAGGAGAGCAGGGAGGATAATGAAGAGGGGAAATGATTTATATACGTTAAACATGGGCACAAATTTGAGAATTTTTTTTAAAGCATATTGTTCAATAGTAAGCTCTCCGATTGGAATCAGACTATGACTCTCAGACTATAAATCATTAAAGTGAAAACATTCCTTTGTCCAAGGAGGCCTGGCCTGTATTATGTTTATTTCCTTGAGAATGAGTAGATGAAAATGTCGAAGAGCTTCTGGGAGAATCAAGTAACCACTGTGACGGAAGACAATGGCGGAAATTTCTCTCCTTGGCCACTAGAGTCTGGCTGGTGACTGAGGATGGTAAGTCCAAGGGCTATAAACTACCAGTGGGCAGAAATGTTAGAATGACAGCAGCATGTGTAACCAGTGAGTCTACAGCAATGTTTCCTCCTTAGGGGCCTCAGTGTTCTATGGTATCAGTACAGAATATTTACTGTGGAAATGTCTGCCCTCAGGAAGAAAAGGTAACAGCTCTTGGAAGGGATGTTTTTAAAATGAGGGTTAACGGAGTGAACTTAAACAATAACTGCTAATGGAGTAGGGTCAGGGACAGTGCAGTACTCACAGATCTTAAAAATATTGTCGTCTATCTTTCTCCCTGAACAGAGTATTCATCTTGCCAGTTCCTCTAGCTAATTAGATTGTTAACTCTGTCTATTTATAGCAACAAACACTTCACTGGCATGTAGAAAATGCTGATTATTAATCAGGGTCCTCCACTGACTCAGGGTGGAATGAAATGTGATTATTCAAATTAGATTTAGGCTAAGGTCTAATGACCTCACAGATATCATCCTGATTTTCTAAGTACTCATCTTTGAAAGATGCGGAGATTTTGGTCTCCTGGAGCCTTGGGGTGAACAGTGATGCTGAATTTAGTTATCCTCCCCCACTATGCACCTTGTCCTTAAAAGGATTGTACTCTCTTCTATACAAGTACCTGTGCACCTGCCAGCTCATGACTTAAAATCAGCACCGCCAAGTAAATCATTATACAAAGTAGTTATGGATGTAGAATTTTAATAGCAAATCAATGGAAGTTAATTTTCCCAGATGCTATTATGGAGGGTGTTCACCAGATCTGTCCCTACCATATATCATACTACTTTATGCTTTGGGAGAAAAGCTAGGCTCATATGTGGGTGATTTTAACAAAAGACAGACATTGTAATGACCCAATCTTCTCTTCTAGATTTGGCCAGCATCCTGCCCAACATTTAACCATTTAGCCTGGCAGTTGAAAATAAGGTCAGGGTAGGTAGGGCAGAGGAAGAAAACTTAAGAGGAATTTTCTGAAATAAGGCTTTCCTCAACTGTTGATGGAGGTGTCCGTTCAGGCCAGCAGCTGCTGTCCCCTCTATACCTAAAACCCCCTTGGGCTGAACATGTTACTTTAAGCTCGTGCCGTGCTTGGGCCTCAGGAATTCTCAAGTGTAGGTATGCCGCTGACCAAGTGAAGTGGGATTACTACTTTCCTCCTCCCTCTCCAGCCGTCTCTATTTGAGACAGGGTCTTCTGTGTAGCCCAGGTGGGAACTTTGCCTCCTCTGTGCCAGCTTTCTCAGTGCCGGGATTGTAGTCATGTACTACCTGTTTTGACCTTTCTTTTCTTCCTTAAGCAGTTTCAGATATTTCATTATTTTTTCATCTTCTTTAGAGATTCTGAAAAACCTAGACATGCTTTCAACTTCCTGGTTGTGTGCTGGCTAATGGTGTTGTTTGTTTATTTTGTGAACTTGACACACAGCAGGGGCAAATTGGAAGAGGGACCCTCAGATGAGAAAATGCTTCCATCAGATTGGTCTGTAGACAAGCCTGTGGGAAATTTTGTTGATTAATTATTGATATGGGATGACCCAGCTCCTTGTGGGTGGTGCTACCACCAGGGAGGTGGCCCTGAGTTATATAGGAAAGTAGGCAGAGTAAGCCAGTAGGCGGCATTCCTCTATGGACTCTGTTTCAGTTCCTGCTTTCAGGTTCCTGCCTTGAGTTCCTGCCCTGACTTCCCTTCGTGATGGGCTGTAAGCAATAAGGCAAATAAACCTCCCCCGCCCAGGTGTGTTTGATCGTGGGCTTTATCACAGCAACAGAAAGCAAATTAGGGCAGGTGGCATGGGGGAGGGGGAACACATGCTGTAATTATTGCTATTTACCTGATGTGTATCTTAGGAATTGTTTAGTTCTAAGTAATAGAAATCACCCCCAGCAACCATAAACAGGTGTGGGGTCTCCAGAATATGCAGCTGGGACTTGCAGAGATCTGCACAAAGATGCTCCAAGCTCCCCTGTGAGCTGTCTTGGCTGCTCTCGTGATTATCTGCCTCGTCTTGGCAGACTAACTCTGTCTGATTCACTTGCTCATCCTAGGTGCCTTTAAATGGTACTCCCAGTCTTTGAGTTTGAAGATGCTCATATTCTGGATCCCATAGGTACCTGACTTAATTCTTCTGATGTTTTAAGAGGTCGGGGGAGATGGTTCTGTGGATCAGAGCACTGGCTGTGAAAGCAAGGGGTGCACCCATGTAAAAGCAGGGTAGGGTCTTGCATACTTGTAAGTCCCCCATCATTAGGAGAGAGACGGGTCGTTGTGAGGAGTTCACGGGCTATCCAGGCTAGAAGGAATGATGGGCCTCAGGTTCAGTGAGAGGCCCAGTCTCAGAAAGTAAGATGGAGAGCGACAGGGATGACACCAGACATCTGCCTCTGGCTTCTGCATGTACATATACATGGACACACACTCCTGCACACAATATGTGCATATACCATTACACACACACACACACACACACACACACACACACACACACACACACCCCTGTATACAGCATAAACATGTTTTACATAAAGTTCACCATTTTAAAATGTATAATTCTGTGGGTTTAATATATTTACTGTGTTACCCAGCCATCACCACTAATTTCAGAATATTTTCATCACCCTAAAAGAATTCTCAGCTAGTCAAAATTATCCCTTGTTCTCATTCCCTGTACAACCACTAATCTGATTTCTGTCTTTATAGTTTTTCCTTTTTTTTTTGTCTTTTTTTTCAAGATGGGGTTTCCCTGTGTAGTTTTGGTGCCTGTCCTGGATCTCACTCTGCAGACCAGGCTGGCCTCTTTATGGTTTTTCTCATTCTGGACATTTGACACAAACAGCATACAATTATATGTTCATTTATGCCTTTTATGCCTTGCCTGTTTCATTTGGAATAATGCTTTCAAGATCTGTTTATATTGTAGCATAAAGCAAGACTCCATTATTTTTTATGACTAAATAATATTTCATTTATGGATATATTGCATTTTGTGTATTCACCAGCTAAAGGATATATCTGAGCTATTTTTACTTTTTGGTGGCCATGAACGTTTTTTAAAGAATTTTAAGTATTTCAAGTTCTTCATTGACAAAGAAAAATTGCACATCTGTACAGTATGATTGGTGTGTGCATGTTTCAGATAAAATTTGGCTATGCATGGCCAAGGCTGGAAGCCTCCACCTCAAGAGGACTAGCATTACAGGTGTATCCTATTATACCAGCCAATGTGATGTTTTCATATGTGTCTATATTATGGAATGATTAAATCAAGCTAATTATCATATCTACTACCTCACATATTTTATCATCTCTGTAATGAGGACATTTAAAATCTACTCTCTTGGCAGGTTTCAAGTGCCTTTTTTCATTGTTAATTACAGCCAGTTGTCATGTTGTGCAGTAGATCCTTAGAACTTCTTTCTGTTTAACTGATACTCATCCACTTTGCCCAGGGTCTCCCCATCACTATCCCCACCTCTCTCCCAAGTACCTGCCAATCACTATTCTGTTATGCTTCTCTGGATTCACAGAAGCTTTTCCATATAAGTAGGAGCACATGATATTTGTATTGCTGTACCTAGGTTATTCTGTAATGCCTTTGGGTTCATCCATGTTTGTGAAAACAGCAGTATTTATTTTCTGTTCCTGAAAGTATTAATATGTTACATTAATACATGTACCACATTTAAAAATTCCATCCATCTGCTGATGGACCCTTAGGTTGTTCCCATGTCTTGGGATAATGCTACAGTGAGCCCAGGAGTTGAGACATTGATTTGGAATGCTGATTTCAGTTCCTCTTGGTGTATACTGTGTTATATGGTAACTCAATTTTCCGTTTTTTTTTTTTTTTTTTGAGAAACTTCTATAATATCTTCCAATTTGGGTGTATTGCTTTCATCACCAACAGTGTGGGAGCATTTTCTTTTCTCCACGTCCTCAACAATGCTTATCTTTCATCTTTTTAATAAAGTTCATCTAACAAGTGTGGGGCAAGTCCACAAAGGTTTTTTTTTTTTTTTTGCATTTCTCTAATGATCAGACTTTTTCCCCTACATAAATATTGGTTACCTGTATGTCCCCTTTGAGAACTATCCATTCAAGTCCTCCATCCATTTCTTCAGGTGAAATATCACTTAAATTGATTTGCATATGTGGAACTACCCTTCAAATTCAGAGATAAATTCCATCGGATCGTGTGAACGGTTATCTTTTAGTCACTTCATTCTATCCAGCTCACCAATAAAAACATTGCACAGCTGTTTAAGCCACTCAAGCCTTTGCCCGGTCTAAATCTCTGTACATACCAGTGAACTTCTGTAGAGCCAGAATGGCCATTGTGAAACAAGGGAGCTTCCCTTATGGCTTGATACTTTCACTAGTGCTTAAACTTTTATTCACTACCTAACACACACACACATACACACACACACACACACACACACACACACACACACACACACACACAGGGAGAGAGAGAGAGAGAGAGAGAGAGAGAGAGAGAGAGAGAGAGAGAGAGAGAGAGAGAGAGAATAACAGATTGAGTTGAAACTAGAAAGGGTTAATGTTATATGCGCTTTCATGATCCATGTGCCATTTTGCCTGCATGCCTTTCTTTGTCATCACCTGACATTATTCTTGGTCTCCTTTATACATTTTATACTATTCCTACACTTACAGCTATTTACATAGATGCATATATACATTTTAGGCTAGGAATCACATATAAAGAAGAATATGGGATTTTTTTCATTCTGAATTTAGATCAACTTGATTAATATTATACTTTCTAAGCTCAACCATTTGCTTCAAATTTCATGATTTTATTTTTTTACAGCAAAATAATATTTCATTTTGTACATGTACCACATTTTCATTATTTATTCTTCTGCTGATGGGCATCTAGGTTGGTTACATTTCCTTGCTATTGTAAATAGAGTGGCAATATATATGGATATGCAAATATCTCTGTGGTAGTATATGGAATTCTTTGGGTCTATGCCTAGGAGTGGAATAGCTGGATCATAATGAATTATCATTTTGATATAATGTGGAATTCAACTTGCTAGTATTTTATTGAGGGGTTTTATGTCTATGTTCAGCAAAGATATTCTCCTACAAAATTCTTTCCTTGTAGTGTTTCTGTTAGGCTGTTCTATCCAGATATGAAGTGTTTTGGTAGGAGCTTACATTTTCGGTTCTCTTGAAAACATACATAATAAGGAAATTTCAAGGTTATATGATGATTCACTATTCAAAATTTTGAGGAACCACTATATTCTTTTTCACCGTGACTGCCTTTTACCCCCCCCAACACTCCTACTAAATTTTGCAATGATGCTCACTAGTTCTTAATGATTTTTAAATTAATTTTATTATTTATATGTCTGTGACTGGGTGTGTGTGTACATGGGTTCAGTGCCTATGGATGCCAGAGGCATCCCTCTCTTGCAGCCAGAGTTAAAGGCATTTGTAAACCACATGAATTTAGTGTTAGGAATTGAACTCAGGTCCTCTACAAGAGCAGCACTTGCTCTTAACCACTGAGCTGTTTCTCCAACAGACCTCTCCTAGCTTTTAAGTCAAAATTTCTAGGGAATAGAATCTGATTGCACCATTACAATCACAGTGGTGGGTTCCATTTGGGTAAGAGAGGTATCCTGTTCAATCTAGCTTCAGATAGGGGTGGATAGTGAGACATGTAAGAAAAACCCAAGGTGTAACAGTTCTCAGAGAAGGGTGATCTAGGCATTCGCTATTTCCACCTTCTAGGCTAACTTCCCTCTTTCCCTAGCATATCAGCTTATATGGAATAGTTATGAATATAGAAATGGTCAGTTGGTGACAGTGTTTTTTTTTTTTCCAAGACAGAGTTTTATGTAGTCCTAGCTGTCCTGGAACTCACTCTGTAGACCAGGCTGGCCCTGAACTCACAGAGATCTGCCTGCCCCTACCTCCTGAGTGCTGGGACTAAAGGCATGCACCACCACCACCTGGCAACAGTGTATTATTTTAAAACAGAACTCACTCTTGAACTTTTCTTTAAGACAAGGTAGAAGACTCTCTAGAGACTAATAAAGTAACATGCTCAGTATGGATAGATATTTCTTACATCAAATCTGTGAGGCAAATGAAAATTCCAACCCAATTTGGAGCTCATAACTGACTGTGAGATCATAAAGCGAGCTGGTGATCATCCTGGAATTAGCATTTGGAAGCTGAACACTTCTGACTGAATTCTCAGGCCACTTGTTGGATAAAACCTTAATTACTGTCCTTGGTTATTTTTGGATCCAAATCCCCATTCTTTATTCACCTCTTTGCGGAATTTGTATACCAAACCACACATACACTTTCTAAAATGAGTAGCTTTAAAAACAAAACAAAACATTCCGGAATGCAGTCAAACCCATCTGTTTTCTTTTCTACATTAACTTATTTGTTGCACTAAAGCCCCCAACAGTCCTCAAAGAGATGCAGTTATAGGAAAAAAAACTGATGATAAAGGAGATATTTTAGGGTCGTTGAGATTTATTCACCGTATATGCAAAGTTTGGTATGTATGTAAAGTATGCAGTAGCCTGTGATCACCTGGGCATAAAGCATTGCTCACATTTGAGAGGCTAATCATGAAGTCTGCACATGAGGGGAATAGTAAGCAAAGGATTCCCACTACAAGGGCTAACCATCAGGAACTTAAGATATTGAGGTGGAAATGAGGCTGGCTGCACAGCATTTTAACTGTGCATTTCTCTGGAGCTTGCCTCCTAGTATTAAGACTCTCAAAAATTATTGATTTGAATCCAAATGTAGAAAAGGATTTATTAACATTTACCTCATTTTCTGTGAAAGTCATGATAAATATACATCAATAAACCTGAACCCGTGTGTGTGTGTGTGTGTGTGTGTGTGTGTGTGTGTGTGTGTGTGTGAGAGAGAGAGAGAGAGAGAGAGAGAGAGAGAGAGAGAGAGAGAGAGAGAGAGAGAGAGAGACTAAGTAATAGATGCAGAGATCTGAGTATGGATATGTTAATGAAGAATAATAAACTGTAGCTAATTATTATTTACTTCATATTGCTTTTGATAAATTTGATTTAGTCTACATTAGGACATTAATTTACAACCATGTGAGGTTAGGAAGCCGAATCCTCATGGCACAGCAGGTCAAATGTTAAGTGAGTCTGCTTCCCAGATTATGGATTGTGGACCATGTTGCTTCTTCCTCACTTCCATTTCAAGAGAGACTCCAGACACAGCAGGTGACACTGATGGATGGTCCTTACCTGGCTCTTTATTGAAACCTCACATTGTACACAGGAAAGGTAAGATAGTTGATGTCTCAGTCAGGAGCAGACAGCTAACAGGTCAATAGGAACTCAACCTGAAATTGCTGTCACAGCAGCTTGTTAGAGCTTTTGGCTTTGATGTACAGCTACACCACTTTGTAATTCAGCAAGCGTGATGCTTAGGGACTATTCCATTAGGTGCAGCTGTAACCAGAAGTCAGATCCAAGCCCAGCTCCTGCTGGAGCTATGACCTTAGAAAGATTTCTCAATGCTGCTAAGATTATTTCTTCATTTGTTAGAACAGTAGTGTGGGTGTGGGACTTTCCTAACCCTGGTTGACCAGAAAGTCCTTTAAGAAAGAAAAGAAAAGGTGTTTTCAATAGAATAAAGCTGGACAGATTAGAATTCTCTTGGGGGCATTTTTCTCTGTGGGATGGGAAAAATGGGAGATGAGGACTAACATAGATCAGAAGCAGGTGTTACATAGTTTGATTTGCTTGCTGTCACTGAGGCTGGTGTTATTTTTCTCCTTTTGTGGATGAGTTAACAAGCTCAAAGATGAGTTACTGTTGGTTGGTACTCGGTAGAGACAAGGCTTGAAGAACTATGACTGGAAGTAATTTCCACCCCCGATGTCCAGCCTACTCTATTTTTTTTTCTACAAGAATAGCCCATCTCCTGTCCCATACTACTGTGCTTCTTGTGGAATGCTGGCCAAAAGAAACCTTTAGCTTTGCAGAGCCATGAGGATTCAAAGAGTTAGTCAGTGCTAGTGCCTGGTCAGGTGTGGGCAAAGAAACAGTGCCTCGTCCATGCTGCTGACTCCACAGTGCTCCCTAAGTTCAAGCTGTGCCTGGAGGCTTCCCTTCTCCCTTCCCCGGGAAGAATGAGAAAATGTCATGGCATATTATCTTTCCATTTTTACTGACATTCAAACATTATTGGAAAACACCCTTAAATATCTTCCAAGCCATGCTTCTGAACAAGTTCTCTGAGGGAAAGATTCCTCCTCAGTGAAGGGCAAGAATGCATCCTGAATTTATGCTTGGTGACAGATGACCCGGGGCGGGGCGTTCTGACATCATCGGTCATTTTATCTGCATTTTCTTTATAGCTGAAAGGCTCAGTGCCATTATTTTCTTCTAGTGCCCATTATCAATTGCACTTAATATACAGCAGTTAATGAGATGTTAATAAAGTCTGTGAAATAATATTATTTTACTTTAAGAGGGTGATTTGAATCCACACACTTCAATCTCCTTCCTTCCACTCAACTCATTAGAAATGTTCAAGGACATATTAAACATATTTCTGAATAACTTGAGAACAGAAAATGATGCCAGTGTCAGGCCAGAAACTGGAAGAGCTTTGTAGAAAACACAGTTAAAATAAAACTAGACTTAGGGGTCTTACCACATATATTGTAACAAGAAAATAACACGATTTTTTCTTAATTTGTATTTAGAGTTTGTGTGCATGTGTGTGTGAGTTGAATTGTGTCGAAAGATATATTTAAATCTTTTCTCCCAGTATCTGTGCATGTAGCCTTACTTGGGATTAAGATCTTTGTATATTCAGTCACACTGAAGTCTGGATGAGGGGGGACTCTCAACCAGTGATAGGTGCCTGTGGTAATGCAATATTCTGATAATATCTCATACAATGTAAGAGACTGTAACTTTTGCTGGACCTTATAGCCAAAGTTAATAACATACCTAAGGTCACTTGAGACTTAAGACTGCCAGTCTACTGTGTACTCAAATCTGCCTTTAAGAAAACTTCCTTGGATTTCCCATGTAATCAACTTTTACAACCCAAGCTAAGACATGCTGTGACCTTAAGTTATGTATCTCCCATGCCACTGACCCAGAGGAATGCATGTGTATCTTTTATCAAAAGCAGAAAATACAGTCGTTGAAAGTGTAGAAACTGATGACATGACCACTCCAAAGTGTGGTTGAGAGGAAGTTTTTTCATGTAGATCTGAGGGAGAGAACAGCCAGAGGCATCTGGAGGAGCCCAGGGCAGAGAGAGAAAGTAGTAGACTGAACATGACCGGCAGATTGGCGAGAGGAGACAGAGAAGAGGTGAGGTCAGCATGCGCCTTGATATGCTAACAGGCACCACAGACAGCCATTTGTCTCCTGATCCTTTGGACCTGCCAGAAATCTGCCACACAGGTTAAAAGCAATCACTTATGGATATTGGTTGGTAAACAGTGATGTTTGTGGTTGGAGTCACCTGGGATCAGTTGGAGCCAGTGACTCCATCCCTTGTAAGACTGTTAAAGATTTCGGTCAAGTATCCCAGTCCTTCCCCATGTGCTTGCTATGTTGTTCAAAAGATACTAAGTGAAGTCTTTTGTTAGAGACAGACAGACACAGTCATACCGCCCACAAACAGACACACATGGGGATAGACACACACAGATACAAGGCCAAACAGATTCACCAAAGAGTCTTCAGGGAGGCCCAGATTCAGACTCTTACAACAGACAGACAGGATGGAAGACACAGGGAACAAGTTGTGAATTCAAATCTGAACATGTTCTTGGTTAAATGGCTCTAAAGGGCAGTGCTTTATTTCTTTCCTTAATGCGACAAATGCATTATTGGTAACTTAGACTTAATCACTGATGTGTTATAATTCACATAGGTGCTCTTATGAGAAATAGAAAATTTAGAGATTAATATAGCTATAAGCCAAGGCATGCCAAGAACTCTTGGCAGCTACCAGGAGGTTAGTAGGGCAAGGAAAGATTTTTGCTTGGTGTCATCAAGGGAGTATGATGCACAGAATCCTTCATTATGGACTGCCAGCCCCTGGAGCTTTGATTCTCAACCTGTGGGTCATGACCCCCTTGGGGGTTGAGCAACCCTTTCACCAGGGTCACATATCAGATATCCTGCACACCAGATATTTACATTATGATTCACAACAGTAGCAAAACCACAGTTAGGAAGTAGCAACGAAAACAATTTTATGGTTGGGGGTCCCCACACCATGAGGAACTGTATTAATGGGTCACATCATGAGAAACATTGAGAACCACTGGGCTAGAGCCAGGAGAAATTATCACTTAAAATCACGGGGTTGTGGCAATTTGTGACGACAACTCTAGGAAACAAAGACAAGTTTGATTGGAAAAGTCAGGAAGTGAGTTCAGGGAAGTCTTGACCCACCCGCAGTTAGCAGAGCCCCAGATAATTCCCCAAGCTCGTGTGGTGTGGGACAAATCTGAACCCTGTAAATGGCCAAAGGAAGTTGGCTCTGGACTGCACATGGAGCAGCTGGGTATGACCTGCAATGTCAAGTGAAATGGAGCCATTATCACAGCGGGTTCCCGCTGAGCCCGAAGAGAGGGCTGGCGCAGGAAATTGTAGCACATGCAGGAAAGCCCAGGAGTTCACTTCATTGCATAAGTTTTCTCCTGACTTCAGGGTACAAACTAAACTGACAATGTTGTAAAAATAAAACTATAAAAACATGAAACATTTCCTCTCTCCTTTGTCTGAAGCTAAACAGTTTAACTGGGAAGACTCATATAATTCTGTTAAGCCATATCTTAAATCCTGAGACAGGAAAAATGTAGACATTAACTCATTAAAACGCACATTTTTTTTTTCCGAGACAGGGTTTCTCTGTAGTTGTGCGCCTTTCCTGGAACTCACTTTGTAGGCAGGCCTCAAACTCACAGAGATCCTCCTGCCTCTGCCTCCCGAGTGCTGGGATTAAAGGCGTGCGCCACCACCGCCCGGATAAAACGCACATTTTATTGGGTACTTCCTATGTGCTAGGGATCAGGCCCAGGATAAAGCTTTTATTCAGGGGTAATGGTGAGTTCAATTTTCCTGTTTGAGAATATTCAGCTTGGGATATATAATAGGTTCTAGGCCAATATAGCAAAACCCTGTCTTTAAAACCAAACCGAATCAAACAACAACAAATTTTATTTAAAATGTTATAAGAGTCCATTCCCTGAGGACTCTGCCTCTTGGGGGAGACCCAGCTTAGCTCTTTCCCTCAGACACTCTCAGCTTTCCCTTCTAGTCATCTCCATTCCTTCATGTCAGCCACCCACACCCAGAAACACTTTCTACCAGGGACTCACTGGACTGGGACTCAGGTAGGTGATTTTCCCCTCAGTCCTCCGTTATAAATCTCTGTATTCCCATTTACAGTCTCGTAGCCTCATGCTTGCAGGTGCCTCTCCTCACACTCAAAATTCCACTCACTGGAGACTCTACCCTTGGAACGAAACCCAGGGTCCCCCTGGTGCTTTCATCCTTGTCCCTCCAGACACATTTATTATTTGTCCTACAGCAGCCTAATTTCAGGAACCGTCTCCTCCCGTCATACCTTCATTCCCCGAGGACCCTGACTCTCAGTGTGTACTAGATTCTTACAGTTTTTGGCATAGCCTCTCTCAGCCTCTTCACCTATATGCCTCTATTCCTCTCTACCACTTACCAATAAGCACTCTACCAGGGACCACAGGCCAACACACACATGTGTAAGATCCTGATAGAGCAACAGCAACCAAAGAATAGAATGCCCACCCAACAAGACCAGATATCAAAACCTAGAAACACCTCAGTCATCGTAACTCGAGAGGCCTGGACTCCAATGTTAAAACACAAACGTGAACAGCCAAGACAAATTGCCTCTGCTAGAACTCAGTAACCTCTTTACAGTGGGCCCTGAGAAATGTAATACTTCTGACATACAAGACAAGGATTTCAAAATGGCAATTATGAATATGATCAAGGACCTGCAAGGTCTGCAACCTGATGTCGTGGAGACATTTTTCTTGATTGAGGCTTCCTCCTCTCTAATGACTCTAGCTTGTGTCAAGTTGACATAAAAGTAGCCAATACAAATACAAACACCAAATAGACAAGACCAGAAAATAAACACATATAATAACAAAAAAACCTAAACATACAGAATAAAGAAAGGATATTAAAAGTTGTAAGGGAGCCGGGCGGTGGTGGCGCACGCCTTTAATCCCAGCACTCGGGAGGCAGAGCCAGGCGGATCTCTGTGAGTTCGAGGCCAGCCTGGTCTACAGAGCGAGATCCAGGAAAGGCGCAAAGCTACACAGAGAAACCCTGTCTCAAAAAAACCAAAAAAAAAGAAAAAAAAAAGTTGTAAGGGAAAAAAATCAAATAACATCTATAAAGGCAGACCCATCAGAGTAACACCCCACTTCTCACTGGAGACTCTGAAAGCCAGAAAGGACTGGATGGATGTTATTTCATCCATTCCAGATGCAATCCCAGACTACTATACCTAGCAAAACCATCCATCACAGTAAGTGGAGAAAGGAAAACATTTTACAATAAAACCAAATGTAAGCAGTATTATATGCCAATCCAGCTTTATAGAAGACACTAGAATGAAAACTTCAGTCTGGATAGATTAAACACACCCAAGAAGACACAAAGAATAAACTCCAGATCAATAAATCAAAAGAGGAGGAAAATAAAAACACACCACCACAACAAAATAACAGGAATCAATAAACACTGCTCATTGATAACTCTAAATATCAATGGTCTCAACTTCCTAACAAAAAGACACAAGCTAACAGATTAGATTAGAAAACCAGATCTATCTTTCTACTGCATCCAAGAAACACACCTTAATATCAAGGATCGACATCACTTCAGAGTAAAAGGTATTCCAAGCAAATGGAGCCAAGAAGCAAGCAGGTGTAGCTATTTTAATGTCTGACAAAATAAACTTCAAACCGAAACTAATCAGAAGAGAGAGAGAGAAGTACACCACTTACTCATCAAAGGAAAAATCCACCAAGAGGATTTTGCAATTCTAAATATCCATGCACCAAATACAAGGGCACCCAAGTTAGTCAGAGAACACTACTACAGCTAAAATTGCATATTGACCCTCACACAGTGATAGTGAGTGATACAACAGCTCACTACTAAATGAAAAATGGGTCAATAGAAATTAAAATTGTTTAGAAATGAATGAAAATGAAAACACAACATACACAAACCTGTGAGACAATGAAGGCAGTTTTTTTTTTTTTTTGTTTTTTTTTTTGGTTTTTCGAGACAGGGTTTCTCTGTGTAGCTTTTGCGCCTTTCCTGGAACTCACTTGGTAGTCCAGGCTGGCCTCGAACTCACAGAGATCCGCCTGGCTCTGCCTCCCGAGTGCTGGGATTAAAGGCGTGCGCCACCACCGCCCGGCCAATGAAGGCAGTTTTAAGCGGCAAGTTCATAGCACTAAATGACTACATTTAAAAAAAAACTGGAGAGATCACATATTAGCACTTTAATGGCACATCTGAAAGCTGTAGAACAACAAGAAATAATACTCAAAAGGAATAGACAGATAGATTGCCAAAGGCCTTTACTGCATCTACTGAGACTATCATGTAGTTTTAATCTTTCAGCCTGTTTATGTGGTAGATTGCATTTATCAATATAGATATTTTGAACCATCCCTGCATCTCTGTGATGAAACCCACTTAATCATGGTGGACAATCTTTTTGATGTGTTCTTGGATTCAGTTTGCTAGTATTTTATTGAAATTTTTTACCCAAAGGATGGATTCATTGATATGTACAACCTACCAAAGTTAAATTAAGATTAGGTAAGTGATTTGGACAGACTCATGACCCCCAAGTGGAATAGAAGCAGAAGTAAAATTCTCCCAACCAAAAAAGTCCAGGGTCCTATGAATTCAGTGCAGAAATCTGCCAGATTTCAAAGAAGAATTAATGCCAATACTCCTCAAATGATTCCACAAGTTAGAAAATGAAGGGACATTTCTGATTCTTTTTACAAGTCCACCTAAACCACACAAAGATGGTACAAAGAAAGAAAATTACAGATTACTATTCTGTTATGAACAAAATATTAGCAAACCAAATCCAAGAACACATGAAAAAGATTATCCACCATGATCAAGTGAGCTTCATCACAGATATGCAGGCATAGTTCAAAATATGTATATCCATAAATGCAACCTACCACATAAACAGACTGAAAGACAAAAACCACAGGATCATCTCAGTAGATACAGTAAAGGTCATCCCTTCACGATTAAGGTCCTAAAGAGATCGGGGATACATACTTCAACATAATAAAGGCAATTTACAGCAAGCCCATGGCTAACATCATCCTAAATGGAGATAAACTCAAAGAATTTCCACTAAAATCAGGAATAAGACAAGGATACCTACTCTTTCCATACTTATTCCATATGGTACTTACCTAGGTAAAGCAATACGTTAACTGATACAAAGGGGATACAAAAAGGAAAGGAAGAAGTCAAAGTATCTACTTGCAAGTGATACAGTTTTATCCATAAATGACCCTAAAAACTGCAGCTGGAAACTTCGACAACTGATAAACACTTTTAGCAAAGTAGCAGGATACAAAATTAACACACAAAAATCAGACTGAGAAAAAAAATCATGGAAACAATAGCTTTCATAGTACCCTTAAAATAATATCTTGGGGTAACTCTAACCAAGCAAATAAAAGACTTGTACAATAAAAACATTAAAACATCAAATAAAGGGTTTGGGGATTTAGCTCAGTGGTAAAGTACTTACCTAGCAATCGCAAGGCCCTGGGTTCAGTCCTCAGCTTCGGAAAAAAAAAAAAAAAATCAAAGAAAGAAATCAAAGAAAACATCTGAAGATGGAAAGATTTCCCATGCTCATGGATCAGTAGAATTAATATAGTAAAAATGACCATCTTACCAAAAGCAATCTATAGATTTAATACAATCCCCATCAAAATTCCAAACCAATTCTTATCAGAAATTAAAGACACTATTTTCAGCTTCAGATGTATTGTTGTTTGTTTTAACTCTTTTGAGGGGCCCACCACTCAGCTTCCAAATAAATCACTCATGAAGGCTTATTCTTTATTATAAATGCCTGGCCTTAGCTTGGCTTGTTTCTTGCCAGATTTCCTTAACTTTAAATAATCCCAGCTACCTTTTGCCTCTGGAATTTTCCTATTACCTTACTTCTGTAAATCTTTCTCTTACTCTGTGGCTTGCCCCATGTTTCCTCCTCCTTCTCTCACTCCTTTTTCTCTGGCTACTTCTTTTTTCTCCTCTCAGATTTCTCCTTCTATATATTCTCTCTGCCTGCCAGCCCCGCCTATCCTTTCTCCTGCCTTGCTATTGGCCATTCAGTTCTTTATTAGACCATCAAGTGTTCTAGACAGGCACAGTAATGCAACTTCACAGAGCTAAACAAATGCAACATAAACAAAAGTAACACACCTTAAAATAATATTCTACAACACAGATGGAAACAAAAAACTCAGGATAGCTAAAAAAACAAACCTGAATAATAAAGGAAGTGCTGGAGGTGTTACCATCCAAGAATTCAAGTTGTACTATAGAGTTATAGTAACAAAACAGCATGGTGTTGTCATAAAAACAGACATCTTGGCAAATGGAATTGAAGACCCAGACATAAATCCACACACTTTTGGACACCTGATTTTTGACAAAGAAGCCAAAAATACATGCTGGGAAAAAAGACAGCAGCTTTAACAAATGGTACTGGTTAAACTGGATGACTGTATATAGAAGAATGCAAATATATCTATGTTAACCACCCTGCACAAAACTCATCTCCAAATGGATCAAGTGCCTACACAGAAGGCCAGATACCCTGAATCTGCTAGAAGGGCAAGTGGGGAATAACTGAATATATTGGTACCGAAAAAGTGTCCTCTAGAGAGGACACTGATAGCACAGGCACTAAGATCAAAAGTTAGTAAGTGGGACCTCATGAAACTGAAGGCTTCTGTATAGCAAAGGACACCATCATCTGGACCAGTGGTTCTCAACATGTGGGTCTTGACCCCCTTGGGGCATCAAATGACCCTTTCACAAGGGTCTCACATCAGATATCCTGCATATCAAATATTTACATTATGATTCATAACAATAGCAAAATTACAGTTATGAAGAAGCAACAAAAATAATTTCATGTTTGAAGGTTACCACAACATGAGGAACTGTATTAAAAGGTCACACCATTAGGAAGATTGAGAACCACTGATTTGGACAAAGTGGCAGGCTACAGAATGGGCAAAGGTCTTTACCAAGTACACACCTCATGGAGGGTTAGTGCCTAAAGTATATAAAGAACCCCCCCCCCCAAAAAAAAAAACCCTGGACATTATGAAAACAAATAGCCCAATTAAAAATGGGATACAGAAGTAAGCCGAGAGTCCTCAAAAGATGAAACACAAATGGCTGAGAAACACTTAAAGGACTGTTCAACATCCTTAGTCGTCAGGGAAATGCAAATCAAAACTACTTTGAGATTTTATCTTACAAAGTCAGAATGTCCAAGATCAGTAAAACAAATGACAGCTCATGCTGGGGAGGACTTGGGGAAAAAGGGACACTTATTGCTGGTGGGAGTGCAGACACGAAGGGATAGCATGGAAATCGGTGTGGCAGTTCCTCAGGAAGCTGGGAATATCTACCTCAAGATCTCTATACCATTCCTGGGCGTATACCTGAAGCACTTTACTTCCTACTCTAGAAATACTTACTCATCCATGTTCATTGCTGCTCTGTTCATAATGGCCAGAAACTAGAAATAGCCTCGGTGTCTATCAGCTGATTGTATGGACAATGAAAATGTGATGCATTTACATAATGAAATATTATTCAATCTGTTTAAAAAATCCAGAATTATGAAATGTGCAAGTAAATGAACGGTGGTGGAAAAAAAATCAACCTAAGGTAACCCAGACCTCAAAAGACAAGTAGTGAATGTTTTCTCTTATATGTGGATGTTAGCATTTCAGCCTTCAATAGGTGTACTACAATCTATGTGCCACAGAGGTCAGATATGGAGTAAGGGACTTGGGGGAGGGGATGATCTCCTAAGAAAAGGGAAATAGAATGTATTGTTTTGAAGTGACAGGGAAGACTGAATGGGATGACTAAATGGAGAGGGGGAAGGAAGAGGGGGGAAGGGAAGGAATATGGGCAGGGACTACTAACATTAAGGGCCAACTGAGAGGCCATATGGAAAATTGCCACTGTAGAAGCTTCCTAAAATACATGCATATATGAAAGAAATCTAAATGGCATCACCCAAAAACAGGGGAGCTCATACTCTAACTAGACATCTTATGCCACCAAGTAAAACCTCCAGTGCCAAAAACAACCTTTACACATTTCATCAAATATGTGGAATTCAGTCTGGTACCTAACTAGAGCTTCCACTCCTACTGACTAGCATTGATAGTACTGGAAGGTACTCGACATGCTACTACCAGAGGGGAAAGGTAGACATCAAGCCAGCTAAAAACCCTGTGTCTACCATGGTGCATCTACCTACAAGATAAGCTGGCGCAACAGTGGCGCAAACATTGTGGGAGTAACCAACCGCTTTCCGACCGAATTTAAGGCCCATTCCATGAAATCAAATCCATGCCTGGCACTGCTCGGGTAGCCGTGAACCTGAGACTCAAAAGGCCATAGACCTAGGGGAAACCAAAGTACTATTGTTCTGTTGAAGGAACATGGCAATAAAATGTCTCCTAATATATTCAACTCTACCCATAGATCAGCCATCATTGGAAAAGCTCCTTGCCGTAGATTTGGAAACTAACACAGAGTCCCACAGATGGACAATATGCAGAGAGTGAGAGATTTTGGAACACTCTGTCCTAAATGGGATGTCTTCACCAAACCCTCCCTTCAGAGCTGAGGGAACTATGCAGAAGAGGGGGCAGAAAAGTTGTCAGAGCCAGAGGGGATGGATAACTCCAAGGAAAGTGTCTTCCAGGCACAACAGGACTGACCGACATATGAACTCACAGAGACTGGGACAGCATGGACAGGGCCTGCACAGGTCCAAGCCAGATGAGGTCCCAGAACTGAGAGGGGGGAGTGGGCACAGGCCCCCACCCCTGATCAAGAAGCTATTTGCACTTAACACCTGCTTGCAAAGGAAAAATTAGTTTTCTCCAATGGAATGTCACTGGGTATATAAGCCACACTTCAGGGCAGGGTTCATGCCCTGGATTAGATGACCAGAACAAAATGAACTCAACTATATTTTTGTAGACTTTGTGTTTCAAATTACATTGTTTGGGCATTTTTTTTGTTTTATTGTTCTTTTGTTTGTATATTTTAATTTCCATTGTGTGTGTGTGTGTGTGTGTGTGTGTGTGTGTGTGTGTGTGTGTGTATTAGTGTCTTGGCATTTTTATTTGGTTGGTTGTTTTTTCGTTTTTGTGTTTTTTAAAGAGGGATAGAAAGAAAGGGTGTGGAATTGTGACAGAGGGGAGGTAGGGAGAATCTGGGAAAAGTTGGGTGAGGGGAAAAGTTTGATCAGAATATACTGTATGAAAATTTTTTTATAAAAAATAATTTTAATAAAAGGTACAATGATAAATCAAAAGAGATGACTCAGTGGTTTAAAGTACTTGTTGCTCTTGTAGATGACCTGTGTTCAGTTCCCTACACCCACATGGTGGCTCACAAACACCAATAACTCTATTGCCAGGGGATCCAATACCTTCTTCTGACCTCTGTGGGCACCAAGCATTCACATGGTGTGCATACATGCAGGTAAAATACTCGTACACCTAAAATAAAAGAAATAAAAGCTACAAGCTTAGAAGGATTGCTAAATAGGGAAGAATCACTAAGCCTGGGAAATATTTCAATAAATATTTGAATAATTAAAAAAGGAAGCCAGAGGTTATAACTTCTGATATGAACTTACTCAAAGAACATAAAAAGAGATGGGAGATTTACCAATTCTTTTTAATACTTCAATACAAGATTAGGGAGGACATTCAATTTATGAAAATAGAACACTCTGAGGGTGGGAAATATTGCCATAAGAACAAAAATAGAATCCTTAAATTAAAATTTTAAATAAAGGCTGCAAAGAGAAAATTGAATCCTGAAGTAAATTGAATTGGTGAATTAGAGGATGAGGTTGAAAAATTGTCCCAGAACACAGAAAAATATATGCCAACATGAACATACGTGTGTGAAACAAAGACACATAGAGAATAGATCCAGCAGATCGACACCAGTTTAATAAAAGCTCCAAAAGGGGAGAACAGCCACAGAGAAGGTAACAATAATAATAATAATAAAAATAACAGGGGAAAAAGTCCTAAGCTTCAAAAGCTCTGATACCTACTAGCTATCAAGTAAAATTAGGGTAGACTCCCACACTGAGCTCCGTGTGCTTTTCTTTCTGCACTCAGGCAAAGCCAAAAAGTAAACAAAACATTATCTAGAAAGGGGAGCATGTAAGTGTTTCAGCTCACTGCCTTTTTACCACATGAAGTGCTAGAAGATAAAGAGAATAAAAAGAAAAAAAATGAGAGGAAAAAATGTCACTCAAGAATTTATTTGGGACGTGGAGATGTAGCTCAGTTGGTAGGATACTAGCCTAGCATGCAAGAAGGCCTGGAGCTCAGTACCCAGCGCTACACTGAAATTCTGGCACTTGGGGTAGAAGCTAGAGGCTCTGAGCTTGAGAGTCATCATTGGCTACCTGGTGAATTTGAAGCCAGCCTGGGATACAGGAGGTATCTATCCTCAGAAACTCAAGAACTCATGAGATTTTCCTCTTCCAGGGAAAAATTCCTTGTAGAAGTCTGATAACAGTCAAGAAGTAAAACAAAACAAAACAAAACAATCGATCAGGCCGGGCGGTGGTGGCGCACGCCTTTAATCCCAGCACTCGGGAGGCAGAGCCAGGCGGATCTCTGTGAGTTCGAGGCCAGCCTGGGCTACCAAGTGAGTTCCAGGAAAGGCGCAAAGCTACACAGAGAAACCCTGTCTCGAAAAACCAAAAAAAAAAAAAAAAAAAAAAAAAAACAATCGATCAGTCAGACAAATTGGAAGAGGCCAGCGCACTACAGAAGATTTTCAAAGGATGAACTCATAACAGTATTACTGTTAAAACAATTCCTACTAACATGGTAAGTATTATAAAACTCAGCAGATGTTTGGCTACCATGAATGAACCCTATATATCAGCAATAAAAGTCTCCTCTAAGAAATGAAACCAAGATATACTTTAGAGACAATTTGAAGAAAAGCTAGATGGCAGAAGTGAAAATAGAAAGAGAAGAAAAAAAGATTTCAACCTAATTGGTAACCAGAAAATAAAAATTAAAGATATGCCAATTTGCAATCTATCAATCTTGAGTGTTGAAGATCAGTATGTGTGACATTACCAAGGTATTGGTGGCTAAGGAAACAGAAACTCAGTTTATTGGTAGGACTTTAAATTAGTATTAATACTATGAGGAATCCAGCAATAATGAACCAAGTCGAGGACTTCTACTTTTGCATACCCAAAAGGTGTTTGCACCCGTACCCTAGCATTGATTGCAATAGCAAAAAGTTAGAAGCAACCTATGTGTTCATCAAAAGACAAACACTGGTGAAGCATACAATTGAATGATATATATGTTACAATTAGTGACTTATATTTGTGATTCAAGCTTAGTCAGAGGTCAGCAGATTCTGGGGTGGTATGTACACCATGCATCCATGTACAGTTTACTGGCTTTCAAAGCCATCCAGGCATTTATATGAACTGCGTGGATCTATATAAGCAGCTAATAACTATGGTGGTATTGTGTTCCCCAAAATATTGTGCACCCTAATAAACTTATTTGGGGTCAGAGAACAGAACAACCACTAGATACAGAGGCTAGAAAATGGTGGCACTCACACCTTTAATCCTAGCCTTCTGGAGTCATGGATCTCTGTGAGTTCAAGGCCACACTGGAAATAGCCAGGCATGGTGACTCATGCCTTTAATCCCAAGAAGTGAGCCTTTAATCCCAGGAAGTGATGTCAGAAAACAGAAAGGTATATAAGGCGTGAGGACCAGGAACTAGAGCTGGTTAAGCTTTTGGGCTGGTTAAGCTTTTAGGCTTTTGAGCAACAGTTCAGCTGGGATTCATTCTGGATGAGGACTGAGGAGGCTTCCAGTCTGAGGAAACAGGATCAGCTGAGGAATTGATGAGGTGAGGTGGCTGTGGCTTGTCCTGCTTCTCTGATCTTCCAGCATTCACCCCATCACCCTGGCATCAGATTTGTTTTTATTAATAAGTCCTCCTAAGAATTCATGCTACAAATAACAATGAGAAATGAGAGTTAAAAAGAGATATACTGAATTTGTAGTAGCCATTGCTTCAGGGAGGATGGGCTGGGGAGCTTTGGGAATGTGTATTGTAACATGGCACTTCATCCTCATAACATTTTGCCCCCCTTTATTAAAATCTAAATCACACAGAAGGCTAACATTCATTAATTCTGAAGAGTGGGCATCTGGGTGTTTATTTTGTCACCGTATTTTATTTAAAACCTTTCATACATACCCCAAAGTGGAATAAATATCTAACCTTATGTTCTTATAGCAAAGGTTCTCCTGGAAGACTGACTGATGGGTTTCTGGAGGGAAGGCAGGAAGTCCATAAAACTTCTGAAATGCTATTTGCAACTGGCTGTACCTGTGCTTTGTTTGGGGCGTGGATACAACTCTATCTCTTTAAAAAGTACTTAGCAGCGGTTTTGATTTGCTCAGTAGCTGAAAGGTACTATTGGTATTTAGTGGTTGGGTCCAGAGATTCTGAACACACTGAAAAGTGCACTCCCACCTCCACACAATAAAGAGTTGACCAACTCCAAATGCAAGCTATGAATTGTGTTCTATATTGAATAATGTAAAAACTCATGAGTTGTTGTTTAAACACATAGACATGTTCTTTTCTTTACGTAACAGGAAGTCGGGGAGCGACTGGCACTGGCTCAGTGTCTCAAGACTGTCAGGATCCTGTTCACCATGTTCCTGATTGCCTTTCCCTTGGTCTCATAATGGATGCTGAAGTTTCAAGGCATCAATTCTAGTGTCCAAAAAAATCAAATAAGGACTGCAAGAGGAAAGAATAATTCTGTGTTTCCAGAAGACTTTTCTGGAAGCTCCCAGTAGACTTTCACTCAGGTGTTAACGCACCACAAAGCCTTCCTTGCCCATTGCAAGAATTTAGTTTGAGGCTTTGTAATCTTGATACTAGAAGAAAGTGAAGGGTTTGGAATGAGCATTGAGTAAATCAACTCTTATTGCTTGCTGCAAAAGTGAATAGGTTAAATTTTTATAGGAAAAAAAAACTTTTAAAAAGCAGATGTATCAAGGTTCACACAGGAAAACACCACTTTGTATTGAAATCAAAGGAAATTTTGATGTAGGAGATTGATTACGTGTGCCAGATGACTAGAGAAACTAACTGGAACGTAGGGAGGCAGCCTGGATACTGTAGCCTCTTTAAGAGTCCATCTTGCTGGAAAGACAAAGGGAGGAAGTAGTTATTAGGGTCACTTGGAAGCAGCTGGAACCAGGACAGAGCGAGCATCGGGAGCTGGAGCCAAGGAGGAACTGCAGCAGAGATTGGGGGCGGGCAGGGAGAGAAGGCTGGCGTCTCCTTTTCTTCATGCGTTTCTGCCACAGCTAAGCTCACCTGGAAGCTGGCTGGTTCAGTCTGAAAGGGCCCCTCTCGGATGTAGAACTGACGAGAGGGGACAAGGAATTGGCAGGAGGGAGAACAGGCCCAAGGGCACGGTGACCAGGTCAAAAACAAAGCCTGTTTCCATGCTGCAACAGGGAAGGCATGGACAACGAGAGTGGACTATGAGCAACCAAGTTAGTACCGGGCGATGACGTAGAACTCAAGGCGGAGAGCATTAAACAAGATGAAAGATTTTCACTTGCCTCCTCCTGCCCTCCCTCCCTCCCTCCCTCCCTCCTCCCCTCCCCCTCCCTCCTTTCCTACTCTTTCTTCCTCTCTTCTTTTCTTATAGCTAACAGGTGCAGTGCACAATGGAGAATTCAATTTTTTTTTTTTTTTTTTAGCTATAAAGAGAAATTCAGTATCAACAGAGGTGACTTGGATCCCTTTGCTAGATCAAGCCAGCAAGAGTAAATAAGGACATGCAGCAATAGTTCACATTAAGACATACGACAGCAGCCAAACCTAGAGTCAGAGTTAAGCACAGCTGTGAGTGCCGCTGCTAGTCCACAAGAAAAATGAAAGTAGATGGAGTCTATTACGGCTTCCACTCAAGAGGACATAAAAAGCCAATATAACTTTAGGAAAGCAAAAGAGAAGAATCAATAAAAATAAAAACAGAAATCAATATGTTTAAAAGAAGAGGGGAACTGATAAATGTACCAAGGTCCCACTTCAAAAAGATCAATAAAAGACAAAAACTACAGGAAAATCTCAAAATGAAAAATAGAAAGAGTCAAAGACTGGCAAGATGGCTCAGTGGATAAAAGCACTTGGTGTCAGGCCCGCTGGCCTGAGTGTGATCCCCGAACCTCCACAGTGCAAGGAGAGAAGCAGCTCTTGTAAGTTATTTTTTAGCTTCCACACATGTACTATAGCACAGATGCATATAAACACCACCTACACACACACACACACACACACACACACACACACACACACACACACACAGAGACATACCCACACACACACACACACACACACACACACACACACACACACAGAGACATACCCACACTGACACACACACAGACACACACACACACTGACACACACACACACACAAACACACACACAGACACAGACACATTGACACACACACACTGACACACACACACACACACACACACACACACACACACACACACACTGATAACAGCTTTGAAAATGAAGCCGGAGATAGTTTGAAAAATTGAGGGAAAAACCCCCTAAATATATTAAGTAAATGCCAGCTAAGAGACAGCTAAAGGCACTTTGTGGCCAAGCCTGACAACTCGAGTTCGATCCCTGGACTCCCATGGCAGGCAGGAGAAAATCGGCTCTTGCACATTTTGCTCTGACTTACACACTCATGCTGTGGCATTTGAGCTCACCCCATAAAGAAAATTCCAAAAATTTCTTTTACAAAAGAACTAAATAATAATATGGTCACAGATATTATATCAAATCTATAGTAAGAGCCATGTTATGTGGGACTTAAATCACTTGAAAATATCCATTATGAGGATGATTTTTTTTTGTAGTGAAATAGAAAAATTATAAAATTGGAAGAGGGCTTATTACAATTCATGAGGTCTGGAAATTACACTGTGTCATGGAATCAATATTAATAACATATGAATCATTTCTCCTATATGGCATACATCTCATCTATCAGTAAATTTAATTTACCAATCTCTTTTCCCTATTATAATCTATACTTCCTGAGGGCAAGGACCTTCCACAACTCCAATATATAGCTAAAGACATACCCTGGGTGCTCAAGGGATGGATATTGAAAAAAGACCCCTCCCTCTTTCTGCACTTCCTCCCATCTTTCCTTTCTTTCTTCAACATTCTCTCATAGAATAGTCAGAAGCAAGATCCATTCAGCTTAGAACGGAGAGCACCCTATTGCCCTTCTTTATGTCCCATCTGTGGACAGATACTGTATTCCTGTGAAGGACACATGAGTGGCAGGCTCCAGTGTAGTGCCCACAGAGGGATCTTCTGCAAGCCATGCTGCTTATCAAGAGCTGCCCCAAGCTGGTGACTCACAGAATGGCCCAGCAGGCTCTGGCTGTTGCTAGGAAACCGTGGTTCCCATGTGGAACTCTGCACCACACTTGCAGGTTGTCCCTGATAACTTAGAGGAAATGAAGAGCTGTCAGAAAAGGTAGAGGAAAACCAAAAGCTAGAATGCAGACTGTAATGGGGTACCTCTACGGGGACTTGAGACAGAGGTGGTGAAGATACGCTGGCGTCATCGACAAAAGCCACTTCTGTGCGTACCACGTCCGGTGTAAAAATCAGCGAGAACCGGACCTAGAAGACGCGCATTTGTAGAGTCTTGGAACTTTGATCATGGAAGGCTTTGGGAAGTGACATAAAGTTCTCACGCTCTAGACCCCAGTCCACACTCTGATCTGGATCATTTTGGCTTCCTAGCCAATTGACTTTTGCAAGTTGATGTCTGCCATGGTCCCCAGCACACAATTGGCCCGTTGCAATTCAGTGTGGGCCAGGTACACAGAGGAAGCAGCGCAAGGAAACAGCCATGGGTTTCATGGGTTTCAGACTTGACTTGTATCAAAAGTAGACGGAGGGTTTCTTAAATGCACACTGGAGCACTTTACCCTCAGAATTTCTGATTCATGGGGTGTGGGCGGGGAGTGAAAGTGTATATTCCTAATTAGGTTTCCAGGTAACTGGCTACTGCTGCCCAGTGGCCACACTTTCGGAGTCTGCCTAGACTATTAAGACTTAAAGGAATTGGCAGGTCACATAACTGGTAAAGAACCAGGTCCAAGGGATGGTAGTGGTAGTGGGCTCAGACCCAGGCTCCCTGAATTGAATACCAGCACCTTTTCCACTACAAAATGCTCTCCAAGCAATGCCTCTTTAAAAATCCTCCAAGACACTCCAGATGGCTGCCAACAGGGGTGGTCCTACCCAGCGAATGCCAAGTTGCTAAATCCAACCCTGATAGCGACAGCTTAGAAAATGAAGCCAGAGACAGTTTGCAAAAGCCTTTGTGTTCTTCCCAGCATCGTCTCTCATATTTCTAAATACTGTAGATGGAACAGGAAGCGTGTTGAGGATGAGCAGACACAGTGAAGCAGGGATCTGCCACATTTCCAAAGAGGCATGCCTCCAATTCTGTGCTGCAAGCCAGGACTGCTGGCAGGAAGCCCCATCTGCTTTGGACTCAAACCATGAAGCAGTCCCCTCTTGTCCGCCCCCTGACTTCCAGCCTCATGTGTGCTGAGATGGCCTCAGAGATATATTTAAAATGTAAAATATACACATGCCTACCACTTTTGCTAAAATATGGGCTTCATTACCATTCCAGGTCATTGTAAGCTTCAGGTCACAGCTCTTCTTATTCAAAAACTGGGCGTGACAGTACATGCCAATAATTCTAGTACTTGGGAAACTGGGGCAGGAGGATGGAGAGTTCAAGACCACTCTGGGCTACATAGTGATTTATAGGCTAGTCTAGATTACATAGTCAAGCTCCAGGCCAGCCTGGCTTACAGAATGAGACCTTATCTCAAAACAAAACAAAATTTCAGCCAAAAGTCAGTCAAACAGCATTTATTCACAAAGTGTGGCTAAAAGAGAAATGAGGGTACATATCGAGTTGTCCTGGGCTCAACTAGTCTCCTCTTTGACCCTGTCAAGACTGTCCAAGGGTCACTCTTCCCTGCCCTCCTTGATGAAATTACTCTTTATTTACCTCTGGCAATCTTAGCTAAGCTATGAGATGAGAGATCTGAGGGCTTGTTTGCCACAAGCCTTTAAGTTTTAATAAAAAGATGTTTGAAGATTAAAGAAACCTCTGATGCTTGAGAAAAAATTCTAATGAGGAAGTGTGGGTGTGATGGGGGTGGGGAAAGAATCACCGGCGTCTAGGATCTTTCTTGGGAGTCTCTGTGTCGAACCTCCCAGGTGGCCATACTTTGTCTCCTGCTCAAGCAAAAGCTCGCCCTGTGCCCAGTTCACACTGAAAGCCTGGGGTTTTACAAACCTTCTGTACCTACAATAGTCTCTTCTCACAAGAGCTCTGTGTCCACTAGGTGGCGTTCAGATAGAGCTGGTGGACCAGTTTGTACTCTATAGCTTAACGTTGCCGAGGACAATGAACTGGGACTGGGGAGGGTCTCCTTCCTCTCAGGGTTTCAAATTTGTTTATATACTTGAAGAATGCTCTCTCTCTCTCTCTCTCTCTCTCTCTCTCTCTCTCTCTCTCTCTCTCTCTCTGTGTGTGTGTGTGTGTGTGTGTGTGTGTGTGTGTGTGTGTGTGACTGCTGTTGACTCAGTGCAGCAATATGTGACATTTCACTTGTGTATGCCACTTTGAAGTTCCCAGTGTGCTTCACATTATCCTCTTTAAGCTCATTTCTTGGATTTGTAGAAATTTTCATTTCCATTCATTTATGGCATAACAGAGGTTTAAATATATCAGCTAGAAAGTAGCTAAGTTAGAATTGGAAAGTAAGTCTTGATTTTGGATTTCAAGAACATATGTCATCAAAACCAGTAAACCAGGGAGGTAGCATAGAGGAGATAGAAGCTGGCTGATTGGGTGGGCAGAGAGGCCTTTGGAGGACCAACTGGACCTGGAAACTCAGTCTGGCCAGACTATGAAAGTATGAGAAGGGGAATACCACGATGGCAGCCCTCCCTCTGGTGATGTCAGTGGATGTAGTGATCTTTGTACTTCGTATCCAGCGCTCTTGGTGGCACAGGGTAGCCAGTGACTTCCAGGAAGGCAATAAATTTAGCCACTGTGGGGTTGGACTGAGCGAGAGGAAAAGATGGTTATTTCAATACAGCAGAGGATTTTCCTGGGAACCTTTTAGATTCTACTCATGCAGTCAAGACAACTCTGGAGAAAGTGTGAGGTGGCTTTCAAGCTACATTCCTGCTGAGAATGCAAAAAGGACTGTGGGCACAGGGAAGGGTTTGTGCAGAGCAAGATCTCCCAGGAAATATCTGTATGCCATCTACTCATGCAGTGTTCAATATAAGTGTTATATGGTTGTGTATTTCATTAATATTGTCTTGTCCTAGCATGCCTGTCCTATATTTCAGATGTTGCCAGGGATGCTAAGAAAAGGGCTTATGTTAACCAACAACATTCTGTGCATTTAGTTACTCAAGAAATTATAAAGCCCTATTAATTTTGACCAAAGAGGTTAATAGGAAGGGATTTTAGGAGTATGGGTTACCAGGCACAGGATACTAGATAGGAAGGAGGTTAATCTACGGGGAAGAATAAGACCTCTTGTCCTACCAAAGTGAAGAATCTGGAAAGAGTAAAAGGCAAGGTTAGGACAGGTAGCTTGAGACTGGTCTATAGGGTCTGGTGTGCTATGATGCCTTAGTTGTGGGCATCTGGGCACCATTAAAGGCTTTTTTTTTTTCATTCCAGGAAGATTATTCTAGAATGTTTATGATAGTTTAGAGAAACGAGTGGGGAAAAAGTCATAAAGTACTGAAAGGATTTTTTGTTCAAAATTAAAAACCACATTTATTATTACTATAAGTGTGTGTTTGCATGATGTGTGTGTAATGGTGGGGACACGTGTGCCACAGCATGCATGTGGTCATCAGAGGACAGCTGTTGAGAGTGAGCGTTCTCCTTCCACGATGGGATCTTAAGACGAAATGTAGGTTGCTAGGCCTGGATACCAAGCCCCTCTACCCACTGGGCCATATTGCTGGCCCAACGTCTTCCTTTCAAAATGTGTGTGTGCGCGCGTGCGTACGCGCATGCATGCATGTGCGTGTGCGTGTGCGTGAGAGTGAGAGAGAGAGCACAGTGGGTGCACATAGAAATCAGAGGACGCCCTTGGATGTTGGTCCTAAGCTGTCTTCTATCTTTTGTTTGGACAGGGTTTCTTGTGGCCTAGCACTTTGCCAGGTAGGCCTGGCTAGCTTGCCCTCAAGCTTCCAGATATCCAACTGTCTCTGCCTCCTGTATGGCTGTCCTTGGCATTATAGGCATGCACCAGTGCATATGACTTTCTATGTGGGTTCTGAGGACCTGAACTCAGGTCTTCGTAGCTGTGAGCCATCTCCCCAGCCCTAGAATGATTTAGAATGCTTTTTATATGATGTATAGAGAGATGACCTTGTGTGGAAATAGTTAGAAAGGACAGATATGGAAGATCCCGACAGGAAACCCTTTGCCGTGCAAGTGAAAAACTCTTATCTTTTCCGAACATATTGTTCCCACCGGTCCTGTGGATACAAAGCGAGTTCTCCCACCCTCCTTCTATCCGCACATTCTTGCTGCTTGTTTTTGCACTGTGGTCTCCTGTTGTCTTAGCAGAGCCATAGAGCCCTGCTCATTAAAACGGTGCAGCACATTAGAAGTGTCATTCATTGTAAGTAACTGATTTTATAGCGTTTCAAACCTGCCAAGTTGACAAATTAGGCACTGTACTACTTTCTACAATCTGGAGTCTCAGATTTAGGGAATTTTAAAAATAAGCAAATCCTGTGGCAAATGGCAGCACCTGCTGGCAAATATGGTATCACACGCTAGCACTGTGGTGTAGATGATGCAATGGCCCAGAGAAAGATGAACAAAGAGAAGACAACTGCAGGGGCTGGGAGGCTTAGGAGAGGACCCTGAAGGTGTTGGAGAAATCAATGTATTCTGGGGAACAATGCCAAGAAAATCCTGAACTTGGGCAAATCATTTCATGGAGGTTTTAAAGAGCTGATAGATGTCTATTACTGAACTTGGTGTTTTTGCACAATATAAACATGAAATAATATCAGGCAGGGGTGTCTGACCTCATGAGTTATTTAGGATGATGCACCATAAAGATCTCCATGTAACACAGTTCTTTTTGGGTAACATTATAATCAGTCTTTCAAGTCTGATAACCCTCCCAGAAACCTTCATTGGCAATAATTTTTAATTTAATGTGTGTGAAAATGACTGTTTTAAATTTTTCCATGAGAAAATCCATTTTAAATAACTTACTGGGAGTTGGTGTGAGGAGAAGGTCGCAGGTTCGCTCTACAGTCTTGCATCCTATGCAGTCAAGTTTCCAGCTTATGATCTTATGATTTAAGAAAGACGGCAAAGTCTTTATAAGATCTAGTCATAGATTAAAAAAATTCTCTCTCTCTGTCTCAGTCTGTCTGTCTCTCTATCTCTCTATCTCTCTCTCTGACTCTGTCTCTCTGTCTCTGTGTCTCTCTCTGTCTCTGTCTCTCTCTGTGTGTACACATGCAGTCCCATGTATGAGTAGGGCTGTATAGGTGCACAGTGGCGCATTTATGGAGCTCAGAAGACAATTTCAAGTGTTTATTCTTACATTCCATCTAGCTTGAGACAGTTTCTTACTGTTTCGGAGCTACTTATACCAACCTACTGGCCCGAGAACTTGGGGTTCGCTTGTAGAGACCTCCCATCTTGCTATAGGAGTACTGAGATTACAGATACATGCTACTGTGCCCCACTTTATGTGGGTTCTAGGGATCTGAACTCGGGTCCTCACACTCACACAACAAGTGCTTGTACCCGTGGAAACTTCTCTCCAAGCCCCTATTCACAGATTTGTAGAAAGACTCTTGTACATGAAACCTCCAAAATGTATTTGTTTTTATTTCATCGTTTTTCTTTCCCAGGAAAGATTTAAGACATGGTTAGCAAACCATGAACAGCTAACATTCACAGTACTTTATACTAGCCATGGGAAGCATGAAATGAGACATGAGATAAGAGCGAGTACTCTTACGGGTATGGGGAGGAGTAGGTATAAATAGTTAATAATGCAAGATGGTCAGAAATGTAACGTGTTAAGGATCAGAGTTTCTGGTGCAGACTGGATCAAAATCCTGGCTCTGTAGTCTTCCAGCTTGGTAACCTTGGGAAAATGACATAAAAAAAAAAAATCTCTGTGTTTGATCTTTAAAAGAGGAATAATAATAGCACCTGCCTCATCGGTGGCTGTGGGTTTAAAAATAAGTTAAAATACGAAAGCAGTATATAGAGCCTGACATAGAGTAAGTACTATATGTGTCAGCTACTATTATTATAGCAGGTGGTAAATGAGTAGCATTGCTCACAGCTCTGCAGACGCCGCTATAAATTCTCTCTGGAAATAGTGACATAAATGAACTTTCTTTCCTTTCCTCTTTCTGCTGGAGGTTGAACCCGGGGCGTTGTGCATGTTGAGCCACACTTTAGAAACACTATTTAGAGTAAAGGACACAGGTGGACAAATTGGGAGTGCTCCTGGGAAGTTGTTGGTATTTATATAAACAGTTGTTGGGTTTTTTTTTTCCATTTCATCAGAGAAGAGAACAGCCTGAAGAAGAATTCAGAGGTAGAAATACGTGAAGGTGCTTCCGGGGACAGGGAGAAAGGCTAGTCTGGTGTGGGTGGTGTGATGGTTAATTTGGGTTGTCAACTTGATGAGGCTTAAAATCGCTGTGAAAACAAACCTCTGGCCATATTTGTGAAGTTTCTAGATTAGGTTGACTGCAGGAGGAAGACCCACCCTGAATGTAGGCGATGCCATTCCATCACTGGGCTCCTGGCCACATAAGAAGGAGATGGTCTGGACATCAATGTCCATTGCTCTTTCCTTCCTATCCGGATGCAAAGGCCAGCTGCCTCAAGCATCTGCCTCCATGACCTTCCTGCCACGATGGACTAGAAGTCCTCAAAATATGAACCAAAACAAAACTTTCCTCCCTTGAATTGCTTCTCATCAAGATTTCGACCTGGCCGTAGTGTAAAGAAACGGTTGAAAGTGGCCTCAGTGTCACCGTATTAGGATGTGGCTGAACACCAAGACAAGTGAAAGGATTTTCCTACCAGGCTGAGGAGGCAAACTGTTACTATAAAGACTTGGGAACCACAGCTAGACTTGGAGGGGATAATGCGGTACGTAGGGAAAATAAATCTGTGTGCAGAGTGCAAGTCCAGAACACTGGCTAGGGGGGTCAGTCAGGACAAGAACTGCGCTGAGGGTCTAAACACAAAGGGAAGGGCAGATGGAAGAACAGCTCGATAAAAGACCCGGTGGTATTGAATGCCAAGGCCAAGGGGAGGAGCAGAAAGAGCCTACAGCTTGAAGGGAGAGATGTCGGGATAATGGAGATTATCAAGGAAATGAATCAGGATGTGTCTGGGGATGCCGCAGATGCTAAGTTGTATTTGCCACAGGCTAAGATTAAGATGATGGAAAACACCATACTCAATGTCTGGGGCAGTTTCCATCAAGGAGCCCAGACAGATGTCTTCAGCATTTCTATGTAGAGGTGCTACTTGGTTAAAGGGTAGTGCTCTAGTCAACAATCCCAGTAATTTTATCATTTTTTCATTTTTTTTTTCAGTATGTGTAATGTCATTACAGGTCTGGTGTCAGAGTCTGAGTCTGCATAGCATTTATCCAAGCTCCTCGAAAGCTCTACATCAATGTGCAGTTTTCTTCATTATTAACACCAGGGCTGGCCCATCCATCCTGGCTAATCCACAATGAGCCCATTTGTGCTGACTTTCTGCCTCAGGACCGCAATGTCTCACCTCCCAATTTAGCATTAATATTAACGATGACTGCTAGAGCCAGAAAATCAGATCAGCCTGAAGAGACATGGATCTGCTCTCCAAAAAGTTGCCCAAATGCAAAGTTTACCCCAAATGCAAAAAGGCTATTTTTGTCCTTCAGATGAAGTCTCATACATGGTAAGAACCACTTTCTTCAAGTCTAAATCTGACACCATTAAAGATGGTTTTTGCAACCTCATTTAGAGCTTCATTGAGCTGTAAGCAGCTGGGTAGTGGTGCCAGAGACTTCCCAGGACACTGGGCTGAAACGGTCGCTTCACTGTTTCACTTCTGAGTTGGAGGCCATTTAGACCTCTGTAAAAGGAACAGCCGTAGCCGCAAGGGCAATGAAATTGAACAAGGCCAGATTTGCCCTAACATTGAATTAAGGCTGTATGTTCTGAGATCTAGGAATAGTAACATCAGGACACATAAAACAAGATGGGTGCGTTGTGAAAGGCATTATTTGTTTTCCCGTTTCGAGGCCTGAGTGGCCAGATGCAGGGAGGGGTAGGAAGTAAAGTAGAAATAAATATTCAAATCTGTGGCTTGGCCCTGCTGCCAGATTGTGTTTAAATGCATTTCTGTATGTTCTGGGTCCTTACCTATTTATTTTTAATTCATGGCATTTTACATGGGTTCGAGATTATCTCCAGGTTATGGAATTTCTCCAGTGTACAATCTGTTCGCTCTGCCATTTATAAGTCAGCAATGCCCCCAGTGGCAGTGAGCACAAATAGCTTTGAGTCATGCTTTCCATTTTTATAACTTTTCTTGTTTTATGGCCTAATTTTAGGCCTGACTTATTTTTTTCCTGTCTAAGTGCTATATTAATAAAAATTCACAATGCCTCGACTGTATTCATCGGATGACTGTTTCATAATCGTAGTAGGCAGGAAGGAGCTCAGGAGAAAGCTGTTCTACAGCTTCAGGGATACAGTTGTGCCAGAGTGTGGTGAGCATCGGGAGGGCAAACTCAGGCCCTAAGCCTGTGTGACCGCGCACACTTCTAAGTTACCTGCTAAGTGATGGTGTACGACCTTCACAGAATGGAAAGGTGGCATTTCAAAAGTCCCTACCAGAATGTTCACAGACCCCCCAGAAATTCATTGTTGAAGAAATAATAACTCCTGAAGGGCAAATCTCAGAAGGCAAGGATAAAGACAGCAGAATTTCTCACGTGTCATGTGGATGACAAGACAGCCTTTACATTTCTGGCGACATATCATGGCATTGTTGCATTCTTCTCTTTCTCTACACATGTTTCAGTGGTGAGATTTGTCTTGAAGGGGGACTTGAGCCAGGTGGCGATGGCGCACGCCTTTAATCCCAGCACTTGGGAGGCAGAGCCAGGCGGATCTTTGTGAGTTCGAGGCTAGCCTGGTCTATAGAGCGAGATCCAGGACAGGCACCAAAACTACACGGAGAAACCCTGTCTTGAAAAACCAAACAAAACAAAAAAATAAATAAATAAATAAAAAAAAAAAAAGAAAGAAAGAAAGGGAACTTGAAACTCTTCGAAAATGTTGTGAGAACTTTCTAAGCCTGAGTCTGAAGGCTTTGTTCTCAGCTTTTAATAATACAAGTCAAGAGCAAGTCTGTGCAGTATACCTCAACCTCCTTCCAATGACGAACAAGCAAACAAAAAGACCAAATGTAAAGTCAGATACTTAAAAGCGAAGCCTGAACTACTGCCTCCCAAGGGCCCATGGTTTCATGGTCTTCCCACTTTTTAAGATTCCTGCTGCACATTGTGAATATTAGCATCTCTCACCATGGTGAAGACAGACAGTGGGGGCCTAGGGAGATGGTTTATCAGGGGAAGGTCCTCGCCACTAAGCCCAATGACCTGAGTCCAATCCCTAGGGCCCAAATGGTAGAAGAAGCGAACTGACTCCACAAGTTGTCTTTTGACCACTGTACGCCCCTGCAAATAAACCACACACCTTAGTGCCTTTGCGCATGCCGCCCCACCCCGACACACACAATAAGTACATATATCTTTTTAAAAAAAGAAAGACGGTGGACCAAATTTTGTTTTAGGCTTAATTAATTTTCTTCATGAAGCAGTGAAGTAGCAATCCTGGGAAAGGAGTAAGTTTCCTGCTGAGACGACCAGAAGATCATTTCCCTTTCCTATCAACTACCTGGAACTCGAGCAATCAGGGAAGGCAGGCAGGCAGGCTCAGAATTAACGAGCAAACTCGTCAACAAGCCAATCAGGTAGAAAAGAGAGCCCACAGGCTCCTTTCAACCAAATGTTCTCTAAATGTAATGTTGTCCACGGAAATTGAGCAGGTGTCTCCTAGAGAAAGAGGATTTCAATGGCTTCAAAGCCTGCAGGGGCACTCAACATGTTATAAATTGAACCTTCAGCCCCCATCAGTTTTTAAAGTCTTGGCATAGTGTTCCTCACTTTGAACACTAATTTTCAGTTCCTATTGCCTCCCAAAGAGAGAAGGTTGCCATCCCATAATATTTAAACAGACACTAAAAGCTCCGTGAGTAGGGGATGGCCTTGAGTTTTTATCAGAAATCACCTCCCTCGAAATTACTGTTTTCTAACCGCAACCCCAGGTTCCTGGAAAGGGCTCGGAGGCTGTGTCTAGCCACCTTGCAACTGTTCTCCAGTCCGGCAGTGGGGAGCTCCTGAAGATGGCAGCAGCACTTTAAATTTCGCCCGCCTCTGCAGGGTGAGCACGCTTCACGCAAGCAGACACCAGAGGATGCCGGCAGGCTCCGGCCTCGATTCCCACGCGGCAGCAGGTTTCAACTTTGCTTCTTTGAGCTTTGCGCAGCATAGCATATGGAGAGAAGGACTTAGAGGTGCAGGGGGGCGGGGGGGAAACGTGTGTAGGATCCTCTCTTTATCAAAGGAAGAGGAGCGTTTTGAAACCTTCCAACATCAGCAGTCCCACACACCCTTCCCAGCATGCCGTCCCTCCATGAGTAGGAAGCTGAAGAAACACACAGAGATCGTAGGTCTGTGCTGATTTTTCAAATGCTATTGCCCTCCACTGGCTAGTTACCCTATTAGATGAAGAAGGAACAAAGGATTCCTTCTGCTTAGTTTTGTTGCCAGAAATACCCATTAAGGAACAGTAATGCTTGATCTGTAATTGCAGGAAACAATAAAAGGCAGTGCCTGTACGGAAGAGGTCTCCATGACTATAAATGAACCTTTCACTTTTGATTTGAAAAGCTATATTCTTCACGTGCTTTTCTACGTGGAGTTGAAAGCCTAAAACATATTTTCTAGGCTGATTATTACATTTACATTCATAATTATGTTTAACTCAATTAGGTATTTAAAGTGTAAAGGCAATACACATCTATATAAAAATAAAATAATGCACATATGCATATGTATTTAATAAATTTCCTCTCCTGGATCCTATTTCCTCAGGTCATTGTTAAATATGGTAAAATAAAAATTACCAAGAAGGGAGGAGGTATACTTTACACATTATTGCAACTTTCTCTAGATCAATAGGTACCAGTTACACTCAGGTAATACCTGATGGACATGATGGACATTTTTTTTTTTTTTTTTTTGGTTTTTTGAGAGGGTTTCTCTCTGTAGCTTCGGCATCTTTCCTGGAACTCACTCTGTAGCCCAGGCTGGCCTCGAACTCACAGAAATCTGCCTGGCTCTGCCTCCTGAGTGCTGGGACTAAAGGCATGCACCACCACTGCCCGGCTGACATTTTGTTTCTAATTTCCATTTTTGGCATCACTACAGATCCTCTGTGATTTCATTTAAAGTTCTATACTGGTTCTCTTTTTCCTGTAGATCAGAGTTCCCAAGATGGAATGTTCCACATAGGCACAGGCACAGAGGTTTTGTGTAACGCAATTTAGAGAACACCATGGGTTGTTTTCTAGTGTTACAACGTGCATGACTGTTCATCTGCTCACATCCTTCCAGAAATTCATGTTACCAGCATTCACCAGTGTTTAAGGGTTTTCTGTTTGTTTGTTTTTGTCTTTGGACAAAAATGATATCTTGTTTGAATTTTTATTTTCCTTGCAAGGTTGCCTGGATTGGTCTCTGAGCACATGCACTCAAGCCCAACTGTTTGACTGTACAGCTTATTAGCTATGTGATCTTAATAAGTTAATATAGCTTTTCTGTGACTCAGCCTCATCATTACCATTGAAAATGGGAAAATGATAGTACCTTCCTCCTAGGGTTATTATTGGGATTGATTGCGCTTCTATTTATGGAGACTTAGAATGGAGCAAGGTGCTTAGAGCAGCGCCTGCCCCATAAGAAGCACCTTAGTGCTTCTTAGTTAGTGTTAACTAAATGAATGTTTAGAGTAATGCGGAATGCCTCTGTATCAGTTACTTCTCTTATTTCGTGACAAAATCACTGATAAAAATCAACTTAAGAGGGGAAAGGTTCCCTTTGGCTCACAGTTCAAGGGATACAATCTGTTACCGGGGAGGGGGGAAGGGGGGAGGCATAGCAGTAGGACTAGGAGACTGCTGGTTACATTGCATCTGTAGTCAGGAAGCAGAAAGGGAATGAGAAATAGGCTCCGACTACAAAACCTCAAGGCCAACCTCCAGTGACGCATTTCCTTCAGCATGGCTCACCTCCTAAAGGCTCCTTAACCTCCCCAACAGCACCACCCGCTGAGGACTACGTGTTCAAATACATGAGCTGATGGAGGACATTTCACATTGAAATGACAATAGCATTTCCATACGGTTATGAAATATTTGCATTTCTTTTTGCTAAACATAAATATCAAAATGTTAACTTTTCGTGTAAAAAAGCAGGACAATTTTTATTTTCATTGGGAAGCACTGCAGCCCCACCGAGTACCCACCTTCCTTCTCTGATAACCCTCATGGCTTGTAAACGCCAGGTGTGTGAGCTTTGCCAAAACATCGGAATGGGAAGGGGGTTAATTGCCATGCATGGTTGAAAAGCAGTCTTTTGGTATCTTGGGTTCCAGGGCAGTTTAGCCACCTCTGTTGAGATTACTAACCACACACCTCTCTTCCCCACGGGTTATTTTTCACTTGGATTTGTCCTCGACAGGCATTCTGGTATTATTTATCAGACACATAAATCTGCAAACATCCAGCATCAGGCTCCCTTAAATGTCAAGACAGCTGTTCTTGTCTTCTTCTCAGCTTCTATTAGCGACATGCCTTTTGATGCTGATTCTCCCCCACATCTGCTGTACAATGAAGGATAGGTGATCAGATTATTTTTTATCTGTTTCAGTTAAATTTTAAAATGTGACTAGTTATATTCCATTTCAGAAATATGGATGGAGAGACAGATTGTGTGTGTGTGTGTGTGTGTGTGTGTGTGTGTGTGTGTGTGTGTGTGTGTGTTGGGAGAGGGAGAGGAGAAAGAATGGGAGAGGAAATGGAAGAGGTGGAAGGAAGGTGGGGTGTCTTATTTTGTTTCCCTGTTGCTGTGATGAAATATTCTGACAAAAGAAACTTAAGGGAGAAAGAGTTTTATTCTGGCTCATAATAAAAGTTCAAAAGTGTTGAGGATACGGGGTCCTTGTGCACACAGATAAGCACTAGGAAAACCAGGAAAGTTAAATATACATGCTGTCTCTTAAAAGGCAAGAATGTGTACTTGTTTTCCACCCAGAATGCTGGGAATGGAGGTGGTTTGTGACCTGATAATTCTTTGCTACATGTAGGGCCAGTTTTCACCCCAAATCCCCCCGACAATTATATTTGTTTATACCAGACTTCCCTCTTGATCTTGAGTGTTACTTTTCCATCAATAAAACTCATCCATATGAGAAATGTTACTTGTATTTTACAATATCCTAAGTGTCACCTTAGGGCCAGGCCAATCCGGACTCCCACATGCTATCATGTTTACCTCAGCCATTCTACCTAGACCCTTATCTTAAACATTGTTTCTGAGTCAACGGAACCATCATTTGGAAGAGGCCATATGTACTCTGTAAAGAGTTTCAGCGTGAACATGTTTTAAGCTCTGTTGTACACTCAGGACTGAGTTGTCATCAGGAAACTTTTTTCCCCTCAAAATTATGCTGTGTTTGAGTATGGCTGAAATACACTTCCTGGTATCAGACTCTAGACATTTGAACCAAAACTAGCTACTGAGTCATGTTGAACTGGATTTCCTTCTTGCCTCACACAGATCGTTACCTTGCCAGCCCTGGTTGTCACAGGTGACCCCCAGACAAAAGTACAGTCCACCATGGTGGGGAAGTCATGGCACCAGGAGCCTGAAACAGCTGGTCACCTTGCATCCAGTCAGAAACAGAGACTAATGGATACATGCTATTGCTCAGTTCCCTTTCTCCATTTACACAGTCCAGGATCCCACCCAGGGAATGGTGCCACCCACAGTGGATGAGTCTTCTCACCTCAAGGCAGTCAAGATAATTCTGCCCAGGCATTCCCAAAGATCCATCTCTCAGGTGATTTTAGATTCTTCCACGTTGACAATGAATACTAACCATCACAGAACATAAGATTTTCTGAACTGCACTCAGGTACAGCTATGTACTACTCTTAGGCGGGACTAAGACTAATTTTTTTGACTCCTAGAAATAATAGCAAGCAATGAGAATGCTTATGGAATGTGCACCCTTTGTCCTGTCAATTGTAAACTTTCTGATTTCCTGGCAACGACTCCAACTTTTCCATTCCATCCTTCTTAGTATCCAGATGCCTACAGTGCTTCTCTCTCACCTCCAATTTCTTAATCCCTTTATATTTGCACTGATCTTTGCTGCCTGTCATGTCTCTGCTTCCCTCTTTAGCAGACTGCCTTAGTCCAACTGGGCTGTTAAAACAAAATACTCTGCCATTACCATCTGCATACAAGCAGGTTGCAACGTACCATCTTTCAAAGAAATTCAATACTGGTGTTGATCATAAGCTTTATAAACACATCCATAAGGGGAAATGGTATGCGAACAGGTATAAAAGACAAAATTGGCCCCTTTCCTGTAGGAAAGTATAAAACATTTAAAATGTTCAAAGCCCAAATTGGTGACACAGTAAACAGACATTCTGTAAAATAACAAAACAGACTGGTAATTGATATATTTAAAGCTGGATAGACTAACACATGGAGAAACAGAGGACGTCCCCCAGGATTCTGTGGAAGAATTAATAAAATGAACATTGGCCTGCTACTAACTTCTCCAAAGTTTAAATTATTTAGCTTTTGTGCAGATAATATTAAAATTGACATCAGGGATAGTGTGGCTTAGAATTTTCAACTCCCAAGAAAGTGTCAAAAAGATAGTGTATAGATCATTATTTGTCAAAGTAATTAAACCATTAATAAAGCATGCACTTGGCTTCAGGATGCTGAACTCTCCTGTGTCTTCGACTTCCTGAGCTGTGTTCTCAGCACGGATGGGATCTGCTGCTGGGAGGGTACAGGGACAGGTACATTGCACTGAGTGGTTCTCGTCAGCCCAGGTCATGTTGATGTTTCTCATCTGAAGCTGCTGGAGCACACGTCCATGACTCACAGACCTGTCTGGCTGTCAGCCCTGCTGCTGATTACCTCTTGGACTTTGAGTTGTGTGCAGCCACCCCTCCACGTAGGTTTTATTCTCTCTTTCTGCCACTGTATACTCCGAGGACAGGCCTACCATCTAGTGCTGTGTTTCTGAGACCCAAGTCACCTGAGCAGAACAGACATGTGTAATGCCATTTTCATGCTGTGTGTTTCTTTCAAGAAACAAGGTCCTTGGCTGCTAAAAGGGCAGAAGCCATTGCTTAAGTTAAAGGGAGTAGCATTCTCATGCTCAGACATATAGCTCACCAGATGCCTTCATGGCAGCGAATATTATCTGTACTTTCCATGCCAGGACTATGGTGCTTTCTGGAGAACATATCTTAGTTTTCATTGTACTTTGGAGACTTTGCTCTGAGAGCCACTGTGGCTCCCCCATTCTTACCTGGCTGCTGTATTCGTATAGCAACAGAGAACTAGCTTCTTGGTGCTGAGTTCCAGCTACTCCAGGGACAGGATGCTATTTTAGTCATTTAACTGATAATCACTATCTCAAGAAAAAGAACAAAAAAAGAATCTCACCTCCTCTGACCCCAAAACACCCTCCATCTACTGTTCCATGTGCATAGTTCCAACCTAGTAGCCCTGAAAGAATTGCATCTCTACTTTACCCCCCAGTTTCTTTCCTAAACCTACCCTTTCTGATTTTCCTTTCCTGTGCAATTACCCACCAGACAATGATGCCACCATCATCACTGTTCTAATTGCTGTGGTCATCTTTGTGGCTGTTTCTCTTTGTTGCCACACATGTAGTACATTAGCAAACTCCCAAGACAGCATCTTTTCCATAGTCACAATTGTTTCTTTTGACACCTCGACAGGTCCCTTACTTATCCGAGCTGTCACCATCCCTCATTTGGACTCATTAACTTCTGAGTTGTTCTTCATGCTTCTGCCATCAGTCCTATCCCCGATACACGCTCCATAGAAAAATCCTTTAAAAATATAGATCAGCATCTGTCATGCCTTTGCACAAATGCCTAGAATCTCTTCTCACTCTAAGCAAATGCAAAATTCATAGATGCTCACTGTTGCCTGTGGAGTTCCACACCATCTGGCCCTCTGTTACTTCCTTAATCTCAGGACCACCATAGTCCCCTTCTCCCACTGCTACAAGCCCAGTGGCTTCTTGGTTCTCCCTAGAATGCATCAAACTTTCTCCAGTCTCCTAGATTTTGCTTGGGACATGCTATTCCTCCACATCTAAATGGCTTGTGCTCCAACTAAAATGCTATGTCATGGGAAAGGCCCACAAACCATGCTCTATAACATGGCAGCCTAGCCCACCTCCATCCTGCTTCGCTCCCAAGCCTGCTTTAATTTTCTTTATACTACTAAGCACCACTTGACACATTTATTTATTTCTTGTTTTTAACCCTCCCCCAATAGAATGAAAGTTCCATGGGAACAGGGCCATTCCACTTCTGCATACAGGGACAGTGCCTGCAATCATAATGAACTGAAATTGGACCCAGGCAGCCTGGCTCCTGAGTCCACCACTCCTTTACTATTCTGCACAGCCTTCCCCATGTCTCAGGAGTGGCTGGCTGATGACAGTCAGTTGCTTAGTCACTGACTTGAGTTAGATAACACAAGCCAGAGCACACGTGAAGGAAATACATCCTTGAAGACGACAGTGGCATGGGTTTCACCAAAGAAAGAAGGGCTTCCAGATAGGGTCAAGGTGTCCTTTGTGCCACTTTTGGTTGGCTTGGGTTTTCCGGGTGGTTACTCATAGAACAGCATGAAGTAGAGAGCTATTTGCAGCTTGTTGTCTAGTCCCCGCCAGGCTTGAGGTACGTGAGTTGGTCCTCATTTTTATGATTGCTGCTGAATTTCAGATAAGACATCTTTAATGAGTTACCATCTGAGTCAAAATGTTCACATTTTGTACCTGGCTGAAATCACCACAGGCTATTGGATGTTCTGATTTTGAAAAGGAAGCAGATGTTTACGGTGTCCTTTGCTTGAGAAAAGAACAAGTTAGTCCCAGGTCATTTCCAATTAGACTTCACAGCATTCTGAATCTTCCTGCAAATAGATAAACTTTGTGGTCAGTGTATTTCTAGTCAGAAACAGACATCCAGACAAGGCAACCAGCCATATGGTTTCTCTAATGTTTCCAAAACTGATTTAGGATTAGTTAAGGTTTACTATGTCAATGTCATTGGAAATCAAGGACTGCAAGTGAAGCTTGATGCTCTTCTGAGTAGATAGCAAAGGTTTCACCATTACTACCTTCATCATTCACATCAACAAACCTTTTTTTGTATGGTGTGTTACAGCTGATGAATCTTGACACCTGATTCTAAGTTTGCATTTTTTTTTTTTTTTTGGTTTTTCAAGACAGGGTTTCTCTGTGTAGCTTTGCGCCTCGCCTGGAACTCACTTGGTAGCCCAGGCTGGCCTCGAACTCACAGAGATCCGCCTGGCTCTGCCTCCGGAGTGCTGGGATTAAAGGCGTGCGCCACCACCGCCCGGCTTAAGTTTGCATTTTTTAAAATTCTTTTTCTGTTTTTTTTTAATTAAAGGCTAAGACTAAGTTATTATAAGCTGGATTTTTTCCTTTGTCTGTTTTAAAACAGCATGATGGTTTTGAATCTTTCACTCACCTAGAATAACTAAGCAGTTCAAAATATGAAGTCAGTTGAGTTGGACAATCAAGACATGGGTATGGCCTTTGAATATTAAGACTATAAACAGCAAAAGCAGGCTTTCTAAGGCCAAGATATAAGCATTTCAAATGTGTGCTTTCCTTATATTAATGTTATTGTGAATCTCAACATTCATCTTAGAAGTACTTAGATGAATACAGTAATGAATAAGGAGAAAGGTATCAAGAACTGAGTGAGAAAGTTCCTCCAGATTTGGTCTGAAATTTTCCTGCTAGATAGGATCTGACTGATTCCCAAGAGTCTTGGCAACAGGATGGTGAGCTATTTTATTTTCAATTCTTGATTAAAAGGTGTAGTCCTCATATAATGTTTCTTGATTTGAGATGCTGAGTAAATGATTTTAACCTCTCTGTGTCTCATTTGCAAACTGACAGCCTTTGGTCCAATCTCTCAAGGAAGGTTACTTCCAAAACCAGCTGATAGCAATGCTTATAAAGTGCAGTGCTATGTAAATGTCAAAAACCAATGACCATGGAGAGGAGGAGGAGAGGGAAGCTGACTTCTCTGCCTAGCAATGCTGTGTGCAGTTTGACCTCCAGGAAAGTTGTCTTGTTTGTGAGTGTCTGAGCATTTGCACATACATTGAAACTCTCATAGACTATAAACTTCATCATTTCTCAAGTCAGGTTTTGTTTTTATCTCAATATCTTCAAGCATTTATAGCTGTCAAGTCAATAATGTTCAAATTTGTAAGATGAAGGCATCACCCCCCTTCTTCATCTGGGTTTAGATACATAGATAGATGGAAACATGGAGTTTTCCTTGTCATTAACCAACTTTAAAGGCAACTTCAGTGTAATAGGCTGTAGCTGAGTGCTCCCAGCCCAGCCAGTCTCTCTCTGCTTGAGCGCAGGCAAGAGTAATTCGCTCTCAGCAGGAAGCAGAAAGGGCATGTACTATTTTCCTAAGAAATCAAAGTAAAAGCCACATCTTATAGTCAGTGACATCCCCTCCCCACCCCTCGTGGCACTTTCATAGCAAGTCTGTTGAGGACATTTCTCAACTGTTGTGCTCAAGTGTGTGGATTCAGCCCCTGGAGGGATCACTCCTGGAACAGTCTTTCTGCTGTGACTGTCCTGCCTATAAGATCTCATCCTAATTTTGCATTCAAGTGTTACTTCCTGGAAAAAGGTCTCAAACCAATTAGGAAGCATAAAGCTAATTGTAGCCAAGTCCCAAATATTATAAGAAATGAGGATCCAGTTTCTTAATGAAAAGATATCACTAGAGAGAACTCAGTTCTCCTTTGAGAACCTAATTGGACTGTATGATTTTTGGTTCTTTCAAATTCTGCTACATTTGATTTCATTCTATGCAAACCACTGGGAAACAGAACTGCAGAAAGACATCCTATTTCTGAAATGTTTTCGTAAGTAAGAGAAGATTACTCTGGCAAGGACTTGGCAATGTTTGGCAATGTCCTTATTGCAAAATAGATCTGGGCTCATAACCTTGAGTCTACAGAAGTCATTATTTGTTGTCATACTAAGTTCTGTTTGAGACAAACGTTTATTATTCCTTTCTGCCTGGCTCTCGGCCTTGGAGAGCGTGCGAACAAAGATTTTTAATTGCATGCACCTTAATTGCAATGCCGACCCTTCTCTGACTGTGTACTTGGCCCCGTGTGCTCTTTTTTCTAAAGACAACCCTACATGGCTTTGTCCCTGCCATGTTTCTGTCATCCATGAAAACACTCCTGGGTGTTCATCTGCCATTCCAAAGCAGGTAAAACAAAGTCAAGTTCTTCTTCTACTACTCTACTTGGAGCACCTAGTACCCACAAGGCAGTCTTTATATAAACCTCACTACTTCCCTACAGCTCTGTAGGAGAAAGCACTCTACAAGAAAATGTGTAAAATGACTGGCGTGCGCTCACTCCTGAAGCCTTCCTGTTTTTCCTTTCATTTATAGCTCCATGGTTTGTCACTTGTGAATGTGAGTGGAGATCAGATCTAATTATACATTGTGTAATATCATTGCTAGCATTCAGTGTGTTGCCTTTTATAAGGAGTAAGAAGAGTGAACCTATTTTTGGCACTAGTTGGAGACTTGTGATGAAAGAAAACGGAAGAAGGAGGCAAGATTTTTCTTGAGTCTTAGAAGGAAGGCCCTGAGTACTCGGGGACCCCAGTTTTCCTCTCATTCACCCCCCCCCATTCCTCCTTTGTGTATTACTTGGCTTACTCCAACAAGCAGGGGGAAATTCTGTTTCCATCTGTGTGGATTCTCCTGGGTGTGGACAGAGGACATGGCTTCTAGCAGCTTTGATGAGCAGTCCTTTAATGAGTTCTTTGATCTTTTTCAATTATTAGGGCTTTGTTTCCAGCCACCCCAAAATATGCATACTCGGCAGAAGCAGCCTTTAGACTTAATGTCTCTTCCACCCAGGGAAACCATCGACCATGCCCTTTCACCTCTACCATCAAATCCAGATTCCGTCTCTGGCCTGAGCTTGATGAGCTGATATTAGGACTCTGAACTTGCTTACTCTTTGATTTATTTAGTTTAGTTCAGTTATAACTCAGAGGGGGCAGCAGCTGCTTAAGTTTTGCTGAAGTTGGCTGAAACAAAATACAAATTCAGTAACTCTTTAGAGGCCTGTGGTGCTCGGAGAGTGTGAAGGGCAGGGGTGGGCAGGATTTCTCACAAAACCGTGCTCTTCTTGCTGCCCACTTCTTTGTTTCTCCAGCATTGGCCATCACTGTGCTTCTAGGACAAGGACTGCCAGGCTGCGGCTGAGGTGGCCGAAAAGAGACATGGTCGACTGCGAGGCACGGAAAGAAACGCTTATTTCAAAGTTCACCAAGGAAAAGCCCTAATGGCATGAAACTGCATCTGAGTTCAATTGAAAAGGAAAATTTAAAAGAAGTACAGATTGGAAGTATCAAGTAGAGTTATAAACTTTTTACTTGAAATGATCTCTTTTGAACATCTTACTCATGCTGCTAAGTAATGGGACACAATAACGGAGGCGTTTCTGTGGTGGGATAAGAAACAAACTGCACACCGTCAGAGAATCTTTTAGACACTACATTGACAACGGAGTTTTGATAGAGATGGTAGAAGAATGATAGCATTTAAGCAGCCCAGAGCCCTTGACAACTATCTAACTGATACAGAGAATCCACACAAAGGTCCGGAGAGGAGGGATTGCTATGAAAAGGGTTGGCCCAGAGAATATTCCGGAAGAGATAATAAAAGCTATCAGATGCCCATGTGGGTATTTCTACATAGACCATCTCTTGGGATTCCTGAAAGGGAGGCCTGGTTATCTCCATCTTACGGATTGTGCAACAGACCATCCGAGAAGAAAAGCGATTTTTCCCCCAAGGCTTTCTTGTTCATCAGTGGTAGAGGTGAGATTTGTACCAGTCAATCAAATCCTTTCCTCTGTGCCTCCCTGCCTTCACTCGGGCTGGTCCAGGAAGATGGATGCAATTTATCTCCAAAGTAGGGCAGCTTGGGAAGAGCTCTGAACCTGGCGGAGGGCCATGGCTGAGGAGAGGGGGGCTGACTAACACTCTGCAGCCCACCCCGCAGTAATGTCTGGGAAGAGGGGGCCGATATAGACATGATTATCCAGCCGACATTCATAAGCCCAAGCCTCCTGACACCAAATTAAATGCTCTTTTCACTACACTTTAGCAATAAAATATTTTATTCCACAGTTGGAATAAAAGATAATAGGTCTTAAAATGTGAAAGCATAACACATTGTGAATCAGTTTGTTAATGTGTGAGAGGACTGTGAGAGAGGAAAGCTTAAAGGCCAAGTCCTTGAGGTGCAGTGGGGGAAACTGAGCACAATCACATTCATTCCTCTGTTTCTTCTCAGGGCGCATGCTCTCTCACCTCCCACCAGTCTGCACATATGTGCATGTGTGCATTGGTACGTGATTGAACCTTCTGGAGATAGTTCTTGCCCTTTTCTCCAGAGTCAAAGCTAGTTGTTTTAGCTTTCTCTATCTTATCATTAGCAACATTATTTTCCATTTTCCAAACTCCTGAACAGTCTCTCCTCCTTACATCTCTCCCCTCCAGGCTTGTTAGCCAGCTTGTGGATGGGCCCCTAACCACAAGCAGACTCTTCATGATGATTCTCGATAAGGTGATGTTCATCACCCTGTTGAATGGGTCTACTATTTCAGCTGTGTCTGATTCAAGAGTTTCTCCCATTCCTGAGCACTGGTTGACTTCCATGGATTCTCTTCCATCTCTGAACAACCTGCAGCTCCCAGGAGGTTCCCAGATGCAGCTCTTACAAAGGTCTAATGTTTCCTTCTTAATCCTCCTATACTTGGTCTGGGATGCTGCCATTGGCCTGGCCCAGTCATTCCCTTCTGCTGGTAACAACAACTTCTCCCATAGTGCAATGCATCTCCCTGAGAGACTTCCACCTGAAGGGCCATGGCCTCTCCTACTGCTCACATGTGCCAGGCTAATCAGTTCCTCTCACTGGGAATAGACATTTTATACAGATTGACCCCAGGATGGAAAGTGGTTGGGGGAATGACCTTCAGCGGCTGTTCATTAGTCTTGCTTTGGAGATCGCTTGAGCTGACCTTGTTTCCGAATGCTTTAAGCAGAAAAATCTCATTTTTTTTCTTCAACTCTGATGAAATGCCCTCAATCCTTCCTAAAGTTTCTGTGTTATTGCTTAAATGAACAATAGGCAGTTTTGATTGTAAAGAGACCTTAATTGATATGAAGCCTTATTTGAAACTGTAGCCGTCTGAGGACCAAGCAGTATTCACTGAGATGACAAAGTACTTCCTGTTTGGGGGTTTAAGGCTGCTCAGGGGGTGCTGAGATGAAATTTATTCCCTTGTGATCACTGGATCCCGGACTTGCAACTTTTCCTATGTTCCAGTTGCCCATCTTTGGACGTTCCATGTCCAGGTCACCCTCCTGAGGCAGCCTCTGTTCTGCCATGGACTTTGGCACTAAAGCTTTGTTTTCCATCTCTGCTCGTTACTCTGTGAATCCCGCAGAGTGTCTAGGCAGGGTTTCTGGTCTCCTTCTCCAGGGATCTGCCATTTTTAGAAATTCTTTCCTTCCTGGTCCCTAGCCCTCAGTAAGTAGCACAGTGACAAAGGAAAGAGTTTGGAATTGGGGCACATGCTTGAGTGTCTATGGTTTATATGCAAGTGTATGGTACATACTTGAGTGAGTGTCTATGGTTTATATGCAAGTGTATGGTACATACTTGAGTGAGTGTCTATGGTTTATATGCAAGTATATGGTACATACTTGAGTGAGTGTCTATGGTTTATATGCAAGTGTATGGTACATACTTGAGTGAGTGTCTATGGTTTATATGCAAGTGTATGGTACATACTTGAGTGAGTGTCTATGGTTTATATGCAAGTGTATGGTACATACTTGAGTGAGTGTCTATGGTTTATATGCAAGTGTATGGTACATACTTGAGTGAGTGTCTGTGGTTTATATGCAAGTGTATGGTACATACTTGAGTGAGTGTCTATGGTTTATATGCAAGTGTATGGTACATACTTGAGTGAGTGTCTGTGGTTTATATGCAAGTGTATGGTACATACTTGAGTGAGTGTCTATGGTTTATATGCAAGTGTATGGTACATACTTGAGTGAGTGTCTATGGTTTATATGCAAGTGTATGGTACATACTTGAGTGAGTGTTTGTGGTTGGTTTTGGACTGATCGTTAAGTCTCTCTGAGCTAGCTTCAGTCAGAAATAAATGCTACTCACAGCTTCAAGACTTCAGGCTGTTGTCCATGTACTGATAACTGGTATGTACTGAAAATAAAGGTTTTGGATAAAGTATATGAATAACACTACAAACCACTAGCCTCTTGGAAAAAGGATGCTGCAAGAACTCTAGAGGTGGTAGGTTTACCAATACCAACTTGCACACAGACTCAGAAGTTCATTCACTTGACCCTTGGGCCGAGCTAATTAGTCACAAAAGCGTATTTGAAACTCATCCCTGCCGATTCTCAACACAGTACCCCGAGAAGACTCATCATTAGAGTTGTTCTGAAAGCTGCGTTGGCATGATTTTTGACTTGGTGAGTTTAGTCCTGCCATTGAAGAGATTCTACTAGCTGTGATGGGATGCTAGTGAAGATTTGCATGCAGGGGAGGAGGGAGCTTTTCTCATCATAAAGAGTAATATGGGGCCCTGTTTGGTTCAGTTTATCAAATCAGAAAAACACAGCTGTCTGTAGCTCAGGGTTTGAGACCCTCTGTTGTATGGGTACTCCATGGGCTGATGGAGGTTAAAAAAAAAAACCCCTAACTCCTCTTCTTTAGGATGAAGCTGAAAAGTGAATTATAACACTTGTAAGGCAGCTTAAAGTCTCTGATTTTTCAGGCCTTCTGACTGTGGCCAGCAGAAGGATATAGGTATATAGGAATACCCTCTATAGTTAGTCTGTGTCTGAGCAGGGAGTGGGCACAGGTATAGGTGATCTGCTCATTCTGGCCCTGCACTCTTGATTTCGCCAAAAGGTACATATAGTCTTAAAGGGCCCGTCAGCTCCTTTCCCCTTACCAGTCTGGGCAGGCTTCCCAGGCAGGGAAAGGACTGCTGAGTTACATCAGACATAAATGAATCAATACAAAACAATTCCTTCACAAAAGCAAACCTAATTAGTCACACTGCTGCTGGAAATCAACGACTTCCCTATCCTAGCCGGCTAGCGTATTCCAATTCCCTCACACAACTCATTCTGACTTCTGTTAATGAAAAACACATGTCTACTTTGTTATTATCAAGTTTCTAAGCCTTGCCAAGTTCGTTTTCCAAAGCACCACCAGCAATGGAAACTTTATGATGGTCTTAGAAGGGTTTCTGGGGTTTGGAGACCAGGCGTTGCTCTGTGTTAAGAGAGAGAATTCACAGAAGGTTATGACGCGATCGGAGGTAGAGCTTGGCTTGTCTTCGTTGCAGAAGGGAGATGCAGAACTGGACGATGGGAGCAAGGGTGTGACTCATGAAAATGCTGAGAAGTGCGGCAACCAACTGCACTCTAGCCAGAACATGAAGTTCCCATATGCCTTTCCTTCTGTGTTGTGTCACTGCAGGACACCAAGTGACACGTGTTGAGCGAGTTGTTAGCAGAGTATCTATGATAGATGTTTCTACAGAGAGCTGAGTGCATGGGTTTACAGTCAAGCTGCCCAGGTTCAAATCTTGTTCCACCACTCACAAGATCCAGGACTAACCCTAGATAGGCATGTGCATGCTTGTGTGCGTGCATGCTTGTGTGTGCATGTGTGTGTGCACATGTTCATGTGTCTGTAAATACATATGTAATATGTACCTAAACATGGGAACACGTGGCCATCAATTTTGGGTACCTTCCTCAATAGCTCTCCACCTTGTTTTTGAGTCAGGGACTCTCACTAGAGCTAGACTTTGCTGATTTTCCAAGCTGTCCGACCATCACGCTCTAGAGAGTTCCCTGTCTCCGGTCCCCAGAGCTGGGATTACAGTCATGCATCACTGCACCTGGCTTTTTACATCAGTGCTGAGGACACAAACTCAAGTCCTCAGACTTGCATGGGAGGCACTTTATTGACTGAGGCGTCTCTCCCACCCCTACTTTACTTCTTCAACCTTCCATTATCTTACCTGCAAAACTGCAGTTAGTTCTGAATCTCCTGGGATCTAGAATGTCACCATTATTTTATGTACAACTAAGGCAGAAAAATTGCTGACAATTAAAATGATAACCCATTGATTGTGAAACTAATCAATGTTAGAGATGTTAAAATGTAAAAAAAAACAACATTGGGGTTGAGAGAACAGCACTCTGATGGTGCTAACATGAAGAGTGAGTGAGGTAATTCATACACATGCCCACCATTCTGCCTGCCACTTGGTAACATGCTAATAGATGATTACTACTGTTTCTACTGGCAGAAGGTGGTGATTTGGGTAATTTCAGCAAATCGTTTAACCCTCTGTGGTTTATTTTCTTCATCTTTAAAATGAATGGGTAACCATATGGTCCTGCCATCCAGAATTAGGAAGAAAAACTAATTAAAGAACATTTTTAGGTTCTTAGCCATTCTAAATGGGAAACACTATCAACTGCTTCTGTTATTCAGCTCCCGTGTCTGGGAACTGAGAAAGAACACATTCTGTGTGTTCCTTTTTATCTTGAAGCATTTGTCTTTTTATTGTAATTATTGGAAAATATTTTAATTTTTGCTTTATCCTCAATACAACTGATACTTTTCATTAATTGTTTGTTTAAAATTTTATCCTTTTTTTTTTTGAGACAAGATTTCTCTGTGTAGCTTTGTAGCCTTTCTTGGGACTCACTCTGTAGCCCAGGCTGGTCTCGAACTCACAGAGATCCACCTGCCTCTGCCTCCTGAGTGCTGGGATTAAAGGCGTGCACCACACACTGCCCGGCTTAAAATTTTGTCTTAATATAATACTCTCCTTGTTGGGTAAACCTGAAGAAATAATAGTTGGTTGCAATGCTTTTCAGATGCGTGAATGACTTCAAATTTTAAGTGACTGATGCAGTTAATTTCTGTTGTATCAGTGGAGTGATAAAGAAAAATAGGTTTCAGGTTATTGTAAATAATCATTAAGTGTGAGGGAGCAGGATGTGGTGCCCCCTGCCCCTGCAATCCTAGCACTTGGGATGCAGAGGCAGGAGTTCAAGCCCATCTTGAACTGTATTAGTAAGTAAATTTGGACCACATGAGACCTTATCTCAAAAAATCCTCAACATCAACAATTATGTGCATGCATGTGTGTCCATGTAAGAGATCCATTTAAAACAAGTCCCAGACATTGATTGGTTACATAGAACCCCATGTCAGATGCCACTTTGAATGGCAAAACCATTAGAGTAAGAGAGATTGATTTTATTATAACTTTCAGTTATTGAGTCTTTAGTAAGAAATTGGTTATAGAGATGCCAAGAGATTTAATATCAAAGTTTTGCCTTCCAAAAATGCATATTCCAACAAGAAATAACAACACATTGTTTACTTATAAAGGTGACATTGGGAATACTTAGCAAGCAGAGCCAGTTCTATCTGGCTAAGCAAAGGAAGGCTTTAAAGGTTGTGTTTTTAAAGCTGAGAGGCCGGGAAAATATATTGCCTGCAAAGAGAACCATGCTTGCAAAATTGCCTGGTGTTTCATGAAGAACCATTGTCTGTGTGTGTGTGATGGGATGGGGTCTGGAACACACTGCTTATTTGTTTATCATCCTCACTGTTGTTTTAATTATTAAATTGTAAGTTATTTGTGGCAGGAGTAGCTGCTTTTCTATGTCAGTGACTTTGTTTAGTCCCAGTGAGGCAGTTCTGAATTCAGTGATGGTCACATTTGGCACACCCCACAAGCCAGCGAAGCCATGGACCGCAGCTAACCTCTGAAATGGCTTCCCTGTATTAAATGGGATATATTTCTCCCCCAGATTCTGTGTGGGAGGCTTACACATTTGGTTTGGTAATGAGTTTGCTTTTTGAGCCAAAGAAGAGGAGAGAATAAAGGAAGAGAGAAGGCGTGAGAGGCAATCATAGAAGCTTGGAGGCTCTGAACCTGCAAAATGAAAAAGGAACCTTCATTTCTGCAGAAACAAGAGAGAAACAACTAACAATCTCAGGGCTCATTATGATTTAACTTTGAGATAGCACAAAATGACAGTAATGTGACTGCGGAAGCCTGTTTGAGCCATCAGCAGGACAAAGGAGTAGAAATGGAGTGTATTCGAAGCAGCACAAAGATACCCTCCTCCTCCTCCTCCTCCTCCTCTGTTGCAGGCTGTGCATGCATTAGTGCACGAACGCACCACTAAACGCTACTCACTTTTGCTAAAGTGGCCATTTCCTTGTCTGTGGCAAGTGACTGAAAAATCTTTGTTGTGTATTTCCTTGAACAAAATTCTTGGAACCTCTTAAAGACACCGGCTTTCTGTAAAAGAATGCAAACTGATGCTGGTGGGGACATCAGTCAGGGAATGGCGGGGGTGGGGGGCATGATGAGCTGAAAGGGCACACTACCTTGCAAGGCTCACAGAGATAAGTATGAGCTCATTCAGGTTTTTCCCCTATGAAGACAGTGTTTCCTTTTGTTCCGGGGTGTTGTAGACAAATGAAACCTAGGAGAATCTGCATGTCTCGTTTTCATCACTACAAGTCTGTTATTACTAAGATGATCGCTATTGCCATCTTTCAGTTTCCCCTTTAAGAAGTAAAAATTATCCTAAGCATCACATTGTGAGACCAAAGTCTGAATGAAAGTGCCAGACATTGGCGCCTGTCTATATTATCTCAGAAGTTGGGAATATTATAGTTTGATCTTGGTTATCAGAAGACATTAGTGTCCAAGATCATTTCACTCAACTCTTTGAATATACGGTATCTTGAGAAAGGAATTCTCAAGGCATCGGTGGTTCTGGAATTTTTAAAATTTTAAACCAACTAAATCAGCTCCCTAAAAAGCCCTTCAAAGTGACATCTAGAGTCAAGTGCAGAGTTGCGAAACAGAGCCACAATCTACAAATGCCACATGGTTAAGGCAGGCAGACTTGAATGCAAATGAAGCAGGAAGCCCTAGAGGACACTCAGGACAAAGAAGTAGCTCTTTTCATTTTTTCCAGACTCATGACCCCAAGCACTTCTGTCCTTCGGTATTGTGAAGGCGCGCGTGGCGTGTGTGTGTGTGTGTGTGTGTGTGTGTGTGTGTGTGTGTGTGTGTGGTCACCATTGTCTTCTTCAATTGTTTTCCATCTCAAATTGAACTAGTGTTCACAATTTGGCTATATTTTCTGGCCGGTGAACTCTGGGTTCCATGTGTCTCTGCCTCCCAGTGTGGAGGTTACAGGTACACATGACCATGATGCATTTTTTTTCTTCACATGGGTGCTGGGGACCCTGGTGTTTAGGCTTGTGCATCAGGTACTTTACCAACATGTAATCTCTGTTCTATGGCTGTGAAGAGACACTATGACAAAGGCAACTCTTATTTTTTTAAAAAAAGCATTTCGTTGGGGACTTGCTTACAGTTTCAGAGACTTAGTCCATTATCATCACGGCAGGGAGCATGGTGGCATAGTGCTGGAGAAGTAGCTGAGAGCTACATCCTGATCTGCAGGCAAAGAGAAAGACAGAGAGAAATGGGCCTAGCATGGCCTTTTGAAACCTCAAAGCCCACCCTAGTGACACACTTCCTCCAACAAGGCCACACCTACTCCAACAAGGGCACACTTCCTAATCCTTCTAATCCCATCAAAGAGCGCCACTCCCCGGTGACCAAGCATTCAAATATATGAGCCTATGGGGACCATTCTTATTCAAACCACCACACCAACTGAACCATCTCCTCTGCCCCAGTATCATGACTCCACATGTATCATAAGGTGAAAGATAGTCTGAATCAGATGACCAGGGGTCAGTGACCCTCTGTGCTTCCTTATGATCCCGAGCAAATTAGTTTAAATCCTTATGGGCTGAAATTTCTTTACTTGCAAAATGAGCATGCTAGAAAAGATATTTCTTATTATTTTTCCAGCTCTACAGTGTATGATTCAGAGTAAATGCAAATTAACACTGTGTGAGCAAGATGATCTGTTCACTTAATCAGCAGCACTAAGAGCATTCTCAGAGCTAAGCCCTGTAATGGGGCTGTGGATGTAAAAGAGGAACACTTGATGCTGTTTTCAAGAGGCTAGCAAGGGCAAAGCAAGCCTGGCCAATCAGCAATGGCAAGGCCCTGTGCTTAGTGTGGGTGGACTTGAGACACGAGGGTCCAGAAAGGGGCGGGGCTAGCTCAGGGCTTGGGCAAAGCAGCATGGCAGGTTGTAGTGGTGGTATTTGCAACAGATCCTCAAAGACTAGCAGAAGATCATTTAAGAAAGAAGGGTCAAGCTATTAGGGGAATAGCATGATAGAGACTCAAGGATGGAAGTGTATGCCTTGTGCTTGATGTTAGGTCTATCAATAGTGGACAGTGAGGTTTGTTTAAGACTTGGTTGTGATGATCCTAGAATGTTATGCTAAAGGTTTTGACTTTATCAGAAAGGCACCAGGGAATCACGAAGAATGAATGAAGTGATCAACTTTCTTCTAGAAAGTTCCTCCAGGTAGCACTGGTAAGTCTGACAAGAGGGAGGGTAGAAGGGAGAGGAAGCTCTTGGGAGACTTGCTTGGGTGGGCCATGGGAGAAATGATAAAGAGGATGTGCTGGCTAGTTTTATGTCAACTTGACACAAGCTGAAATCATCTGAGAGGAGAGAACAGCAATTAAGAAAATGTGTATATAAGATTGGGCTTTAGGCAAGCTGGTAGGGCATTTTCTTAATTAGTGTTAGGTAGAAAAGAGCCCAGCACATTGTGGATGGTGCCATACCTCAGATGGTGGTCCTGAGTTCTATAAGAAGGCGACTAAGCAAACCATGAGGAACAAGCCAGTAAGCAGCACTTCTCCATGCCCATTATATCATCTCCTGCCTCCAGGTTCCTGCCCGGGTTGAGTTCCTGTCCTGACTTCCTTCAAGATGAACAGTGATGAGGAATCATAAGCCAAATGAACCCTTTCCTCCCCAAGTTGCTTTGGTCATGGTGTTCTGTGACAGATATAGAAACTTGAAGACAGAAATTGGTACCAGGATCGTGGGGGTAATGCTGTGACAGACATGACCATGTTGTTTGGGGGAGGATGGTAGAAGAACTTTGGAACTTTGGGGAAGAAAAGTCATTCGGTGTTAAGAGCTCAGTGACCTGTCTGTAGGAGCCTGGAAAATAAGAATGTTGAGAGCAGTGCAGACGGTGGAGGCCTGACTTGGGAAGTATCAGAGAGAAGCAAAGACTCTACTGGGCCATTTGTATGAAGCCTCTGAGGCATCTGGTCATCTGGGGCTGAAGAGTCAGCTGTGATTAACAAGAGAGCAGAAACACTAAAGTAAAACATTTGCTTTGTTGGGACAATGGATGCTGGGGCCGGAGAATCAGCTGTGATTAAGAAGAGACCAGCATCATTGAAGTGAAGTCTTCTGGGATGAGTTTCCTCAGGGTCAGCACCTAGAAATGGCCAAGATTGTACCTCCTACTGGCAGCTGAACTTGGTAGTGTGAGAATCACCCAGGTGGTACTGGTTTTGAAGGCAAGAAGGGACCATGGAGAGCAACTGAGGCTTGGCACTGTGTAGCAGGGCTAGAGTCCCCGAAGAGAGCCCCCGAGAGGCTAGTGGTGAAAGTGCAGCCCAGTTGTAGCGGGAGATCCCAGCATTTTGGAGATGCCAGCACCATGGGATGACCACCAAGAACGGCAGCAGGCCTGAGCCTGGGAGACAAGCTGTGGCGCTGTAGAGGACAGAGCCAGAGATGTGACCCCGAGCCCTTTGGAAGAGTCCAGAAGATCGTGAGTAGATCTCAGCTATTATGCATTGAGTTATTTACTGTTGGAGTTGGTTTCTGCTTTGCTTTGATTGTGACTGTGCCCTGGTTCTTCTGTCTTGAAGTAAGAAAGTATTTAACTTATTATTTTTATTTTATAAGAGCCTACAGTTGCGAGACATTATATTTGGAAAGACTATGGATTTTTAAAAGAGTTTGGATCTTTTGAAAAGACTACATTTTTAAGTATTTTAATTTTTAAAGGATATGAGACCTTTTAAGTTTATAAAATGTTTTATGTTGTGATGTCTTTGTTAATGTGTGATCTTGAGGATGAACAAGAAAGCAAAGGTAGTGGCTCAACAGTGATGTGCTTTTGTGCCAAGCTGACAAGGGGCCAGTTGTGCTGGCTAGTTTTATGTCAACTTGTCACAAGCTTAAGTCATCTGAGAGGAAGGAACGTCAATTTAAAACATGCCTCCATAATACCGGGTGGTAGGCAAGTCTGAAAGGTATTTTCTTAATTAGTGGAAGAGCCCAGCCCACGGTGGGTGCAGTCATCCCCGGGCTGGTGGTCCTGGGTTCTATAAGAAAGAAGGCTGAGCAAGCCATGGGGAGCAAGCCAGTAAGCAGCACCCCTCCATGGCCTCTGCTTCAGCTCCTGCCTCCAGGTTCCTTCCCTGTTTGAGTTCCTGTCCTGACTTCCTTCAGTGATGAGGAATCATGAGGGAAATGAGCCTTTTCCTCCCCAAGCTGCTTTGGTCATGGTGTTCCGTCACAGCAGTAGTCACCCTGCCTAGGACAGAGGGTTATCTGAGAATGTGGCAAAGGAAGTCAGGGAGAGATGACACTCTCGAGAGAGGGCTTGTGGACTGAATCCATACTGTCTATTTATGTTCACTTGTCTATCATCCAACAAACCTATTCAGTGTCCTCTATCCATAAGGCAGTGTGAGCTTGGTCCTACATGATGAGAACAACAACATTGCTGCAATACTGAGGGTGTGTGTGTGTGTGTGTGTATACAGAGAAGAATAAGTGAAATAGTTCTATTTTGGGTGGGCTTCCTGGAGAAGGTGGGAACTGACTCTGATTTCCAAGGAAGAAAATGAGAAATCTGTAGAAAGAGGTGGAATAACACTGCTATGCTTGGCCATAAGAAGGACGAGATGACCACCGGGTGTGCTTGGCTAGCAGAGAATCTTCAATCAATGCTGAAGAAGATGGAGAGAAGCCAGGTGTGGTGGTGGTGGTGGCGGCACACACACCTTTAATCCCAGCACTTGGGAGACAGAGCCAGGCAGATCTCTGGAGTTCGAGGCCAGTCTGGTCTACAGAGTGAGATCCAGGACAGGCTCCAAAGCTACACAGAGAAACTTTGTCTTGAAAACAAAACAAAACAAAACAACAAAAGAAACAGACAAACAAAACATAGAGAGAAAGGAGAGTGGAAATGCTGAAGGAAAACCTTTAAATTTTTTGTGCTTAGCCATAGGATGTTGTGGTGGGTTTCCAACAGAGAAGACTTATGTAGTATAATAGAAATGGGCTGAATTAATGCTTGACGATCCAGGTCATGACGCTGTCTAGTGTGACAGTTACTTAACTTCTCCAGGGCTGAGATTTGTGCGTTTCGGATGTGAACAAAATGAGTGTTGAGATGGGAGCCCAGCCAAGACTGAACTACAATAGTCCATTTACAAAATGCATGTAAGGTGCATTTTCCACTGGCCAGATGTTATATAGAATGTACCAGTCATGAAGCAAGCATGCCATAGGAAGCAGGAGACAGAGGGATAAGTGGCAGGAAAATGGAATTAGCAGCCTGCTGGGCACCCGGAGGCAGAGACATCGTCCAGGAATGGTGAGGTACCTGCTTCTGCTGTTTACTCGCCCACTGCACCCCACTTCAAGCTCTTAATGAGGCCTGGCTCATGCTATATTTGACTTAAGAACCAAAAACTGGCAACTTATGGAAGTGATTTTCTAGCCAAAGCTTGGATGGGATACATATGTTCTTGCACAACAATGCAGGTTCCAGGGATGAAAAGATTTGGCTTGGGCAGCATCATGATGCTTGGTTCCTCTAGGCCCCGGGGTGCAGGACAGCTTCCTCTTTTCTGCTCTGGTAGAAGCCCTGCTGCTTATGGAATCTCTGGCCTAAAAAACCAGGGCTACAACCTTAGAGGCAGAATGGGTGAGCATTCTCTCTGTTCACTTGAAACTACCTGAGTGTGTCCTCAGCCTTTGCCCTCAGTGGATTATAGCTTTATAGGAACACATACATCTAAACAAATAGCTATTGGGGAAAGAATACTCTCTCTGTTGTACAAAGGAACATAAGAACAAAACAAAAGTAATTTGGCAAATAATTATATATATACGGGCACCAGAACCCCAAATGGGCTAGTGAAGACATTTGGCCAAAATGGCCACTGGCTTTGATCCCAGACATAGGTAGTGATTTTGTCTCATCCCCTAAATGGGAGCTCAACTTCATAGTCTGTCACACCTGACTAATCAGAGGGGAGGGGAAGGGGGCAGGTTCGGGAAATATGGGCCCTTGTGGGGCTAACTACCTTTGAGAGAAAAGAAGCAAACCTGTTTCTCACCTAGGTTATAGCTCAACAAATGGTCTTCAGTTCTACAGGTGGCAGGGTGGTGCTGGGGACAAACTCTACAACCCACTGCTAGCTTGGCTGAGTCTTAATTTAGGGTCCTAAGCACTGAGGGTGTTTCTGTTCGCTTCTACACTATCGCACCGAGTCCTTCCCGGGTGGAGACGCACTAGCTCCCCATAGCAAATGTTCTCTTGGGAACCGAGCAAGGGCTTGAGTCCCAAAGACTAAGCTTCTCTTTTCCCTTCCAAAGTCAGCCTGGACTCCCTTTTGCGCCGCACTGCCTCTCCATCTGCCAGCTGCCTCTCCATCCTTCCTGTGCCAGCCCAGGGAGCTGACTGGTGCAGGCTCTCAGCTTTGCTCGGAGGCCACACACACACACACACACACACACACACACACACACACACACACACAGGCTAAGCTAGATTGCTAGATTCCGGGGAATCATGAGGTGGGACCCAGAGGTCCCTGCACTTACTCTCTTCAACAGAGACACTGTAAACTTGTCATCTAGGTCTGGAAATTAATAAGAAAAAAATCACCTTTTTTGGATGCAACTTGCTCATGAAGTAAAAAGAGACAACCTTTCCTTCTGCTCAAAAGTCCAGGGTGAGGATGAAAGACTATTTGGGAAAACATTTTGTTGTTGTTGTTTTTCAAAATATAGACTGACTAACTACAGCACACTCTTTGTTTGCTCCTCCTATGGCTCCTTCCAGCTTCCAGTGTTGATGAGCAGATTTTAGTTTCTTCAGCTGTCTTTGAATGTGCTCCTTAATGTTTTTCAATTTCAGTCAATCTGCAGATGGGCAGTCGGGTTTCGGATTCTTCCTGAGGGACACCTGAAGTCAGCATGTACTCCTAAGCAGGTATCAGAAGCCAGATTTTTATTTCTTTTCTAAGAGAGGGAAATGAAGCCTGGATAGAAAGGTTGTCTGGCAACCAGATAAAGGAAGAAATTTCTTTCAGGCTTTCCAAGAAGACAGAATGGAAGTCTTGAAATATAAATTACTTTTTAATGGTGTCTTGAAAAGGGAGTTATTCTTCTCTATCTGACTCTTTTCCCTACTTCCTGAATGTGGCCTATGTAAGCAATTAAACCATTGTGAATCTTTAAATGAACAAAAGGAGAGATATTTTAAGGGATAGAAGGAAGCTGAGAGATGCCCTGTTTTATCCATCCATTTTCTGAAGCAGGGAATTAGGATTTAGAATATATAAAAGATTTATTCTTGATTTCTATCTTTTTAGGACTGAGCCAAGGCCAAATCCAGGGTTCCTACCTCCTTGCCCAGGGCCCTCATCACCACGACAGAGGTAAGGTAGGAGCACAAGTGACTCTACTCAGACAGAGAACAGTGTTTGAAGCCTACTACTAAGCCTTAGTGTCTAACCTGGTGGGAAAAGTGACTGAATTCATTCAAGACCCCAGGCCCTGGGTGGGGGTGGGGCATTAACAACTGGACTGAAATCATTAGCCACACTGACATGTTCACCTTGGAGGAAAAACATCTGTTGTTTCGAATTTGATTTGTTTCTGTTTCATGCGGAAGGGCCTATGGGTTAGCTTCTGTCCTTCTAGTTCAGAATTATTCTACTTACTCTGACTTTTCTGCTGTGGCTTTGGTCTCCTCTGGGACTTCACCCAGTGGCAAGCCTGTTGGCAATCCTGGAGAGCCAGGTTACGTAGTATAAGGATTCCTTCTTGTCAAGTTCATGTTTGTGAACTTCCTACAACTGTGTAGGTTAACTTGATATTATACAATTCAATCCCCCGAGGAGATGCATAGGCCAAACACTTGTTTCTCATGATCTCATTGTGAAACCCTTTTCCTTTTCTAGTCTGTATCTTTCTCCAGTGTGTTAATCAGGGTTCTCAAAAGGAAAGAACCTGTTGAAATGTATATGGGGACTTTTTAGAGACTGTGTTCTGGGTAGTCCAACAATGGCTGCTCATGACAGTAAGGCTGATAATCTGATAGCATTCAGTCAGTGAGAATGAATGTCTAAGGAGTCCCAACCTGGTGCTGAAGTCCTGGAAGACTCCTGGAGTTCTTCATTGTATGTGGGAACCCTGAAGATGTTATTCTAATACAGGTAAAGGGATGCCTCCGCAGCAGGTAGATGAACTTGCCAATGAGAGTGAGGGTGAGCAGGCCAAATGCTTCCATGTCTTTTTACGTGGACTGTCACTAGAAGGTTTGGCCCACATTGAGGCTGGGTCTTTCCTGCCTCAAATAATGTGATCAAGAAAATACTTCACAGAGTGCCCAGCAGCCTGGGTTTTAGTTGATTCTGAATATCGATTAGTTGACATCAGGAAACCAAGATGGGCCATCACACATACAGATGAGTTTTGGGTAAGCCTAGGGTTTATAACGAGTAGGGTGGGCCTGGCTCTTCTAGGTACCTTTGGCTTTCTGTCTTGACTGTGCGACACAGCACACAATGCTCTGTCTTTTGTAGTACAAGGCTCACTCTGTGATCCCTTGCTCTTCTGCCCCCCAAGGCTCTTTCTAATGGACTTGCTGGGAAGTGGGTCTTGCTTTTGTAGCCGTGAGGCAAGAGAGCACTAGGAACTACTTAGACTACTTACACAGCTTCAAGGTAAGTGGGACAGTAGATGCTAGGCTGAGGGGATTGAGTTACAAGGGTCCACAAGTGGTAGATTCTAGACACAGCACCATCAAGTCCTACAGCTGCAAGGAGCTGATGGTTATCTGTGTCAGTGGAGATGGTATGGGCGTTTGGCCACAGCACAGGATCAGTTGGAAGACAGAGACATGGCTGAAATGCATGATTGCTCATGGGGACCTTGCAGTGCAGATTAGGAGAGAAGAAAGGAGGAAAGAGACTATTCAGTTCTGAGAGGCAAAGCCATGCAGTTTTAAGTCAACTTGACACAAGCTAGAGTCCTTTGGGAAGAGGAGACTTCAATTGTGAAAAACCCTCCACCAGATTAGCTTGCTAGAAACCCTGTGAGGTTTTTTATTTTTTATTGACGATTAATAGGGGAGAGCTAAGCCCACTGGGGGTGGTGCTACCCCTGGGCAGGTGGTTCTGGGTGGTGTAACAAAGCAGGCTGAGCAAACCATGAAGATCAAGCCAGTAAGCCATGTTCTTCTTGCTTCTGCTTCATTTCCTGCTTTGGGGTTCTGCCTTGCCCTCCCTCAGCGATAGTGTGATCGGAGAGTTGTCAGATGAAATGAACCCTTTCCTCCCCAAGCTGCTGTGGTGATGGTGTAGAAGCCCTAAGACACATAGGCAATTCTCTTTCCTGTGCTACAAATCAGATGAATCCCCTTTCTAGAACAGCAAGTGTTGGGAAGTGAGAACTAATCCTTACTAGATGTTTGCAAGTGGAATAGGACTGTGTGATTCCTGTCACCTGATGCTGCCAGTTTGTCCCTGGAATGGCCATCTGATCTTTCATGCACTCAATGCTGCAACAGTCCTCTTGGAAATGAAGGGAAGTGGACCTCTTACTGTCCCATCATCAAAGTAGCACATTTAGTAATGGCTATTGTCTAAAGTGCCAATTAATCATAGCATGTGCCCTCTGGACCAGAACCAATTAAATCCAGACACAAAATCCAAAGGGACTCAGTGTCGCTACTTTATTCCAACCTTGGGAGAATTCAGTGTGTATTTCAGGGCATTGGGAGTAGGGGACAATTGTAGATATGCTCTTTTGAATTGAACCAATAGCTCCACCACAGGGAGGGTCACTAGATTCCACAGGGGCAAAGTAGACTTAAACACAGAGGTTCTCAACCCTCCCTAATGCTGTGACCCTTTAATACAGTTCCTCATGTTGTGGGGACCCCCAACCATAAAGTTATTTTGTTGCTACTTCATAACTATAATTTTGCTTTTGTTATGAATCATAATGTAAATATCAGAAATGCAGGGTATCTGATATGTGACCCTGCAGGGATTGAGAACCTCTGCTTTAACAGCATACAAAAATCTGTAATGTGGAGAAAACCACTTGAAGCTGTCCACACTTGCTGCCCCAAGGGAGCCAGAGAGAGCCAGTCACATGCTCAGAACAGTTTTGTACATTGGCAGATGGTACCGAATGGAGGTGCAGAAGATGGAGAGAAGACTTCCTCATGATGCTCTCTACTACATACGTATGTTTCTCAGTAAACCTTCTTGTGTCTCTCCCTGTCAACAGAGTCCTCTTTTAACACCTGTCTCTGAGACTGTTGGCTGTGTTTTTGTGTGTTTCTTCCCATCTCACCTTGTGTCTTAGTTACCTTTCCATTGCTGTGAAGAGTCACCATGACCAAGGAAACTTATAAAAGGAAGAGTTTATTGAGGGCTTGCTTACAGTTTCAGAAGGTTAGAGTTCATGACTGCCATGGTGAGGAGCATGGCAGTGAGCAGGCAGATATGGAGCTGGAGCTGAAAGCATACATCTTGATCTTCAAATAAGAAGTAGAGAGATATAACTGGGACTAGTAAGGTCTTTAAAAACCTCAAAGATGGCCGGGCGGTGGTGGCACACGCCTTTAATCCCAGCACTCGGGAGGCAGAGCCAGGCGGATCTCTGTGAGTTCGAGGCCAGCCTGGACTACCAAGTGAGTTCCAGGAAAGGCGCAAAGCTACACAGAGAAACCCTGTCTCGAAAAAAAAAAAAAAAACCTCAAAGATGACCTTCAGTGACACATCTCCTCCAGCAAGGCCACGCCTCCCAATCCTTCCCAGACAGTTTTATCAACAGAGACTAAGTCTTCAACTATATGGCCTATGTGGGTCAGTCTCATTCAAACCAATGCACCCAGTACTGAATCCACAGAAGGTTTCTTAGCAAATCCATGCTCAAACTTTAGTTCACACCTTAGTGAAACAGAAACAATCTGACTCAGTGGGGTGTGGCACTCCCTGAGACAAGGGTTTTTGTGTGCACATAGTTCATTGGAGAAGCCATGCCAGGGCACACCAGCAGGGAAGGGAAAGAGAGACCTAGAAAGGACTGTAGCCCATAAAGGGTGTTACCAGTGAGTCACCATGGGGGGACTGGAGAGCTTATGCCTCTGAAGGACTCCATGAGCAGTCTAAAAAGACTGTTAAAAGTTATTCCAGTTGGAGTGAGGGAACTTAGGTATCTCTTCCCCATTTTCTATCATGTCACACTATTTCTGCTTGATGGAGTCTGACGTAATCTAGCAGTTGATGTGATCATCATGTGTCCCCGGGAGCTTTTCCTCTGCTTTCTGTTGCTTTGACAGAGGAAATGTTCTAAGCTCTTCCCTGGTAGGTTATGCTATGGCAGGCTGCAAAGTTTCAGACCTCCAAACAGCTGTGCCCCTCTGGCGTGGAAGAAGACACTAGACACGGCCTGGCAGTGGCAGGTCTTACAGTCCCTTGGAAACTCCACCAAGCCCACCCTGCTGCTGAGTTGCTGATGTCATCTCAAGTGTTGAGAGAACCCCAGGTTCTGAGAAGTCTTCCCCTGAGTGTGAGATGAACCTTGCCAACCCTTCTACTCGACTGTTTGTACTGCTGCTGGGTGACTGGGCAGACAACTGGACCCGGCGACTAGAGACCCTTGAAGCCATTCCGTGGTCCTTCCCATGTAAATAGGGAAGTGGAATGGGTAAGTGATGTGTCCCAGGAAGGCTTCACTGCAAAGCAGATCTGTCAACTGAGCCCCTAACTTCTACCCTACCCCCACTCTCAGCATCTATGATCTGCTCAGGCACTGCTTGCTCCTTTGGTTGCCACAGACTCTGATGCTTTTGCAGCAAAGGACCCAGAACCTGGCATCTTACCTTGTTGCCTCTTCTCTTTGGAGTTTGGTGGCAAGATTTATCTCAGTCCCCTGGTTGGCTTTAGCTGTCGACTTCACACAACCTAGAGTCACCTGAGGAGAGGGCCTCTGTAGCACGAATCTTAAACAGTCTTATTAATAAAAAAAAAAAAAAAAAACTCGGTGCCAGGTATTGGGGTGAATGCTGGAAGATCAGAGAAGCAGAACAAGCCACAGCTACCTTGCCTTGCCAGTTCCTCAGCTGATCCTGTTTCCTCAGACTGGAAGCTTCTGAGTCCTCATCCAGAATGAATCTCAGCTGAACTGCTGCTCAAAAGCCTAAAAGAGACAATTTATAACTTCTGTGAAAATTAGAGACAAAATAAAAAGCCATGTTCTGGTTGATGATTTACACATCTCTTTTCATTTATATTCAATTCTTAAAAGTTTTAAATTTCTTTTTTATATTTTTTTATTGTTTAAAATTGTTTAAAACAATTCTAAATTTAAATATATTTTGATCATATTTTCCCCTCCCCCAAATCCTTCCATATCCTCTCCCCCTCCCTACCCAAACAACTTTTTCTTTCTCAAAAAACAAACAAAACCCCAATATTACAACAAACCCCCTAAAACCAAGAAAATAAAATAAAACTACTTCCAAAAAGAAAAACAAACAAACAAAACAAAATAAAAACAAACAAAAACCAAACTGTAACTAAATAAAAGCACATACATACAAATGTGGAGACTACTATATGTTGGTCAACTAACTACTCCTGAACATGAGGCTTGTCCTAGACTGGTTGATAGACCCAGTGTCCTCCACTGGAGAAAGTTGATTTTCCCTCTCCCAGTAGATATAAGTCACAATTCAGTTGCTTACCTTTACCCTAGTGACTAGGTTTTCATTCATTAATTTTTAAAAAAAAAAATATAACAAAATATAATAAGCCAAGACAAAAAACCATCACTTTGGGGTTAGATGGGACAAACCAACAGAAAATGGGGTGTCTCCATTAAATCCCTCGCTGCAGAGCTCAGGGAACCCCTCAGAAGAAGAGGCAGAAAGAGTGTAAGAACCAGGGGGAAAGGAGGCCCCCGAGAAGACAAGGTCCTCTAAATCAACATGATCAAAGCTCCTATGAACTCACAGAGACTGAAGCAGCATGCACAGGGCCTGCACAGGTCTGTACCAGGTCCTCTGTGTATGTGTTATGGCTCCAGATGAGTGTTTTTATGGGATTCCTGAGTGAATGAGTGAGTGAGTCTCTGATTCTTGTGCCTTCTCTTGGGCTCTTTTCCTTCTGTTGGTTTAAGCATTTTTAAATGTACACTATTTCTTCTTATGCCCTCCTCTCTCTCTCTCTCTCTCTCTCTCTCTCTCTCTCTCTCTCTCTCTCTCTCTCTCTCTCTCTGTATGCATGCACACCCACATGGAGCCAGAGATCAATGTTGAGTGTCTTCCTTAATTGCTCTTCTACTTTATTTATTGAGACAGAGTCTCCCTGAATGCACAGTTTGCTAATTAGGCTAGACTGGCTGGCCAGCAAACCCCCAGGATCCTGCCACCCCCTCCATAGTACCTGGCTTTAATATGGGTGCTGGGAATCTAACTCATGTCCTCACACTTTGTAGCAAGCACTTTTCTGACGGAACCATATCCCCAGCCCCTAATTTTCCTATTTATGGATGCGAGTGAAATTGTATTGCGGGTACACTTTACACTATGTGTAATTTAGGTGTGCAAAAGCAGGACGTTGTTTCTCTTTCAACTTCACATTTGTTATGGATTAAAATTTTCTGTCCCCCCTCCCTCCCCCGCAAATATACGTTGGAATTCTAAACCCCATATCACAGAATATGGTCTTATTTGAAGAGCATCCTTACAGAAATAAACAAGATAAAATGAGGTCACTAGGGTGAGCCCCGATCCAGTATGATTAATAAAAGGGGGGAGTTCAGATACGGCCATACACACAGGGAGAGCATGAGCCTAGACAGAGGTTGGAGTAAAGTCTCTATAGGCCAATAATGCAAAGGAATGCCACTGAACCACTAGGAGCTAGACAGAGAGCATGAAAGTCTCTCTTTTCTGCCACTAGAAACCAACCTTCCTGGTGCCTTTATCCCCAGGTCTTGGCCTCCAGCACTCTGAGATGGTAACGTTTAAGTTGTACAATGAGAACAGCAGCCCCGGTAAAGCAACACTCAGTTGTTTTTCCTTTTCATTCATGGAGATAAACTTGACCTCATCAGTCCAAAGCCTTTAGTTGAACTCCGTCTTTTTAAAAGATAAACACTCAGCCCACTCAGGATTCCCTTTCCCTCTCTCCCCTCTCCAGGCTGTGTCCCCAGGCACACGCACCTGTTTACCCTGAGCTCTGCTGCTCTGTCCCTGTTAGCTGGGTTAACTCCACGGACTCAGTCTATAGTGCTGGTGTCCATTCCATACACCTTCCCTGTCAGCTTCCTGAATTAGATTATTTTACCTCAGTTTCCCATGAGGCATTTCCTGGTCTGATGGTGCATTCTGTCCTGACTGATGAGGGATAGGGTAAGGTGAGGCAAGAGTGAGAAATACTTTCAGATGTCTAGAGTCTGCCTCAGGGACCATAAACTGCCAGAGCAGGATAGAGAGTTTCCAGGACAAATCTCTGTCATCTGGTGCTTGTTCTACTCCTGCTTTTCTCTGCTGATGTGTTAAGAACTGTCTGTGAGGCCAAAGTAGGTAAACTGAGGCATCACTGTACCAACTGAACTGGACCTTCTGACCACCCATTAGCAGAAAGATGATTCAACAATTGAAAAGACTGTCATACCATGGAATAGTGTGCACTTGCTAAAAAATGATCTATCTTTACCTCATCACCACTGAAAGATTTCCAAAGCATATTAAATTCTACAACATGAGTGCTTTTATTATGGGTTGGATCTTAAACACGTGGAAAAGGCGCATATGCAAATGGCTTGGTTACCAGCCTGTTGCACTATTGGGGAGTGGTGGGACCTTCAGATGGTAGAGTCTCGTGGAAGGAAGCTAGGTTATCTGAGGTGGGTCACTGAAGGGGGTGCTAGGACCACGACTCCCATCACATCTGTCTTTTTACATCCAGTCACCATGAGGTATAAAGCTTTAACCACTATATTTGGTCTACCATAGACCAATGACCATGACCTGAAACCTCTGAAACTGAGTCAAAGAGACCTTCCTCCTTTTAAATTGATCGTCTCAGGTGTTTTGTTATAGTAAGGGAAAGCTAACATAGCCTCAGCTTATTTTATAAGCCCTCCCTCCCTCCCTCCCTCCCTCCCTCCCTCCCTCCCTCTCTCTCCCATCCCCCTTCTCTGTCTGTCTCTGTCTCTGTCTCTGTTTCTCTCTCTCTCTCTCTCTCTCTCTCTCTCTCTCTCTCTCTCTCTCTCTCTCTGTGTGTGTGTGTGTGTGTGTGTGTGTGTATGCAGAGACCACGGGAAGTCCTGGATATTAACAGTGCCATCCACAGAGGACAGGTGGTTTAGGTAACCGAGACAGACAGGTGGATGAAAGCGGGCATTTGCTTTCACCTAAACTCTTTTGGGGCTACTGTCTACAATAGTGATAGGCTTGTATTAACTGATATGACAGTCTAACAAATGAAAAACATAAACCAGACCTCACCCGATGGCATGCAGCCTGCTGTCTGGCATGTGTGTCTTCTGCCCCAGTGCCTCTGAAAGAGTCTCTTCCAACTGTATTTCATCTGAACAGGACTCGGCATGCTTGAAGACTTTCTCTGGATTCTCCTCTTTTCCTGAAGAAATATTATTAGCCCCAAACTTTAATGACTAAATAAAAGACCAGAAAGCACAGCTCTCAACTGCCCTCCAGACCAAAAGGCCTGTGCTGTCACAGAGGCCTCTGGCAATCCAAAAGGAATGGAGTGGAATCAAGTAACAAGGGAGATCAATATCTTATTCATGCTAAACCTGCCCTGACACCCTCCATTATGTGATTCATGGCACGCAGAATCGATCCGTTTCTCTGCTGGTAGAACACGGGGGCTCTAAAATTTTCATTTATCTCTATTAATTTTTAGGATGAGAATTTTCACTTTACAGAGCTATTTTCTCTGTGTGTATCACCGGTGGATTAGTAGAGCCTCAGAGCCCCGTGTGTCAGAGTGTCACTTCTGCATACTAAATAAACAATCTTGAAGGAATGGTCCTGGGTCAGGACAAGGATAATAATGGTCATTAATAACCATCGCTCATTACATGGTTCTTTCCCTGAGCTCTTCTGACCTTACCCGTTCATAAATGCTTTTTAATGTACCATGCACAGACCTGTCCCTGCGTCCCCTCCCAGGCAGACTCACACTTGGAAGGAGGTTAATTGCTGCTGTCTTCATGAGCCCTGACCTGTGTAGACGTTCCCGGATCACCGCTTCCACCTCTGGGGTAGAGGCTAATGGTCACCCAGCAGGCCTGCTTGGGACAGGGAGAAGTGGAACCTAATTACTGGCTTGTGGTTGGCCCCGGGAGTGAGTCTTTATGAACAGGACCAGCCAAGTCTTCTCCCAGTCTGCGTGCTAACCGCCTTCACAGGCTATTGTTATTTTGAAAACCCTAAGGAAATTATACCTTAATTGTGACTTTAAAATGCTCCCCATTAACTCTCTCTACTCCCTTATCTGATTCTCATTGCTCTGAAACCTACTTGGTCCAGATGCAATCAAACTACTTCCCTCTTTCATCCAAGAGAACTCAAGATTATGCTGTTTTAAGTAGCCACCCAGTGTGAGTCCCTGTCTGTCCCCCTCCTTGGTGGTTCCCTCTCCCCCGACAGATTCTCCACACACAGAAGCATGCTATTCTTTTCCTAAGCATTTTGGAGCAGATTTTCTGCTTCCTTCTTTTGGAAGATAGGATCAGACACCTTGAGACACAGATGATTCCTGCATCCTTTTTTTCTTGAATTAGTGACTAAGTCATCGCAAGAAAGAACAAGCAGGGTCAGTGGTGAAAATTATAAATATGGTTGAAACTTGAAGCAGCCGATGTGACTTTACCCCTCTGTTTTGCGTGTGTTCCTCCAAGGTCCATCAACTGTTTGTTTTGCCAGCGGGTAAGTTATTAATCCTCTGGAACCCCTAGGAACCAGCAGTGCTCTGGTTGTGAACGCTTAAGTGCCTGTTCTGCTCATATATGCATCCTCTCTATCTTGACTCTTTCAGGCAGACATTTTTTTTCTCCTGAGAGGGGAGGAACTAAAATTTAAAAGTGCCTTATCTGACAAATGATCAGGAAATTATTCTTCTTAAAGAAAATGAATGCCAAAACAAATCAGCTCCCTAAAGTGACATGAAATCTCCTCGAGCTGCATCTGGGAATATTAATAAATGAAGAGATGCCTCTGCCTGCAATCAGCTCATCACCTTGGTCTGCCCCCTCCCCTCAAAAAAACACAAAAAACAAACAAACAAACAAAAAAACCCAACAACCTGCAGGTAGCAAAAATCTGGAGCTTTGGGACTCTGTTAGAGGTTAAAGCCTGCCATCTTGCGGCGACTTTCTTGAATTACACCAGCATTTTGTGACATTCTTGAATTAGCTTTAACTGGCATTTATTTCCTGAAGCATCTGAATTTGAGGCATGCTTATTCTTTGAGAGATACCAAGAACTCGGCAACTGAGAAACAATCACCAAGGTATCTATGCCATATTGCCCTAAGGTTGCGAATGAGACCGTGGGTACTGGGATGGTGCTCTATTGCAGCAACCGCTCTAGAACTTCTGACTGTGAAAAATGGGACCAAATGGAATGGGAGTGGCTACAGCCTCCTCCAATTCTAAACACATGGGTACTTTCCTGAAGAGCCCCTTTGATGGGCAGAAAAACTTCAGGCTTATTAGCCAAACCACCTTTTCAGGCTTCTGGAAGGATCACAGCAGGAGGTGTAGTGAGGCACCCAACTCCTAAGGCAGATACACCCATTGGATGCTTGGAAATGAGAACTCATGATACCTGCTTCTGGTTGGGAAGTTTTCTGGAAAACTTGGAATGACATGAAAGCATCTTCAAGCAATGCCCTATGCCTTATGCTGTTGACGGTCGAGGAACATCTGGAGAGATGCCTTCTTAAGTAGTACTGGTCCAAGTGTGATGGCTTTCCCACATGCGGCTCCTCCCTCAGCATGTTCTAGAGTTGGGAAATAAAGGGGAAAGTGATGATTGTTCTGTGCTCAGTTTACCTGGATGTCAAAGTGAGGAAGGTGGGGAGGAGAAGAAGAGGAGGGATTAGGCTTCCTGGAACAGCTTTCAGAAGAGAAGCTTGAGAGGGCTGAGGAGTAATTCACACATTTTTCAGAGGCAGCTGCAGATTTCACTTTTCATCTGTAAGCTACATGGGTGGAGTGGGGCAGCCTCTGAAGATGCTAGCATAGCAGATATGTGTGCTTCATCAGAAGGGGCACGCTGACATTCAGTTTGAGTTCTCTTTCTTTTCTTCGTGGCATCTGCTTTATGGTCTAGTTGGGAGCAGAAATCACCTTGAAGGGAAATGTTCTCAGTCCTTTAAAGAATGCTTGAGTAGCTCCCCTGGTTATGTAAATGTCAGCTGAGTAGGCCTCCTGGTCCCCAGAGAAGGACATAACAGGACACACTGTACTTTGAGTTGGTGAGGAAAGGTTAGCTCTCATCTGGGGGGAGGAATGGGTGGTGCGGAGCCATGGGGAGGGCTGTGTGTTGAACATAATTGCTTGGTCAAGAGTGATGAACATTAATTTAATTCCCCAATTTCTTGGCCTGCTTCACTGGCTGCTTTTGGATCATCCACTTTGTAAGAAGAGATCTTATTGTTAGACCAGCCTGTGTCTCAGGCTGTGCTAATAGTCTTCCCCTAAGGACTTGGTGTTGCTAAAGTGTACTTTTCCAAACAGTAAAAGCAGACTCTTACACTAATAGAAAAAAGGCATGTCAAAGAGGTTATGTGACTTATTAACTCAGGAAGAGGCCCGCAAGACTTGGAAAATGCAGGACAAAGGAAAGTCTGAAGGCTACATATAGGTACTCAGGAATCTGTAGTGAATTTGCTAATGGATGCAGGATAGTTACCTTCCCAAGGAACAATAAAAGATAGTACCTGGGATCATGATTTCTATCAATTATTTCTATGGGAACAAAACTTATTCACAGTGCTTGTCTCAGTTACTTTTCTATTGATGTGAAGAGACACCATAACCAAGACGACTTATCAAAGGAAATGTTTAATGGGGTTCACAGTTCCAGAGGGTTAGAGTCCATGATAATCACTGTGGGGAGCAGGGTGGCAGGCAAGCAGGCATGACACTGGAGCAGGACCTAAGAGCTTACATCCTGGTCTGAAAGTTGGTGGTAGAAAGAGCTAACTTGGAATGGCATGGGCTTTTGAAACCTCAAAGCCCACCCCACAGTGACACACTTCCTCCAACAAAGCCACCCTCATAATCCTTCTCAAACAGTTCCACCAACTGGGGACCAAGTGTTCAAATATATGAGCCTATGGGGTTCACTCTCATTCAACCCACCACAGTGCTATATGGACAACAGTCATTTCTACCATCTTTCTACAGATGTATTTCTACACCTGGAAGTGTACAAAACAGCCTCACTGATATGAAGACAATGGATAGAACACAGCTGTACAAATCAGAAAAGTTCTGAAAGGTCCTCTAGATGGTGGCTAGCACTCCCAGTAATCCCTCTAATCAAAGATTGGTTTTGATTGTTTCAGTGTTGAAGATTGAATTTATACATGCTAGATGTCTCAACCATTGTTCTATTACTGTGAAGAAACACCATGACCAAGGCAACTCTTTTAAAAGAAAGAATTTAGTTGGAGGCTTGCTTACAGTTTCAGAGGCTCAGTCCATTATCACCAGGACAGGAAGCATGGAGGCAATCATGATGCCGGAGCAGGAGCTGAGAACTACATCTTCATTCATAGGCAGACAGAGGCTTGGGCTTTTGAAACCTCAAAGCCCACCCCCAGTGACAAACTTCTTCTAACAAGGCTATACCTCCTAATCCTTCTAATCCTTTCAGTAGTGCCACTCCCTGGTTGCTAAGCATTCAATGAGCCTATGGGGCGGGGCATTCTTATTCAAACTACCACATTCCACTCCCTTGTACCTGTAGGCTTGTAGCCATATCATAATGCAAAAATGCTTTCAGTCCAAAAGTCCCCATAGTCTATCACAGTCTCAACACCGTTTAAAAGTCCAAAGTTTAAAATCCCTTCTGAGACTCAAGTCAATCTCCTAACTTGTAGCTCCCTATAAAATCAAAATCAAAAAACAGATCACATACTTCCAACATACAATGGTAAGATATGGTAATATATGGAATGTTATATTACTGTTCCAAAAGGGAGGAGAGGGAGTATAGTGAGGAAATACTGGACCAAAGCGAGACTCAACAGGGAAAACTCCAAATTCTGCATCTCTATGTCTGATGTCAAAGCACTCTTCAGATCTCCAGCTCCTCTCAGGTTTGTTGGCTGGAGCACACTTCTCTCTCTTGGGCTGGTTCTACACCCGGTCTGCAGCTCTGCTTGGCAGGCATTCTGTGATTGGCATCTCTAACACCTTTCAGTCTCCCACACAACCCAGGCTTTTCACAGCTTCATGCAATGGCCTCTTCTGGGCCTCCATGCATGGACACACACATGGCCTCAGAGGCTTTCCTTAGCCACAGAGGGAAATCCCACAAACCATTTTTTTTTTTTTTTAAATTCTTGACTCTGAAGTTAGAACCACCCAGCTGAAGCTCCAAATTCTGCTGCTTGATAGGGCTGGAACTTGGCCTCCTTCCATTACATTGCGTTAGCTTTCTGTTTTTGATGGTTCCCTTGACCACTTAAGCTTTTCTTTACTTTTCACAAGTTGGAAGCTTAGCCGGATGGGGTCTTGCCCTGAGGTCACTGCTTCCTGTATTCCATTTAGCATCAGGCTTTTAAAAAAAAGCATTTTATCTCCTTGAACACTGGACTGACTTGGCTCCAACACTGTATCTCCTGGTGTTCCTTTTCTCATCAAACTGTATAGCTTGTATTTCTCCTTGCTTAGCTTGATCCTTTTTGTGATAGATCTGCATAAGAGTGACTGCTGATAACCACATAGCACAGTCAATACTAGGCAGTCTTGAAATCTCCTCTGTCAACACCATCAATCCAAAACTCTTCAATTTAGACTAGGCAGATTTTTTTAGGACAAGGGCAGAATGCAGCCACATTCTTTGCCAGAAATGCACAAGCATGATCTCTAGGCCTCTTACTAATATCCTTCTTCTTAGTAACTTCTTGAGAGCCCCCATTGTTCAAATCACTCTCATCACTGTCTTCCATGCGTCTCCTACGATGGTCCAGTAAGCTCCTGCTTAAAGAGTTCAACCATTTTCCTAGTCCAAAGTCCCAAAGTCTTCCATATTTCTCCAACAAACAGCATAGTCAGGCCTGTGGCAGCAATAACCCACTCCCTGGTACCAACTTCCATGTTAGTCACTATTCTATTCCTGTGAAGAGATACAATGACCAAGGTAACGCTCATAAAAGAAATGATTTAATTGTGAACTTGCTTATAGTTTTAGAGGATTAGTTCATTATCACCACAGTAGGAAGCCATGGGGGCACTCATGACACTAAAGCAGTAGCTGAGAGCTACATGCATGCAGAGAGAGAGAGAGAGAGAGAGAGAGAGAGAGAGAGAGAGAGAGAGAGAGAGAGAGACTAGGCTTAGCATGGGTTATTGAAACCTCAAAGCCCACCTCTAGTGACACACTTCCTCCAACAAGATCACACCTCTTAAGCCTTCTAATCTTTTCAAATAGTGCCACTCCCTGGCTACTAAGCATTCAAATGTATGAGCCTATAGGGGCCACTCTTATTCAAACCACCATGCTAGGCAAGTATATATAGCTCTACCACTGAGAGCTATATATAGCTCATATATATATATATATATATATATTCTACATCTCTTGTTTCCTGGTAGCCCACCCTTCTACAAGTTGATAAGAGCTTTCTGGGCCAGCCCTGAGTTTTCTAAACCTCCCAGTATACTTCCTGGGCAGTCTCATCTAAGCCATATCTTGAACTAACTCCAATGGCTGATTCTTAGTTTTTATCTTCCAATTCTCTCAGCACCAAGTCCATGCATGAACTTGATGACTTTTCTTAGATGGTTTTGAGGCTAGAAAGAGGGTCATTTGCTTTAGGTCTTTTAGCTTATTAAAAGAGTGGAGATTTGAACTCAGCATTATCCAACTTTAGAACTGGGGCCAAAAGCTTGTAATGTTAACAGGAGACAGTTCCAGAGATGCCCCAAAGGAAGGGCCAAACCAATGAGGCAGGCCTCTCTTATGGTGGAGGGTTGGGTATGGCAGGCCTCTCCTATGGTGAAGGGTTGGGTGTGGCAGGCCTCTCCTATGGTGAAGGGTTGGGTGTGGCAGGCCTCTCCTATGGTGAAGGGTTGGGTGTGGCAGGCCTCTCCTATGGTGAAGGGTTGGGTGTGGCAGGCCTCTCCTATGGAGGAGGGCTGGAATCTTGTATTAGTCAGGGTACTCTAGAGTAAGATAACTTACAGAATAAATCTCTCTATATATATTATATATTAGAATGACTTACAGGTTGTGGTCTAGCAATTCCAAGAATGGCTACCTATGAAGAGAAGGTCCATGAATCTGATAGTTGCTCAGTCCATGAGGTTGGATGTTTCAGCTCATCTTCAGTATATGATGGAATTCCCAAGCAATAGGCTGTACTGAAGTGAAGGGATGGATTTGCTAGAGAAGGCAAGAACAAGCAGGTAGAGTGTAGTTTCCTTCTCCCATGTTCTTACATAGGATTCCAGCAGCAGGTGTGGTCCATGTTGGGGTGGGTCTTCCCACCTCAAAGATCTGGACAAAAGGTGTGCCTTCTGATCTCAAAGATCCAGATTAGAGGAGGATCTTCCCACTTCAGATGATTAAGCCAAAGTCCCCCACAGGCATGACCAGCCACTTTTTGAGTTTTAGTTAATTCCACTTGTAGTCAACTTGACAACCAAGAATAGCCACTGCAGACATTCTGGGGAATTACCATGTTTTTGCTCCCTGATAGTAAACCTCTTTCGACTGTTATCCTTTAGAAACTGGGGAAATTTTTAGGTTCTGCTCTTGATCTAGAACCTTCTACACATGGAGTGAGGGTTCCCACCTGGGCTTGGGTGGCCATGGAACAAATCTTGGGATGATCTCTTATGGCTTTCCACAGTTGCTGCTTCTGTCCCACTGACTTTGGTGTCTGTGGTTCTCACTGGCTAATGTAGTCAGATGTTTTCCTGTGTCCTGCCCAGCCTGTGTTCAGGACAAATCTCTCCCACTCGTGTCCTGAAGCTGCTTAGTCCCAAGTAAACACACAGAGGCATATATTATTTACAAACTGGATGGCCTATGGCTCAAGCTTCTTGCTAGCTAGCTCTTATAACTTGACCCATTTCTATTAATCTATAGGTTGCCATGTGGCCGTGGCTTACCTATACTTTCATATCTTGCTTCTCCTGGCTGTGCTGGCATCTCTTTCCCCTCTGCCTTTCTTCTTCATGTTTCTCTCTTCAATTTCCCACTTAGCTATAACTTGACTTGCCATAGGCCAAATGGCTTTATTTATCAACCAATCAGAGCAACACATATTCACAGTGTACAGAAAGATATCTCACAGCAGTCTAAGGCATCTGCCCTATGACCGTTTAACCCCCTGCCCTGTGTACCTGCCTCCTTTCAGAAAGAGGAACATCTCAAGTCCCAGCAGCTCTTGACTGTCCTCCCAAGTTTAGCACCAAATACTTCTTCCTGTGTGGCCTTTTTCTTTTCTTTCTGATTTTCCAGCTTGAACCTAGAGACCGTTCAGTCAGTGAGCAGATGAAAACAAGTGCCAGAAAGGTGAGGACAGCCAGTAATCACAACCCCAGCTCAATGGCAAGATCAGTTTCTGTTTGGAGGAAAGTTTTGGGGAAATATTCTCCCACAGAAGAGGCCCTGCTGCCAGAAACTCTTACCGTTTGTCCGTTCTTCATTCCATTTTCTGGCCATGGAACCACCATTTATGTAGTCCTTGTGTGAGCAAAGAGCATCTCGGTGGGGACCTATTTACTTTACTGGGAGGGCAAGTGGAGTTCAGGTTGTTTGGCCTGCACATTGACAGGGGCACCAGGGAAAATGCATTCTCTTAAGTCTGGAGTTCCCTCCATTGTAAATGTTGACACACTGGATAATAAATCTTAGGGAAAGGAGACTAGCAAGTGAGGGAGTAAAGGTATAGAATTAGAAGAATGGATTAGACTAGAGAGTGGAATTAGGATCAAATTAGACTAGATTACAATTCCTCTCCTTCCTATTTGCTTGAGGTACCAACTATACCACAGTAATGTGGTCTGCAGATTGCAGCTGAGTGAAATTCTGCAGACTTGCATCTGTATGCATTGAATTGGCAGCCATGTGTTGTTGCACGAATCCTAATGGTCTTGTAATAAAAATCCAGAGCTAGATATCAGGGTAAATGATGAAAGATCAGAGAGACAAAGGACCAAGCCACAGTTACTTCTCACTTTGCCAATTCCATGAATCCTCTGACTGAATGCCCCTGAGTCCTCAGCCAAAAAGGCTCGAGTTTCCGTCTCACCATGCCTTACATTCCTTTCTCCACCTAGCCATATCACTTCTTGTCTCAACCTTCCTAGTGCTGGGATTAACGGCATGTGTGCTTTCCAAAGGCATGAAATCTCAAATGCTGGGATTAAAGGTGCGTGTCACCACTGCCTGGCTCTATTTATTTTAGACTAGATTTATCTTCTGTAGTCTAGGGTGGCCTTGAACTCACAGAGATCCACATGGATCGCTGCCTCCTGAGTGCTAGGATTAAAGGTGTGTGTCACCACTGCCTGACCTCTATGGCTGATTCTGTGGCTGGCTCTGTCCTCTGATCTTCAGGCAAGCTTTATTAGAGTACAACAAATTATCACCACAATGTGTCCTGCAGCTTCCTTGGCTCAACTGCAAGTCCATTGTAGGTCCTGAAGGCTGGTAGGGGAGCGGGTAGGTCACAGCTGCCTTTACCCAGGGAATCATTCTTCCCTGGCCTCACAGCCTGCCCAGAGCTACACCCCTGTGCCCTTCCCCAGGGAAGTGATAACCCTGGTTATACATTCAGATTGCTATTTCTGAGCACATCCCTAGCTTTAGAAGATTGAAGAATTTTCAGCAACTGGGCAACCAGGGGATTCTACACACATCTCCTTGAACTCCTGCCAGTCTGAAAGAAAAAGGGAGGGAAATCTCTGCAAATAGAGCAGCTTTTAGAAGTTTCTCTCCCTTTATCTTCAACCAGAACTGCCTAAAACCATTCTCTAGCTTCGATGCCATTGCTGTTTGGTGTGGTACTTCAAATATGAGAATGCCTCAGCAACTGCCTGTAGTTCTCTTGAATTAAAAAATGATAGCGCTCTTTTGTTAGGGCCTCTCTAGGAATGTGGTGAATTTATTTCCTGCGGGTTTTCTTTTGCCTTCTCTAGGCTGACCTTCCTCTGCGTGTATTTGGTGAGAAAGAACCTTTAAAATAATTGAGTAGAGAAAATTTGAAAGATGGCTCAGCAGTTAAGAGCACTGGCTGCTCTTGCAGAGGACCCAGGTTCAGTTCCCAGAACCCACATGGTAGCTCATAACCATCTGTAACTCTAGTTCCAGGGGACCTGACATCCTTTTCTGATCTCTGTGGGCACCAGGCATATACATGGTACACATACATACATACATGCAAAACATTCATACATATAAAACAAAAATAAAGGTTTTAAAATTAAAAACTAAAATGTTAAGTGGAGATATAGTTCACATATAAAGCTTATGTTTTTCAATGTTCGTTAAGTGATTTTTAGTATAGTCTCAAAGTTATGCAGTCACCACTATGACCTAATTCCAGAGCATTTTTGCCACCCCTAAAATAAACTCTGCAACCATTAGCAGTCATTCCTATTCCTGTTTTTCCCAACTACCATCCTACTTTCTGTCTCTCTACGTTTGCCTCCTCTAGATTTTTATGTAAGTGAACCAATAACACTGTGAGACACTTTGTGTCTGGCTTCTCTCACTTAACATAATGTTCTCAAGGTTCCATGCCTGTATCAGCATATAACTCCTTCAGTGATGAACAGTATTTCATTGTGTATATCAACTACCCTTTATTTAACCATTCATTACTTGATGGTCATTTTGGCTATTAGAAAAGTATTGCTATGAACATTCGGGCACACACTTTATATGGACATATGTTTTCAATTCTCTTGGATATTTACCTGGAAGTCTTTGTGGGTTGTATGGAAACCCTTTATTTAACATCTTCATGAATTGCCAGCTTATTTTTAAAAAAACAATTGATCTCAACAATTCTCGCTCCTATAAACCCTCCTCATACTTGCTAATTGGACTCCCAGAGATCCACCCGGGGCCAAGCCATGGATCTCTGCATCCAGATCCCTCAGTAGTTGGATGAGGTTTCTAGCACGACAATTAGGGTGTTTGGCCATCCCATCACCAGAGTAGGTCAGTTCGGGCTGTATATCGACCATTGCCAGCAGTCTGTTGTGGGGGTTTCTTTGTGGATTTCTGTGGGCCTCTCTAGCACTTTGCTTCTTCCTATTCTCATGTGGTCTTCATTTACCATGGTCTCCTATTCCTTGTTCTCCCTCTCTGTTGTTGATCCAAGCTCCCCCAAGCTCTCTTTCCCTCGACCCTCACCCTTCACTACCCCCCATCATGTCCAGGCTGTTCATGTAGATCTCTTCCATTTCTCTGTCATTGGGGGATCCATGTGTCTTTCTTGGGGTCCTGTTTTCCAGGTAGCCTCCCTGGTGATGTGAGTAGCGGTCCAGCCATCCTTGTTCCACATCTAGTATCCTCCTATGAGTGAGTACATACCATGTTTGTCTTTCTGAGTCTGGGTTACCTCACTCAGGATGATTTTTTCTAGATCCATCCATTTGTCTGCAAACCTCACGATGTCATTGTTTTTCTCTGCTGAGTAGTATTCCATTGTGTATATGTACCACATTTTGTTTATCCATAAAGCACAGGGACAACTAGCCAAACGAATGGAAACACATGAACTATGAACCAATGGCTGAGGGGTCACCAACTGGATCAGGCCCTCTGAATGGGTGAGACAGTTGATTGGCTTTATCTGTTTGGGAGGCATCTAGGCAGTGGGACTGGGTCCTGTGCTCATTGCATGAGTTGGCTGTTTGAAACCTGGGGCCTATGCAGGGTCGCTTGGCTCGGCCTGGGAGGAGGGGACTGGACCTACCTGGACTGAATCTACCAAGTTGATCTCAGTCCGCGGGGAGGCTTTGCCCTGGAGGAGGTGGGAATGTGGGGCAGGAGGGGGGAGAACAAGGGAATCCGTGGCTGATATGTAGAACTGAATTGTATTGCAAAATAAAAATAAAAAATTAAAAAAAAACAATTGAACTATTTTACACTTCCATCAGCAATGTATGTCGATTCCAATTTCCCTACAATCTCTCCAGCACTTGTTATTGTCCATATATTTTTATTAGAACCGTGTTGGTAGATGTGAATATATAGCTGTTTTCCTGGATCTATAGGCTCTGCATTTGCAGTCAACCAACTGTGGATCAAAGAATGTGGTCTAAAGACTCAGACCCAAGGACTGCTGTGTACTGGGCAAACACCATGACACTAAATCACACACACCCCCATTAAAAATGCACCTGTGGGTTGGGGATATGCCTCAGTGATAGAATGCTTGCCTAACACGTACACAGCTCCATGTCTAATCCTCTTCACTGAACACACACACACACACACACACACACACACACACACACACACACTCCTCCTCTATCCCAGGAATTATATTTAGAGGCTGGTTTTCTATTTTGTGGTTCTATTGGTGTGGCCAGTTCAGACACAGGAGTGGAACCATGTGGCCTTTGTCCTGCTATGATGGGCTTACTTTGCTTTAATAACATCTTTAATATTCATCTGTATTAAACCATGTGGCAGGACTTCCTTCTCATAGCTGAGTGAATATTCATCATTCCTTCTTCTCTTTCCTATTGTGGGGTCCTGGGATTTGAATTCAGGTCCTTGTGTGCTGTGGATATCATTCTGTATAAATAAAACACTGATTGGCCGGTGGCCAGGCAGGAAGTATAGGTGGGACAAGGAGAGAGGAGAATTCTGGGAAGTGGAAGGCTGAGTCAGAGACACTGCCAGCCTCCGCCATGACAAGCAGCATGTGAAGATGCCGGTAAGCCACAAGCCACATGGCAAGGTATAGATTTATAGAAATGGATTAATTTAAGATATAAGAACAGTTAGCAAGAAGCCTGGCACAGCCATACAGTTTGTAACCAATATAAGTCTCTGTGTTTACTTGGTTGGGTCTGAGCGGCTGTGGGACTGGCAGGTGAGAGAGATTTGTCCTGACTGTGGGCCAGGCAGGAAAACTCTAGCTACACTTGTGCTCACAAGCATGGGTTTTAACAACTGAACTATCTCCCCAGCTGTAGGTTTTTGCTTTTGATTTCTTCTTTGATCTACTAGTTATTCAAGTATCTGTGCTTTAGTTTACACACATTCGTCATTTTCCCAGATTCCTTTCAGTCCTTAAATTCTAGTTTCATTTCTTTGTGCTTGGGAAATACACGTGGTATGATTTCAATCTTCTTAGGTTTAGGACTTATTTTGTGGTCTGACATGATCTGTTCTGGGCAGCTTTCTGTGTACCTGAGAAGAATGCCCACTTTGTTTTTGGTGGAAGGAAAGTGTGTATCTGCTTATTGGGTAGGTATGTAATATTGCTTAGTTTACTTATTAATCTTCTGTCTGAATGTTCCATGTATTTTTGAGAGTGGGGTATTGGATCATTTTTTGGAAGTCTATTTCATTCAGTTCTGCCAATATTTTGCAGTTTGATTCATATATATGTGGATTCTCTGATGTTTGGTGCACATATATTCATATTTGCTATATGTTCCTGAGGATGGATCTTTATATAATTTTATAAAATTTTTTGTAGTTTTTTTACTTAAAGTCTATTTTGTCTGATACAAGTCTGGCCACCCCTATTCCTTATTGGTTATCATTTGCATGAAATCTCTTTTTCCATATTTTTACTTTCAGGTTATGTTTGTTTTAAAATCTATAGTGAATAGGCCAGTAAGATGGCTCAGCAGGTAAAGGTGATTGCCACTGAGACTGGTGACCTGTGTTTGACCTCTTTGACCCATATGGAGGATGGCTAGCTATCATATTTTTGGTTGGTGCTTTGAATAGACTACCAAACTCCATTCTGGCTCTGGTTACTTCTCAGATCTTTACCCGAATTTCATTAGCATGTAAATTTGAGTGTTAAACCTTTGCGGGACACTTTTAAGTGGTGGTAATAATCAGTTTCTGGATAGACATTCATTTTTAAAACTTGACTAAGTTTCCTTGTTTCTTCATATGTGTTGTCGTGCTGTGTTTGGATCTGCACATTAGAAAAAAAAAAACCCGCTCCCTCCAATAGTTGTTACAGAGTGGCTTTGTACAGGGGGAGACCCTTACCTATAACTTTGGTTTGAGATAACTGAGGCTTCTAAATCCTTGTGGAAGGAACATAACTCCTTTGCATTTATATGTATAATTTCTCAAGTGAATCCAGCTGGGGTTTTTTTTGAGAAGTTTGTAATCTCCTGCTCTCTCTGGTATCTCTCTGTAGCACTGTGTATTCATTCTCTGGTTCCAAAATAACATGCCACCCCATTCTTTGTCCTCAAGAGCTGCCAGATATTCAATGCATCCAATCAGTGTCCTTATTCACGCACGACAGACTCTCGACCTTTGAGAAGTGCTCTGAGAGTTTAGAGTGCAGGATACGTGTTCTGCTCTTCTTGTCTCCTGAAGGGAAGGATCTGTGCTTTTCCATCACTCTGAGCCATGATGGCCACAGCAAACGGTCCTGCTTCTTTCTCTTTCTCAGTTGCCCCCAAGGCATCTGATCCACTCAGTCCATGAGTGCTCTGTCTAGGAACAGATACAAATACGTGTTCCTCATAGCTCTCCAAAACTCTGGCCTCCTCCTGGATTCATACTGTTCTTTTCTTCCTCTTGGGGCAGAAATTGCCAGCGAGAGCACTGTATGGGTTTTGAGATTAGGGGTAGAGCCGATTCAGGTCAGGGAAGCATCTTTTCATTTCAGGGCAGCTGCCCTCTGCTTGGGGCTCACTTGGGGACTGAAACTCCTTCAGTGGATTCTGAAATTCCCATAAATGTATTTGGGTTTACACGCAATGCATAATTTTCATTGTACACATCTCATATTTCTATTGAATTTCTTCCTAAGTGTCTTAGTCACTTTGATGCTTGGAGATGATATATTTTCTTAATTTCAATTTTGGATCGTTTATTGCTTGCACATATAAATATAATCTTTTGTATATTGAACTTATATTTTATAACTATGGAACTTGCTTATTAATTCTAATCATTTTATTGTACACTCCTTATGATTTTTATATATGAGATGATATTATCAGTGAATAGAAATTGTTTTAATTCTTTCCCAGTCTTGACAGTGTCTTTTATTAGGGAATTGTTTTTATAGCTAGTCTTCTCCCACTAGCCTTATCCTTGTCAACTCTTGTTCCCGTTGCTACTTCTGATTCCTTCAGAACTTCTGTTCTTCCTCAGGATTACACAGCACAGCCAACAGTTAAACTTATAAACTTATTCACATCACAGACTTCATGATCCCTGACCACCCCACAGCAGGGAATGCCTTCCCAGTCTGTTTCTTTTCCTCATGCACCAATACCTGGACAACCTCCTGGACTTCAACTCTCTGCCCATGGTGGTGTTACGGACTGACCTGTGTTCTCCCCCAAATTCTTAGATGAAAGCCTTAACCTCCAGTGTGGCTATATTCAGAGACTGAACTTGTAGGAGTTGATTAAGGCTAAGTCAGGTCCTAAGAGTGGAATTCTAAATTTTATGAATAGGAAAAAGGAGAGGAATTTCTTTCTCTACAGGAGCACGTGCCCAGTAAACAAGCAAACAAATTTAGAAAATGAGAACACAATGAGAAGGCCGTTGTGTACAAGCCAGAAAGAGGAGCCACCTGGAGCCTAGCCCTGCTGGCCCGGGTCTTGCACTTTCTAGCTTCCAGAAGCATGAGCAAGCACATTTCTGTCGTCTGAATGGCCGGATCTGTGGTATTGTTAAGGCCGACCTGAGGTAATTAATCCAGTTATGCTCACACCCCTTCCACCTTCAATCACTCCAAGCCCTTCATTTCTTTCTTTAGAATGCCCTCAGCATTTTCTTCACTTTATTATGTGGAACAGTCCAACTCCCACGATCTCATGTACTCATATCTATGTATGTTCAAACAGCAGTTAATTTTTTTTTAAGATCCAAAAATTAAGCCTAAATAAAATTAGACTAGTGTAGTTTTGGATGGGTTTTTCACCTTTCCCCTAAAAATTTGTAGCTGCCGTCAGTTTGGTAAAAGATAATATGCCTCAATCCCATTACCAGCCCTCCCCCCCCGCCCCCATAGCACAGCTAAACAAACCCCTTGCATTTTTAGGAGACTTTTCTCTGATAAGCGTTTTTATCTGGGAAACCTGAACATCTTCAGGCCTTAAACTAGGTGCTCATACGCCATCCCCCCGACAACGCAAAGCAGACAGATGCCAGAGAGCGACTGTGAGTCTGCAGAACCCAGCAAGCCTTCCACAAGCCATGTGCGTGGGATTCGGGGGTGACCGATGTAGGAGCAGTGTCTGTTCTGAGGCCACAGGAAGTAAAAATGAAAGCCAATACTGAAAAAGTTCAGGGTTTAGATTTGTGGTTGCAGATGTAGCTCGTAGGCTAGAGCGCTTGCCGGGTATGTGAAAAGATATGGGTTTGTTCCCAGCACTCACGTAGATGTATAGCTGCATAGGCACACAGGTGTACACAGAGGCACAGATACACACACAAACATGCCCCCACTAGACTGAGGGTGGCCAAACCCCTAGCTCTGCTTCCTCTTTTCTCCTCCTCCTCCTCCTTATCCTCCTCCTCCTCCCCCTCCTCCTCCTCCTCTTCCTTATCCTCCTCCCCTTCCTCCTCCTTCTGTTTTTCAAGTTTCCCTGTGTAGCCTAGGCTGCCTTGAAACTTGCTCTGTAGACCAGGCTGTCCTCAAACTCAGAGATCTCCCTGTCTCTGCCTCCAGAGTGCTGGAATTAAAGGTGTGGGAGATTAAAGCTCTGCTTCTTGATAATGGCTTACTTGGATTTTATGACTAAGCCTTTGCTATAGTCCTATCCTTAATTCATACCCCATTCACTTTCTATATCTACACAATAGAGAATAAATTCAGCTGTGACGCTGTTGAGAATTCTTGTCATGTCACAATAGAAGTGTCTGTTAAAGAAAACACCGTTTGCACCACAGTGCCTTTATACGGGGGGCAGACTCCTTTTTAGGCTAGAAGTTTCTGTGTGGGGAAGGGTCTGTGCCTTTTAAAAATCTATTTCTGTGGTTTTTAAAACTGGACTTGGTACATAACACACATCTTTATAAAATATTTGTTACGTGAAGAGATGAATGCACTTTTTTAGACCCAATTAGGGAGTGACTCCTCAGGCTACAGTACAAAAAAATTTATTACAGAGTGTTTTGTGAGTTTCTCTGGGTGAAATCTTTCTCAAAGTCACTTGGGAGAATGTGCATGAAATATTGCCACGAGTTAAATTTCAGCAGCTAAAAAAAATATGCTTTGTTTGTTTGTTTATTTTTCACTCAGAATTTTGTTATATGTCTTAGGTCAACTTTGGATTCATAATCCTCTTGCCTTAGTCTCCTCAGTACTGAATTACTGCCACATCCAACTAAGACACTATAATTCAGAAACAATAATGCAGAGAGAAGGAAAGAAAAAATTATTAAGTAAGGTAAGAATTGGCTGGGTGCGGTGATGTCATACATCTATAATTCCAGGAGGTTGAGGCTGGAGGATCACTGCAACTTTGAGACGAGTCTGGTTTACATAGGGAATTCCAGGCCAGCCTGGGCTACATAGGGAGACACTGTGTCTGCAAAACAAAGCAAAGGAAACAAGAAAAATAAAATAAATGCCATTATTTGTGGAGAAGAGGAGTTTCTAATGAGTTAAATTAATAAAGAAATAAATGAGACAAAAGTTAAACACAAATGTTTCTGGGGGTCAGGGTGTGGGCCGGGTGTTCCAGGTGCTTATTTCAGAGGTTGAAATAAGGCTCACACAGATTTGTCAAATAGCAAAGGAGCTTCATTTGGAATGGAGCGGCAGCACAGATTAGAGAGGGACCTCCTGTCAAGGCTGGTAGTGGGCCACCTGAGTGAGGGTACCCAAGAGCCGCAGATTACAGCCCGGAGTCTTTTTATGGTGTCTAAAGATCAGAGGGCTGCTAGTAAGAAGCATCATTTGGGTGGTTCTCTATTTTGATTGAGAGTTAAGCTGCTAAACTATCCCGAATGCTTGCCTCCTGTAGAGAGGCTACAAAAGTCATTGGCAAACTTTTTCTCAAATGGTCAGACACCGAATATTTTAGGTTTTGTTGGAGCCATTTGACTTTCTAATAAAGGCGGGGAGAGCTGTCATAGATAATAAATGAACAAGTGGGTCTGGCTGTGTTCTGATAAAACTTTATTTATAAAACCAGGATGTAGTAGGATTATCCTGTGTGCCAATGCTGTTCTAGAACAATCTAGGGGACGATTAAAGATTGAAGCTGCGATATACCAGAATGTCTTTCTCCTGTGATCCGTGAAGCTTGACATCATTGCTTCAGTTTTAACATGGCAAGTTTAGAGATGAGAGAACAAAAAAGACTAGTAATGTTGTACTTCTAGGATAAGAAAAGACACTTCAATTGAATCGAAACTTTTTATATATACAGTAGAGAGGGCAGAAAATCTAAAGACTCCTTAGATAACTCTTGTTCTCAGAAGAATGGACTTCGATATCTATGTGAAAGAGGAGACATACAATCTGAGAGTTCACAGAATTTCACAACGGAGACACACCCTGCAAACATTGCATCCTGTCTGTCCCCTCAGCCCCTCTGGTGTCCTTCTTTAGACTACAGAGAAGCCTTAGTCTGCCCCCAAGAGATGAGATGCACTGAAATGAATATCACTCCTTGGAAGCCTAGAAATGCAGTCCGTTGTTCTTTAGAGAATATGTGACCTTTTATCTGACCTGGAAATCACCATCTTGTTCCTTAGAAAAAATTTCTGTCTATATGACTCCCCACTGGGGAAGAATGGAGAAAAAGGAACAGACTTTTAGTCTGATTTGTTTTTGGTTGCTGTGATAAAACATTCTGACCAAAAGCAACTTAGAGGAGGAAAAGGTTCATTTCATCTTACATTTTCAGATCACATCCATCATTGAGGGCATCAAGACTGGCGCTCAGGCAGGAACTGAAGAAGAAACCAGGAAGGAATTTCATTTACTGGCTCACTCTTTTGGGTTGTACTCAACCAACTTTCTTATACAACCCAGGACCACCTGCCAGGAAGTGTCACAGCCCACAGAGGGACGAACCCTTTTGTAACAATCAGTAATCAAGAAAATGCCCCACACATACTCACAGGCCAGTCGGATGGAGGCAACCCTTCACTTGAGTTTCCCCCTTCCCAGGTGACTCTAGGTTGTGTCAACTTGACAATAAAAACTAGCTAGCATAACTACTCCTTGCCAACTTCACAAACACAAACACATCACTATAAGTCGTAACTTTCCATTCTTTGTATGTGCCCAAGATTTCATGTTAATATCATAATAGGAAATACAATACAACTTTTAAAGCCCCCCAGTCTTTAAAAATCCCACTGCTTTGAAATTTCAATGTATCTTTAAAATATCCAGTTTTTTAACCTTGGGCTCCTGTAAAACAGAAAACTCAACAAACAAGCAAGCAAGCAACACCAAAACCAACCAACCAAACAAAAACTTAAATACATTCTTATTCCAAAAGGGAAGAAGTAGGGTACAGGAACAATCAAATTAAAGCAGTCCAAAATTCAGGAGTGGAAACCAAATCCTGGTAGCTCAGTGTCTAACACTCACGATCTTTTGGGATTGAAAGGACTTTGGGTGACCCTCTGTCTCCAGCTCTGCTGTCTGTAGCACACATAGCTTGTCTCTCAGGCTTGGGCCAGCTCCACTCTAGACCTACCACTGTCTTGGGCAGATGTTTCACGGTCCTGGCATCTCCAGTATTCTGAGTCTCCACTTCAACATTCACTAGTGGCCTCTGCTGGTCTGATCCTGCTACATTGGTGGCATGCCTCAGTTTCTTTCCTTGACCCCCTGAATCTTGCAAATTTTATGCTCCCAACAGCAGTATTACTTGCGAAACTCTTACAAATTACTGAGTTCAGCTGCCACCTTTAGATGCCTTGGTGTACCTTAGACCACAGCCTTTGTGGGCTGACCCTGACAAAACACTTCCTAGAAGACTTTGTGTCGATTGTGTTCATCTCTTGCTAATCACAGCTGATTCTTCAGCCTCAAATGACCAGCAACCATACTCTTAATCTAAAATATTTCATAAATGACCTGAGAGAGTCTTTGCTTACCTCTGGCAGTTCACAAACCATGGCTCAATTGTCTGCATGGCTATCTGCATAACTACCCATCAAACTCTGAATGCTCAATGGTTTCTCCAGGCCAAAGTTCCAGCAATTTCACAACTTAGCAGAGCGGCAGTCTTCCTTCCTTACAACTGCGTTCTATGGAATGGTCCTATGGACCTTCATAGGAAGTAGCAGAGAATAATTAGTTTTAGCCCTAATGAGTCAGTTCTGGTACGTTAATTTCCTAACCATAGGAGCCTTCAGTGTGATTGTTAAGTTGGGTGAGTCACTGAAGAAATATACCTTCAGACTGTTGTATAATTATCTCAGGAATTATACAGGCAATAAATGCATGATTGTTTTCTTTATGAAGACATTAAAGCAGAGATGTATAATTGGCACTTTAACGATCTACTGACAGCAAATTAGATATTAATGTGATTACAAAATGATAATTACTTTTGGCAAATAATTGGCATCACCTTTCAGTAGCCCCTTCCCATGATGTTGTTGTTGCCTGTGAGGAGGTGAATCAAATGGAGGCTGGAGGGAAGCTGTGGGAAAGAGTGAGTTAATTACCCAAACAAGCGGTTGATCTTTATGATCTCATCCAGTGAGTCTTTGGGGTTTAATAACAGTGCTAATAGACTATCTATCTTTTCCTGCATGATGCACAAATGATGTATAAACTTTTGTAATGTAATTGCCCCCCTTAAATCACTTCATTTTTGATAGCTGGTAGCTGCTCAGGAGATGAGATTGCTCTTCATAATCTCCCTTAGTTTAAGAAGGAAATCTTGCCTCAAAAGAAAGGTAGAGACAGAGAAGCAGTGTCTATACAGCCGCTGTATATCCAGTCAGGCATGCTCAACCATGCTTATATGCACAATCAACTTCATTAGTTTTTATTGTATTATTTCTTGATGTGCATACATCTATGTGTCTCTGTGTGGGCGTGTGCACATGTATGCCAGTGCCCATGGAGGTCAGAAGAGGACGTGAGATCCCCTGGAAGTAGAGCTGCAGGTGGTTGTGAGGGTCCTGCTGTGGGTGCTAGGAACCAAACTCCAGTGCTCAAAAGAGCAGCAAGCACTCTTGAACAGTGGGTCTTGGCTGCAGTCCCCCACAAATCAGCCCCCCACAATTAACTTTTAACCTCACATCTGTGTTTATGAAAACCATTTAAGAAGGCGGCTCCACACATAAATTTACAACTTTTTTTTTTTTCTTTTTTTATTAATTTATTTTGCAATACAATTCAGTTCTACATATCAGCCACGGATTCCCTTGTTCTCCCCACCCCCGTCCCCCTCACCTTCCCCCCAACCCCCCCCCCCCCCATTCCCATCTCCTCCAGGGCAAAGCCTTCCCCACAGACTGAGGTCAACCTGGTAGACTCAGTCCAGGTAGGTCTAGCCCCCTCCTCCCAGGCCGAGCCAAACAATCCTGCATAGGCCCCAGGTTTCAAACAGCCAACTCATGCAATGAGCACAAGATCTGGTCCCACTGCCTGGGTGCCTCCCAAACAGATCAAGTCAATCAACTGTCTCATCCATTCAGAGGGCCTGATCCAGTGGGGACCCCTCAGCCATTGGTTCATAGTTCATGTGTTTCCATTCATTTGGCTATTTGTCCCTGTGCTTTATCCAACCTTGGTCTCAACAATTCTCGCTCATATAAACCCTCCTCATTCTCGATAATTGGACTCCCAGAGATCCACCCGGGACCTAGTCATGGATTTCTGCATCCAGATCCCTCAGTAGTTGGATGAGGTTTCTAGCACAACAATTAGGGTGTTTGGCCATCCCATCACCAGAGTAGGTCAGTTCGGGCGGTCTCTCGACCACTGCCAGCAGTCTGTTGTGTGGGTATCTTTGTGGATTTCTGTGGGCCTCTCTAGCACTTTGCTTCTTCCTATTCTCATGTGGTCTTTATTTACCATGGTCTCCTATTCCTTGTTCTCCCTCTCTGTTGTTGATCCAGCTGGGATCTCCCGCTCCCCCAAGCTCTCTTTCCCTCAACCCTCGCCTTTCATTACCCCCACTCATGTCCAGGCTGTTCATGTAGATCTCCTTCCATTTCTCTGTCATTGGGTGATCCCTGTGTCTTTCTTGGGGTCCTGTTTTCCAGGTAGCCTCCCTGGTGATGTGAGTAGCAGACAAGTCATCCTTGTTTCATGTCTAGCAAGAATATATAAGGAATTCAAGAAATTAGACATCAAAATGCCCAACAGTCCAATTAAGAAATGGGCTATAGAACTAAACAGAGAATTCTCAACAGAGGAAACTCAAATGGCCGAAAGACATTTAAGGAACTGCTCAACATCCCTAATCATCAGGGAAATGCAAATCAAAACAACTCTGAGATACCACCTTACGCCTGTCAGAATGGCTAAGATCAAAAACACTGAAGACACCTTATGCTGGAGAGGATGTGGAGCTAGGGGAACTCTCCTCCACTGCTGGTGGGAATGCAAGCTTGTACAACCACTTTGGAAATCAATATGGCGCTTTCTTAGAAAATTGGGAATCAATCTCCCCCAAGATCCAGCTATACCACTCTTGGGCATATACCCAAGAAATGCTCAACCACACCATAAGAGCACTTGTTCAGTTATGTTCATATCAGCATTGTTTGTAATAGCCAGAACATGGAAACAACCCAGATGCCCTTCAACTGAAGAATGGATAAACAAAATGTGGTACATATACACAATGGAATACTACTCAGCAGAGAAAAACAATGGCATCATGAGGTTTGCAGACAAATGGATGGATCTAGAAAAAATCATCCTGAGTGAGGTAACCCAGACTCAGAAAGACAAACATGGTATGTACTCACTCATAGCAGGATACTAGACATAAATTTACAACTTTTTAAGGAAAAAGATTTCGGGTGATTCCCCATACTGAACTCAGGGCTTTGCACACACTTCACACAAATTCCTGAGACTCAACCAAAAAAATTAATGTAGCCTTTCGATATTTGATGAAGCATTTGAGCTGTTTTCTATAGGTTAAAAATGCTGATAAAAATCGATACTCTTACACTGTTTTGATTAAGTAGTCATACTTATCGATAGGTAAACTGTTGAGATTGGTGACTGAGACAGTGCACCATCAGCCAAATAGCTTACCCTCACCCTATCTGCTGTTCTATATCCTGTCTGTATTGAATTGTACCACACGCCTCCTGCTTGCTCCTGAAACTGAATAATAAGATTAAGCACCCCCCAGTAATGAGAGCAGACACTGTATTGACGGATTCCCGATTGCTCAGCTCTGCTTTTGAGTCTCCTTTCGTATGCAATGCGGTCTCTAAACAGACCTTTCTGAATTTTAATGTCTAGGACCAGACGCTTTATTGTGAGATAATGGAAAACACGGGCAGAGTGAGACCCCAGGTTGAGGCAACTTCACAGGAACCACAAATCATGTACTTGAAACAAACAAACAATAAACCTGTTTGGTGCCAGCGAGATGGTTCAGAAGTGACCGTTGGGTACAACCAGGGTCATTTACATCTGGAAATCTGGCTGCCGGTTCTCAGAGTTAGTGCTTAGCAGTTCTTTGTGTTTCTAAGTTCTTGGTTATAGGCTGAATATTTGACTCCAAAGATACATGCAACATGCATTCCCTTACTCATTTGTGCTTTCAATAATTACTTATTGAATATCTATGAGTTTAGATACTGTTACCTCCTGGGCCTATGGAAGTTGGCAAAGCAGACATAGTCTCCACCTTTGTGTGGAATAATAAGAAAAAAATAGTCCCATATTGCTCTTTTGGGAAGCAAACCCATTCAGAAGAAGTCTTTTAGTTTTTCTCTTCTCTGTCCCCCTTTGCCCACTCCTCCTTTCCACATTTTCCCGCAGGGTTCCAAAAGTTATTTTCATTGTGATTCAGGGCTGATAACATTTGGTTTATTAGATGATGCTGTTTGGAGAATATGCGATATAGTCCTGGGGACCAGCCATACATCTGTCGAGCTCATTTCTTTTTGATGGTTTTTAGTTGTCTGGATGTATTAAAAGTCCCTGACAAGGGCTGTTAATGTTCAAGAAGACACTTTACCTGTTCATTCTTCTCTTTTCTTTGTTGTGTGTGCACACACGTGTGTGGGGGAGGGTGCACTCGCCTGTGCGTGTGCATGGAGGCCAAAGTTCCACTCTGGATATTTTTTTCTATTGCTTTCACGGTACCTGGAGCTCGCAGTTTGGGTGAGCTTGGCGGGCCAGCAACCTCTGGGATCTGCTCTCTGTCCTCATAGCTCTGGAGTTTCAGGTTGGGCTGCAGTACCTGGCTGTCATCGCGAGTGCCAGAGATCTAAACGTGGATCCTCACTTCTGCACAGCAGACACTTTACCCTCTGATCCATCTCCTTGGTTCTTTCATTCATTTTTTTCATTAAGGAAGATTCCAGGGAATGACTTCAGTGAGTACTGTGGGCCAGATGGTTTCTATAGATACTGTACCATGTCTCATGGGTACTTTTGAGATGCCACTTACTCTCTTTTGGTAGGTGAAGAAACTGAGGCCGAGCAAGAGTTTGCTTCTTGTCTAGAGTTTCACAATGACATATGACAAAGCTGGGATTTGCACTTAAGACTACAAAAGGACAAAGCCTTTTCGCCCTCTTCCTTTCTTACTGTGTCTAGAGTCCTTAGGTGCCCTTTCTAATGACTGTTACTATCTGTAACTCATCTGGGCTCCCCTTGCCTTCTTTAAGTAGGGATGCAGACCGTGAATACTCCTCACCTACAAGGCAGGCTTTCACTACCCTTTTGTTTGTTATTTTTATGTTAGTTTAGTACTAAAAATACTAATATTCTAATACTCTCACATTGACCTAGTTCCAGTCATAGTACAAAAGTTAGCCACATCTTTCAACCAATTAAAAAAAAAAAAAAAAAAAAAAAAAAAAAAGGCCGGGCGGTGGTGGCGCACGCCTTTAATCCCAGCACTCGGGAGGCAGAGCCAGGCGGATCTCTGTGAGTTCGAGGCCAGCCTGGGCTACCAAGTGAGTTCCAGGAAAGGCGCAAAGCTACACAGAGAAACCCTGTCTCGAAAAACCAAAAAAAAAAAAAAAAAAAAGGACATTTTATTTCTTCCTTTTTTCCTCGACTAATAAGGGAGATAACCTGGTCATTAAAGTATATTAAGAACATGAAGTCTCTATAGATTCTATTTTCACATAGGATTAATAGATAGTCTTTGCATACAGAGAAAACAAGATGTGAAGGCAATGCCAAATTAATTTTGATTCACCCTGTAGCTGACGATTAGTTGCAAGAGTAATAAAGGCCACATTTCTAGGCTCATCACACAAAGCCAATCTTGTAACAGAGCGATTGCTCTGGTTGTACTGGTGGCATTGAAATCACCATGGCTTGGCATTTCTTAGAAGGTGGTTACAGGGCACTTGTAAATAAATATCACTGGCTACACATTATATTTTAGGAACCTTATTTGCTTACCACGAAAATGGAGGTTTTTGCTTGACTTTGAAGTCTGCTCAGCAAGAAAACTGCATTTCTAACCGAACAAAAGCTTTTAACTCTTAATAACTCTTGCCTTTGGTCGCTTTTAGGCCTCTTTGCAATAACTTCCCATAAGCCCCACATATAGCAAACCCTAGTGTCAGTAGATAGGGTTTGGTTTTTTTTTTTGTTTTTTTTTTTTTTTTTAGTTAGAATTAATTGCAAGGATTTAAGGGAGACAGCATGCATTTACTAGGTTCCCAAAATCTGGGGAGCTCAAGGTTATATGAATGCAACTGCTTATGGTCCTGATTACTAGCAATGGTGGTTTAAAGTCTGCATGCATATTGGACATGATGGCCCATTCCCATAATGCCAGCACTTGACTTGGAAGGTAGAGGCAGGAGGATCAGGAGTTTAAGGACAGGCTGGTTTGGGCTACATGAGACTCTTAAGGAAAGAAAAAAAAAAAAAGAATGCTGGAAGAAATCTACTAGAAAAGCTGTACCTGCTCTTAGATCAGTGGCATATCCGAAGTATTCATTTATTGACTCACTCTATTTCAGTAATAATTTATTGACTATTTGCTGTACATTCTTTTAGGAGAGAGAAAGGAACTAGATTGATCATGACCTTATTTGTTCTTAGAAACTTTTATAGAATTTATGGGAAATCTGTCTGGACCAGAAAGTGTGCTTTAAGGGAAGGTTCTTAAACACTGAGTTATTTTTAAATTTAATTTTTTTCTTTCATGTATTATCTTAGTTAGGATTTCTATTGCTGTGAAGAGACACCATGACCATGACAGCTCTTATAAAGGAAAACATTTAACTGGGCCTGGCTTACAGTTTCAGAGGTTTAGTCCATTATCATTATGGTGGTATGCAGGCAGATACGGTGCTGGAGAAAAAAACTGAGAGTTCTACATCTTGATCTGAAGGCAGTAGGAGACTGTGTTACTGGGTGTGACTTGAGCATATATGAGACTTCAAAGCCCACCTCTACAGTGACACCCTTCCTCCAACAAGGCCACACCTCCTAATAGTGCCACTCCCTATGGGCCAAACATTCAAACACATGAGTCTATGGGGGCCATACCTATTCAAACCACCACATGTATGGCTATGCTTTATGCATCTAGGTTTTATAGTATCTTATCTTTCAATGTTTATGAGATCTCTAGTGATGATCTTTTTTCATTCCTGACATTGTTTATATCTTTTCCTGAAGGAGTTTATCACCATTGTTTTTTTTAAATAAACCAACTGTTCTTTCAATGGTGTCCTCTATTATATACCTATTTTTTAAAATTAATATATACTTCTATCAATAGTATATACTTGGGCTCAGTGTTCTGTCTATTTTTTAATTTCTTATTGTACAACAGTTTCTTCCGAGGTTGCAACATTCCATCCTGCAGGGAAACTCTTTAAGCAGGGAGGTAAGCAACTCAAAATAGCTTCAGGAAGTCCCTGAAACTGACCAGCTTCACTAGGCACCTATCTCTCAGATAAGTCAAGCTGCAAAGAAGACTCAGAGACCAGACCAGCTGCCTGGAAGAAGCAGGAACCAGTTGAGCTGCTGGAAAGAGGTTTAGACCAGCTGAGTCACTTGGAGAGGACACTCTCCAACCTGGTGAGCTGCCTGCATGCTGTGTGGTGTGCTCTAGGTTCCCAACTTTGTGAGCTGTCACCTGTGCTGGGGTGGGCTTTGGTGATGCAGCTGTCTGTGAGACATTTCTGCTTTTGTAAATACTCTCTCACTCATATTCTCATAAGTAACCCCAATTAAACTCATTAGTTCATCAAACTGGACTTTGGTGGCATCCATACTTTGGTCTGTCTTGGGCGCCCTATCTGGGGTGAGTAGATGTGTGTGTTGTGTCTTCCTAGAAAAAGTTTTGTCATACATTTCTCAAAATGGTTACTTAGCCAACTGATTTTTAAGTCTTTCTTCATATTTATTGTGTATTTAGGATTAGACATTTCAGTATATTTGCATATACACTTACATTATATATATATATGTTATATATGTGTATATATATTTAATGACATAACTTCTTGACTTACTGATATTTATATGATCAATTCATAATATTAAAACATAAGGATTGCATTTTTCTATTTATCCAACTTACTACCACTGGGATGAAAAGAATCTACTCTGGTATGATTCTGATCTTTTAAAAAATTTTTGAAAATTCCTTCACAGATTCAAATATTACAGCTTTTGTAAATGTTCTGAGTCTTCTTAAAAAGAATATGTAGTCTGCAGTCATTAAGTGTAATGTCTCATATATATATATATATATATATATATATATATATATATATATATATATCATGGAAATCTTTTAATTATTTTTTTTTACATCTTTGTCCCTACTGACATTTTTTTTTTGAGTGCTGGGATTAAAGGCATGAGCCACTATGATGGCGGCCGTTACTCACTTCTGTGACTATCTGTTCTAGCTATGAGACAGGTATATTGAAGTTTCTTATTATAGTTGTGGATTTGAATATTTTAGGGGTTTTGTTTACACAGTCTCACTATGTAGCCCTATATGGCCTGGAGCTTGCTATGTAGACTAGACTGGCCTCAAACTTGTGGTGCTTCCCCATCTGCCTCCTGAGCGCTGGAATTACAGGGGTGCCACCATGTCCAGCTCTCAGTTCTGTCTCTTTTGCTCTGTATGTTTAGAAGCAATTTGGCATCGTTCTAAACTTAGCACAGAATCTGCTATTGATATTTTTATTGTTAGGTTCCTCAAGTCTAGTAATGTTCTTTTTTTTTTAAAGTCTTATTTATGCATTAGTCATATAGCTAATGTAGCCTGTTTGGGTTAGTATTTTCATCTCTTTACTACCTGTATAAATATATATATATTTTTATAGGTATGTATTTAAACACCCAGTGCAAAAATCTACTTTTAACCACAACTATCATGTTTGTTTACATAGAAAGAAACTGTTGATATATGTGGGCCTTCATCTACCATCTTACTATTTTCCATTTGTCTCACATAGTCTTTGTTCTTTTGAAAATCTCTTCTTTCTTTGCCTTTGGATTATTTTCTATGATCCCAAGTTCAACATTATCTTCCTGTTCTTCTATTATTTATCCTAAGGATTAGATTATGTATCCTGAAGTATCAAAGTCTAATATGTATTAGTATTTTCCCCTCATACTCAGTAAAGCGAAGCTCAGAATAGCATCCCTCAAAGTGTGATTCGTAGAACGAGCAGCTGTTCTACTCACTGTTTCCAGTTAATGATTTCAGAAGCTTGAAACAGAATTGAAATCAACTACATCACCAGGCATGCTGTTTATTTCAGCTGACATTTTCGCAAATCATACCGTGTGTGTGTGTGTGTGTGTGTGTGTGTGTGTGTGTGTGTGTGTGTGTGTGTTCAGCTCAAGATTTTATATATGCTAAGCATAGACTCTGCAATTGAGCTACACCCTCAGCCCAAATGATAACTTTCTAAATTAAGGATGTAGTGTATGGAATTAAATTTTGGAGCAAGCTTCTTATTTTGCTGTGGAGTGGTGTTTTGAGTAGCACCGCCTTAGAACACTGTGACCTGACTTAAACTAACGTCTAAAATCAGATGTGCTCCTCTGTCATACCCCATGATTCTGTTTTAAACCACAGAAGACATTATTGCTGTGTCTTTACACATTTAGTATATTGTATATTTACCTACATATAACCTTGTGTTGCTCATTCCTGTTTGTATCCCTAGGTTTTCATATGGACCATTTTCTTTCTGCTTAGAAATATTCTCAGGAGCTGAGGGGATGGCTCAACAGTAGCAGAACTTAGCATGCAAGAATGAGGACCTACATTTGGATCCCAGTGTCCCTATAAAAAAGCCTGGCATGGCTGCACGTATCTGTGACCCCAGCATTGGAATGGGGAGTGGGCAGAGGTAGGTAGGTCCTGGGAGCTTGCTGACCAGTCAGCTTAGCCCCAACAGTGAGCTTTAGGTTCAGTAAGAGACCTTATCTCAAGAGAATAGGGCAGAGAGCTCTAGAGGAAGACAGGTGTTCTCTAGACATGTGGCTTCTGCATGTGAATGCACAGGTGCAGAGTGCACACTCGTGGACCTGTTCACACACACCACATGCACGCACCCATCCCAAACACTTTTTTAGTACCTTTCCTTAATGTAAGATTTCTTGACAAACGGTATTCATCTGGAAACATTTATTTCCTGTAGCTTTAAAGGATAATTCCACTGAGTTTGCATTTTCTCTCAATACTTTTAAGAAAACAATCTGCTGTATTTTGGCTTCTTTGGTTTGTAAGCTGTGTGTATCTTAACTGTGCCTGGGAGAGAAGTCCTCTTCCAACTGTTATAAATGTCTCCTCTTGCTTTTCAGATGTCTTTACAATGATCTGCCTCTCATATTTTTCTTTCTTATATTGTACTTGGGGTTCAGTGGACTCATTAAGTCAGTTTCTAAGATATTTGGCTAACCTCTGACCTTTCTAAATTCTCATGCTTTGAGACAGTGACTTTCATAAATAATAGGTCATTTCACCAGGCTTTGTCTATCTCTCATGCTCTGTTCTGAATTTTTATTCTTTTTCTCTGGGCTTCAGTTTAGTTACAACAGTATTTAGAGTTTTGGCTTCTAATTCACTAATTTCTTCTTCTTTCCCTTTCAGTTTGCTATGAAAGCTCTTTACTCAGATCTTAATTTTGGATATAACACCTTCATCCCTATTTCGTTTGATTCTTTTTAAGCTTTTTAGATTTCACCAAAATTCTTATTTTTTTCATTTTTATTCCCTTGATCATATTTAATTAAAATCTGCTATGCAGATCCTATACATGTCTATTTGTATTGTTTGTTATTTCCCTTAGATTTTGATCATTACTTTCTGTGTCTTAAAAGTCTAGTTATTTTAGAGTGTGTTTTAGACACTATATATGAAAAATTGTAGTGAAGACTTAAGGCCTCAGATACTTTCACCTCTCCTTATGGGAAGAATGTATTTGATTCTGGAAACTGCTAGGGGATACTTAATTCCTCATGACCCCACTTTAGTCAGGAGTTGAGAAGATTTGAACTTCAATCTCTGTATGAAGATGTCCTTTTTCCTTTCACCTTTCTTTGAGGATGTAGAACCTCAGGGTCTGTGGCAGTTGGTTTCATCTTTCCATTTAACTGGGCCACTGTAGCTAAACATTATATTGTGCCAATATTAGTTTAAATGTTACTATGTGCCTTCCTGGAGTTTGTTTATCTTTAGGTGAGAGTAACATTCAAGTCAATAAATTGTAAGTAAAGCAGATTGCCTTTAGTCAGGAATTGGAAAAAAGGTGTCACTGATGTGCTACACATAGTGTCTCCCTGCTTTCTAGGAAAGAGCTCTTTAATAGATGCTTCCCTGCGCGATCATGCACTTATGGTGAATTTGGAACACACTGGGTCAGAGAAAAGACTGAGGTCTCCAGATTGCCTTTAGATAATCGATTCTTCTCTAGATTTATATCTTGCTGATTTTCCCTGAAGATTCTGGCTTTGCCCATCAAATTCGTGTGTGTGTGTGTGTGTGTGTGTGTGTGTGTGTGTGTGTGTGTGTGTGTGTCCTATTGATTATTTTCCTCTGAAGAACCCTAACATAAGACCCCAAAACACAACAGGATTTACAGGGGCCCCTTTTCTTAGCAGGCTCAAAACTCTAACTTCTGTTGCCCTGAAAGTTCATTGAAAACTCTGCTCAGTTTCTTGGCCTCTTGGCCATATCTATATAAATTGGAAATTTATTTTCCCTAGAGGAAAAATGACCCCAGGCACCAGGCTCATATTCATTTCCTTCTCTTTTGGGGTTTTGGTTCTCATACTGATTCCCTGCCATGCTAGTTTCTGGTGCTGTCAAGTAGATTTTGAGCTATTTTCTTAGCTTTCTGAGTTGTTCTCCATGAGATACTTGATCTGGCTTATCTACTCTGTCATTTCCAGAGTGCTTTCCTGTGACGAATGTCTGTCCTTCTTGAAGAAAATCTAGGCAGGAAATCAAAAGAAGAACTCAGGTTTGCTTTTAATAACTTCATACCTAAGGTGAGACAGCAGGAAAGAGGTGGGATACATTAGTAGAAAACTCAGAAAACAAATCTCAGCAGGGGGGACCTGGCATTATCTAGTATATATCTAGTATATAGATAACATTTAAAGTGATAGAAATTAATGAGATAGCTTAAAGAGAAAGTCTAAACAAAGGTGTGTGTGTGTGTGTGTGTGTGTGTGTGTGTGTGTGTGTGTGTGTGTGCATTAGGACCCCATTGCAGGAGAGCACATTAGTTAGAGGAGGAAGTTTGAGTGACATGTTGGAGGTGTTTACCAGGTGAGAATATGGAATCATACGAGCAAAGAAAAAAGAGCATTTAAAGGAGTAGAGGCTGGTCACAGTGATTGATGTGAGGACAAGTGTTACAAAATGGGCTTAAAAAGTTTCTGAGTAGTGAAGTCTCATGAATGTACCAAGGCACTTGATAAATGGCCATACTTCGCAGCTGAGTGGGTGGACAGCCACAGCAAGAGTGATTCAGGGATGTGGGAGGCCTGCCCAGCAGCAATCACCTCGGTGCCTTTCAGTCTCTAATCTGATAATGAGTTCCATGCCACGTCCACCTGAAAGACGCATTTGAAACCTTTGCTCTGTCCTTTTGGCAAACGATTTGGGTAATGCCTGTCAAGAGCATAGAAAGATAGCGCTGTCCCTACTTTGTCCCAATCTTCTCAGCTCTTTGGGGGAAGGAAACGTGTACTTCTTCAAACTTGCACGCAGCTGCAATCTGGAGGTGAGCTTTCATTGTCCACCCACGCAGAACTCAGTTGGATTCCTCACCACAGGCAGGAGGCAGTGGGAACGCACATTTCTCATCCTAAATTGAAGGCTCTTCCATGACAAGCTTTTACTGTTTCGAAATTTCAGTGCAGTTTTTAAAAAATAGGTTTTGGTCCAGAGGAATGTTAAAGCTAAAGCAAAACCCAATGTTTCTACTTGACAATGTTTCAGGAAAGTCCAGGGTCAGGGACTGAAAAGAGGAGTCAGGAATAGGCTGCACACATGGACTCTTCATTTCCGAGGAAGGGTTAAAGAGTGCTTGCCTCCCTGTGGGAGCGTGTTTGTGTGTTTAGGGTGAGTTTGACAACGGGGACATGCTTGCAGCCGTTTCAACAATGGTGAAAAGAGGCAAATGGGTAGAAAGAAAAGCAGTGAGCCCCAAACCCATTTCCCTGTGGGTAAGCCTGGAGTGAAATAGGTCCTTCTCCAAGCCTATAGACTTGGAACCGTGTGTAAAATGAATTTACTTACTTCTTTAATTTATCCGGTTCCTACCTGATGAGGCAAGAAGAGCCCATGAGTTAGGCATAAATTATAACAAACTGGTTCGTTTAAAGAGAACGCTTTAGAATATATACCATTCTGCTACTTTGGGGAAAGCTATTTGGACATAGTTTAAGGCACCATTAAATACGATCTTTAATCAGTGCAATCTCAGCCAAGCTGTCTAACACTGCTTATTTGGCGACTCTTGATGGTTATTAAAAAGGCTCTATTTATATATGGTAATACCTTCATGAAGGAGATTAAATAATTTGTTGAGTTATTGGAGAGAGAGTACAATCCTGAAATATGTTCGTTCTGGGTGTTGAGTCATTTAATCTCTCTGATTTTGATCCTTAAATTAAAATTAGGAGCAACAGAAGGCTTGTCCTGCCTGCACCACGGCATCATGAAGAAAATCAAGCAGGAGAATGCATGGAAGGCTCTTCTAGATCAATGTAGGACTTGGCTTATTACACTGTATTTAAAACTTTTCTGGAAGCCATGACAAAAGCTTTACCTCTGGTCAATCACCAGTGTGGGGAAGGCTCTCTGTACATTAGAACAATGTCCAGAACCCAGAACTACTCAGAACTAGTGCAGACTCTGAGAAATTCTCAGAAGACTAGTATAAGTTCCAAGGAAAATAACTGTGGGCTCCAAATGCGAAGGTTTTAAGAGTAGCCATTTTGACATTATAGAAAGAAAAATACATTTCCTTTGGCCGGTGATGGCTTATAGTAGACAATTCTGCCCACACCAAATCTATGTAGGGAAGAGAGAGGGGTTCAGAGAAGGAAAAGTAAAGAGGAGGGATGAAAAGAGGAGGTGGGGAATGGGAAGAAGGAGGAAGAGGAAGAGTAAAGATGAAAAGGAAGAAGAAGAGATTGTTGAAAAATGAGAACACAAAGGAACACTAGAAAGTACTAATGTGTCAGACCCCCACCCCCCACCCCACCCCCGGTCAGTAGAGTAAAGGTTCTCTGTTTCGAAGAGTTTGGAGATATTTTGGTCCACAGATGGTGCTGTGCCCTGGGCACCAGACCCCCAAAGAGACCACCATAGACACGAACTCATGGAAATGCAAAAGTAAGGTTTATTTCAATTCAAGCTGTGGCAGGGACCTCTGTTGAGCACCCCAACATAGCAGAGGCTAGAGGAGGTGCCCGCCCCTCTGCAAGCTCAGTTTTTAAAGGCAAAAACCACAAGGTTACATCATTTAGGGGTGCGAGTACGGGTACAATTCTGATTGGCTCAAGTTTTAGGGGCTTTTCAGAATTTCTGTGTTATCTGACTTTGTAGTTTTAACCGGTTGTTTGTTAAACTTTATAGACTACCTCCAGCATTGGGGCGTTCTGTGGTTAATCAATTCCTACCAGATAGTCCTTCAAACATCTTGACTTTGTACTTTGACCATCTCTGGCATTGGGGCATTCAATGGTTAATCACTTGCTACCAGATAGTCCTTCAAACATCCTGACTTTGTCCTTTGACCTATGTCAGCAGCTCTGAGAATTTTGAAACTCAGGCCTGTTTCAAGCTGGGGTGAGGGGCTTGCTTGAAATGGGGGTGCTTTGGTTCTTTAATGGTAAGTTTCCCATTTGGCGCTGACACAGATCATGTTCCTCAGTCACTGCTGTCTTCCTGCTCAGTTGCGATATCAGCTCCTCAAGACAAAGAGCCATCTCAAAGCTGAAATGTGAAGAAGCTAACCTCAAGGCCATGAGACACAGTGTGTGAGAGACACCACACTTCAGTCGTTTATCAGCTACTCCTGCTTGATGAGGTGATCAGGGCCGGCAGGTCAGGCACAGGGCTTTGAGGAATCTACCTAGAAGGTTCTAAGTGCCTGCTGTAAGGCGATTAGAATCGGCACACACACAACGGCTCTTATTCATCCGCCCTATTATGGTCCAAATCTAAAATGTTCTCCTTGCCAACCATGGTTCATTTTGAGTACATGTTTCCCTGCTGCTGTTACTATTTTGGGAGGCTCTGGGATCTTTAGGAGGTGGAACCTAGCTGGAAGAAGTAGGTAACCAGGGGGAGGCCTTTCAAAGCCACATACAAACTGTACCTTGGTTCTGGCCTGCCTGTTTCCTGGTACACCACTGTGTGAAATCTCTTGTACTTGCCCCTGCTAGTACAGACAGAGAGTCTCTGCCCTCCCTTCTCTCCTATGATGGACTGAAACCCTTCTGAAACGGAGGCAGAATTAATCTTTCCTCATGTAAATTATTTTTTCTGGGTATTCTGGTCACAGCAATGCAAAGGGAATGAGTACACTCCCCGAACCACAGTCAGAAAACTATCCTACAGGGACGTAAATACTATCGAGTTCATGCTATGAGCCAGCACTGAAATTCACATCCTTTTTCCAGGTGGAAACTCAAGACCTTATCGGCTTGGAGCTACTTTACCAGAGTTTCATTCCTGAGAATGTTGGGTAAAGCTGTTGGAGATTAAATCAGCAGATATTGGCTCAGGACTTCAAGGTGAGGACATTACTTTCTTGAGGCTGCTACAAACACTGAGTGGTCTTAGCAGCAGTTTAGTGGTAATGCCTCACAGTATGGAAGGCTGGAAACCTAACATAAAGGTGTTGACAGGGCTTTTTCCCTCAGAAGGCAGAGAATCTGTTTTGTGCCTACCCTCTAGTATCTGGTGGCTTGCTGGCATTTAAAAAAAAAAAACACCACTTCCTAGCTTGCAAAGCACTCATCACTCTAAGTTCATGTGGTATTTTCCCTTTGTGCATGTATGTATGTCACTTTGCGTTTCCTCTTTTCTGACGGACACTATTGCCTTGGATTAGGACCCGTTTTAATGATGCCATGTTAACTTGATCATATCATCTTCAAAGACTTATTTTCAAATAAAGTCATAGTCTGCAATACTAAGGGTTATGACTTCAACATAATTTAACTTATAGGGAAATTCAGTTTTTCTCAAGTGTCTGGGCTCTGGCTTTGGAGCTATAATCTCATAATTTTCTTAATGACATTACATCTAGCACTGGAGTTGACCTCTCAGGACATTTCCAGTAATAGACCATGCATATGAATTCTATATTTATTGTGTGAAATATGTCTTACTGTGGTTTAGAGACTGGGGAGTGGCCAGCAAGAGGCAATGCCCTGTTTCAGAGAATGAGTCTTGTGAAACTGAGAGTGAGATTGTGCCATGCTCTTACTACAGGAATGGATCCAGGCCACTCCAGGCTGATCAATTGGCAGATGCCCTAGGATGAGGTTTTTCTACAGACCATGTGGCTGTAGGCATCAGGAAATGCCAGGAAACAGCCATGTTCTCTACCTCTGGGCAGAGCGCAAAAGCATGTGAGGTGGACAGAGCTCTTTCACAATTGCCAAGAACTCTGCTTCCCATGGGAGGAAAATCAGTTAAATTTGTCTTTGGTGCTCTCCACTTTTTCTTCACAGTTCCTCTGTGCTATTGTGGTACAGTCCTTTCCAATTCCCTCAAACACCTGGGACTGAGCTCTGTCCTTCTTCTTGTGAAAGAAATTCTGTTCTTTTCTTTTTGTTTTGTTTTTCAAGACAGGGTTTCTCTGTGTAGCCTTGGTTGTCCTGAAACTCACTCTGTAGACCAGGCTGGCCTGGAACTCAGAGATCCGCCTGCCTCTGCCTCCCGAGTGCTGGGATTAAGGGTGTGCACCACCACTGCCTGGTGAAAGTAATTCTTAATGAAAGATCTAAAATATATAGATTCACATTTAGGTCAAGATGGCTGCTATGTGTTTAGAGTGGCTTCTGTCTTTAATGTAGCACAGATGATTAACAAGGCCTTTTATTGGAGGAGCAAAGTTCTAAGGCTGTAAGATGGGTCCTTCGGGTCCTTCAGACATCTCTTTTATTAACTAATCAGCCCCTAAATTAAAATTAATTCATCCTCTACAATTGTCAGTGATCCAGAGATGTGCTGATCACGTTAGCAGTTTTTCTTTAGTTCTAGGAAGAGGTAAGATAAAAAGTTATGAGTATATAATCTGAACTTGTCTGCAGTGCCCAGCCCACCTGCCTTTGTGCTGTTCGGCTGCATCTGTCTAGGATCTGACAGGACAGGACTTGCTATATGGTCATTATTCAACCCCTTTTCTTAGTTGGCTTGGAGATATAAACACCAATTCTGTTTATTCTTGGGTGTTTCCTTTCCGCCATGATCTCCATGACCATGCCCAGTAATGCTGAACCACTGTAAGAGAAGGGTTCCCTTCTTTTAAGAGTGAAATCCCCATTTCCTCTTGATGGCCCTCTGTCTCCCTCAGCCTTTTGACTAAATCAAAGAGGAGGGGAGTACAGAGCTTGACACAGGTTAGGAGCCTGGTAGAGTTGCTGAAGATGGCCCTGGCTGAACTTTTTGTGGATGTCTCAACTCTCATCTGTCCATCATGGTTCAGAGACATAGCTGATAGCCCCGAAGGTGGTTATCAGCTACCAGGAGATCTCCATGGCAGAGAGCTGACCCATCATCCCATACTTCACAGTATCTTCAGGGGAACAGGCAGGACTATATGAGAGACTCATCACTAAACCAGAAAATCCTGGCTTGGTTTTCTCTTTTCCTCTGGCAGTTAACCTCACATCTGGACAGACCACATTGGCAAGTGTTGGATATGGGCAACAGGACCAGCAGATAATAAATAATGCAATGAAAAAAATACATCCCAGTAAGCCCAAGTGATGTGAATGGAGAGTTCTTTGTAAGTATCACATGTTTACAGACACTTAGTACTTTATATTATCATCACAGAGGCTAATTTATTCTGGTTTAAAAATTATTTTATGTGGAAAGTATGGTTGGGGAGCTAGGAGTTCTTGGGAGACCAATCCAAGAATCACATCTAGCTAGCTTCTCCTGGATAAACCATTTTTAACTTGATTTTCAGTTCATTGACTTTCTTTGGCCTTACCAGCAGGTGTCATTACATGGGTTGAGAACTCTCACAGAGAACGGAAAGATGAAGACTCAATTCTTTGAAAATAAGTTTTATGTTCTCAGTAGACACCCTAAGGCATTAAATTCTCATTTGGTTAGGTGAATTCTTTCAGGGCCATGCTGAAATTTGTTAATGGCTTGTTGCCTGCCCACCCACACTCTTTCATTTGGTGTATAATGATGCTTAATTAATTTTTGAATTAGAAATGTAAATACACCAACCCTTCCCAACATCATAACCTCTCGTTCTAAAAACATGTCTAAAAATGCAGTCTCTCAAGTCAGGGAAATGGCTCACTTGGTAAAGTGCTTGCTACAACATGAAGACCCGAGGTTAGTCTCCAGCACCACACAGGAGCAAGGCAGGGATTCCTGAGGATCAGTGAGCTCCAGATTCAGCGAAACTCTGCCTCAAAAAATATGGAGAGTGATTGAAGAAGACACTCAATATGACTTCTGTCCTCCACATACATGGGAACAAATGAACGCATGCACCCCCACCCCCACCCCAAGTACCTTCCTATTATTAACACATTTTCCAGATTCTGTCCATTAAAGGCAGCCAAAGCCAATAATTTCTCATATGCATGTTCAGTCATCTACTAAGATTAAATAGTAAGTCAGTCACCCATCCATCATCTGTTTATATCCATACCAACCCACCATCTATCTATTATTATATCTATCATTAACCTAATTCTTTGTAATGGCTATACAACATTTATTTTATGAATATTTCATGACTTAGGGCGCTGTTGATATTTGCATGTTTTGCCTGAAGTGATTTCTGAGATGCGTGTGGGAGAGGATGCAACAATTCTGGATTTTATTTTGATACTAGGGCATAACCTTCTAGATTGTGGGGACAACAATGGGGCTATTGCAAAAGCTGGGTGGGAAGAGGAGAGAACTGTCGCCAGAGAACAGGTGTCTCATGGGAAACTGGGTGACATATTGCTACAGGACATGATTTCATTCTTTTCTCTACTTTCTTAGGAAATTCTAAGCAAAACAGACACCATTGACAAATGCATTAGATGCTTACTTACTATTCAGCAGAAATTATTGTATATTTTCTATATATACTGGTTTAGGGTGACAGCAGTGGACAGAACAATGCCCTTGCTATAATGCCACTTGCATTCATGGGAGGGGATAGAGTTAAAATCTAGGGCACAAATAACTTTTCTGAAGACAACTAAATCAGGGCACGGGGCTTGGGAGAAATGGAGGCTGTTTTAGTCGCTTTCTGGAGAGGGGAACAGATGATGATGCCTCATTGCTAGGTGGGTTCCGCGTGAGCACTGGGGCCACCTGCCAGTCCCTGCCAGTCCCTCATGTACTCCTATTCACATTTACACACTGGGAAGCCCCACTGCTCTCCCCATAGCCAAGAATAAAGGCCTATCTTCTTCCCAGGCATTTGCTGGAACTCCTTGGGAGAGGATAAAGATATGAACATAGATACAACCTGAATAAGGGGAAGGTTGCCTTAGGGAAAATGTGAATATTCTACCAGTAGATTAATTCAGCACCCCTGAATTACCATAGGGTTTCTCATCATTCACTGTTTAGCAGGGGGCAGGGAAAATTATTCATTATTAAACATGAGCTGAAATGAAAACGCCACACTTTGTAAAACATGCAAGGTTACCTACTATGGTAACTGCTTGTGGAGTTTTAATGTGTCTGCAGCATGGCTAATTAATTTGCTCTGAGCTTCACTGGAATTCTTATTTGAAATGATTGTCTTGGTAACTGAAATGCATCATAGAGAGCAGGAACATTAGAAATGCCATTTAGGGGCTGCTGTAACAATCTGAGCCCTTTCCAGGGCTTCCCCAGCCTGCAGCAGTCAGTACTACCCTCGCCCCCGTCTAGTTATACCAGCATTGTAGGGTGGGCACTGTTTGCTAGAGGTTGCACAGCTTTGACTACAGTATGGTGTTGTGGGTTAGCTTATGTGATCTCAAGTCAGACCTGTATAGGATCTCACATTAACTAGCAGCCACTTACTCTGTGACCTCAGGCATTTAATGGCATTGTTCCCTTCCCTGTAAACTTTGAATGATTTTAGTACCAGAAATACTGCAAAAGGTAGGTACAGCAGGTGCACTTTCAAAGTTCATGTCACTAAGTGAATCCTCTGCTTTCTTCTCTGTCCTCCCCACTTCTTCTCTTCATTTTAAATCACCATTATCAACACTCCTCTTTCTCCTTTGTGCTTGTTTTTAGGCATGCAATTTGTGTGTTGAGATTTGAAATACTGTGTCCAAACTGGGCAAAGAATAAAGGACAATATTGACATAACCATCTTCTAAGGCCTCAAAGAAGCAAGAAGCTGGGTGACCTGAGCCCTAGTTGGGGCTTTGCTGTGGCCATTTGACTAGAGTAAGCCCTTTCACTGGCCTCCACTCTCCTCCTTGGTAGGACAGAGAGGAAGAAATCAGTATCTCTCAGGTTCCATCCCATTCTCAAAGAAGTAGAGTCTAAATAAATGACGACAGTTAGATAAATTAGGGTGTGTTTGTCAGAGAATAGGAAAGAAATGATTAACAGTTCCTTAATCAAGTTGGATAGACTTGGAAAAATTAAAGAAATCTTAGCAAATGGTATCTAGCATTATCTATGAAAGATTTTGCAACCAAGCTGGAGTAGTTTGTCTTTGTATCTTCTAAATTGAGCTCATTTACTAATACACTTATGTGTATATAGTGCCCTTAACAACACTGGGACATTTTCCAAGGTCAAAGTGGTATCTTGTAAATCTTTGTATCTCCTGGATTAATAGCTTGCTATTTTGCTAAATGAGTATCTGTCAATGTAAGTGAAAAATAAGAAAACAATACAGGGTCCTGGGTAATCATCGTATTATCCACTACTATACCACCTCTATGTCTTTGGTCTACCAGCAACTTATAAATTAGTACATTGTTCAGACTTCTATTTTAGTCTAATGGTTTGCATATATAATTCCTTGGAAGCTCTTAATGTATCACAATTGTTATTAAATAACAATTAACCTTGTGAACAAAGGAGAAGTCACAAGCATTATTTATTACTTTGCCAGTTTCAATAAAGATCTACTGTGCTAATAGTTTTTCATGGAGACAGCTGCCATCAGTTAAATAAAAACATCATTAAGTGGCAACTGTAAGTATCAATAGCGGGAGAAGCTACTGGTTTTCTGCTTGTTGAGAGGCATTAACTGGTTTATGAGTGTCCATTCTGATAGCTTTCTGTTGTATGGTGGTATTTTATGGCTGTCTGTTAAACACATCCACACCCACAAATGTTTATTGAATCTTACTGTTGAAGGGCATGTTAACAACCTTTTACCAAGTGTTTCTCAAATTGTGGCCAAAGATCTCTTAGGAGTTTCTGTGAGTTTTTAAAGGGACTTTCTAAACGTTGGAAAGTCTGTGACAGAGGAGAATTTTCTGCATGAAACAGTAGGACCTTTTGACTTAATTTTTGACTTAGCTCTCTTAATTCAGAGTTCATTTTGGTACAGTCTTTGTAAGGTGGCATGCCACAGCTGTACAAATCAATCTTATAAAGTCATAACACCCAGGTACGTATCAGCAATAATATGTAATGGCTACTGTTTATTTTATAAAACCTTTTTCATACCATATATTAGGATCAAGTTTTTCCCTCCTTACCGCTTCCCAGATCGGTTTTGGGGAGCAACCAGTAGTTTTGGCAATAGTCTGAGATGTTTAGGGGTGTTCATGAGCGCCTGTGGTCAATGATTCAACTAGATGTAACCAATTCCTAGAACTGGATATTTCACTTGGTGGTGAATATATCTCATTGGGACACTGTCTTCTCTATTATTTGGTGACTTCTTTTAAGTTCTTTCATATATGCAGATATTTTAGGCAACTTCTCCAGTTCTGCAGTTTCCAATGGTCCTTCAAATGGCCCTTGGTGTTAGTTGTCCCTCCCTGTAATCTCTTCCTTCCTCCTCCCCATTTAATATTCCCATTCCAGTATTCCCCTTATGTCTTCATAACTGTATATATCGATTACTGTTCCTTGGGAGATCTTCCCCTCCTCCCTCCTCCCTTACTCCATATCTAACGTCTATGATTACACAGATTGTAGTTCACCTATCAAAGGTTTAAAAACTAACATTCACATATAAAAGAAAACATACAATATTTGTCCTTGTGGGTCTGGATTATCTCACTAGGGATGATTTTTTTTCTAGCTCCATTCATTTTAACTGTGCATTTCATAATTCCATTTTGAAACAGCTGAATAATATTCCATCATGTAAATGTACAACACTTTCATTATCCATTCATCAGTTGATAAACATTTAGCTATTTCCAATTTCTGGCTGTTATGAATAGAGCAGTAATGAATATGAATGAGTAAGTATCTCTATACTAGGATGTAGAATCCTTTCGGTATAGATCTAAGAGTGGTAGAGCTGGTCTTGAGGTAGAGCTATTCCCAGCTTTCTGAGGAACCATCACACTGATTTCCATGGTGCCCATACAAGTTTTCACTCCCACCATCAATAAGTGTTCCCCTTCCCCCAAATACTTGTCAGCATGAGCTGTCATTGGTTTTATTGATCTTGGCCATTATGACTAGTATACAATAAAATCTCAAAATAGTTTTATTTTGCATTTCCCTGGTGACGAAGGATGTTGAATACTTCTTAAAGTGTTTCTTAGCCATTTATGATACATCTTTTGAGAACTCTCTGCTTACTTCTGTACCCCATTTTTAATTGGGTTATGTGTTTTCTTGATGCCCAGATTTTGTTCTTGCTCTTTATATATTCTAGACACTAACCCTCTATCAGTATTACTGATTTTCTTAAAGAATCAACTCGCAGTTTCATTGATTCCTTGTATTTTGTTTGTTTGTTTTTATTTAATTGATGTCAGCTCTGAGTTGATTACTTCTTGATGTCTACTCTTTTTGGATGTCATTTCTTCTTGTTATCCTAGAGCTTTCAAGTGTGCCACTAGGTTGCTAATGTGAGATACCCCCAATTTTTTTCATGTAGGTACTTAGTGCTATGAACTTGTCTCTTAGAACTTCCTTCATTGTGTCCTGTAGTTGTTGTTACTGTTTTTTTTTTTTTTTAACTCTTCTGCTCTTTGGGGAGCCCAACACCCAGCTCCCAAAAAAATCACACAGTATCTTATTCTTACTTATGAATAGCTGACCTTAGCTTGGCTTATTTCTAGCCAGCTTTTCTTAAATTATCCAATCTATCTTTTGCCTCTGGGATTTTACCTTTCTACATACCTTTCTTTACTTCTTACTCTGTGGCTTGCTATGTAGCAGGGTGTCTGCCCCCTGGTGTCCTCTCTCCTTCTCTTTTTCTCACTTGTTCTTTGATCTTTTCTTCCCAGATTTCTCTTTCTATTTATTCTCTCTGCCGGGCAGCCCCGCCTATCCTTTCTCCCGCCTAGCTATTGGCCATTCAGCTCTTTATTAGACCAATCAGGTGTTTTAGACAGGCAAAGTAACACAGCTTCACAGATTTAAACAAATGCAACATAACAGAATGCAACACATCTTTGCATCATTAAACAAGTGTTCCACAGCATAAAAGAATATAACATGTTTTTAACTAATATTCCACATCAGTGTCCCATAGATTTAGGTATGTTGTATTTTATTTTCATTCAATTCTGAACAGTTTTCAATTTCCGACTTAATTTCTGTGCTGATCTAGTCTTCATTCAGTAGTGATTTGCTCAGTGTCCATGAGTTTGTATATTTTCTGTTGTTGTTGATATACAGCTTTAATATATGGCAGATAGGATGCAGGGTAATTTTTTTCAATTTCCTTAAATCTGTTGAGCTTGCTTTGTGTCCAAATATGTGGTCAATTTTGGAGAAATTTTCATCTGCTGCTGAGGAGAAAGTATTTTTTTCTTTTGTGTTTGGGTGAATGTTGTATAAATAGCTGCTAGGTCCATTTGTTTTATGATGTTATTTAACTCCAACATTTCTCTGTTTAGTTTTTGTTTGGATGATCTGTTGATTGATGAGACTCAGGTATTGAAGTCACTCACTGTAACTGTAGGAGGGTCAATGTGTGATTTTAGCTGTAGTAATTTTTTTTTATGAACTTGGGTACCCAGGTTTTGGTGCATAAATGTTTATAATTTTAAAATCCTCTTGGTGGATTTTTCTATGATTTGCTTTGGCTTGAAGTCTATTTTTTCAGATATTAAAATAACTATACTTGCTTCTTGGGTCCATTTGCTTGGCATACCCTTTTCTGTCTTTTTATCCTGAGGTGATCTTTATCTTTGATGATGAGGTGTTTCTTGGTTGCAGCAGAAAGATGGATCATATCTGTTAGTCTGGGTTTTTTTTGGGGGGGGGTGAGAGAGAGGTGTAGTTGAAACTATTAAATTGAAAGTTAGCAATACACAGTGTGTTTTGATTCCTGTTATGTAGATATTATGGTTTGCTTTTCCCCCTTCTTTTGATTTACTATTCTGGAATTACTTATTCCTTGTGTTTTCTTTAGACTGACGTTTTTGTCTAGTGTCTTCTATAGAGCTGGATTAGTAAGTAGATGTTGTTTAAATTTGATTTTAAATGCTTTTCTTTCTTTATCTGCTGTGATTGATAGTTTTGCTGGGTATGGTAGTCTGGGCTGGCATTTGTAGTCTCTTAAGAGTTTGCACACCATCTGTTTAGGTCCTTCTGGCTTTCAGAGTCTCCATTGAGAAGTCAGGTATTATTCTAGTGGACCTGCCTTTATATGTTACTTGGTCTTTTCCTCTTGCAGCTTTAAATATCCGTTCTTTATTCTATAGATTTAGTAATTACTATGAATTTCTTTTCTGGTTCTGTCTATTTGGTGTTTTGTATGCTCCTTGTACCTTGATAGGTACTTTCTTCTTTAGGTTGGGAAAATTTTCTATGATTTTGTTAAAAATATTTTCTGTGGCTTTGATCTGGGTATTTTCTCCTCCCTCTATTCCTATTACTCATAGATTTGGTCTTCCCTTAGTGTCCTAGAGTTTGTGACTGGAGTTTTTTAGTATTAACATTTTCTTTCACTGAGGCATCCATTTCTTCTATCTTGTCAAAACTTGATAGTCTTTCTCTCTTCTGGCTTGTACCCTGTGAATCTTACCTCTGAGGTTTTTGACTTCCTAAATTTTTCATTTTCAGATTTATTTCAATTTGTGTGTTCTTTAGTAATTTTATTTCTACTTTCATGTCGCTTGAGCTGTTTTCATGATTTCATTCTGCTGTTTCTTTGTGGTTTTGTGTGGTCTTCATTAAGGGATTCATGCATACTCTCTAAGGTCCTTCAACATCTTCATGATTGCTATTTTGAAGTCCTTGTCTTGTGCTTCAGCTATATTTCAATTTTCAGGGCCTACTGCAGTAAGAACTACTGGCTTCTGGTGGAGGCATATTGTCTTGGTGATTCATTTTTGTGTTTTGTGTAGGCATTTGGAATTAGGATGATTGAAGTGATTTTAGGTGTTGTCTTTGTTGGGTGAGCTTTCCATTCCTTAGTTTCTGTTGTCCCCTCTGGATCTTAGAAAAGTGTTACGGCTGTGCTTCCCTGGTGGAGAGTGCCTTTGCAGGTTGGTGAGCAGCAGAAAATAGAGAGAAAAGGCTGAGAGGGGCTGAGGGAAAGAGCTCAAGGTATCTTGTTCACATCCAGAGATGAGGTCCCCAGGGAGATAGAGGTGTGGTAGAAGGAGGGGCTCCTGAAATTATGCTGCAGTTGGACAAAAAAATACTTCTGGAAAGACCCTGATAAAAGCTAGGGAAATGTGGTTCTGTACCAAGTGTGGAGTCTCTAGTGAATGAAGTTGAAGCGGGAGGAAGGATGCTTCTAATGAGGCTGATACAGGTCTGAGGGCGAGACTGGAGAAACAGCCATGGGCAACAGGAAGGATAGTGTCAATTTTCTACCCGAGTCCCAGCCAGCTGTGGCCACCAGGGGTCCCAGGTAGAAGGCATTTCTAGGTATCAGCACTGACACAAAGGAATAGGGGTGGGCTAGAAGGCATGGCTGAGGGAGTTCTCAGGATCCTCACTAAGAGGTGGAATCTATAATAGCAACCCTTGATCTTTACTCATTTCAACCCCTGCCCCTGGTCTAGTGATTTTCATTTCCTATTTTATTCACTTACCGTATTGTTGGAATTTTATGCATATTTATTACTTTTACATTTAAAAGTTAAAGCTATTTCTTAGACGTCTGACTAAGCTGGTATATGTTCTTAGGAGCATTTGACTTATCTCCGTAACCCAGCATTATGTCGGAGTGCTATGACTTGAAAACATGTATTACCAAAAAGTTCTAAAGAGAAATGCTTAGAAATGCAATTCTCAATTTCCTGTGCATTCTTCTTCTCAAATAAGAAAGTAACTTCAACTCTGATGGATGAAGAGAGAATTTGAGAGTGACCAAGGCATAGAATTCCTGAGCTTCACTCTGCATCTGAGACTCATCTCACAATCACTGCATCCTTCAATTGACTTCAAATCTTCACCCTGGAATGATGTTGCTGTCAAGTACGGGGTGAGTTTATTTATCTTAATGTTACTTGGTATATAAGTCTCTTGTAGGTGCTGCAGCAGGCACATAACTTGCAAACCAGAAACTTATTCTTTAATGCTTTTGGAGGCACTAACACAACTCCAAGGCCTCACCAGGGTTTTGAACTCCCTCCGTGGCTATAGAAGGAGATCTTCCCTTTCCTCATCCAACTTCTGGTGGCTTGTGGTTAATTTCTCCTTCTGTGTTCACACAGCCTTTTCCTCTGTGTCTTCTCATTTTGAGAAGTCACCTGGATTTAGTGCCCACTCAAGTAACACAGGATCAGTAACCCAGCTCAGCATTGCAAAAAAACCCAGTTAATTGTAGTGCCAAAGTTTTTCAAAGAAGGTAACTTTTAGTAACAGGTGAAGTCATAGGTTCTGGGGACTAAGAAACAGGGATTCCTGTCAGAGTTTAGGCTAATTCTACCTACTATATTTGGTAATTAAACAAAAATTCATAAATTTAAAACAGGTGACAGTTGAATGGATTGCCCTTTTCCTGTGTTGAAATGCCCCTTCCTTGGCACTGGAGGGCAGGGCCATACTCCTGGTTTGGCTTTTTCCATTGAGGTTTGGTTAGGATGAAGCTTCCACAGCTAGACTTAAATTTGGAAACTTCCACTTCTTATCAAATAACTTCATTTTTCTTTCATTTTTTTTTTTGTGTGTGTTTTTCAAGACAGAGTTTCTCTTTGTAGCCCTAGCTGTCTTAGAACTTGCTCTTTAGACCAGGCTGGCCTTGAACACATAGAGATCCACCTGCCTCTGCCTCCTAAATGCTGGCATTAAAGGTGTGTGCCAGCCTTCCCTGGCAACTTCACTTTTCTGTAAGGAAAGAGAGACCTATATATTAAGAAGAATTTTTGTTTTTTTGGGGGGGGGAGTCTTGATATGTAGCTCAGGATGGACTTGAACTCAGAATCTTCCTCCTTCTCCTCCAAGTTTAGGGATTATAGGCGTGAACCACCACTCCTACTTTAAGAACATAACTTTTTGAGTTTTAAGGGGTGCACATGTCATCTCTTTTACACCTGTAGTTCTGGGGCCAAAGGTACACCTTCTTTCTTTAGTTTTTTTTTTTTAAACTCATAAAGAGATGGTGATAATGTGTGGTACTAACATGGTAGAATTGTTATGAATATAAAATGCTCTGAAATAGATATAAACTTCTATTTGTGATGTTGCATTTTTCACCATATATTTTAAATTGCCTCTGAAATGTGTTTATGCCTCTACATTAAACGTGAACAGGAAAAACAAGTGATTATTAACCCTAAGCTGGAAAATACCCGCTCTCCCATGATCACCTCCAGCTACCTAGGGAGCTATTGAGAACACACACAGATTACAATTTAAAGGCTTAGAAAAGGAATTAAAAGGTAGCTATTGAATAATAGGGCTTGTTTATAGCAGAGTTGGCTTTCTCACAAGCTTACTGGGGCCAGATACTTAATATAAACAAATAAATCGGCGTAAGAAAAAGAAAAATAGGAACAGAAACACAATGGAGAATGGGAATTGATACAATAATAAGAAATCAATGACAGGGAACAACAAGATTGTAGGGAACTGGGGACAGCGGAGCAGTGTTTGGTTCGGTCGGAGGGGAACTGGGGACAGGGGAGCAGTGTTTGGTTTGGTCGGAGGGGAACTGGGCTCTTTAGTTGGTTAGCTGATGGTTGCTACAAAGATGAAAGACCTTCGTGATAAGTCAACCAAGGGACTTATAAAGTGTTTCTTTCTATCATGATTGTGGTGGTTTGAATGGAAATGGCCCCCATAGGCTCATAGGGGGTGGCGTTATTTGAAAGGATTAGGAAGTGTGACTTGTTGAAGTGTGGCCTGTTGGAGGAAGTGTGTCACCGCAAGGGGTGGGCTTTAAGATTTCAGAAGCTCAAGCCAGGCCTAGTGGCTCTCTTTCTCTTCCTGCTGCACTCGGATCCTGATGTAGAACCTCTCCAGCATCCTGCATGCTGCCCTGCTGCCTGCCATGATGAGAAAGGGTCAAACCTCTGAAACTGTATACCATCTACAATCAAATGGTGTCTCTTCACAGCAATAGAACACTAAGACATTTATATAGTTAGGCTAGGCTGTGCTACATAACAAACAAATCCTAGTCTTATGAAAGCTTAATCTTCTCTCCTTGGAAGGGCTTGTGAATCCCCAGGTAGCTTCCCTCCATGCCTAGACTCAGGCATCCAGGGTCCACCCTCTCAACACTGGGTCTTTATGTTCTTGGTAACCAGTGACTATGATTCCATTAAATCCTCCAGGTAAAGATACCTGCGAGATTTAAACCCAACACCACAGAATGTGACTTTATTTAAAGATAGGGTCTTTAGAGATATTGATAGAGTTTAAACACAATCATATATAATTATATTAGTCAATTTTCTGTTGCCAATAACAAGCTATCATAGACTAGGTAAGCTGTAAAGAAAAGAAAGAAATGCATTTTACCTACTCTTCTGGAAATCCAAGCTAAAGAGTCACATCACCAGAGTCCCTAGGTGGTGCAGATGACACACAGAAGAAGACAGAGACATGGCCTGTGAACATGTGTTTTCTGGTCTTTCCTCATCATGTTAGAAAGCTACAAGGAGTTCAATTACACAGCCAAACTCTGAGGACCTTATCTAACCCTAGACCATGCCCAAAGGCCCCAACTCTTAACAGCATAATCAGACAATTTTCTTCCCTCAGCATCCCTCGATGAATATTAAATTCCAGTACAGGAAACTTGAGGAGTTTACTGAAACCATGTCCAACTAGAGCAGGACTCTAATTCAATATGGCTGCCCTCTTTACAAGAAGGCAGCATTTTAGATGCAGAGACACACAGAAAGACTGCTATATAAAGAGTGGAAGTATATTGCCATGGCCAATGTGCTCCTAGAAGCCAGGACAGAGTCTTGGAGCAGATCTGTCCCTTGTGATTATAGAGGGAACATGGTCCTTTGTCCAAAATCACTGTACTCATGCATTTCTCACCTGTGAGATAGCAAGTTTCTATTATTTAAGCCATTCAGATTAAGTTACTTGGTTAGAGCAGCCCTAGGAAACTAAACACCAAGAAACAGAAAGACTGGGTAGTCACACGTGGGAGCTTTCCCCTGCCTGCTGCAGCCTCAAGGAAACATTTCTACTCATGGTTTGTTGGCCAGAAGTAGTCACATGGCCCCACCTTCCACTAAAGGGCTGGGCGGTATGCCCAGAAGAGGAAGACTTGAAGTCTGCCAGCATTCAGAGCATCCACTCTGCTCCTTATTTTAGAAACTAGCTATTAAATCAGTTTAAAAAATGTTTTCTATTCTCTGCTCCAAGAAGACAACTGAGCAAGTCCACAATGAGTGAGCTAAACTCCTTCTGTCTGGATTTCACCAGCGCATCACATCCTGGGATTCTCTCCTGAAGGCAAACGCAGGTGTTGTGTCTCCATTTATGGTTTATAGTTAGATGTATGTTCTAAGCTAGAGGAAAGGGATAAATATGATTGGGGCATGGTATTGAGTAGAGGTCTCTGCTTGAGGAAAGGAAACCACCAAAACTCCTGCCAGAGTCCGGGTCTTATTCTATAGTCCAGATTGTTCTGGAACTCACCAGTAGCTCTGGCTGTCTTCAAATCCATGGTAATCCTCCTGCCTCAGCTACTCTGGAACTGAAATTTCAAGCAGGAATCACTGCACCTGGCTATTCTGCTCCTGGAAACCAGACCAGTTTGACTTAGTTTGCCTGAATTATTGGTGAAGTAGGCCTTTGGATATATCCTTGGGAAACCACCTACCATGTATACATTATTCCTGAAAACATACAGTCTTAATTTCAAACAATAAGCCTGGAAAATAATTTTCACAAACAATTGCATTGTGAACTTAGTGCTTTCTCTCTCTCTCTCTCTCTCTCTCTCTCTCTCTCTCTCTCTCTCTGTGTGTGTGTGTGTGTGTGTGTGTGTGTGTGTGTGTGTGTGTGTACACATGTATGCCTGTGCCCATGAACATATTTACAACCTTGATTTATCCTCAACCTAGCAACAATATTTTAAAATTATTTGTATGCAATATATACTTTATTCATATGCATATAATTTAAAAATAATATATCCAGATTCTTTCAACTGAATCTGTCTTAGAGGATATATCATAATAACACAGCTATGGATTATGCTCAAAATTATTCTTGAGGAACATGCTTGGTTGGTTTCACTCAGCCAAGGTTTTTCTTTTTAATTTTTGAGTATTTTTAAAAGTAAGGAAAAGAAATGAGACAAATTGTACTTTTCATGTGCTGTGGCACAAACTAGAAAAATATAATTGGGCTTCAGGCCAAATTCTGAAGGCAATTGGGACTGCTTATGTCAATTGGGCATACTTTATTCCTCAGCTTCTGTTGACAGAAAGAAAAATTGGTAGTGATCTGCTCCTCCATGCTGAAGAGGCAGAGAGAATATCTGAGCTCCAGAGAACAGCAGATGGGTGCATGTTGCAGTTACTGATTTGTCATTTGTGGGGAGTAGGGAATCCTCCAGTTTGGAGGAGGCCTCGTGTATCGGTTGCCTTGGGCCATCTGTTCCATGGCTGAAGGCAGCGCCATACGCTCAGTAAATGTTTGTGGGATGAATAATGAATCTTTCCTAGAGAGCTTCCATACAAGTGTATCTGCCTTTCCTTTATCCCTGACTGTCACATGGTCCATGCTCAGGTGTCCCGAGGAAGATGCACACTGTACAGGGTAAGACACTGCCATCCTCAGGTGTCCCCAGGAAGATGCACACTATGCAGCATAAGACACTGCCATCCTCAGGTGTCCCGAGGAAGATGCACACTGTGCAGGGTAAGGCACTGTCATCCTCAGGTGTCCCCAGGAAGATGCACACTCCGCAGGATAGGACACTGCCATCCTCAGGTGTCCCCAGGAAGATGCACACTGTGCAGGATAGGACACTGCCATCCTCAGGTGTCCCCAGGAAGATGCACACTGTGCAGGATAGGACACTGCTGCCATCCTCAGGTGTCCCGAGGAAGATGCACACTGTGCAGGATAGGACACTGCCATCCTCAGGTGTCCCCAGGAAGATACACACTCTGCAGGATAGGACACTGCCATCCTCAGGTGTCCCCAAGAAGATGCACACTGTGCAGGGTAAGGCACTGCCATCCTCAGGTGTCCCCAGGAAGATGCACACTGTGCAGGGTAAAACACTGCCCCTGCTTGCTTTATTTGACAAGTGTTTGTTGAACTATTAGGTGCTGGAGACTATATCTAGATAACAATAGCCTGACCCAGAAAAATAATGTGTTTGCCCCCCAAAACTAGAAGATATATGAATAGGAAAAAGCCATCTGGGAAACTGGAAGATGCCTCAAAGATTTCAGCCTCAGACCTTTGCGGACAGGGGAGGGAGAAGCCTCATCATCCATTGCCTTTTAACTTCTGTACGGCATAAGCTTTTCCCATGGGATAGATGATGTGCCCGGCATTTAAGTAGTAAGGATTCCTGATGCTTTGGGACCCCTAGGCCACCACTTTCCTACCCTCTATTAGATTTCAGTCTACCTCCTGACTGGCATGTACCTCTCAGCATAAGGATGTGCTTCTGTCTTCCACATGAACAAAACCACATCTTTGCTCATCCGTCTCACCATACCCTTTCTCATATCCTTCCCCATCAACTCAATCATGAGGATTTTAGTTTCCTCTGTCTCTTGTCCCCTCTTGTCACACAGTGCCATCACAGAGTCAGTCTTTTTTGTGCTACACCTGTTCCCATAGAGGTCACTTGGTCTTTAACCCATTTTAAAATGGACATTACTAATGCTTTGTTGACATTTGACCCTGCTGACCAGGGTCCCTTCCCTGTCTCTCATGACCTCACACATTCTTGAGTTTTCAATTTGCTTTTAGGTTCTTTTCTCAAGTGCTTTCCTGCTAATTCTTATTCTGTCCACTTTTTAAAATGGCTTTTTTCGAGGCTTGGATTTGGGCCACCTCTTCTCTTCTTCACTCGAGTGCGTTTCCTAGGGTGACCGCATCTGTGTCTATGTCCTTAGCTAACTCCGTCCATGCTGATAGCTCTCTTACTTGCATTTCCAGCCTAGGTTTTAAACTACATCCCTAGGCCTGCTTTTTATTTCTCACATACTTCCCCTTTTCCTCATCCCTATGTCCATTCAGTTGTTGCAAGTCCGCGAGTGATTTGCCTGGACTGTGGCAGCATCCTCCTCTCGTGCTCTCTTACCAGCAGGCTTGCCCATTGTTAAACTTAATTGTCCTCTTCTCCTAAATTCATATTTGGAAGTCCTCATGCCCAGGGAAGCTCTGTCTAGAGATAGACCCTTATAGGTGCTAACTAAAGCTAAGTGACGTCACAAGGGTGGGGCTCTCACCCAATATGACTAATGCTCTTATAAGAAGTAGAAGAGTTGCCAGGAAGCTGTGTACACAGAAGGAAGACCATGTGGCCGTGTGAAGAGACAGAGAGGAGGCAGCCATCTGTACTCCAAGGGGAGTAGCCTTATTTCCTATTACCTCTTTGATCTTGGACATGAAGCCCCAGAACTGTGAGGAATAAGTTTCTCTTGTTTAAGCTACTCAGTGCTTGGCTATTTTGTTATAGTAGTATTAGCAGGCCAGTGCAGATTTGATTGTGTCACTGTCCCACTTAAACGTCTTCATATAGAAGACTCCCCAACTCCCACTTCTTGCCTTTCTCCTCTGTTCATTATGCTGGCCTTGCTAAATTACAGGATTACAAGTTCCTTCTGAGCCATTACAAATGGCCTTTCCTTTACTGGATTGTTCTCCTTGGTCAGACAACCCACTTTCTGATAACATCCATTTGAACTACAGTTAACATTTCTCCACAAAGGCTTAAAAAAAAAAAAAAAAACCAACAGCATGAGTCTTCCCTCCTCAACCTCCTGGGTACTGTTGCAGAGTTCTTCTGGATCCCAGGCCCAGGCTTGAAGAAGAGGACTGAGGCCTCATTTATCTTCCTATGTAAGTTTTGCATCCCACCCACATATTGATTAAAACATGGGCATTCAAGGTTGATTTTAGATGAATAAACAAGATTAAACACTGTTCTCAAGGATGGAAAATAAAATTTGGCAAATCATTGTATTACCACAAGGTGGAGGGAAGAGTCGGGGAGAAGGTTCTGGTTGAGCCCACCTTGTCTTATGCTTGAACAGACCCACACATACCACGGGCCTAAGAACAAGACAGTCATTCCCACCATTGTTGTAATCACAACAGCAGTTTTCATGAACTGCACCTATACTCTACATCTGAAGTCTGCTGTAGATCATATGTAAAACATTTTGTTTAATGTCCACAGCTACTGCATGGAGACTAGTTATTATTTTTACTGCTTTAAAGATGAAGAAATAGTGCCTTGGAGAAGTTACTTACTTGGACTTTACCTGATCAGGCTAGAAATCAAACTTAGCTACCAGTCTACTTGTTCAGTTTTCTATCTGGTCTGGCTGTAGCTATATGAATATTTTGGCCATGAGCAGAAGTGACTTGAATTAATTCTAGGCTAAGGCCTACATCTCTATCATATCTTTTCTTGAGACAAACCCTGAAATCTCATCATGAGATGCCAGAGCCTTGATCAGTCTGGGTCCCTGAATGACTAAGGAGCAGAGCCCCTGCTAGCCTACAATTAAGATGTTGTGTAGGTGAGTGGTGAAATCTTGTAGTGTTACAGAGATTGGGATTTGGGGTTGTTATCACTGCTGCGAGTTCAGATCTATCTGGACTATGTAGCCCCCCTGCTTTCCCTTCGACAGAGTAGCTGTGGGGTCCCTGGCAGCAAAGGGGAGACTGCTATGGTTCAGACATTTCCCCTAAAATTTCATGTGATGGAAACTCCATCTACAAATCCATGGTTTTAGTATTTGGATGAGAAACTGTGGGAAGTAATTTGGACTAAATGAAGTCATAAGGGCAGGGCCTCAAGATGGGATTAGTGGCTTTATTAGAAGAGAAACCAGAGTTACATGCTTCTATGCCCTTATCATGAGATACAGCATAGTAACAATTTCTACACTAGATGTAGCCCTTTATCTTGGACAAACAAATCCCTTTATTTATAAGTCACCCATTCTTAGATATCCTATTATAGTAAAGCAAAATAAGTTAAGAAATTTAGAACTTCTCAGGAAGCCAAATAATCCCTATCAATATAGAAGAAGAATGGCAGATCCAATTGCTGAACCCGGTTTTATTGGGTTACTAAGTATATAGTAAGGATGCTTCATTTCATTGAAGGCTTTAAATACTTAAATTGGAGAGACAAGAGGGGTGAACCTGTAATCAACAAAAATATATACAAATGCATGCAGCATTATTTGAATGCATTGTGGAGATGTTTACACCTGAATAACGTTAATCAGTGATGAGAGTGTAGACCTTGAGCTGTCATTTCCAAATCTTGTAAGGTTTATCAACCCCTGCACTAAGAGCATTTTGGGCTGGATAGATCTCTGTGATTTGGGTTATCATGTGCATTTTCGAATAGCTCAGATGTTGATAGCACTCCTGGATTCTGTTTCTTAGCTGCAAGTAGCATCACCATTTCATTCTCGTGCAAAACCCAAAATATCTTCAGATGTTATTCTCAGTTTCCTGGGGATAATATCGCCCCACTTCCCCGGTCTGCTGAATGAAACCATGATGATGGTTTCTGGTTTATATTTCTGCTAGAAGCTAGACAAGTTTCATTTTCTAAAAATGGTAAGTGCTTTCCTAACAGGCTTAAAGAGCTTCAGGAATATCATGCTACAAATGTCTCCTACAAACACATTTCTGGAGAATACGACTGGAGATTTCATGCTGTTAGATAAAGTCTGAGAGACTTTTTCTTTCCTTCCAATGACCATCATCCTTGGGAGGCAGTTACACATTATCAAAGAAAAGATCTGGACATAAATTTGAACAAAGAAGAGAACAAAGTGTCAAGATGCTTGCTGTAAAAAAAAAAAAAAAAAGCAGCAGAGACCAAGAGTCAGAAGTAACAACAGGAAGAAACAGGGACTTGAGACTAGTGTTGCTGAGGCTAGCCCAGGAAGAAAGCCTGAGTGTTTTCCTGAGGAGGAAAGGGGGGTGAGAGAGGATTTCAGGATGCATGAGGTAAATGATGCAGAGCTGAGTCAGAGGCAAGCTTGGAGGGACTAAACACCAGGCTGTCAAGGAGTGGATTAAGGCCATCCTCAGGGGTCTGGCATGTGTCCAAGTACCCACTGATGCAGCTGCGACCTCCTTTTGTGGTCTCATCTCACTGCCTTCCCCCTCACATTTGGGGCTCAGCTCTCTTGGCCATCTTCCTGTTACTGGAATTCTCTGTGGTTCTTGCTGCTTTTCCACGTGCTGGTCCACCTGCCGGGAGCCAGGGCCCCCAATCCTGCTCCAGTTTCTCTCTCAGTGCCTCTGCCTGGTTAACTGTGGCTCATGCTTCAGAACTCAGCTCAATCCGTTACTTCCTCTGGGGTGCTTCACGGCGTCCTGCCCCTCACGGCGCATTTCCCAATGCATATTTGGATATTGTTTGTGGGATTGTTTTATTGCTGACATCTTACCTCCCTCCAAATTTATAGCTCTAATGATGGCAGAAAGTACATCAGTTGTTCTTATCATGGTCTCCAATGGACTAATACTTCAGAGATGAAATGTAATGTGCAGGCAGTAGATATTTTGATTGAATTCATTCGGGTCTAGGTTGTCCCCCTTCCTAATTGTTCTTAGGTAAAGTCAAGATTCAGAATAATGGGGGAAATGGTAGGAGGAACAACAAATTAAAGATTTACAAGAAAGGGAACAAGCTCATCTAGGTATTTGTTTCTTTGTTATTCAAAAAGACTTGTTCTATTTGGTCCAATTATAGCTCATGTTTTTAAAAAAAAATGCCATTCCTGGCTTCAATACATGTCAGTGATTAGGTTGTAGGACTGTTTGTGCCATTCCTAATGTTTGGTTGCATTTTGAGTTGAATGGTTTGGGGCAATAGTTCCTTGGTCATAGGAGCTCAAGAAATCTGAACCTTTGTTGGGCAGAAAAGAGTTTCTGCTTCCAGGTTTCTCTTCCAGACTTGAAACAATGGTCTAGAAACAATCCCAGGACTCTGTAGATAGAGATTGCTGGGTGTCCTGAACATTTTACTCTATAGTAACCTTGAAAGGTATGTGATCTTTGGCTTGAAAAAATGTGGACAGGCCATGTTTAGGTTAGCTGGTGCGTTTACTATTTCCTCCTGTCTGTGATGAAACACCTGGGAGAGGCTCCTCAAGGGGAGATGTTCTCATTTCACTTACTGTCTCAGAGGGTGGGGAAGAATTGTGGTGAGGCCCCACGGTGGGCATATCACTGCCAGACAAGGAAGCAGGAAACAGAATCGTGAGTAGGGCCATTCCGTAAGAAGCACCCTCCCACCAGCTGGGCCCCATGGCCCCATTTCCCAAAGGCTCTACAACCTCTCAGAACAGGGAGCATTGTGGAAGAGGAGGTGAAAAGATTTTAAGAGTCAGAGGACCATGGAGTTGGCTGTGAGATTGTGTCCCCTAGTGTTGGCACAAGTGACCCTCATAAAGTCTCACCGACATGGTGCTCTACACATGAACGAGGGTTGTAAATGTATTATCGACCCGGGAGGTGAATGGACTTGAGAAAAGAAAGCCAAGTCCAAGCAAATATTGCTTCTGGCTCACCCTCTCTGGTGCTATTACAGGTGGAAAACTGGAGACTCTTTGCTGGAACTTCCCTCTCTGTCCAATGGACAATGTGCCCTTGTGGGATAGTAGGGCAATGTTTTAAAAGGCCGAGTTTAGAAAAAGAAAGAAACAGTATCCCATTTTTTAATGGAAATTTTAGCTTCTGAAAGTTTTGCAATTTTTCTTTTACACTGGAAAGAGGAAATCAGTAAAATCATGGGTCCACTTTGGTCTTCATTTCTTCTGATTGCCAGACTCTATTGACGTACTCTCTTCATCTCCCAAGACTCTAGTTGAATTGTGACCTTCTAAAATTTTCAAATCTTCCTTAAAACTGTCCAGTAGAGCTACAGGTTGCTCTCGTACACTGTGTGTTCAGCACCTTCACCTTCAGACAGTGTTGTAACCACAGACAGACCCTGTAATTCCTGATCCCATTAACTCTTCATCTAATGAAAACTTAAGTAGGGCAAGTTATGTGGTTTCTTCCAAATAAATCACCCTTTCTTGCCCCTGGGGCTAGAAGAGCCCTTTTCCATCCCTACTTGGAATGGCCCCTGAAAAGTTAATAGGATTCAAGACTGAAGTGCGTGAGCAGATGATTTAGTTCCAAAGAACTAAAAGTCCCATTGTCCTCGGTAATGGTGAGCTTGGTTTTCAGACTCAGGAGCCACACATATGGAGGGCAAGTGGAATGCTGAGGTGGATTAAACCCGTATTATGTAAGGATTGGTGAGTCGATGGGCTGAAACAAGAAGGAACTAGAGCAAGAAATGGGAGAGGTGGTGATGCTGTGTTTAATCCCAGTGAAGAAGTTACCTTTTAGAATGCAGATATGGAACTAGAAGAAGAGGAATCCCATGGGGCAGGAGAGCTAGCTCTGTGGTTAAGAGCATGGACTGCTCTTGCACTGGACTTGAGTATGAACCGGTATCCAGCTGTCACTACCTCCTTAACTCCAGCTCCTGCATAGGCCTCTTGCCTCCGTGAGCACCTGCACACACACACAACACACACACACACACACACACACACACACACACACACACACACACACACACCCTCTCCTGATACACACAATGAAAATGAAAACAAACCTTTAGAAATCACCCATTACACATTTAGTATTATGCCTAGGGCATTTCACTCTAATGATTGTAACAGCCCAGCTAGAGGCACCTTTGTTTCCATTTAAGGGGTGAAAAAAACCGTAAGGCTCAGAGATGTTAAGAATCAAACTCAAGGTTAGGCAATTTGTAAAGGCCGGAGCCAGAATTCAGATGTAGTTCTTCTTACTCTAAGGACACGTCCTTAAAGAGAGCACAGTGTGACTGAGGAAGGAAGAGGCGGTAGTGGTGTAGCTTCTGTGACGGGGAGACGGGGCCTGTTTTATGCATGGCGGTGTCTTTACACTCCACACTTCATAGGTGAGAAGCTGATTTTCCTCTTATTTCCATACATTAGTGAGGTGAAAGGCATCCCACTTATCTCAGTTTCCAGAGCCAATGCCATGGCATGGGTTCAGTGGAAATTTTCTCCCTCATGTTCCAATCTATTGCTGATGTGACAAGGACAGAGTTGTCAGAGCCGCTCCTAATTAAACAGTCCAGGGCTTCATTAGGAAGATGTGGCTGGATCCAAGACTTTACCAGGCAAGTGTTGACATCACACTTGACAGTAATTGGTCCTTTGGCTGGCAGCCTCATCCAACATGGGAACTGGACACTGAGGAGAGGGGAGGGGCCCCAGGCTTTCTGAACACTATGAGGGCAGACTCAGAGTCCATCTCTGTTAGCTAGGAAAGCAATTCTTGTAGATAGAAGCTAGGGGCTAGGTCAAGAGGGTGACCTTGGCTTTCTCTGCTTCAGTGAATCAGTGGACTTCTAGACCCAGGGCATTTTTTTCCCCTGTGACTTGAATGCTTTGAGTACATGCATGCTTATACATACACACACACACACACACACACACACACACACACACACACACACACACACACACATAGACACATACACAAACACACACACACAGACACACATACACAAACACACACACACACACACACACACACACACACACACACACACACACACACACACACACACACACATGTGAATGCAGAGGAGTGGAACATAGCAGAATTTCCCCTTTCAAGTTGTGATCAATATTCAAGAGATCAGGGTACCTTAGGCGACTTCCTGTTTGAAAATGGATTTTCATTCCTGTACATTAATACTAACACAAACAAAAGAGATCTTCAGAACAGATTAAGAAATCTCCTAAACGTGAGTATTTGGGTCTATCATTGATTTACTTTATATTTTGCTTCCTGAGCTCCTGGGTGAAGAACACTAGTGTTTTCCTAACAAAAGTATGTTTGGCAGGCTTTACTGTCGAGTTGACTGGCTTCTCCTGGAAGACATACCTCTGAGCATGTCTGTGAGCAAATTCTCAAATAACTTGAACTCGAGGGGAGAACCCACACTGAATGTAAACAGTTACGTGGGCTGAGGCCTCAGACTGAGTAAAAAGAAGGGGCAAAGGTGGGCAGCAGCGTTCTTTCTCTCCTGTGCTTCCTGTGGGTAGACACAGTGTGACCTGCCACCGTGTGATGCTGGACTCAGGCCTTCCTGCCATGCCGGATTGCATCCCCTCTCAAACTGTGAGCCAGAATAAATATGTCCTCTCTCTCTTCAGCTGTTTCTAGACAGGTCACAGCAATGAGAAAAAAAAATTAGTTATACCAATACTAGTGATAGAGGGGATGGGGGAGAGAGGGAGAGGATGTTACTACAAAATCTTACCATTGGTGAGAAGCAAAAAACAAAAAAAACCAAAAAAAAACCCTTTCAATTCTTTAGAGCATAAATTAAGTATTTTCTGCCATGCGGCTATGTTTCTGTATGTTCTATATGTTCATCATCATATGCTCGCTCTATAAAAACCCTAGGTAATTCAACAGCAACCGAGTAGTGGCTGCTCTTACCTCAGCTGTCACACAATCTGACCCTGGCAGGAACACCAGGGTAAGCGTGCGCCTCTGTCACCTTCCCTGTGGCCCTGAGGCAAGTTCACCAAGACACCTACAAAAGACTGGAATGGGCCTTCTCCTGAGAACTTCACTGTGAGCATTTGGAAGATTCTAGAAATGCTGCCATAGTTCCTTTACAGGAGGCTTTTGACTGTTTACCTGTAGCCTAGTGCTGTGGGATGGTCTGTATGTCAAATGTGTTGCTGATTGGTCAATGAATAAATCACTGATTGGTCAGTGGCCAGGCAGGAAGTATAGGTGGGACTAACAGAGAGGAGAATTGAGAGAACAGGAAGCTGGGTGGGGGAGACACTGCCAGCCGCCTTCAGGACAAGGAAGATGTAAAGTACCGGTAAGCCATGAGCCACGTGACAAAGTAAAGATTAATAAAAATGGGCTAAATATAAGAGTAAGAGCTAGACAATGACAGGCCTGAGCTAATGGCCAAACAGTTTAAATAATGTAAGAGTCTGTGTGTTTATTTTATAAGTGGGCTCTGGGACTGGCGGGACTTGGTGGCGGGAGCTGGAGAGAAATTCTCCAGCTACAGCCTAGTTACTGAAAATCTTTCTTAATAGATCAGCCTGTATATCTTTCATTCATCTTTCTTTCCCAACCCCTAAGGAATTCCATCAAAAGAGAAGATGTATGTGTGTGTGTGTGTGTGTGTGTGGGGGTGTAACCATCATCAGTAAAATCTGGAATCACAAGCAGTGGTAAACTTGAATTGTATGATGTCCTTTCTTCTGTGGACTTTGTAAGCTGATAATATTTCTAAGGAGGATGTTGTCAGTTTCCCTAAATCTAGTCTGGCTTGCTTGACTTCTGGAATACAGTATGTCTTGTTTCCCTAATCTGTTCTAGTAGTTTGACCCAGTCCCCTAGGCTGCTTTTTCCTAGCAAGGCTTTTCCCAGGCACATCAAGCTTTGCCATAGTTCTGAACACTCTCCAGTGGGTTGTGCTGAGGTCCTTCTTGGCCTGGTCAATGTCCTCTTCCCTCGGGAGCTGCCTCAGGGTACGCTCCTCTGCTTTGGACTTGCTGTCTGAGCAAGTGAACATGAGTGGAGAGCTTTCTCTGTTTCCTGGCCTGAGAGAAGCATAGTAGGTGAGCTGGCTGGGAAAGAAAAAAAAAATGCCTCCCTCAGCCAACTTCTTGACATTTTGACAACCTCTGTCAACTAATCACCAGGGAATTCTGCCCCACAACCTTGCTTCATTCTCAAGCAATGCCAACTTCATTTTGTTTTTGTTTTATTTGAGACAGGATTTCTCTGTATTAACAGCCCTGGCTGGCCTCAAACTCACAGAGTTCTGCTTGCCTATGTCTCCTGAGTGCAGAGATTAAAGGTGCACATCACCACAACTAGGCCAACTTTTTGTGCCTCAGGTTAAAATGTCTGTAGCTTCCAGAGTAGTGGTTCTCGACCTTCCTAATGCTGCCCCCCCTTTAATACAGTTCCTCATGGTGTGGTGACCCCCAACCATAGCAGTATTCTCTATGCCACTTCATAACTGTAATTTTGCTACTGTTATGAATTGTAATGTAAATATCTGTGTTTTCTGATGACCTTAGGTGACCTTTGTGAAAAAGTTGTTGAACCCCTAGAGGGGTCGTGACCCATAGGTTGAGAATCACCTGCTATAGATTGGGCTGTTTGGTCTTTGCTTTCAGGAGGAGCATTGGCTTTGGTTCTCAGAAGCACTGAGTCCTTCCTTGGCCTCGCTGGGGTCACTGGTCAGCAGACAAGCTGCAGGGAGCTTCTTTGAGCATCAACACACATACAAAAGAGCAGTTATGAGTGAGGATTTCTAGCTTAGGGGAGGGAAAAGAAACTACTCCCTGTTTTTAAATACATTTTTTTTTAAATACATTTCATTTGAATACAATGAAATACATGTTTTTAAATACATTTCATTTGAATACAATGAAATGGTACTTGAAATTCCTTTTCCTCAGTCAAAAGTTGTTTTCAAAGCTTTGAAAAATATTTCTTACCAGACATTAAGTGTGCTCTTTGTGTTTCTTTTATGACACCGAAAAGATCTTACTAAGTCCTTGTGTTATACTAGGACTGTGCACAGCATCTTACAAGCAGTGTTTTATTTGGGGCTCTCAAAACTTTTTGAAGCAAGTAAATTATGATCAATCCCACAAAACAAATAAGAAAGAAGACTCTTAAGAAGATCAAGGAAAAGGCAAATAGTTAAGTGTTACGGGAAATAGTCAAAAGATATAATCTTTGTCTTACAAATTAGAAATATGAGGAGGGATCTTAGAGGTCGCTGTAATACCATCTTATTTTGTAGAATAAAGTCTTCAAGGGTCCAATCACTTACTTAAGGACCTACAGTAACTAGAAGCAGAGCTTGGATGAGAACTCTATCTTTCTACAGTGCCACAATATGCTGCTTCCCTTCAGGACGTTAGAATATTGTTAGGGGTACCATCGCCACCCTCCAACCCCCGAGCACTGTGCCTGTGGAAGTGTGTGTGTTCCCACAGTGTGAATAAGGGCTGCAGCATGCCATAGATGCTAAGAGAAGACAGCAGTGTTTCAAGAAAGCCTGGTGGGGAAAGGGACCTTAGCTGACCTCTGATGAGGATGAAAGAGCTGAACCTATTGTAGTAGTTAGGTTGCTATTGCTGTAGTAAAGACTATGACAAAACAACAAACAAACAAACAAAAAACAACAACTTGGAGAGGAAAAGGTTTATTTGGTTTACATGTTTTGATCATAGTTCATCGTTGATGGAAGCCAAGGCAGGACTCAAGCAGGGCAGGGCCCTGCAGGCAGGAACTGAAGCAGAGGCCGCGGAGGAATGCTGCTTAGTGGCTTGCTTGCCCTGCCTCACTCAGTTCACATTTTATATATCCCCAGACCACCTGCCTAGGTATTTCACTGACCATAGCAACCTGGGACCTTCCATATCAATAACTGATCAAGAAAATCCTCTGTGGATTTGCCTATAGGCCAATATGAGGGAGGCATTTTTTAAAATTGAGGCTCCCTCTTCCCAAAGACCCTGGCTATGTCAAGCTGACAAAAAAAAAATCTAACCAATATACCTGTACAGGGAGAAGAGACTGGGCATCCTGAGAAGGCATTGCGTTCCAGGGACTCGGGTGAAGGGGTAATGGGAAACAGAAGATTGTTCTGAGCTTTGCATACCAAATATATGAGGGAAAGGAGGGGCCAGAAGAAGCAGTTAGTGGAAATAATCTAGATGTAAAATAATGAAATCCTGTACAAAACTGAGGGCCAAATAGGACAGGGAAATTTTCATGTGGTGGACTTAGGGCGTTTGAGGGTCCGAATCAACCTTTGGGTGAATGTGCAGAAGGTTGAGGAGTCTTTGGGAAGCAGGAATGATGGGGTTCAACTCCAGGGTCAGAGCAAGGAGCAAAGGCTACAGGGCTCCAGTGCAGCTGGTTTGTGCACTATTGATTTTCCTGAGCAGACCATTTTCACCCCATTGATTTTCTCAGCTGATCGGGCTGTGTTTTCTTGTTGGCTAGAGGTCGCATTGTTCCTTTTAGATTCATTTTTGGACTCTTGCTACTTCCTCTCATTAGCGTGTACTGCTCCAACCATGACTGCCAACTATTGACCAAGTGTGACATTTCCACCTGATAGTTCTATCGTTTGGTGACAAGTTGAGGGTGGCACCAAGAAGTTGAACTTACAAAAGAATTCAGCCTTCGCTCAGCCAGCTGGAAAGAGGTGTCACTGGTGCTGCCATCGTGAAATTGGGATCACAGAAAACTACACTGTCTATGAAAGCTAGATGCTTGGGTGGACTAGAAGAGGTAGACGAGAAAGCGATGAGTTCTCTGCTCACACTGCCCCGATTACAGCTGAGCCAAGACTGCGGAGGAGAGCCACAAGATACCCTTGAGAAAGTTCCTTTATTATCCCCTGGCTTGGTTTCTTTTCCTTCTCTATAAAGTCAGAAGTTCGTGTTGATGCCTAATGAGTTCATAGACAAAAGTCAGAAGTGAAGCCCCAGGGTTTGAGTCTCAGCTGGATTCTTGGCATATCCCTCATCACATCACATTTATAAAGTAAGGACGCTGATGTTTGCTGAATCTACCTCCCTTGGTTGAGATAATGCACCCGGAGTGCCTGACACACTTTAAAAAACTTAGTTCCAGCCCATCAACTCAGGACCAGGACTGCCCTGAGCATAATCCCACTCTTTTCCAGCAATTTAAGGGAATCAGGGACTAGAGGGAACAAGCCTGGGCACTGTCATGAAATCTCACAGGGGACAAACATACAAACACTGTCCTCATGACAACAGCCATGAAATAGGTAAGGTTGAAGCAAAAGTCTGGGCTGGCCACAGAAACCCTGCATTTCCTTGTTTTATTTGTAAAGCTCATTGCTAAATGCTAAGGAAAATAAATTGATTTCCATCTTTACTGATGTGTTAAAATTGTTGTAACACCTCATATTACCAAATGGATTTACTGTATAAATTGGAACATAATTGGTACTTCAGGCAGGTCACAAATCTACTTCGGCAGGAGCACATCACTCACAGGACATTGATTATACGAATTAGTTAATTCTAGGCAAACATCACATTCTCTGATGCCTGGCGCATACCCCTTGGAATCTTCCATGCGTTACCGCTGTAGACTGAGAAGTTATATATCCATCAGGTCACTTGATTCTCTGCAGGCCTGATTTAGAAGGTACTTAGACTAGTGTATCCACCAAGAAGAGATAGATTTCATTTATTAAACCTGCCAGGCAGGAGTCTAAATGATGGGACTTAGTAATATTGTACTAATCTGTTGCTTTTATTCACTTCTGCCTGTCTCACTAGTGTAAATTTTCTCAGGGAGCAATGTCCCCTAATTCATTCAATTTGACTTTCCTCGTGACAGACAAGGGAAAGGCGCATCCTCATGGGAACTAGCACGATTTAAACATATCTGGGCCATGGCTGATGTCAATGCTCCACCTAAATCCCCTTCAGTACCTTTGTAGCGGTGTCGGGGGGTATGTATGGGGGACAGCAATCTGGGCTTAGATGTGTTTAGGCTTCCAACAGCGGCACCGGCGGCTTTTTTTTTTTTTTTTTTGAGTAAGTGCCTTCAGGCTACCTCCTTCAGGCTACTGGAACTTGCTTTACCACACAGAGAGGCAGCTGCGTCTAAGCATTAATGTTTCCCGAGGTGGTCCTTAACCAGTGACTGATGGGCTCAGGACTGTGAAAGTCCTGTTTGTTCCCTTCATGTGGTCTAACTCACGCTCCAGAATTCTCCCGAGGAGCCAGTTAAAGCCACCTCTGTGAATCTGTGTGGTTTCTGCCTTTTCAAAGCTTGTTTTCCCCATGCCCTTAGTGGAGCCCCCTGAGGGCACCTCCTAAATAAATCATGTGTGTGTGTGACTCCTTGCTCCGGGTTGGCTTCTGGAAGAAGTGGTTTGAAGCATTCTGAATGCTGGGTATAGACTGTGCTCTTCAAGTCTCATCTTATTTAATCACCGTGATAAACTCTGTAGATTAAGGTCGTGTCCACTTTCTCATTTAATTTTTATAACAAACCCTGTGAGTTAGTATTCCTATCACCCTCATTTTATATTTTAGGATCTATAACTTAGATTAAAAGACTTGACTACTGTTTATCTATCGCTACATTAAAAACCACCACAAGACTCAGAGGCTTAAAACGATATTTATTTTTCTCATCTATCTGCAATTTGGGCAAAGGTTGGTAGGATCAGCCCTGCCTGGTACATGAAATGCCTGGTACACTTTTAAAACTTAATTCCAGCCCTGGTTAGTTAGTTGGAGCAACTGCCCCAAGAATGGATGACCTGCCACCACTGTGGCTCCTCACATCACTGACAAGAGGGTTTGGCTTGGCTCCTTGGGTTCTATGTGGAATGGCTCGGGCTTCCTTACAGTATGGCGGCTGGAATGCCAGAGTAGGCATCTTAAGGAAACAGGAAGAAGATGAGTCTCTGGAAACACAGCTTTGGAAACTCGCAGAAAGCTCTACTTCTGCGGCCTTCTGTTGACCAAACAACTACAGAATCCAGAAGCTAGATCTATTTTCAATTTTTAAAAATATTTATTTATGTTTTTGCATATGCGTTAGGGGGAGGGGCATATCTGTGTATATAGAGGCCAGAGGACAACATTAGGGACCCAGTTCTTTCCTTCCACTGTGTGTGTCCCTGGGGGACTGAACTCAGTGTGCTAGTCTACCTTCCACTGTCATAACAAATGTGGGAAGTGCATCAGCTTCCCGGGGGTGGGGTGGGGTGGGGTAGTCTATTTTGGCTTATGACGTCATGGTCTCTGTCCATGGTCACATGGTTGCATTACATTTGGCCCTATGCAATGACCTAAGTTTGTTTGGCTAGACCCCACCTCCTAAAGGTTCTACCGTCTCCCAGTAGCACCATGTTGTTTAGCAATCATAATAGCTACTTTTTAGTATTGTTGAAAATATTATAAAAATGCACACTAAAGTCTTGGTATATTACAGATGCTCATATATAGTCCCTATTTTAAATAGTCAAGAATAGAGGGTGTAATTATTTCAGGAATCAAATGAGTGGAGCAAAACTGAAGTTGCGTGTCTATGTTAAAAGAAACTAAGTGGTGGACCAGGTCTTTGGGGGAACATCAAATATATAACACTCATTGACCAACAGCTTTCCATTTTCTCTCCTCTGAGTCTCCAGCAAACCATTTTATACCTTGTTCCTGTGAGCTCCATTTTTCTTGCTGCCTCTTTTCATAGTGCAATCATGTGCTGTTTGTCTGTCTCTGTTGGACCCATTCCACTTAGCCCAATATCTTCTAGAATTACCCATGTTGTTACAACTATCACAGTTTCCTTTTTTATGGCTGTAAAATATTCCTTTGCACAAACACACTCTTTTTTTTTTTTTCTATTCACCCATCATAGGTGTGTACGTTATTTCTAGATCTTGGTTACTGTGAACAATGCTGTGATGAATAAATAACTCTTTAAGATCTCGACTTCAATACTTTTGGAAACATTCACAGAAGCAGGGGGAGAGATGTTTGTAAACTACCATACTGTGCAACGCTAGTTAGAAGTAAAGATGGGATTCAAACCCAGACCTACCCAAGTCCTTAGCCAATCCTTTGGCTTCTAAGTTTACTTGGTGTTCATCACTCCTTCCTTCTACCTATATGCTTAGCTCTTCTCTGTCATAACGTCCTGTCCTTCATTGAACATAAGTTCGAATCATCTGACGCCTTTTAAGACGGATAGTCTACCCTGGTGTGCAGAATCCAATAAGCTGCATCTCATCAGTGGTTGGAACAGCGGATAAACAAAATTTTAATTGGAAATTGTAACTCAATTTGGGATGTTAAAAGGGTTTTAATGGTAGAGATTCACTTTTCAAATTTGTATTAAGTAATCAATAAGCAGAAATAGGTTGGCTGTGGCTAGGTAGCAGACAAGGATGTGTGAATAGAATATGTTTGGGTTCTGGACAGAGACCAAGCTTGAAACTTGGAGCTGGCTGACACCAGAGTTCAAACAAGTGAGTGTGTGGAGGAAAAAAGCCACAGGGTGTGGAGTGAGCCCAGGGTAGACAGCTAGGAGCTGGCAGCCACTTATGGGAAGAAATCAAGAAACTTGAACATCGTTACACTTGGGGTTCAGAATAGTACATACAGGAGCCTGGCCCACAGCTTCAGGTACAATGTAGGTACTGCTAACATCAAAGGAAAAGTAGGTAAAATTAGGACACAAGGCCAGAGAGAAACAAGAGTCTGAGTTACCTTGAGACCTGATACTAGCCTATCAAGCTCTTTCTCTTCCTCTCTCTCTCTCCCCTCCTTCCACCTTCCCTTCCACCTTCCCTCCCTTCTTTCTTCCTCCTTCCTTCCTTGGACTCTAGCCCAGGTTGACCTCAAACTCCCTGTGTAGCCAAGGACGACCTTGAATTTCTGATCTTCCTGCTCTTGCATCCTGAGTCCTTAGATTATAGACAGGGACCACAATACTCAGTTTATACAGTCCTGGTGTTCAAACCAGGAGGTGTGTATGGTAGCAAGTACTTCCCAACTGAATTACATTCCCAGCACCAAGCACTTAGCTTTAAGAGTTTCTGAACTCACCAGGCCCAGAAAAGCACTAGACTACAGGGTGGGCTGCACAGGTGAGTACAGAGGGCTCACCTAGGTCAGATTCATATGGGAAGGACAGTAAGAGAAGAAGGCATGGAAAAGTCATTATTTCAGGGGCCCTGGGAAGAACTGCTTGGTGGATACCCAGAGGCTATGACAGAACTTGGGCTTCATTCATTTAAAATTTTATCTTTCTTTTTTTGTATATGAGTGTTTGGCTTGCATATATGTCTGTATGCCATGTCCATGCCTAGTACCCACAGAGGCCAGAAGAGTGAGTCAGACCCTTTGGGACTGGAGTTACCGATGGTTATGAGCTACAATATGGGTTCTGGGAATTGAACATGGGTCTTCTGCAAGCGCAACAAGTAGTCTTAACTACAGAGCCATCTACACAAGTCCCAAGAACTTGGTTTAAATAAAAATAAATTTGATTTTAAAAATCAGCCCCATAGCTTTTGCTGTATAATCTTAGGAATTACATTTGAAAGCTTTTATCTTTGGTTTATCAGTTGTCAAAATGAGGATGATAAAAATCTATTTTGCTACATTGAAAATATTATCTATAATGCATACTAAAATCTTAGTGCGCTGCAAGCAGTTGTACACTGCCTTCTGAATAGTCAAGGATAGAGGATGTAATTTCCCGGGAAGTAGAAGTTGGCTATCTATGTGAAAAGGAGATGAGCTGAATCTTGAACCTAAGAAGAGGTTTCGGGGTTCCTTATCTGTAGTAGACTAGTTCCTGCCCTGTGGTCAATGGGATCTGTTTACTATGACCCATATGCCTTTGTGTGGATGAATGATTTAAGACACACATCAGGGCAACACCAGGGATAGAGTCATTGAGTTTTCAAGCTGAATGTCGATATAGTACTGACATGGATAACTGAGGCCTGAGAAGGAAAAAAGACTTACTTGAATTCACCCACCTAGTCAGAGGGAGGAGAGGACATGGAACCTGGCCACTAACTCTCAGTCTCTTGTAGTATATATCTAATATATACTACAATACCACTGTTGAAGCTATTTCAAGTTTCAATAATAATAGTACCAGATATAACTGTTACTATTAATATTTACTGGACTGTGCTTTATGTTTATATGTCATGAAATTCTCACCACTCTATGAGATACAAACCATGATTATTTCCATTTAAAGGTGAGGAAGCTGAGGAACCTTGCCCAATATCATGGATCTAGCATCTGACTTCATATCCCTTGCCCTTGACCCTGAGGCCACCCTCCTTCCTGCCTGTGCTTGTCTGTCGCTGGGAAGGCAATGACTACAGAGAACAGCCAATAACTAGTGGGTGGCCAGTCACAACATAGTGGCCTTCTCCTTCTCTTTTGACATTGTTTCCGAGTCCTGTCTGGCTCGAGAGTTCACCCTCTGTCACTCTTTAAAAACTCGTGGCCATCTTCTGTTGCTGCTTGTTTGAGGGACCCATTCACATTATAGTTTAGGACCTTCAGATCGTGTCTCACTACAATCTCGTGCAATATTACATGGTTCTTTTTATTTTGCATAGGGTTGTTATAGCTAAAGATTTTCGCTGTCAGTCCAGAGCTTAGCAATATCTCCCAATAAAGAGGAGAGTTGAGTGACATCTGAGAAACAGAGAGCCATCAGTTCAAGCTTTTCCTCAGGGGGCTCTATGTTCAGGGACATCATCGTGAAGTAGCTCTGTCGTGAACAGATGGAGTGACTTCCTGAACAGGTAAAGAGACTGATCCAGATAGAAAAATGGACTCTGTGATGGTAACAGCATGGCCAGAGAGCAATATGACATGGATGAAAACTAGATACTGAATTGCCCAGAGCTGCTTGTAGCTGCAGGGAATCATGTAAACCGTTTGGGCCAATAAGATGTATGAGTCAAGTTTGAAAGTAAGGGTTGTCAGTTAAAAAAAAATGGAAGCAAGGGAAAAGGAACAGGGTTTGCTTTCTCTCCTTTCCTTTGTGTGTGGCTGTCATCTTGTGTCCATAAGGGGGACAGTGTGGACATGAAAAGCCAGCATTCTGAGACTCATGGAACAGAAATAGAGAAGGGACAGGTCCCTAATGACATTTTTAGCAGCTAAAACAACACCGGTAATAGCCTGAACCTCTTGCTACATGGGACAAATCAAACCCTTGTTTGCTGAAGAGCAAAACAGAAAGAGTATTTTGACATTTTCTCCTCCCTCCCTCCCTCCCTCCCTCCCTCCTTCCTTTCTTTCCTTCCCTCCTTGCGTTTTGTAGGTTTTTTGAGACAGAATCTTAAACTGTAGCCCAGGCTGGCCTAGAATTCGCTATGTAACCTAGGCTAGTCACACATTCTTGGCAATGGTCCTGTCTCAATGCCCCTAGTGCTGGAGTTATAAATGTGAGCCACCACATCTGGCTTGATATTTCTTAATAAGTCAAGGAATTTCTCATAAACAGCCAAGTTTGGGAAAGAACGAATAGTTAAAAGGATAACCAGAAGCTGAAAACTGACTTAAAAGGCCGTGATTCGCCAGGGGTGATCTGAGGGATGCGCCTTGCTGGGGAGCTGGGTTTCATATTGAACTTGCTTCTTTGTTGTTTGGTTGAGTTTTTTCTTTTTAATTTATTATGTGCGTGTGTGTACAGATGACACTGGGCATGTGTGGAGGCCGAGATAATTTGGGTGAATTTCTCCTACCTTGATGTGGATGCTGGGAATTGAATGCGCATCCCCAGGCTTTCTGTTCTGAACCATCTTGCCTGCTCCTGCTTTGTTTTTTTCAGACAATACTGAGGTTGGCTTCAAATTCACTGGGTAGCTAAGGAGAACCTTGAACTCCTGACCCTTCTGCCTCCACTTCCAAAAGGTTGGGATTCAGGGTATGTACGACCATGCCCAGGCTTGAACTTACCTTTGTTTCTGCAATTCCAAATTGGAAGGTTCAAAGAAGCCATTGCTGTTCTTCTAGGGACTGGTAAAAACAAAATAAAACAACAACAAAAAAACAAAACAAAACAAAACACACACACACACACACACACACACACACACACACACACACACACACAAACCAAAAAAAAAAAAAACAACAGAAAAAAAATGGGCTTGGTGAGCACTAGCCCCGGATTTTCTGCAGCGCACAGCTTCAGATCCACTGCTTTGCTGGGAGACTGCTCCCAGCTTATTTTTCAGAAACCGTCTTAGATCTCTCATAGCACACACCAGCCAACATGAGAATGTGCCCTTTGTGCCTCTGCAACTTTCTACAAGGTAAGGCCTTAGCAGACCCATGTCTAATCTGCACCCAGAACCCCAGAGATTAGCATAATGCCTGGCACACACGTGGCACTTGAGTCAGGAGGTGACAGAGAGCAGACGGCATCCCCAATTCTCTGTCTATGACTTTACAAAGACGGGAGTAGGGTCGGGGAAGTATCACTTACTCATTCATTTGTTCAACCACTCACCTACCTTCTCACTGCTTATTCCCTGCTGTGGACCAAATGCCAAACCCTGCGTTAAGGACCGAGGAAACAAGAGCAATGGGACACCAGGGTCCGGATATGGCAGTGGCACTAGGTGTTAATCTTAGTTATCATCTTGATTGGATTGAGAGATACCCAGAAAGTTAGTATAAGGACTCCTATGGGGTGTCTGTGATGGCTTCCGGAGATGATTAGATCATCAGGGTGCTAATGTCACAAGTAGATTCAGAAGATGCTGGCGGTGCTGAGCGGTGGTAAAAGTTTAGAGGCGGGGCCTCCCGTGGAGGAAGGAGACCACCAAGGGTGCTGTCTTTGAGGGATATAGTTTTCCCTAGTCCTTTCCATATTGCATTTCTCTGCTTCCTGGCTGCCACGATGTGAACTTCTCTGCCATCTCCTTCCTACTGGGATGAAATTAGATCCTTCCTCCCTTTAATTTGTTCACTCAAGTATTTTGGTCATGAATGTACACAAGTAACTAATACATCTATGGCAATGTTTGGTCAAGAGCACCTTCTCTGTGCTCCTTTGCCCACACTTTGTTCCTGCAAAGTGCCTAGTGGAAGTATCATGTGGAGAAGAGAGAGATGCAAATCAAGTGTCCTTGTTGGCTGAGACAGGGAAGTTGGCTGGACCATGGAGAAGATCTCTTCTTGTTTTACCGAGTGTCTGAAGTCAAAGGCTTCACACCTCTAACTCCAGCCCTGACTATTGTACATAGTTGTGTTGACTTCAGCAAAAACTGCTTCCTCCTTTGTTCTCTATATCGCTGGGTTTAGACCATTTCCTGTGTGTAGGTTGTCCTTTCTGTCCTGAGGAATTTTGGTGCTATGTCTAGGCTTTGTTTCTTCTCCAACCAAAGGCATCTGTGGGAAGAATAGAAGATAATCTATATTTACAGTGCAATTTTTGAAGGGATAACAAGACTTTCTGATCCTGGGTATCAAAGCCTCCTTCATCTGGTAGCTCATACCTGAAAGTCCTTCCTTGGTGTGGCTTTGTTAGGAAGACAATGTCGGGGGCTAGAGATAGTGAAGGTACTTGTTGTTCTTGAGGAGCACCCAGCTTCAACTCCCGGCACCCACATGGCATCTCACAACCATCTGTAACTCCAGTTCCAGGGGATCTTCTGATGTCCATGGGCTCCAGGCACACATGTGGTACACATACATACATGCAGGCAGAACACTCATACATGGAAACTATACAGACAACTCCAGAGAAGAGAAGGAGGTGCTGAGAGGTAGCCAGGGAATGCTAACAGCAAGGGGGAGTGCCTAATGCTAAAGCAGTTTTGCCTGGAGCTAGCTTTCCCTTTGCCCTGACTGAGAATCTAGTCCATGGCCCTTCACCTCAAAGGAGTTCAGCCTTTACCTCCCTCTCCCTCTCCCCCTTTCTTCTCTTCATTTTTGACGTTCAACGATTTTAATACAGGCACGGGTCTTTGAAACTGCCAAACTCCCGTGGACTACTCATTTGTAGTCATCGCCTTCTAAACCCAGCTTCTGGGATCCACCCATCTGTTCTCCATCACTGTAACTTTGTCTTTGCAAAAATGACATACAAGTGAATTATACAAAGTGTAACCTTTTGAGATTGGCTTCTTTCGCTCAGCATAATGCCACCGAGATTCATCCAAATTGATGAGCAGTCAACCATCTGCTTTTGTTCTCTCATGTATTGGCTCTGCACTCACTCAACAACACAGTGCCTGCCATCTAGAGACTGGATCATTGTATTGTCTGATGTTCAACTCTTATTAACACTCGGTATGGTAGTCAGGCTCATCTGTTCACAAGGAATACTCATTTGAATTTGCCCTAGGAGGAAATGGAAGTCCATTGTTGGGATCTGGGGGCTCTCCTTGGAACCCAACAAAGGCGGCTCAACATAGCCAGGCCTGGAAGTGGGAAGTGGGTTTGCATCCAAGGCAGCTTTGGAGAGGCTTGCTCTCTCAGACTCACGCAGTTTCTCTCCCTGTGGCCATGCACTCCATTTGCAATCTTCTGGTTACAAATAATCCAGCACATGGTGTATCGTTGCCCAAACCAAGTGCTTGACAGTGGTCCTTACTTGTAGCTCAAGCTTTAAATGTAAATTCCTGAGGAGCAATCTGATTGGCTCTGCTCATCTTTCAAAGACATCACAGGCCTCTGGTCCTTTGATCTGTCCTACCTTCTTCTCACTGTCTGGTCCAGCATAGATGGGATCATGTGGCCTCATAGAGTAGATTCCTTAGGTGGGGGTAGGAAATTTGCAGGGTGAAGCAAGAAATGGTTCTCAGCTCTAATATTTTTTTTGTTAAGAAAATGTTCTTTATGAAAGATTTCAGATGGTGTGTTCATTTCTTCACACACTATATCCTTTGATCAAAAGGGATAGTAAGAAAGGTGTATTTGAGCCAGCTTGCTAGGCCTTAAGCATACTGTTTTCACAGAGCTGTGTTTTGCTTTGTCACCTCACTGGTTTTTAGTGAGAAAAGTGATATGAAAGAGCCCTATTGCAACGATGACATCATTTTCTGTTGTTGGGGATGTTGTCCGTCTAATTCAAAGCTCCATGTGAGAAATTTGTTTTCAGCATAAACTTAAGGGCATATTTCTTCCTCAAAGGAACTGCCCGTTTCCTGTCTCATGAACAAAGAAGACTGTACAACATATTCAGTCTCTTTCTGTGTTGGTGTCCAGAAAATCCAGGTCCTATAAACCAAGGCTTAGCTTTAGCAGGTCCCAGCCTGTTATCACCTGCACATCTGTGTTTGTATTGGTTAGGGTTTCTGCTGTGGTGATTAAGTACCATGACCAAACTCGGGGAAGAAAGGGTTGATTTTGCTTACTCTACCTTATCACAGTTCATAAGCCAAGGTAGTCAAGGCAGGAACTCAAACAGATCAGGAACCTGGAGGCACGAGCTGATGCAGAGGCCATAGATGAGTGCTGCTTATTACCTTGCTCCTGCGACTTGCTCAGCCTACTTTCTTATAGCATCCAAGACCACCATCCCCCAGGTGGCACCACCCACATGGACTGGGCTGGGCCCTCTCACATTAGTCACTGATTAAGAAAATGCCCTACAAGCTTGCTACAGCCAGATGTTATAGAGGCATTTTCTCAACTGGGATTCCTTCCTCTCAGATGACTCAAGCTTGTGTCAAATTGACTTAAAACTTGCCAGCACAGTATTCTTGGCTTTGCTTGACATATTCCCATCCTTCTTGATCTTTGGCTCTGTGTACATTTGTTCCTTATAGCTCACTCATATTTTAAAGAGTGAGCACAGCTGCAGAAGGGCAAGCAAAGAAAACTAACCATGCTAGGGAGAACACTGGACTAGAGTCTCAGTCCTGGATCCAGGCTGTCGTCTTGATGTGTCCCAGGACAACTCTTCCAATGGCAAGCGTCCACTGAACTAACAACAGCAACAACAGCCATCATATACTTCAAGGTGGAGAAGATCTATGCTATCATGAAATATATAGTGAGGATTACAGCAAGAGTCTCAGGATTTACCTGAGGCAGATATTAGTGAAGTTGGTTAGCTAAGACTTGTAGCTAGAGTTTTCCTGCCTGGCCCACAGTCAGGACAAATCTCTCTCACCTGCCAGTCCCACAGCTGCTCAGACCCAACCAAGTAAACACAAAGACTTATATTGGTTACAAACTGTATGGCCGTGGCAGGCTTCTTGCTAACTGTTCTTATAGCTTAAATTAATCCATTTCCATTAATCTATACCTTGCCACATGGCTCATGGCTTACCGGCATCTTCACATGCTGTTTCTCATCGTGGCAGCTGGCAGTGTCTCTCTGACTCAGCCTTCCACTTCCCAGCTTTATTCTCCTCCTTGTCCCGCCTATACTTCCTGCCTAGCCAATGGCCAATCAGTGTTTTATTTATTGACTAATTAGCAACACATTTGCCATACAGAACATCCCACAGCAAAGACTCACTAAGCATCATCTTCCTCTAAAGATAATAATGCTCCTGGGCTGTCCTAAAGATTAAAGAAGGTAATATATCCAACACCTAAAACAATCTTTGACACTAAGTATTCAAACATATTGACATTGTTTCCTACTCTGTCCAAACGTGCTCTGCCACTGACTTCTGCTGTTGTTGTTGGATAACGGTACTGGCTGGCACATGATGTCAACGTCGATTCTTTTTTGCCCTGAACAAAGTATATTTTTATGCTTTGGTTCTTTTATTTGCAAGTGCTTAACTTATTTAACTATGTCCAAAACAGGAATCGTGACTAACTTCTTTGCCTAGTTGTAAACATAGAAAGATAATAATTCACGGGCCAGAGAGATGGCTCCGTGGTTAAGGGCACTGACTGCTCTTTCTCAGTACTCACATGGCAGCTCACAACTTCATGCAGCTCCATTTCCAAGGGATATGATGCCATCTTCTTGTCTCCATAGGCACTGCATGCACACAATGCATAGACAGACATGTGAGCAAATCACTCATACACATAAAATAATAAATCGAAAAAGTAAGATAACAATTTGGATCTTGGTATTTTAACTGAGTAGTGTGGTTCTTACCTAATACCTATTTGCAGGGGAAGAGGACTGTGACTGAGTAACTCTGGAGTCATTGCTGCTGACTTCACCTATAGACCTAGGTGAACAGACACATTGATACTCCTTTGATAGGAATTGCTCCTTGTCCTATGGGCAGCTGGAAGCCATTCAGCCTTGGCTATGTCTTTATAGTCTTTACTATAATCTGTCATGGGGCACGTAAGTATTTAGCCACTGAGAATGCCCCTAAGCACCAGTGGCCGAGAACAGGTCAAGAGCAGGTCAGCTGTTTTATAAAGCCACCAGGGGCTGGTTAAGCAGTAGTAGGTGACAAGGCATCATTTCCAGGCTGATCTGAAATGGACGGACACTGTGATCCTCTGTGCACAGACCTCAGTGCGGGAAGCCAATTAGAACATGAGTGTCTGTTCCCATATCACCTCGACGTGCCGCCCCTTGAAGGGGACACCAGTTTCTCCACCGAGAGAACAAGAGAGAATATTTATGCAGAGCTCATGAGGTTGCCCATGCACTTTCTGCCTCTTTAATGGACCGGGGCTGCTCACAAGAATGTTTTCTCATTACTATTAATTTCCTAAACATTATTCCAAACCAAGCTGTCCTGAGACCAAGAAAGAATTAGGGTGCTACATCTCAAGTTTCCAACCAGATGGCTTAGACTTAAAGCCCCAGTCAAGTATTTGTTTCTTTACCAGCCTTCGTCTCACACCCTGAACAACAGAGAAACTGAGAGCACACGGATTGCATTTTCTATCAATTAACAGCTTCAAACTTGGAAAGTCAGAAGTTTTGAACTCAAGAGTATCAAGGAAGGAACAACCACTGGAAACCTGCCTGAAGGAAACTCCAGAATCATAGAACTCGGTCTGGCCCCTTGCAGCTCTATCTTTCCTGTATAAACTTGAACTTAGAGGGACAACCTTGCTTTGGTGAGACTGCTTTCGAGCAACAGGCTAGAAGCCCGAGTCCCCAGTTTCCTCTCCAAACATCATTCCTCATATGATTTTATACAGTTTCTCTTGGGTAACCAGCCACACTTCCTCAAAATAAGACTTGCATCCCCACCCTTATTTGAAGTCTCAGGATAGATATTTATATTAATTTATATTATATTTATTTAAATTTATAATATATTCATATTATATTATGTAATATTATATTTATATTAATTATATTTATATTAATTATCTTCCCTACAAGGAGAGATGTGAGAAGCAAAGATGTAAGTAATTGTCCTGTTCCTCCCAGACAACGACACCACTGTCCAGAATCTGGGGCTGTCTGCAGCTTTCCAGCTAGATTTTCAACTTTGTGCTTTCCATTTCAGGGAACCAGATGTTGCAGGTTTAACATGCCCTGCAGTTCCACCCGACACCTTGAGACTTTCCCTCCCTTCACATCCCCCTTCTGTGACAGCCACCAGAAGTCTCCCTAAAGAGACTGAATACGGAGAAAGTGCCACAGGGAAGGAGGGGATCAAAATTCCTGGCTTAAGGAAACAGCTGAAAAAATGGAGAGACAAAGGCCACACCACAATCAAAACAATAAAACCAGCAAACATCTGGAGACTACAGTAAAATTCTGCTGTAAAATTCTGTGCGGGCCTATAATTTAAAATCTAGGTTTCAATCATGTTGGATCATGTCACCTAGTAAGAAATATATTTTATATTATTCCTCAGTAAACAGACTCACTTTAAAACAGTGTTTCCCCTTTACTGCATGGGATAAATGCTGATCTCTGCCCACCCCCCCATTTTATCCAATTCCACTTTAACCCACCTTATCTTGATCTATTCAAACCTTTACAGCTGCATTTCATTTAAAAGGGGAAGAGGTGGCTAACCATTAAATTACTTTCATAACCCACTAATAGATCGTAAGTGGTCATTTAAACAATGGTAGTTTGTGAAAATTCATGGATACAGGCTTCTGGATTCATAGACACTCAGAATTGTAGATCATCCTCTTGGAACATCATTTTCCATGTGAAAGCACCGAGCCCCACAGAGCTTATGATTCATCCTCACCCTACAGCTGGCTGTCAGCAGGGCCTGCATTCATCCTGGACTTGTGGTATGAGGCTAAGAGCCCGGATGGGATTCATCGACATGTTTTGCTTGGAAATCCATAACCTTAAGTGTGTCTCTTAAACCATCTGACCCCAGTTTTCTGTAAAATGGACTATTATGAGGATCAGTTAAATGCAACATAGGTGAGTCCGTTGTCCAAGGTAAAGAATAACTCTTGTCTCTCTCTGTTGGCCTCTCTCTAATGACCAGTGTTTCAGAAACCCCTCCTGCCTTTGGGGCAGGAAGGAACAGACTTATTGACCTTATTTTCTTCCTCACTCAGAGATGCCCCCAATGCCCTGTTCTTACCTTCTTTTCCTGATTTCTGGTTTGTTTCTTTATTTAGCACATCACTTCCTGCCGTTCTCAAAAGGCCTTTATCAATGTGTCCTGATTTGGGAGTCAAGATCAAGACTTCATCAGAAATAAACACTCAAACGTGCCTGTAACAGATCCACAACACTCCAGAGACTGAAGTCTCTCTGTGTGGGAAACAGAAGAGAGCAGATTAAGCAAATGGAAATTTATTGAAGATGTTCCACCTGGGTCTTAAGAGGCTGAAGACTTCCACAAACATCAGGAGGCATCAGTAAGAAGGTCTCATCTTCAGTTGGTTCTCCCCTAGGAGAACCATGTTTCCTAGGAGGTCCAGATGCCAAAGATTTCCTTTACTCTTGTGAGACAGGGTCCAACGTGGTCCATTCTGGCCTTAAATTTGTTATGTAGTAGAGACCAGTCTTGTGCTCCCTCCCATGCACAGAGACAACAGGCATGAACCACCACACACTGTGTGACATTTTTCTGATTGGATTGTAAGAACATGTGAAAGAGAACCCATTCTTTTATGTGGAATCCAAGGGACCATCTTGTGCATAGGTGGATTTGCCCAGAGGGAAGTTCATTTGGCATCAACTTTCTTTAGAGGTTTTGCTTAAATATTCACTTTCCTGGATGAGAGTTGTTCTTTGGTGCCTCAGGAGGAAAGGGTATGTTGTAGGCTCTCCTGGCATCTCCCAACCCTCAGCATGTTTCTAGAATGACAGCTGCCCTTGATTGCAGTCTTTTGGTCTCCTGTAACCATTGCTTACCTTGGAAGGGGTTCAAGGCACTGGTGTCCATTTCTCCAACGACCTTCATATGTTTTAGAACCAAAGTGGAAAAATTACCTGGGAAATACTGAAGTAAATCCATATGGTTATCTTCCCTTTCATATTTGAAAGATAGATTTGAAAGGGGAAGGCTCATTTTGTTCTTTTTTTTCTCCTATCAACATAAATTCTGCTCAAATATCTGGTTCAGTTTCCTTAGTAATTTATGCATTCTCAGCTCAGTGATTTTTCTGCAGAACCAGCCTTTTATGAGAAACTAGGATTTTCCTGGGGAGAAAATTGCTTTCTCTGTCACTGCACTCTATATTTAGTACATAACCACCTGTGTGACATGACCTGAGTTCCCACATCTAAAATGAGGAAGCTGTACCTGGAGAGGATATCCTTTTGTGGTGGTTAAGCGCATAGCTCTGGGAGTCAGTCTGCCTGGGCTTGATTCCTACTTTTCCACTTACTAATGGCACGACCTTGGGAAAATTACTTAATCCATCTATGTTTCAAGGCTTTTTTCTTTATTATAAATTAATGATAATAATAGTATCTATATCATGACAATTATATAAGCTAAGGCAATGTCCAATTTCAGAAACTATTATATGAGATTTAGTGTTTTTCTCATTGAAGTGACCAGTATGGTCTCCTATAGTTTTAATAGTGGATGATAAGATTATAATAACATTTACATTAGAATAACTATTTATTGCTTATAAGACTTTTCTCCACGTATCATCCTACAGATGAGAAAGCTGAGAGCCAAAAGGGTAGGTAAGGGGAGCTGGAGAGTGTTTAAGCACGTGAGTGTAGTGCCCACAGAGGCCAGAAGAGGGTGTCAGGTTCCCCTGGAGCTGGAGTTAGAAGCCTCCAGTTGTGGTTGCTAGGAACCACACTTGTTCTCTGCAATAACAGTACACACTCTTAAGCACCGAGTCATCGTTCAGCACAGATGGATTCGTTTTTAAGGAGAGCTGCTGAATGTGGAGTTGGGTCTTCTCACCACCAATTTCTGTCATAATGACACAATTTCTCACATAATGACACTATTTAGTTAAGTGTTGATACTTCCCTCTTAAATGGTCCTCTTACTGAACTCTCTCATTATATTTAAATAATGCCACTATTCTTCAAAGCACCGAATGCCACCAAAGAGCGTCCACAATGGCCCCCGCCCCTTTCTGTTTATTGGTTGCTAGTCAGGTAGCAGTTGCTGCACTAACATCAAACACACAATCTCAGTGGCTCAACACAAGTGAGGTCTAACACAGAGTACATCAGTGTTCTCAGCTGGGCAGCCACTGTGGGACGTAGGCATCTTCTTCTCTTGGGACCCTAAAATTCTTTTTTTCTGGATTGAGTTGTAATAAGGAAAACATTTAATTGGGGGTGGCATGCTTACAGTTCCAGAGGTTCAGCCCATTACCATCCTGGTGGGGAGCATGACGGTATGTGGGCTAACATGGTACTGGAGAAGGAGCTGAGAGTCCTACATCTTGTAGGCAACAGGAAGTGGGCTGAGACACTAGGCAGTATCCTGAGTATAGGAAACCTCAAAGTCTGCCTCTGCAGTGACACACTTCCTCCAACAAGACCATACTCACTCCAACAAAGCCACACCTCCTAATAGTGCCACTCCCTATGAGGTTATGGGGGCCAATTACATTCAAACTACCACACTGATTATTTAGCCACATTAATTCAGCAACATATATACCTTCTTCTCTCATTTCAATAGCAAATGTTAGTTGTGCAGGCCTGGCCCATATGGGTCTGAGGAAGCCTGGGATAGATCAACTCCAACTGGACAGTCACTTCCTGACAACCCTTTAGAAGTCATGAATTTTTGGTGATCAGTTTATCGTTTCTGCCATATTCATCCACCACTGCATCCAATCACTGCCAAGCTGTATTTGTTTTGTTTCTAAAATCTCCTTCGTACTCTGATTCTGTTCCCACAGCTATCACCATGGTCCAGTACACAGTACTGCTGGTCACACAGTAGTACCTCATCACAGCTATGTAAGCAATGCCTCTGCTTGTATTCCTTGTACTTTTCCATCTCTCTGACATGCCACAGCCAGATTAATCATCCCAAAGTATTCTTTTAAAATGCTATTTTTCAATGGCTCCATTCAGCCACAGTTCAGTAACAATGGCTGGGTTCCTGGCCATGTCAAACACAGTGCTACATATGGAGAGGGCTTGGTTCCTGTATTTAGGTTGCTTTTAGGTAGATGGAATTAACATACGTTCAGTGAGCTGGGGAGCCTGACACAAGCAGTAAGCAATGGGGAGAAGAAGAGCTGTGAACCTCGCTTGTTTACAGGAGGGAGATGCCGATCACTCAGAGATGGGGAAACAATCCCAGCTAAGGAAAAATGAATCTCAAAGACTTTGGGAAGTGGTGATGACAGTGTACTTAGTGCTGAATTTTCAGAGAGGTACAGAGATATGTCTCAGAAAATTGTCATTATTTTCTCCATGTCTGCTTTAAAAAAAAAATTAATGTAATTAGTAGAAGCTTGATTCTCAGTTTTATAGCAGATGTGAATTTTCAGCCCAAGCTAATATATTTGAGGTAGCAAATTATTCTCAAGGTTTTCTAAATGACTTTCTGACCTTGAGGTTAGAACTAAAAATGGCAAATAAGATACTGGCCTGTGCATGAATATTTCTTTCTGTATTTGATTGTCTTTTGAAAACATAGAAGTCAAGGAACTTCCAATTATATTTCAGTTCAACAGTGGTCATAAAATACATGACTTTTGACATTTAAGGTTAATTTTTTTAATTATTAACTTAGTTATTAGCAATGGTTATTAATAAGACTTCTTAGGCTGGAGAGATAATTTGGTGGTTAAGAACACTTGTTTCTTTTCCGTAGGACCCAGGTTTGATTCCCAGGACTCGCATGATGGCTCACAACTATCTGTAACTCCAGTTTCAGGGGATCCATTGCCCTCTTTGGGCTTACCAGGCATACAGGCAGTGTGAATACACACCTATAGGTAAAATACCCAGACACTTAAAACTTCCAAAACAAGTTTTTAACAAAGTGAACTTGACACTAGACAGCATGACTAAGCCAGCATGGAGGTTTTGTTTAATACATTTTAAAAAGACAATAGAAAATGGTAGACCCTGAATTCTTCTGAACTTTCAGTTGGAAATAAGTTAAAGACATCTACCTTTCTCCTTGTCTCCCTGCTTCCCCACCCTGTACCATGCTTCCTACTTCTGAAGTAATCGCCTTAGGGAACAGAATCAGTGTGAGGCAGGCTGTGCCTGATGGACATGAGTTTGGGAATTCAGTGTAAGTATTTAAGCCCCAGGTAGTAACTGGAAATACTAATCTGACAGTATGAAGCGATGCCTGAGGTCTGATTCTTCTCCCCTGCAGCCCACAAAATAAAAAGCAATAAGATGTGCTAAACTGAAAATATGGTGTAGATGGAATGATAGAAATCGTGGCAAGGAGGAAGATCCTGCATTGTAGATGTTGTCTACTGTTGCGGTTGGAGGTGGGAGACTGTGGGTAGCTTCCTATTCCTGATCAGTGAGTTTGTTTTCCTTTCTAAGTGTTCTGAGCTAAAGAACAAGCACTTGAGTTTGAGTCATGCAGTGGACTTAGTCAACACAAGACCCTTGGAAATATAAAACACAATTCAGCATGTGTATGTGTATAATATGATGGTGTATGCATATAATTCCAGCCTTTGGGAGGCTTAGGCAGGCATAGCTAAACACAGGGCCAGCCTGGGCTACATAGTGAGACCTTGTCTCAATAACAAGCAGACAGGTAGGCAGGCAGACCAGGAAACAAGAAGGGGCATGGCCTCATGCACAGTAAGCTGTAGAGGAGTCTCTTGGGTGACAAGAAGGCTTTAGGAGAAGAAGTCTTGAATACCCCTTTGGGTCAAGACTCCTGACTTGCCATTTATTGTCACTGCTAATTGAACTCCAGCATCAGAGTCTGAGCTCTAATCCCATTTCTGCCATTTAGTTTGGAGAGTTGAACAAGGTAGTGTGTGTGTCTTTCTGTGCCTAAGATGCCTCAGCTGTAAAGTGGTGATCTATCAACACGTCAGCTATTGAAACCTCAAGAAGCAGGACTTTCTGTAATAAAGACATCACCACATGCCAAGTGTTCTTAGTGACTCAGAAAAGGGAAAGCATTTATACAGTTGTTCTTATACCAAAATTAGAAGAACAAAGTATGATTCCAAACTTTTTATGAGGCCAGCATCACTCAGCTACAAAAGCCAGAAGGACAATACAGAAAAAGAAGGAGGAGGAGGAGGAGGAGGAGGAGGAGGAGGAGGAGCAGAGGAGGAGAGGAGGAGAGGAGGAGAGGAGGAGGAGGAGGAGAGGAGAAGAAGAAGAAGAAGAAGAAGAAGAAGAAGAAGAAGAAGAAGAAGAAGAAGAAGAAGAAGAAGAAGAAGAAGAAGACTGAAGGGCAGCATCCCTGAGGAGCATGCAGAAATCTTTAGCAAAACATTAGAAAATGAAATTCAATAGCACATCATAAAGATAATATACCTTTGAGTATATTATCTGAGTGTGATTTATCCCTGGAATGAAAGGATAATTCAACATATGCAAATCAATTGACATGATACACCACATTAACAAAATGAGGGATGAAAATCATTCAATTGTTTCAATAGATGCAGAAATTCAAAACTCTTTCAAGATAAAACTCCTTTTTCCCCCTTTTTTAATTAAATTTTTTTTCATTTATTTTACATACCAACCACAGTTTCCCTTCCCTCCTCTCTTCCTGTTCCCTCCTCCCACCTCCAGTCTATCCCCTCATCCACGCCTCCTCTGTTCAGAAATGGGCAGACCTCCCATGGGAATCAACAAAACATGCCATGTCATGACAAAACTCTTAGCAAGTTAAATACTGAAGATATCTCAACCTAATAAAAGGCTGTGTGAGGAGTCCATTGATAACATCATGTTCAATTGTTATGCTCATTCAATTCTGAGACCCGGAATAAAGCTAGAGGCCACTCGTTATGGTTCTGTTCAGCACAGTACCAGAACTGGCCAGAGTGAGAAGGTAAGAAAGATAAACAAAAGGCGTCCAAATCAGAAAGGCAAAATAAACATGTTTTGTAGATAACACAACTTTCTTTGTAGAAAACCTTTGCGACCACACAAAAATGTTAGAAGTGATAAATGAATTCCACAAAGCTGCAGGATATAAAAGTCAGGTAAACATATTTATTGTAAAAACAAATTACCCAGGAAGGACATTTTAAAAAATCTTACATAAACATAAAAAATAATAAAAATGTTACAGAACTAAAGAGATAGAAGATGTATATGCTGAAAACTATGAAACAATGAAAACAGACACACATGAACGAATAATATTTATTGTTATGAGTTGGGAGGATTAACATTGTTCGAATGTCCCCACTGCCCAGACTGAGCTAGATGTTCAATGCAATCTCTATCAAAGTCCAAAATATTCTCATAAGAATTTCATATGGAACCTGAAGAGTCCGGGTAGCTAAATAATTGTTAAGAAGAAGAAAAGGACTAGTGGTGTAATACTTCCTGATTTCAAAACATACTACAAAAGTACACAATCAAAACAGTATGAGATTGGCATAAAAAGTGGTACACAGACTACTGGAACAGACTTGAGAGATCAGCAATAAACTCAGCATAGCCAACTAATCTTCATTAAAGTTTTGTGGAATGATAAATAGTATTATAAAAACTGTATATCCAGATGCAAAAGGATGATTTTAAGCCTTTATCTTGTACTGCACAGAAGGGGAAAACCAACCAAACAAACAAATGAACCTAAGATCTGAAACCATGAAACTCTTAGACGACACCGAGGGAAAGCTTCCTGCTGGGCTCTTAGCAATGATTTCTTAGAGACGGCATCAGAGGAACAGGGGGCATACACAAAAGTAGAAAATAGGAACTATGTGAGACTAAAAGTCTGTAAAACAAAGAGACAACAGTGGAGTAAAGGGCAGCTGCCTTCAGAATGTGAGGAAAGAGCTGCAGCCATGCATCTAATAGTGGGCGAATGATAGAAGGAACTCACACAGTTCAGTGTGTGTGTGGGGGGGGGGAGCCCATAACTGAAATAAAACAAAAAACAAAATAACTGCAGTAGGTTTAGAGAGACACTCTTCAAAGAAGATATATGCAAATGGACAGAAAGTGTATGAAAAGGTGTTTCACATCACTGCTCAAAAGGTAAATGTAGCCGGGCGGTGGTGGCACACGTCTTTAATCCCAGCACTCGGGAGGCAGAGCCAGGCGGATCTCTGTGAGTTCGAGGCCAGCCTGGGCTACCAAGTGAGTTCCAGGAGAGGCGCAAAGCTACACAGAGAAACCCTGTCTTGAAAAACCAAAAAAAAAAAAAAAAAAAAGGTAAATGTAACCCAAACCGTGATGTGATACCACTCACACTTGTAGGGTAGTCGTTATTAAACACAAAACAAAAAACCCACTGAAACAGAAGTTAGCAAGTGCCAGCAAAGATGCGTAGAAAGCCTTGACCACTTTTACTGAGGAACATAAAATGGTGTGGTTGTGATGGAGGACAACATGGAGGCTCTTCCAAATGTTGAAAAGAGAGCTAGCACAGGGTCCAGAAATCCCTAAGGACGTGTCTGTGTTCACATGGCCATTTCAACACCGCTCACAACAGCTAAGGGACCAAGACAATATATTCATCAGTAGGTGCTGGATAAAGAAAATCTGAGTTACACGTACAATGGAACATCATTCAGCATGAAGGAGAAGGAACTCTTACCATTTTGACCATATGGATGGATCTGGGGGATGTTATGCTAAGTAAAATAAGCCAGATAAAGAAGAATGAATACTACATGATACCATTTATAGGATGAATTTTAAATGGTCAAACTTACTGAAGCAGAGAGTGCAGTGCTTGCCAGGGACGCTGGGGAGCACGAAGATGGAGGCGTTAGTCATGGAGTACAAAGATTTGATTATGCACGATGAATAAGTCCTATGCAGTGGACAGCATTGTGTCTATGTAATGTTGTAATGCATACCAGAATATGCTAAGAGGTCAGTTGTCAAGTATTCTTATTACCAAAACAATAAAAACAAGGGAGGAATTTCAGAAGAGATGAGACAGGTTTATTACAGAGCATGGCATTGGTGGTTTCACACGTATCTACTCATATCTATTTTTATCAAACTTATACATTAAATATGTATAGATTTTTTAATGTAAATCATAATTCAACAATGTGTGTGTGTTAATGTAAATCATACTTCAACAATGTGTGTGTGTGTGTGTGTGTGTGTGTGTGTGTGTGTGTGTGTGTGTACACAAAGAGGGGATTGGTTTGGGGTAAGATGAAGGCTGCTTTACTTCAAGGTGGGTTTTGCAAGGTGAGGAGGTTGGGTGTGAGTAGATTGGGACAATCACTGTGGAATGGTAGGTCCTGTGAGGCAAGGGTATTTTGTTTGAGCGATGGTCTAAGTGTATTAACTCAGGCAGACCTCAAGCTTGCAGTTTGCTTGGCTCAGCTTCCCGGGGGGGGTGGGGATCCTGGGTGTGGGTCACCATGCCTGGACAAGGCAAGGGTCTAGAAGTTAACTGTTTTACTTTTGCAGTCCTGTGTTCCAGGATTAAGTATTTCCAGGAACAAGCTGAACAATTTTTGGAATATATGCTTGGCCCTAATAGTATTTTCAGGGATATGGAAGTATATTCTGTGGTGATATTGTGTTCCCCAATATATTGTGCACCCTAATAAATTTTTCTGGGGTCAGAGAACAGAACAACCACTAGATATAGAGGCCAGAAAATGGTGGCACTCACACCCATTCCACACTCTGGAATCCTAGCATTCCAGAGGCAGAGTTCCTTCTGGATCTCTGTGAGTTCAAAGCCACACTAGAAACAGCTAAGCATAGTAACAAAGAGCCTCTAACAGAAGGCACACAGTGAATGTCAGTTGATATTAACTAGCATTGTCTAATTGCTATATTTCTCATTGTTATTTTTTGAATATGAGATATTCCTCCAGGTTTATAAACTGAACATGGTCCCTAGCAGGTGGCACTATTTTGAGAGGTTCTGGAAACCATAGGAGGTGGGACCTAGTGGGAGGAAGCAGGACATTGGAAGGGTGGGTTCTTAGGAACATCTTGACCCAGGCTTCTTCCCTAACCCCTCTCTCTCTGCTTCTTGCCTACCATGAGATGAAGAAACTCTTCTGTCAAATGCTACTGCAGCCATGATGTTCTGCTCAAGCAGATGGGGCCAAGTAATCAGGACTGAACCCCCTAAAACTGTGAGCCAAACTACCTGTTTTTCCCTTGTTGTTTATATCAATTATTTTGACTGCAGAAGGGTTAAACAAACATATCCATGTTTCCTGGAGTCAAAGGAAACCCCACTCTGGTGTCTCAGTATCTTTGTATACACGATTCCTTAATTATAGGATGACTTCTCTCTATGACATCTCAGAGAAATCCCATCTCTCTTTATGATCCTTTGATGTGTATTCCTCTGGCTTGTCTTACATGGTCACTCATACTAGGAAGAGATTCCTGTCTTTTAAACTATAAATCTGTTTGGAGCTCTCAATTTTGATACTATGTTTCATTTTTTAAAACCTATGATAGTTGTTAGATATTGCTTTCATTTCATTTATTGCTCTGCTAAAATACCCTGAAAAAGTACTTTAGGAGAGAGAGGGTTTGTTTTAGCTTATAAGCTAAAATTATAATTCTAGGTTATAGCTCGTCATTGTAGGGAAGTCACAGCAGCTGGAGCTGAGTGAGCTAATCACATCACATCCATAGTCAAAAGCAAAGAGAAACAATTTCATACATATTAACTTGCTTGCTTGTTCTCTACTCACTTTCTTTACTCTTTCACAGTTCAGGAGCCCTGCCTAGGGAATGATGCCACCTACGCTGGGCAGGGTCTTCCAACATCAGTTAACATACTTGAGATAGTCCTCCACAGCCCATGCCAATGTGGACAATCCTTCATTAAGACTCTCTTCCCAAATGATTCTAGATTGTGTCCAGCTGACAATTAAAGCCAGCCATCACAGATAGCATTTATCCTTTTAGGTTTTTAAGATCATGCATTTCTATGTCTATACCTCTTCCCAGCTGCTCAGCCCAGAGCCCCGCCCATGCCTGTAGTGATTTTCTAAATGTTTGCTGATTTAATCGATGCTATCAATTATTACCACCTATAAAACTCAAGCCCCTAACAAGACTGCACCTTGGGACAAAGCCTGGGCCATTTTGTACACAATAATTAATCTAATGCTTTGAGCTGTTTAGAAATGTGACTGGATGATTCCAACCAAGGATTTATGTTCAGATGTCAACATGAATGGGGATATATGTGTGTGGAAATAGCAATTAGGGCATGAAACTTTCTATAGAAAGCTGTGGTAAGAAAATCAATAGATCTAATTGTTAAAGTCATAAATTTGATCCAAAGAGCCAATTTCAAACATAAATCATTAGATATAATTTATGGCTCAAGACCTAACAAGAAGGACAAGTTCATAAAATTACCCCATGGCCATTACTTGGGAGGTGACCACATTTATCACTGTTTCCGCTCCTAGGGTCTAACGGTTTCCATCTTATTTTTTGAGGTTAAGCTTGGAAATAAAGGCCTAATATTTTAAGTTGGAAACTAATTAGTTAATTTAATATTTATTAAAGTTCTATACATAGTTTATTAAATATTTTAATGAAAAACATGTCATATTATTTTATAACAACAGCTACCATATTACAGATGTGTTGCTGTATTATACATTATTAACTAAAGCAACTGTTACAATAGCCTTATGAAGCAAGGTTTGTTTTTTTTTAAATCTTAATCTTTATTTTCTCTGGAAGGAAACTGAGGTTCAGGGGTGAAGAAACTTGTTCAGTATCTCTTACTTAAGTTTGCTTCATTGTGAAGCCACATTTTTAAACACAGGAATAACTGAATACACACACACACACACACACACACACACACACACACACACACACAGAAAGAGGGAGAGAGAGAGAGAGAGAGAGAGAGAGAGAGAGAGAGAGAGAGGGAGATTTACTACAGAAAGCTTATTGGAAGTGATCAAGGCAGATATTGTTCAAAAAGTAGCATGCAAATGTCAAAAGTATACTAATTTTTTTCTAAGAAATTTACACAAGTTTAATTATATACATATATAAACTCAACTAATTAAAATATGATGAAAAGATATATATTCCTATTAAGTTTTAGCAAAGTTACCTAATAGTTTTACACACTCTCATAGTGAGGTTATGGTTACAACAGATACATACTACATCTATAAATAATTGCAGAGGTAATAGCCCAAATAATAAAAAGACATCAAAAACTCCAAGCTTATCACACTATTGACTTACCTCAATTAATAAGCAGAAAATGAGCGTGGGGCTTTTATACCCTTCAACTGGCCATGGAATTCACTGCGTTTTTTCTTTCCTATTAAGAAACCAAGCATAGCAAACATGTTTATATGGTAACATATGAACATATGAATATGTATAATATATGGTAACATATGAACATGGCCAAGGATGACAAAACTAACCACTGACTTTACATTTAATCATTTAAAAATTGTTCTGTATTATTTTTATTAGTGTGAATAAGTCTTTTGTGCACAATGTGTGTTGTGGGTACACATGCTACAGTATGCATGTGGAGGTCAGAGGACGATTGTTGTGGGGTCAACTCTCTTTTACAACTTTTACATGAGTTCTGGGATGAAATTCTGGTCATTAGGCTTGTGGGACAAGCACCCACTGAGCCATCTTGATGGTGTAATGTTGAAGTTCTTCATACAATAGTGTCTGTCTTTGCAGACAGTTCCTCCCTTCCTGGAATTGTGAAATGGAGCCTTTCTTCTCCTCATTTGTGTTTCCCTTCCTCAGGAGAGGGCTGGCACTGTAAAAGCATTGTGCTTTGAGTGAGGGCATTTCTGGTTTTCCCTGTCTGTAGTCGGAAATTTTCTCTGGTCCTGCCAAGCTCCCGCAGTCCTGCGGCCCACTTATAAAATAATCACTCAGAAGCTTATATTAATTATAACTACTCAGCCATTAGCTTAGGCTTATTACTAACCAGCTCTTACACTTAAATTAACACATAATTCTTACCTATGTTTAGCCACATGGCTTGGTATCTTTTCTCAGTTCTGCCTTGTCATCTTGCCTCATCTGTGTCTGGCTGGCAACTCCTCACTCTGCCCTCCTCTTTCTGTCTCTCTCTTGGATTTCTTGCCTGGCTATATCCTGACTCACCATAGGCCAGAGCATCTTCTTTATTAACCAATCATAGCAACACATATTCACAGGGTACAGAAAGACATCCCACAGCAACCTGTCTTTTACATTTTTAACAGGGGTGGAGAAGCACCTGGTTCTGGACAGAATGGCTACTGCCTTCCAGGACATATCACTCACAGTCCGCTTCTGTTTTCAAGTCTTCAGTAAGTCAGTGGGATTGTCTGAATACATTCCTTGCTGGCCATGTGTGTGCACCATTTCCTCCTGAAAGTGCAAGCAGTGTCCAAACTATCCATGCTGTTGATTAGATCTTTGATCTAACGCCCACATTCTCCAGGTTGCTCATTTCATAGAATTTTAGAGCAGGGCAAGAGCTTTGAGACTGTCTGGTTTCCAGTTTATTCATTGGCTTGGAAACCCAGGCAGATCCAATGATGCCCCAGTCATGGCCCTTGTCCAGCAGCATCTATTCCCTTTGGAGATTCATTAGAATTGTACTTGTTCGAGTCCAACTCTACACCTATAGAATCTGAAATCCTGGCTGTGGGATCTAGAAGCCTGTGTTTCAAGGATGTTGGATTATGCTATAGAATGAGACATTAGGTTGAGCCATTTATCCAGGACCATGTAGTTGCTGGCCAGACGTGATCCTGGGCTTTTGGATACCCAATTCTGAACCTTTTGTGCTTGATCATTGCTCATCAGTCTTGCTTGAGTTTGCAATTACCATGCTTTTCCCTTCCTGGCAACCTTCGGAGGCTGGATTTATGCATTTCATTTTAATGAGGTCCAGTCTAGCTCCTTTTTCTCCCTCTCAACTTGCTGAGAGATTTTGAGTTCAGGGGCTATTACCTAATTATATTAATTTCGTGTCTGGAGATTTTAACAACAATTTCTTCGTGTTGAAGTGTTAATTTGACCACAAATCCTTGCCCTATGCAGAGGCACAGTTAGTTCTCTGTGCTCAGAGATTTTTCTTTGCTTTTTAAGCAAAATGTTCAGCAGCTAAGCAGATGCTTTTCCTCTTGCTCTTTTAGGGAGATGAGAAAGGCTGATGCCCTTTCATACACAATTTTCTTTTTCTAGTGACAGTTTTCATCCTTTCCTGACAAAAACCACACATCAGGATTATCCCTTTCAAGTTCCTTCTTAAAACCCCAGCTTTGGTGCCACTTATTGGTGCCCCTTGTTCAAAGAACAGGTTCCCCAGAAACTTCTGAGGCTCATCTTTTGCCTCAGAGGACCCCAGGCAAGACAGAAAGCCCTGTCTGATCATTCTTGCCTGTTTTTCAGTGATAGACCCTGTGCAGCTAGACTTCCAAGGGGCCGCCATCTTTTAAGCTCCCTTTCCACTTGTGTTTCCTGTGGGCTTCCATCCTCTGGTTAGGTGGTTGGTGTGGTCAGGAGGTCCTGGTAGGGGGACTGTGGGGTTCATAGCTTTTCTTCCAAGAAAGAAGTTTCAGTAGGGGCTCACATTTTAAAGCTCAACTATTCTGGGCTTATTTTAAGGTTCAAATGGGTCCATGAAATTCAGAAGGTCTTGAGAATTGATTCCTTACTTCCTTGTTTTCCACTTCTTCTCAGGGGAATTCTTTCTTTCAGAGCTTTTTCTGGGGTGCCTGGGACAGTCTACACTCAATATGAAGGGTTCTCAGGAGGCTTCAGGGTCCTGGGGCTGAACTCTAGAATAGAATAGACTCCAGTGAGGCCACTGACCAACATTCAAGCCCATTCTGATTGGACCCAAAGAGCTTGGAGTTGACCTGGTTACCCAGTGGCTCTGCAGGATAATGATGGCTCTGAGACCAAAACCCCACGTATTGTGGGCGGTGGGGGGGGGGGGGGTAGCAGGGGCAGGTGAAACCTTCAAGGAGTTTCTCATTTTCTCCGTGATGTTTGCTATTTAAGGTTAAATTTTCAACACTGAAAATGGTAAATGTTAATGTTCATATGATAACTCAGAGCTTGGGCTTAAAGGAATTCATCTTTGTCTGGTAATTATAGTTACATATAAAGTTACTGATCAAGTTGTTGAGGCCCTATTGATATATAAAGAACGGCAAAGATGACAATGACACTAAGTACAATTTTGGAGCATATGCATGTTATAGGTTTCCTGGGTAAGCACATTATGGGCATTGCCACCAATATGCTACCCTTCCATAAAACAGCTCTCCTTAGTCTTCAAAGGACAGACAGACTGAGATTCAGCAATTACTTATGATAAGCACTTACTAAGGAAGAAATTTACTCTCTCTCTCTCTCTCTCTCTCTCTCTCTCTCTCTCTCTCTCTCTCGTGCAGATTGGATGTAGAGGTAAAGTATATTGGCTCTGAAGTCAAACTTCCATGTTCAGATTCTGACTTATGCAGTAGACCTGTTTCTGCCTAGCCTAACATGTCCATTGGCCATCACGAAGCAGATTTGCTGCCAAGGTCTACAGAATGCCTTAGTCTGCAGACATTGTAGCTACAAAAAGAAAGCAACAAGCACAGTTAAAGGTAGATCTGTGGTAATGGTAGTGGGCTTGTTAACATCCCCTGTTAGGGGCAGGAAGAGAGTCGTGAGATCCTCATCTAAGATTCCAGTCATCATTAGGAACACGAAAGTCCTCATGCCCACAGATCTCCAGGGAAACCAGGAATATTAAGCACTCAGGATTGTCTTGTCAATGGAAAAGATGTAAAACATGTTCTTCCATCTAGAAATCTGGGAATTGGAGGTGATTAATAGCCTGGTGATCTGTGTTATCTATTGGGCCAGGCTATATAAAGCTCCTACAACCAGGACAAGAGGTGGCTAGTAAACTAAATGATCCTTACTTTACCTGTATATCTAGAGGCTCTCCCAAGTTCCCACAACCAGGACCAGAGGTGGCTAATAGTCAAAGTGACCTTCACACTATTGGTATGACCAAGCCAGGTCTGATCCTTCCTTAGGCCCTTAAGCTAATACAGGTAGGCTGTCTCCAGAACCTATCTTCTTGGAAGAAATGACATTTAACCTGAGTTGAGTTTTGATGTAATTACACTTCTTTGTGTACCAGGGATTGTATTCTCCCAGGAAACTTTTTAAAACACGGGATTATATTGTGTTTAAATGCATCAGACTCCCTGAAGCTTGATCCAGGTCGAGGAAGTCAATCTGAAGTTTTCTGAGTTTTCATTCTCACCTCTTAGCAGTTCACTTCCCTGCCTGCCGTGACACCTGCAGGGACCCCTCAAGTCACCACTCTTTGTCCTTCTGGTGCCTATGGACTTAAGGCATGCTTGGATATGCAGGAGGCAGAAGGTTGACTGGAGGTGGGGGCTCCAGCAGTGCAGATCTCAGGGGTTGGCATTCAGAAGCAGTCACTCACGCTCCTGTAAGGAACCATAAGAAACTCATTAGTTCACTAAGCCGGACTTGGATGGAATCCTTTCTTTGGCTGGCCAATGCCCTCTCTGCAGTGAATGATGTTTCTTTATGACTCCCCAGGAAATGTAATGCAATACCCAGTTATCTCCTTGTACCCCAGTTTCTGTAAAGTAGGCATCATAATGTTATCTGCTTCCCAAGGCTAGTACAAGGATTTAAAGTCCTTATACATTAAGTGCTTAAAATAGTAACTGCCATAAAATAACCCATTATATGAGTGTTAGCTATTAAGAAAATGCAAGGCTGAAAAAAAGATTATTTCACATTATTTGCCAAATGCACTAATCCTTTACAGCAGCTTTCCAAATGCCTAATTCTTATTTTCTACATTTTGGAGGACGTGTAAAACAATTCAGTACTCAGTAAGAGAGTCCAGAAGGATATGTAATTCCTAGAACAAATAAACCATTTGTCATTTCTCTGCCACTCTCCCACCACCTTCAGAGTGCTCTCTGGGCACCTTGCATCTTTGTAACTCTGTGGCTGCAAATCACAAGGCAGCCAGGGCTGAATCCCATTTACAGTACAAAGAAATGGGCAGGGAGAAATGGGCTTAATTAGTAAGTGATGTTCAAGGTAAAGCCTTTACAAAAGAGCTAACTGTGCTGTGTTAAAGGGAAGAAATGCGATGAAAGCCGCCATTACCAGGCAGCGGGATGATGCATAGGTTTCCTTGGCCTCCGCGTGCCATATCACATTTGCTTAGATGTCCCAACCCGACTCCAATTTCAGGGGTAGTTCAAAGCTGAGGTTTCCCAGGAAGCAAACCACAGAGCTATGGGAGAGCCTTGAAGCTGATGCCATCAGATGTATAACCACTCTGGCCAATTAACAGGCCAGCTTGGGGAAGATGAAGGTGAAGAAAACAGGGACTTGGCTCCTGGAGCTAGAGGTGAAAAACAGACATGGAGATAGCTAATTACACATGCAGTGAGAGATTTCAAAGCCTGGGCCTGGGGAGAAAACATCTCAGAGATGAATTTGGCTGGTGAGATAGGAACAACTAAGCCAGCATTGGCAGCTCAGGGATGGGAGGGGGCCAGGTGAGCAGGGGAAAGGGGGAGAGAGCGCGCATGAGCAATTCAGCCTGAGCTCTACCATCAGCATGGTCACTTGCCAGTCTGGTGATGCAGATATATGTATCTATAGCTGTAAGACTGAGGACTTTAAGATCTTGGCTATTATTCTTAATAACCTCTGCATATGGGTTCAATCCTAGCCAAGGTTCATGAAGAGACAGAAAGTCTCCAAGAAGTTGTTAAAGGAGACTTGTTGGAAGTATGACTCATTTATATGAATTAAATGTTATCTTGGCTTCTCTGTAGCTCATGTATCCTGTTAAGCTGACAGTGGTCGTCTTAGAATTTGTAGACATTACAGGAAAAAATTCAAACCACAATCAGTTATTGCTTTCTTTATGATCGTTACTAAGGTTTACATTGTTGATTCTAGAATTCTCTATCTATAGAGTTTAGAGAGACATTTGACCGCAGTCAATGACTAGACTCTATTTTGAGCATCCTAGGATTAGAACAATGTATGATTATAGAAGGCTGAATGATATTTGAGACAGTATGTAAACTCAGGACTCCTGACTGTTCACTCATTTAACGAACATTTTAGGAGGCCTGACTATGCTCTAAGGACATATGAGGGACAAACGGCAGGGACTGGAGAGATGGCATTGACCAACATGGCCCCTGCTATGATAGCATTGAATCTGTACATGTGTTTGTAATAGTACATACTAAATTTCATGACAGACACGTAGAAAGTGTAGTAGACTATTGGTACTTGTCTATTTGTTTTCCACAGTTCTCAGCCCATTGCTTTTAATATGATGTGTGATTAATTCTCACTAATGCTATGTGAGGGCAAGAGAAGGGTCTGCATGCTTGCTCAGGTCTTGCCTTGGCCTGGGAGACCACATATGCTAGAGATGATAGCTATGACACTGAGAGGAGCTGCCTACTCTCTTTTAGACGAGATATGAGAAATAAACTTTAAATGTCAATGTCATGGAAGACAAAGACAGACTGTGGCAATGCTCCAGACTAAAGGAGACTAAAGAGACATGATGACTAAATGAAATATTTCCTCTATACTGGATCCTGCATGGGGAAATGCTATAGACATAGTTGGATCAGCCGATGGAATAGGACTATGGATGTCAAGTTAGATTTCAAGAGTATTACATGAATGTTAAACTGTGGTGTAGTGGGTTTCTGTTTTACCTATGACTTTGAAGTACAGCCCCTTGGGATGTAGCAGATAACTGTTCTACCTATAACCTTGAAGTACCTGCCTCTGGGGCATGGCCTCAGGGCTACCCTTAAGAACTTAGACCACTTACACTGCTCTCTTCTCTCCCAGTAGGCTTGGATGGTGGGGACTGAGTCAGGTGGCAGAACAGAGTGCAACAGTACTTCAGCCTTCCAGGACCCTGTGACGATTCTCCTATTCTGTTTTAGTGAGTTTTCTTTCCTAATAAATTCCTTTTACCCTTTAAGCAGACTCCTGTGGATTTCTCACATTACTGTGGCATAGATGTGTACTATAGTTAGTGGAAGGCCCGCCTAGTCTTAGCATGTATCCACCGAAGTGTTTAATGGCAAAGGACTATAATTCATGTTGTTTCCCCTCAAATACCAGAGTAAATGGGGTAAATGTTAACAGTAAGAAAATTTTTATAAAGGAGGTATATGGGAGCTTTCCATTCTATTTCTAGTTTTGCAGCTTTTTCTAAGTTTGAAATTATTTCCAAATTAAATGTCAAACAATAAAATGTTGTAGTGCAAAGTCATCACAATTTAGGGGTGTATTGTTGCTGTAATATAGCCCATGCTGTTTCAGTTAGCAGAGAGTGAATTAGGACTACATTGTAGGGTAAACAAGCTTCACTTAATGAGACAGAAAAGGGGTGCTAGAAGAAAATGTTTTGAAAAAGGTAGAAACTATCCAAGCAGAGGAACTGGAATTGGACAGTGCATTAACATCCAAGATGGCTGGAATGTAGAGTTTGAGGGAAGAAGAAAAATGGACAGAGCCAGGTCCTGAGATGCTGTGCGAACCCTTTGGAGTTCATATGAAAGACAGAAAGCCAGGAAAAGATTTAAGCAAGAATGAGACAGTCAGTGGATGAGAAGATGGCTCAGAGATTAAGAGCACTGGCTGCTCTTCCAGAGGATCCAGGCTCTTTCCCCAGCACCCACATGGCAGCTCACAACCACCTGTAACTCCGGTCACTGATGACTTGACACCCTTTTCTGGTCACTGTGGGTATCAAAAACACACATGGTACACAGACATACATGCAGACAAAACACCTCTTTGCAATGAATAAATAAATAAATTGACAAGGATAAGATGGTTAAATTCATATTTTAGAAAGATTATTCCAGTGATAGAATGGATTAGAAGAGAAGATGACACCTATAATAAGAAAGAGTCAATGGGATAATGGCCATAGGCGTTGGGGAGTTTGAGAGCTACTTAGAAGAATGCAATCTTTTGGCCTGAGTAACTGCAGAATGACAAATGCTAGCCGTGAACTCCTGGATTCAAGATGGAGAAACAGGAGACGGTGCCACTAGTTCCTGAACTGAGAAGTAACCCAGGAAGAAGGTCAGATTCGCAGAGTGGAAATAATGGTGCCAGTGTGGACATTTCTGCTGGGGAATTCCCAGGGAGAAATGTTCAGGGCACAGGTGGGTAAATGATCCAGGGGCTGATGAAAGAGTCTAAGGCTTCAGAGAAGTGGGAGAGCTCTCAAGCCCCTGTACAGGAGGGGAGAGGCTGATAGCATGAAGAGGATCCTGAGCAGAAGCCGAGGAGACACCAAGAACGTGGATGAGTAGAGGATCTGGAAATGAACCTGGGCTTCAGCAGTTTATAGCTGTTGCTGCTCTTGGGAGACAGTTGCTCTCTGTCTTACCTCACAGTGTAGTAAAGCACTGCTAACTGATAGCCAGAAGACTGCATGGATTATGATTTAGACACGTCAGAACAGCATATGTTCTCATCCACAGGGGCTTTCTGCATTGTTTAGGGATGTCTAAAATTCCTAGGTAGGATGTTGACATCCCCTTTACACATGGGAGTCAAGAAGTTTTAAATGTTTTACTAATTGTTTTGCAGAGATTTGGCTGACAATCTGGGAACAGGGTGTGAAGATTTTGGCCTTTAGATGTAGTATAATTTCTACATTAATTATTTAGAGGTCATGACATACTACATATGCCTACTGTCTTAGTCATTGTTCTATTGCTGTGAAGAGACACTGTGACAACAGCAACTCTTATAAAGGAAACCATTTAATTGAGGTTTGCTTACAGCTTCAGAGGTTTAATCCCTTATCATCAGGGCAGCAAGCATGATAGCATGCAGGCAGACACGGTCCTGGATAAGCAGCTGAGAGTTCTACATCTAGATCTGTAGGCATCAGGAAGAGAGAGACACTGGGCTGTAGCATGAATCTTAAAGGTACTTATTAATAAAAATCAAACCTCAGGCCAGTTATTGGGGTGAATACTGGAAGATCAGAGAAGCAGAACAAGCCACAGCTACCTCACCTTGCCAGTTGCTCAGCTGATCCTGTTTCCTCAGACTGGAAGCCTTTGAGTGCTTATCCAAATGAATCTCAGCTGAACTGCTTCTCGAAAGCCTGAATGCTTAACCAGCTAAAAGCTTCTAGTTTCTGGTCCTCAGGCCTTATATACCTTTCTGCTTTCTGCCAACACTCCCTGGGATTAAAGGCTCACTTTCTGGGCTTAAAGGTGTGAGTCACCATGCTTGGCTGTATCCTAGAACACACAGAGATCCAGGTAGATCTCTGCCTCTGGAATGCTAGGATTAAAGGCATGTGCTACCATTGTCTATTCTCTATGTTTAATATTGTGGCTGTTCTGCTCTCTGACCCCAGATAAGTTTATTAGCGTGCACAATATTTCAGGGAACACAATACCACCACACTGGGCCTGGCTTGGGCTTTTGAAAACCTCAAACCCCACCTCCAGTGACACATTCCTCCAGAAAGGCAACACTTCCTAATCCCTCTAATCCTTTCAAATAGTGCCATTCCCTAGTGACCAAGCATTCAAATCTATGAGCCGATGGAAGCCATTCTCATTCAAAGCACCATACCTATTAATATTATTTTCTGTGTTCTCAGCTTATTCTTAAATTTAATCACCCAGTGCTCTCAATCATGTATTTTTCTGGAAAGCTACATATAAACACAAATTTTCAGTCAATTAACCACCTTTCAACTCTTGCCCATGTTATACAGCCTTGTTCAGGTAGCCTTAGAAGTACTGTTCATTCTTCTACTCAAAGCTGGGGTAAAATTCTAACATTATGCCAATAGGATCAATTTCCCATGGTTTTCACCCTGAGCTGTGAGTACCATGAGGCCAGGACTGAGTCTAACATGTTCGTCTAGGAATCTTCAGCACTGTAAGCAGGGCTCACAGAACACACTCAACCTCCAGGTTTGTTAAAGGATGCTCCTGAAGACTAGCTTGTTCATTTGCTTCCTCTGTGGATCATCACTGGCTGGTTCACAGCTCCACGTTTATCCCCTTTCTCTTCTTATGCCATTGTTAGCTTTCAGAGTTACCCATTGACTACAAACCCATCTTCTCTGTCAGTTTCTCCTTTTTATACTCCCAATGTTCCATGTGGCATTTGGATTTCTAACATAGACTAATTTGGCATTGTCAGCAGTTTATTGGGTCTTATCTTGTAGGACCCAAGAGGCTAGTCATCTTTTATAAACCAGCACATGGCAGGTACCTAATGGATGGTGACGATGACGATGGTGGTGATAATGATGATGATGATGATGATGATGATGATGATGATGATGATGATATGGCAGTTGTACAGGCACCTTCTGTTAGTGCCCATCCTGTGAGGATTGCTGTCCTGCCTTCATTTGAATCACTGTCTTTGTTATCATGTCTGAAATATGGTGTGTATGTCATGAAGAGGAGTATCCAGGTAAGGCAGCAGGTCTAAGGGGCTAAGAATATGTGTTGAGTGGCTGGAAAGTAATGCTTCATGAGAAGTAAGATAGAGGAATAGGAAAAAAGCAGTGGGGGGAAGAATGGGGGCCAAGAATTTGGAAGGTTTGAGTCTCTGGGAATGATGATTTTATGTTAAGTCATGCTGTGCTTGAAATCACCACTGGTAAATACGGTCATTTTTCTGAGGAGAAAACTGGAGCCCAGAGAGGTTAAGTAACTTCCCAAGGTTACTTACTTGGCAAAAGGTAGCGATAAGACTAAATTCAAGGTCTGAGCCAGGTAGAGTGGCCTGCAGCTGTAATTCTAGCACTTGGGAGGCTGAGGAAGGAACATTGAGAGTTGGAGGCCATTCTAGGCTACATACTGAGGTCCAGGCCAGCCTGGGCTACATAGCTGGGTTTATCTCAAAATAAAATAAAATAACCCAAAGTTTTAGGGCCATAACCCACCCCCCCAACACTTCTCCCAAGATCTAGCACTTCTGAATAGCTTGATTACACTGGGAAAATATTTGACCCTGCCATGAGAAGTCAGAAATACCAGAGCATAATGCCCATGTGACCCCTGAGGGGTTAAAGGCAAACTGACTGAACATTTGCCTGAGGTAGACAGGTTTGCTAACTGCACAGCTACACAGCTGCTCATTGAACAGCAGCTTCCAGAATGTTCTTGCTTCCTCGGGAACATTTAGTGTGGCTCTGGGTGAATTGCTGAAGTTACAGCAGTTGGTACTTGGTATGCATTTTCTCTGAAATTAAAAATAATTACTATTGTCTTGCCTGAAGCAAAGCTATCCCCCTCCCTCACCCTCCTTCTTTGAGATTTTAAAGGTTTTTGTTTTTTTTTTGACAAAGTCTCCTCTCTTCAGACCACTGTCTGCTGGAATTCCAAGTTTCATGAGCTTCTGCCCTGGCTCCAGCAGGATTTTTGAGGACTTTTTAATTTTCTTATGAGTCCCTTTAAGCAGTAGACCACCCTTTCAACAATTAAAGCCCCTCCCCGCCAGCCACTAACAACCTACCCTTCCCCTCCCCCCACCACCACTCCATTCTAGTTCTAGCACTTTTGGTGAACATTTCTATCAGATAAATTAGAAACCCAAATCTCTGTGGGTGGCCAGGCAAAACTTATTAGTCATCTAACCCTCCCAGACAACATCACTCTAATACAAATATTTGTGCTCTGTCACTGGCAGTCATGTGAGCGCTGCCAGATAGTGACAGATTTTAAGACAGTCACATTAAGTATTAATCAGGCTTGAAAGATGCAGCCACGCAGAGGCATACTAACGAGTAGGCATTTCCTGCCTGGTTTCTGCACCAGTGGCATCCTGTGCCAGGGTGTTATTGCAACTCTCCATTTCCTTCATCAAACATCACTTTCAGCATGCCTAAAAATCTCAAATGGCATTGGCTGGCTGGCTGATCCTAAAATGATAACATAGTTCTACTGGGCTGCGTCCTGGTCTCCAGGCTCTGTGACTGCATGCACATTCCATGTTCTAGCTCCATTCTCATGGTTGGCTGTATACAAGTTCTAAACACTCGGTATGGGAATCAGTGAGAACTACAGGGGAATCAGTCCACGCAGAAGGCGGCATGGGTCAGGTGCTCAGGGTGGGCCTGGTGAAGTGGGTAAATAGTGCAAGAGAGGGAACTGTGTAATGGTTCGGAGCGTGGGGTTAGCCATGTCTGCCTGGCTGGGGTTGGAGAACAAGGGGAGCCTAGCAAGGATAATAAGTTGTACCATTGTTCCAGTGAAGTCATCCTTTGGCCCCTCAAGACCAAGTATCTGGGATGGCAAAACTGTTGGCTCTGTACTCTGGGGAGGCAGTTCCAGAACAAAGGGGATCGGCTAAGTGTGTTCAGATGGGCAGTCTGACTGCTGAGGCCCAGGGTGACAGCCTCAGCGGGACTCAGAGAACCCAAAGAGGAGAAATCAAAGCTCTAGTCCCACCGCAGATTCTCCATGAAATGTCCAGTCCGTTCCCACGGCGGGGTGAGCCCAAGGCTCAGAGCTGCTCAGCATTCCTGGGTAGTTATGTTAGAGAAGAAACAGACAAGTGTTACTAGAAGGAGAGGTGGGCGGGCTGCTCAGTCAGTGCCACAGGCCCTGCTGGTATCACCTCTAAGCTCAGTGGCTTAAGGCACATGCATTTTTGTTCTGAGATACTCAGACACAGAAACTAAGTCACACCTGACCCAAGCTCACGTGATATATAAGAGGGAAAAAAAAAATCCCAGTTTCTTATTTAAAATGGGAAAATATAATTCCTGGGATAGAGGAGGAGTGTGTGTGTGTGTGTGTGTGTGTGTGTGTGTGTGTGTGTGTGTGTGTACGCACTTACACCATGTACACATGAAACATGTGTCTGTGTGGCTATTGAGATGGCTAGTTGGTACTTTCTGTCTTCATCACTGAATCCACACGTTATAACTTTAAGAAGTGTTTACTATCCACAGGCTTCCAAAAGGGTGTGAAACAGGCAACTTAGAAACTACACTTTCTAAAAAAGCATTGACTCCTCACTTGGGCCCACATGGTAGCTCAAAGAAGTGTGAAAGCCTGGCACCTCTACCTCTGTTTTGTGTTTGTGTCCTTTACTTTGGGTGACTGCTTACTTCCACTGGTCAGCATGGTGACCTTCAAGGGGTCAGGAGCTGCCTGGCCCATCTCATCTCCCTCCAAAGTGAAGTCACAGAGCTAAGTCATTGTCCTAAACCCTTGCATTCCAGGAAGGTCAAAACCTCATGAGACAGACTCCCCTCTCAGGAAGGTAATTATACATGGTAGCAAGACTACAGATCTGATCATCTTGCAGGAGCCAGATTGATCCCTGCAAGTGATGAAAGCCGAAAAGAACTCTTCGGATCACCTTGCCAGCCACAACTGAGACAATGGTTAAGCAGGTCACACCTTGATCATGTCTACTTGACCATGCATACCCCTTGACTCTTGCTCCAACTCTTCCTCTACTTAAATCTAAAGCTCATGTCAATGCCCTGAAGATGGGCATGGGGTGGCTGTACCCCTTTATCTGCTGCTCTTCTCAGAGTGGCCACCTCGATAAAAACCTCCTTTCTCTTCTTTGAACCATTACTTGTCTTCTTAACTGCAGAGTGGGGACTCTTGGAGGACTGCTGAAGTCCAGGCTCTCGCCCTGACAACCCCAGTTACAGACACGCCATCTTCCGGATGGTGCGGTCGACACATCAGCAAATTCTAGTTGCTTGGTCTGTATTTTTTAGACTCCTTGGAGACCAGTTCCTTTCACCCTATCTTCATAAGTCTTTCTGTACATTTAATTAGTTTTCAAGTCATTTCTTAGAGGTTAAAGCTACGCCCAGTTAGGATTTTCTTAGTGGGAAGGGAAGCCACTGAAGCCATTGTGTGATACGCTAGGCAGAGAAAGTTGAAGAGAATGATCTCTTGGCAACTCTTCTGTCAAGTATCTGACCTACTTAAGCTCCCAATATTCTCTTCTTCCTTTATTATCGGGAAAAGTCATAGAGACACAGAATTATGGGAGCTGGAAGAGAACTTAGAAAAGATCTGAGCTCTCTGGGGTGTGATTTCACCCTGTAAATACAGCTTACCTGATCCTCTGCCTTGGCGAGAGAGAGAGAATGAGGGGAAGGATTTGACTCTCTCTCCCAGCCTGCGAAAAGCAGACATTTATTGGGCGGGGGGGGGGGGGGGGGGGGGCGGGGGGGGCTGTTAAGGTCAAAGTTGAGAGAAATAAGTTTCTCTTTAGTAGTCTTTGCTGCTTCAGATTCCTCATTCTGCTCTTGCCTCCCAACTCCCACCCCAACCCATGATCCATCTGGAGTTCCTCACCCCACCTTCACACCCCACGGCCACTGCCTGGCCCCCACTGCCCCCTTTTCTTGCAGTGTTTCCTTTGCCTTTAGTGTCTTGTTCTCAGGCCCTTGTTCAGGACCCCACTGTTCTATCCAAGAATGGAGGGCCCACCCCACTTGTCTCTGTTTGCCTGCGCAGGCAACCAAGAGTCCCTCTTAAGAGTCAATGAATATCTATTAACAAATTAAAATGTGGGGTTATAAGTAGAGCCTTGGAGCTATGTGCCAAGTTTTGGAGCTCTTTATTCAGCTTTGGGGCTCTGTGCCCAGCTCCGAGTTCTGTGGCTAGGTGTTTCTCTTCTCGAATCTTCTCTAGGAATAAAGCACTTCAAAGTTAAAGAAGGAGCCAAACTTCTATCATCCCACCAAATCCCCGAGTGAGGCACCCCGATTTCAGAGACTGAAAGTTATTCCTAAGCCTCTTTCGGCTTTGGAGGTTTAGCCCTTTTTGTCTTACAACTAAATAGTCTAAATGGAGTCCCTGTCAATCAATGGGATGGACACTGACAGTTGCCAATAGCCTCTTTGCAGGTACTGAAAGCTGGTTCCACCTCAGAGCTGTGGGAGGAGTATGTTTTCCAGGATTCATGAAACTTGTTTAAGGTTCAGCTCCCTAGGCTTTGTCTGTTAGCATAGCGGAAGCAGTTCCTGACTCCTTTCTATCTCCTGCTAAAAATGTCTGAAAGCTCATTTTCCCCAAGTTACTTACTGTTCATTATTTGAACGTTAATCTCATATTGGTTTCTCTTTCACAGCCTGACTAACAGCATGCTTCAAATCTCTCTCCAGGGCACCAAACACCCAGAGTTAGTGAAGGGCCAATAGTTTGAAACATTCTCTGGATTTTAGATACTGTGTTGCCCAGGACCACAGACAGGCAAGATGCAGATTCAGTTTCTACCAGGCCTGAAACACATTTGTTTCCTTCAGCTGCACTGCCCCCCTTTTCTGGAGCTCTACCCCCACCATTGGAGGCCCTCTGCCCAGACACACAGGCTGTCAATGCCTAGAAGTTTCTGATTGTAAGTTCAGCCTTAGCCAATGACTGAAGGTATAGCATATGCGCGGCCAGCTCCTCTCTCCGGGATAAGGACAAATGCAGGCATAATTTATACTCAGAATGTCTCTCTGGGATTCTGAAGGGCTGACTCCAGGTTTTGTCTGAAATGACATTTCCACTGGATTTCTCTTGCTTCTCCAGTCTGCATTCTCCAATTGCGTATCCAATTCTCTTCAATACATTTCTTGAATCTACCCAGGGCCTTGTGTGTGCTGAACCTTGGGAGCACCTCTTAGTAAATTCCTCGTCCACGAATCCTTGTCTCAGGCTCTGATTCTACGGAACTGGACCCTAGACGATATTATCTTATCGAATTCTCGCAGCTACCTTCTGAAAATTAAATTAAAATATACTGATTTCATTATTCTCATTTATAGATGAGGGAACTTAGATGCTCGGGACCATTATTGCTTAGGAAGAAAGTTGCAGAGTTGAGCTTTTGTTGTTGTGGAGGCAGGGCCTTACTGTGTAGCCCAGGCTGCTCGCCAAATCAGGGCATGCCCAACCGTCGTTGGGATTTAGATCAAGAATTTCACATTCCAAATCATGACTTCGGTTAATTTATCATTTCTGTGGGAGCTCCTTTCATCTCATGTGAAGGATGCTTGTTTAGCCAATGAATATTTTGAAAATATCTACTTTTTATCGTGTATTGTAGGCAAAATATTATATAAAACACTAATTTATCTACTTTGTATCACACAGTGGGGACAAGATGGTAATTAAAATACTCTAATGAATCAATTTGTAAGTATATAGTTACAGACTCTCCTTTGGCAAGAAGGCCTTCAGTAGGTTGCTCATGACCTGGTGGATGTTCACATACTGATGTGCTTATGGGGAGTACTAATTGGACTCAGGGCTATTAATAAGACAAAAACCCAAAAGGGAACATGAAGTCAGGCGATAAGGTAGAGGTGCTAGGGGGAGCCAAAGGGAGGTAGTGGCAGGTAAGATCGATATACACTGTATAAACGATGTTGAAAGCTATAAGGTACTGCTGTACCCGCTGCATACTGGGCAGTGTGAGGTACAAAGGATGTATTAAGAAAAAATTTTGATTTGAGAGGTGACAGATTTTCATAAAAAAAACAAAAACAAAATGAAATGAAAACAAATTCACTTGCTCCTGTGTGCTGGAAGTGCAGAGGAAAGAAATTAAGTTTAATTTCCCATTTTCTAGTGAGATAAGTTTAATTTTGGGAGCTTCATGTGGCTTTGACTTGTATTTGTGTTGCTTGCTCTTACTAGCTGTCAACAACATGTGGGAACTCTATCTACACGCAGCTCGCTGCTCCCTTGCACGCACCCCAAGACCTTGGCAAGCCTCCTTGGTGCCAATCAGCAGCCTGTCGTAATGGAAAGTGGTGGCATCCGTGGCTTTCCATCGCAGAGTCCCTCATTAAAATCCGTGCTTGGCAGAGCAGCTGGTCCCAGATCACAGATTCTGGCTTGCAGTGGAGCACTGAGAGGATGGAGAAAATGAATGTATGCGGCTTGTTAATGACACCCTCAGAAGGTGAGATTCCCGTCTAGATATTTCTAGAGAAATTTGGGCCGTTTATCGCACACAGAGACATCTATTCACATATACATAGGCTCTTATATTCTTTCTCTATAGGAATGTTGCTAATTAGCAAAAACCTCAAAGTTGTTTTTTTTTTCCTAGTCGTTAACTATGTTAGTCAGGGTTTTCATTCCTGTGACCATACATCTGGGAGAAATAGTTTCTTAAAAGGAAGCATTTCTTTGGGCTTGTAGTCTCAAAGATTTCTGACCATAGTCAGCTAGTTCCGTTGTTATAGGGTAGAGATGAGGCAGGATACTGCAATGGTGGGAGCCAGATAGAACAAAGTTGCTCACCTCATGGCAGCCAAAAAGCAGAAAGGCATAACAGAGTCTATGACTCAGATGTATCCTTCAAATACACGTCCTTGGGGACTCACTTCTTCCCACAGGGTCCTACCTTCTACGGTCCCACCATCTCCTGACAGTCTGTCAGACTGGAATCCACCAATGGATTAAACCAGTAAGTAAGTAAGAGCCCCCATGGAGCTGCGCTCTCTCTGGAGATACCTTCATACCTGCACTTTACCCATCAGTAGTAACCATCACAATAAAAAAAGAAAGAGGCGCTCGAATCAGCGCTGTGATTGAATAAACCCAGTTTGTGAGACAGAAGAAAGTTCAGAATCATGAAGATTGTCTCCTGCTTACAAACAGAATACCTGGAATTGAGTTATTATCAGAGAAACCAACAACAGTGACGGCACTTGTAGTCCTAGGCCGACATCTGGTGTCTCACCATTGCCACAGTGGTCCACTTTGATTTACTCCTCCTTCCCATGATCCTCTCCCTGGACTGCAAACTTGGCAATTTTATTCCGTATTGGTTGATCATTAAAGAGAAGAGCTGGTGCTGGAACGGCTGAACCAATCAGAGGTTCCAGGATGTCAACCATGAACAGCCCACATCCCCAAGTGCACTCAAACACCAATCTGTCTGTTTTCAGGCATCTGAGGCTGGAATGGGGAACCCCCAAAGCAGCATCCTGGGTCTCGGTTCTCCAAGTGTGCACTTTAATGAACTTCTGGCAGAATTCTCTTTCTAGGCAACAGGAATGTCCACCCATGCTCAGAACCTCTAAAACTGGGCCTGAAATATTTTACTTAAAAGACGCCAGGTGATGCATGCTCATTTGAAAACAACGTGGCCTAACCAAATTCTAAGAATACTGTTGATACTGGCTTAAGAGTTTTTGAATTCCTCCTATGATCTGGGGTGGTCGCTATGCAAGTATAAGTCAAAGTCTATGTCTTCAAGCAGTTTATACTAAAATTATGAAGACCTACCTCAGCTAACTAGTTGATGCTTGCTCCGGAGAAAAAGGTTGGTACCTAGAAACAATTTTGTGGGCTGGTGGAGTTGGAGATGATTTAAAGAGGAGATGAAATGGCTTAGAGACCTGACCTGAGAGATCATAACAAATACAGGCATCCGAAGAAATGGTTGCCTTGGAGATGGGTCCTTTGTTTTGCCAATGCTCCTGTTCAAAAAGGTGGGGCCTCATCCCTTAAATGTTTATCTTCATTTCCTCTCTGGTCCAGGGCCACAGCCTCTCACTGTTGGTCTACAGGACAGTGCACAGTCTCAGATGGTAGTCCGCCGCTCACTCGGTGCATAAAAAAACAGCTGTAGTTTTAAAGAGAGGTCAAATTAGGACATATGACCAGAAAGAGAGTGCTGAGTAGGGGCCGGGGGAGAGGAGGAGTCAGGGACCAGGAGAGGGCCTTTTGCTCTATTCCTCTGAACTCTGCCACTGATGTTATCTTTGTCTTTGGGTGGACTCGTCATGGCAGGGCACGGGAGTAGAGGCGACGGCTCTTAGCAGAAGTTAGTTTTAGACAGTATATCTGTCCAGGCAAACTTAGGACCCCATTTCATCTTGATATGTTTGGCAACTAGCTGGATAGGACCAGAACTGAAGCTTTTACACCTATTTAGCACCTGGTTAAGCATCACTTGGCACCTGCCAAATGGGTCTCTACCATTGAGGGGGAATTTGCACTGATTACTGTACTAATTAAGCAGAAGTCATTGCTACTCACAATCATTAGGCTAAATCGGTTTCTGGGGAAAAGTGTTGATAAGCAGCTGCCCAATTGAAGTGGATTTGAAGGCGCCCCACGCACACTGCTCACACACCAGCGGTTGCTCTCCGGCTGTCAGCCAACACAACCTGGATTCTTATGACCGGGGATAATTGACAATCTCAAATCTAGGTGACATGGGCTAGGGAGTCTTAAAAGGTGAAGTGCGGAAGCTTCATTGCAGTAAGTGACACTAAGTACCAGGCGTAACGGGCACATCCAGCGGTGAGTAGATACTTCACGATGCTTTGACCTATAATTACTTTCCCTTTTATTTCATTTGCCTGCCCTGGTTCTCTTCCCCACCCTGTGGCCTTCAGCAGTGGCCTTTGGCATTACCCTTTAGGTGGCTGAGAACAGTCCATAAATTCGATACGCGAACACGGTGAGGTAGAGTGTCTGAATCTTGATACTGAGGGCTTATATGAATGTGACATTTGATGGAGGTAGGGTGTTTGTGTATGTGGTAGAGAGGGTGTTAGCCTGTATATTCTTAACATTGGGAACTCCTGTCAGCTTCTGCAGACTTTCCCATGGGCCATAGATTTTCTTAAGAGACCAAGACTATGGGCAAAAATTCTCTTAAGAGACCAAGAGTACCTCAGATAACATCAGAAGCCATGCCTGAAGCAAGAGTCAGGGATAATCATCCTCTGAAGACCTGTTTCCTATCTTTTTTGTAGCTTGGGTAATGGCTTTATAGAATATTGTGTTGAAGAAATGCTGACTTGGGGAGTATTGCTAAAAAAAAAGCAGAGGAAGTAGAACCTGGTCTGTATCTATTGGGTGCAATATTTACTAGTTTGAGATAAGCCTCAGACATTGTGTTGGCCACTTCTAAGATGCTCGAGTGCACCCTGAGGTCAGTAAATTTTCCTGATATGCATATCAGGTGCATTTCTATCTACTAGATTTCCCTGGAACCCTGAGGGAGGTGATTTCTCTTGGGGGAGGAGGTAGATCATTCATATTACTAAAAACTGTGATGATGTTTTAGGGCAATTGTATCTCACTTTCTGGAAGGTTGGAGAAAAAGAATTCAATTTGAAGCCAATAGAAAATTTCAAACTTGGGTGCAATCCCATATAGCAAATGCCACTATAATGAAAATCTCTACATCCCAGTGGTTCCCAGTGGCCTATTTGTATCAGGCAGTATTCAATGAGGGAAAACTTTGCCCTAAATAAAAATGTGAATAATTCCCTGAAGTATTCTAATGGGAAACTGTTGGCCAAACTCTTGAGGGGACAGAACAGAGAGAAATGAAAAGACGTTTCCTTGCAGAGAAGGTTCTGCAAGAGGCTAAAATGGGGCTATAGTTACTTGAGAGTTTGGCAGGGGAGAGAACACCACATAGGGAGGTGACCACAAGGACACAGACCGTCACAGAAATGTTCATAAACCTTGGTGCTTTGTGAAAGGGGAGGAGCCCCACTCATCTCATTTTTCAAACTCAAGGATGATTTAGAAAAGCTTAAGAATCTGAGACATGCAAGTAGCAGATATCTGAAGGCCATTTATATACTATTATGCTATGGACTCCCATGCATTCAGCTTGGTGTGTGGCAGGAGTATATTCATAACTATTGTGTGTGTAGCATAAGTGTGGACGCAGAGGTGTCCTCCAAATAGTAACTGCTACACCAAAGTTACACGCTGTGCTAATTGTGTCAATAACTTTAATAGCTGCGTCTCCTGGAAGGTGATGGGATAGGAGGCAGATGAAGATAATGCTGTCTCCTGGAAGGTTGGGATAGGGGGCAGATGGAGATAATGCTGTCTCCTGGAAGGTCGGGATAGGGGGGCAGATGGAGATAATGCTGTCTCCTGGAAGGTCGGGATAGGGGGGCAAATGGAGATGATGCTGTCTCCTGGAAGATGATGGGATAGGAGGCAGATGGAGATGATGCTGTCTCCTGGAAGATGATGGGATAGGAGGCAGATGGGAGATGATGCTGTCTCCTGGAAGGTCGGGATAGGAGGCAGATGGAGATGATGCTGACAGTGGGAGAGAGGAGGAAGAGTGAGGGGGGAAGCTCGTCTGTAGACTCTGCTGCTGCCTGACTTGAAAAGTCCTTCGACATTTTGAGGACTCTCTTATTGGGAATCTAGTCTTGCTAGAGCCCTGTGTCTGATCCAAGGAGCAACCTGTCTCTGAAGGGCTTCTCTTTCCCTCTGGCATAAATCCCATTTTGCACCTTCACTGCGTGGTCCCTTTGGTCCTTGGGAGCTGGGCTTCTTTTTGAAGCGAGGTTGATGTTTTCCAGACCCATGGATCAGAAGAGAGAGACAACACCCCCTGCCATGATGGATCAATAATAAAACATTTTCCTTGGAACAGACAGGCATGGCCTATAGCAGAGGGGATGAGAAGAAGGTGGAGAACGTCAATCGATCTTCTTTGTGTTGACTAAAAGCCTCTTCTGCCTGGCTCTCGACAGGGATTTGGGGACATAGCTGACTGGATCTGATGCTTCCCCCCGCCCCCCACATCTGGAGGTTTTCTAGAGAGGCTGGTCTGCCTGGGTCAGGCTGGTCTCTTGCCTGTTGTCAGGGAAAATAGAGATAGGGTCAAGGAGGGGTGGAAGGTTCTCTTGGGCTCCTGGATGAAGCCGCAATGAGAGATTTCCCTGGAGGGGACAACCAGGCCAGTGGAGTGGTTTGTTGACAAGCACAGAAAAATCACACAACAGAGCTATGGGCACAGAGGCTGGAGCGCCTGCAGCGTCTGTCCACACTCCAGTTTAATCATCTATTTCTTTTTGAAAGCAACTCAGAGAGCCCACCTGGGGCCCTTGGGCGATGCCCTCCCTGCCGCCTGCTGGGCAAAGCTTCTTCGTGGGGCAGGTGATGCTGCCTTGTTACCCCAGGAGGATGGTGTAAAGTAACTACAGAAGGCATTGGATTATTTGACTGCTGAAATGCAGCCTTCCTGCAGATGGAAGCTGGCAGCTCTTGTTCCAATACAATTGATTGCCTGCAGCTGATCTACTCAAGTTGGAGAAAAACTCTACAATCATTGGCTACCTAAAGAAGCAGAGAGGTGGCTCAGACGGGCAAACTCTAGAAGGGACTGAGCCAGGTCTGGGCTGAGCCGTTAGGTCTATGGCTCAAATGAGGGGTCCTTCTTGCTGAGATTGGCCCCTGTCTATGCAGCCCTGTGGTTCAGTTCTTAGCCTAGGAACCCAACAGTTCTGGTTTTGCATTTCTCTTCCTCATTTTTAGCTGCTTGCACTTGATTAGGTACTTAACCTCTTCTCATTCATTTATGTATTAAAAAAATCAAAAACCTTGATTCCCCACCACCACCCCTGTTCATATAATCCCTCTTCCCTTTCTTCGACTGGACTCCCAGAGCTCGGCCTGGTGCTTGGCTGTGGATCTCTGTATCTGCTTCCATCAGTTACTGGATGAAGGCTCTATGATGACAGTTAGGATATTCACCCATCTGATTACTGGGGTAGACCAGTTCAGGTACCCTCTCCACTATTGCTGGTAGTCTAAGCTGGGTCATCCTTGTGGATTCCTGGGAATTTCCCTCGTACCAGGTTTCTTCCTAACCCTATAATGTCTCCCTCTATCAAGAAATCTTTTTCATTGCTCTCCCACTCCATCCCTCTCCCAGCTCAACCTTCCTATTTCCTCATGCTCTCATTCCCTATCCCCTCCCCTTTATTGCCTTCCCTTGCCCCCGTAGGCAAATCTATAGAGAAAACTGAACCAAGCTTGTAGGAACGCACTAACTTTAGACCAACAGCTGTGGAGACTGTATGGGACTAGGCCCTCTGCATATAGGAGACAGTTGTGTATCTTGATCTGTGTGAGGGGCCCCTGGCAGTGGGATCAGGATCTATCCCTGGTACATGAGCTGGCTTTTTTGGAGCCCATTACCTACGGTGGAAGGCCTTGCTCAGCCTTGATGCAGGGGAGAGGGACTTGGTCCTGCCTCAAACTTAATGTACCTGGCTTTGCTGACTCCTCATGGGAGCCCTTACCCTTTTGGAGGAAGGGATGAGGGGGTCTGGAGGGAAGGCTGCAGGGGAGCAGGAGGAGGGATGAGAGGGGGATCTGTGGTTGGTATGTAAAATGAATAAAAATATTTCTTAAATTGAAAAGAAGTAGCTGGGAAATTGCTTCATCATTACAATACATGAGAGGTATGTCTGGCTCCATTTAAATCCTTGATGTGCGAAAAGAGCCAGATACAGATGGGGGGAAGCTGCCAGCTTTCCTGTCTAGCCATCTAACTGGGAGAGAAACTTGGACTCAGGGTTGCTCCTGATGCTTTGTGCAAAACGCTGTTTTGTCTTCCCTCAGAGGGAGCGTGCAAGCCGGCAGACACTCTGCCTGGTAGAACAGTGCAGCAGCTGTCACCTGAGAGAGGCCCGCAGGAACACAAGGGCACCCTCTTTTCCCATGACTCTGCGACCTGCTCTGTTGCAGGGCTGGACTTCCTCTGTGGCTGCCTCAGCATCAGCTTCCTCTCAGCCAACAGCAATAAAGGTCAGTGCTGGCCATTGTAAGGGCAGCTCTTTAAGCCTCTCCTCACCCATGCCTGCCTTTGTAGGGCATCTGTTTGCCGAGGCATTTGCTTGTTGGCACTGGTTGCTGTTTACTTTCCTGTGCAGCCTGGTCCTGAGGAGCCAGGTGCATTCCAAAACTGTAGTTATTGGGTCTTACAAAAAATGTTTTCATCAATTATTGATCATTGTGTGGTGGGGGTCTTATTGATTTTATTGCCTGTTGATGCTGTTAGTGTGTAAGTATCCTTTATGATGCTGTCACAACAGTGAACTCAACTAAGGATGTATCTTTCTCTTCCTTCTCCCGAAACCCCCTGGACATGCTAAGAAATAAAATGCCATGAAGTCATAGGAGGAAGGAAACATGCTAAACTATGCAAAAGGTCAATGTGTTTTGGAGGATGGAAAGCAGACGAGACAGTGTGCTGACCCAAGGGGCAAAGCTAGAACGTCACTGCCCACAGAGAAAATGATAACAGTCGAGCTGATAGCCCCTGTGGCTCAGGAGATGAGATTGACGTGTCTGCTCAGGCCAGGACTTTGTTAGTACCTCCTTCATCCCTGTAGAACTCATCACTGCCCCCTGCCGTCTATTAGAAATTGACCCTGGAGATGGTTCCCAGTTTCATTTCTGTTGCTATGAGAACACACCCCACTAAAAAGCAACTTCGGGAAGCAAACGTTTATTTTAGCTCACAATTCCAGGTAACAGCTAATAGTAGCAGGGATGTCAAGGTGGTAGGAACTCTAAACGACTGATCACATCACATTCAAAGTTAAGAACAGAGAGAAATGACTGCATGCATACTTAGTACTGAGCTCATGTTTCACACTCATGTAGTCCAGGAATCAAATCCCAGTGAACAGTGCTGCCCAAAGTAGGCTGGGTCCCCCCACATCAGTTATCAGAATAAAGACAATCCCATACAGACATGCACACCAGCTAACCCAATCTAGATAATCCTTTATTGAGAGTCTCTTCCAGCGTGGTTCTAGACCATGCAAGTTGACAATTGAAACTAGACATCACAAGAGGCTAGGCTCAGAGCATAATAGGGGACATCATATACCAGAGATATTAGCAGTAACACATAAACTGAATATGGGGATTCTAAGTGTAGGGCACTGCGTGGGTTGGTGCTGACTTCTTCTCCAGGGAGACTGAATAACGTGCACGCACGCACACACGCACGCACATGGCCTAATATGTGAGGACTCCCTTGAACATTAGACTAATAGGCCATGCCTAGGCATTCAGAGCTTCTCGTATTTAAGAATTATCTGACATTAACTTGTCTGTATTCTACCCAAACTGAAAACTATCTTTCCTTGTGGTAACCAAACTCTCTCTCTCTCTCCCACACAAGCCAAGCTGCTTAGAATCTGCCCTGTTCATACCTAGTTCTAGGGGACAGCCAGAGATGAGAGGGAATTTATTTACAGAATACAGAGACCCACTTTTCTGGTCCACTCCTTTGTGGGAAAGGTACCCGGCCTTCTCATTTTTGCCCAGTACTCTGAAAATCTGAGCCTAAAAGCTCAAAGCAGAGAACTTTGAGTCTCTGCTTGCTGCAGAGAGGGACTTGTTTTCAAGCTAGAAGGGGGGCGGGGATGAGACAGGAATTTCAAATGCCAGCTCTTGCCTGGCCTCCAGATATCTAAGGCAGTTAGTATTACCTTCAGGAGGCTATTCATGTATTTGTTATCCATTTATTTATTATATTGTTTTTTATTCAGGATTATAACAGAGGGGAGCTGGTTTGACAGGCACTGATGAGAACTGGTTTTTCTTGGGGGCGGGCAGTCATTACATTTGGTAGCTTTGGTTCTTCCCTTACTTTTCTCCATCTTCTAAATGTAAACGAACAGCTGGGGTTTGGCAGAAGTTTGCAGAGCCTCCAATACAGGAGACAGAGAAATAATGCAAAACATAAAAACGGGAAAGGTTAGGGGCATATGTGCTCAAATAAAACAGGGGTACTACAAGGTTGAGGTAGTGTGCAAAATTCAGCTCTTTACAAGAATATCCGTAAAAAGAAAGCATGTATTCAGTTCCAAAACGAAAGCAAGCTACCATTTTCAAGAGAGAGGGGGAGATGGAGAGAAAGAGGAGAGAGAGAGAGAGAGAGAGAGAGAGAGAGAGAGAGAGAGAGAGAGAGAGAGAGAGAGAGAGAGAGAGAGAGAGAGAGAGAGAGAGAGAGAGAGAGAGAGAGAGAGAGAGAGAGAGAGACTTAGAGAACAGAGGACGTCTGAGAAATTTTAAAACATGCTTACAAAACTCAATTTTCAATTCCATTTTTCTTCTATTATTCAATAATGGAAGAAATCTACTTTAAGTAAAACAAAAATAAAGAAAGGAAAGACAATTTGAGAGAGCCAACATCTGATTAAAAAAAAAAAGCTAGGAAGAGAAAATAGAGAAGCAGAAGCAGGAAAGGATATTACAAAGAAATAACCCAAGGCAGGATCCCCAAACTGAACACCTTGGGCGTTTAGACACAAACAACCCCAAAATCAGAAACTCGGATCTCACAAGGCTCCTCAAAAGACATATTACAAATTCCAAATTCATAGGAAGTTATAAAAAAGAAACTGCTTGAAGGAACATTCCATTTCTCTGTAGCTTTATATTAGCTTGGGGAGAAAATCATGCATATGAATGGATACTGAATTTTTTCATTGATTAGTTTGGGATTTGGAGCTAGAGTTCCTGAAACACAAGGATGCGTGTAAGTTGCTTATTTTCTGATAACGTAAAAACCCAAAACCTACTATACTTCTGGGCAGACAAAAATATACCCAGCATGGTGTTAATGCAGAAATAAGTCTGTTAGCAGAACTCACAAAAGAACAGTTCTTTGTGGCTTCTTCCCTTAAGAGGCGCAGTTAAAAACCAAAGGAGAAGAATGAAAAAACAGGCTTTATACCAAAGATGACAATTCCTCAGATGCAAAAACCACAAAATTAGAAATTTATTCAAAATATTATGTTTTATTGTGTGTGATTTTTTTAAACTTGAGTGTGACTTTTTATATGGCAATGCCATTCTGCAATGGTAAAATATTGGATGAGCCTGATGTACAGTCTAAGTCAGGGGTTGGTAAACTACCCTTGGGCCTTTTTGGAAATAAAGTTTTATTGGAACACAATCATGCTCATTTGTTTCTGTGTTGTCCGTGGCTGCTTTGCTATAACTTTACAGCTGAAGAGTCCGGACAGATATTACAGGCTTCACAGTGATTATCTGACCCATTATAGAAACTGTTGACTATCTTTTATATGAGTGACAAGATCCCTCCATTGACCAACACCATGAATATAAGAAGTTCCTGACAAATACCATTCCTGTGGCATTTCTGAACATCAGGAATAAAGAGAAAATCACGAGATTTCAGAGAGAAAAGAAAGTCGCACAAGAAAATATCAGACATCAGAATGGGGTTGCCTTCTCAAAAACAATGGCGGGGGACTATATCAAAGTACAGTGAAGCCTTCAAGATTCTGCACAGAATTTAAATTTCCATCTAGGATTTAAATACAGTATGAGAGTAGAATATGGGTATTCTCAAAGGCTGTGTCTAAAAGTCTGTAGTTACTCTTCTGCCGAGGATATGTGTCGGCTAAGAAGGGAGAAAAATCGAAGAAGGAGAAGAAGGAGGAGGAGGAGGAGGAAGAGAAGGAGAAGAAGAAGAAGAAGAAAAGAAGAAAAGAAGAAGAAGAAGAAAAGAAGAGAAGAAGAAAAGAAGAAGAAGAAGAAGAAGAAGAAGAAGAAGAAGAAGAAGAAGAAGAAGAAGAAGAAGAAGAAGAAGAAGAAGAAGAAGAAGAAGTCATGGAGGCCTGTGTGCAGGAGAGCCAGGGGGAGCACCTTAAGTGTAGCCTGACTGTGGGCCCAGGGAGCAGCGGGTCCAGGCTGGACCAGGGCCAGCAAGCAGGAGTAAGGGTTAGCTGGGAGCTAGTACATGGAACTAATGCTTGTCTATGCTGGATTGAGTATTTGGGAGACTTGACATAGGTTATACAGTAAGCCAAGCAAATCACAACAATTGCCATTATTTTTGGGAAAACTATTATGAGAAAGAAATATAGTTAAACTACTGACTTAACATTGAGTGACATTTGCATATTCTTCCAGATGGCTGAAGTGCATGCTGGGGCTTTTAGAAGGTACCTCTTGCTCCCTTCTTCCCCCTGAGCCCTGGGGAGGCAGGAACTTGAGCCACCAGCCTCTGGCCATTCTGCAAGTCTAGTATCTTCTGATACATTATGTAAAATTTCCCTTTATGGAGTCATTTGGCATGGGTTTATGGACTCTGATACTGAAGTCAATTAATAATATTTCTAAAATTGATGATTTGAGAAATAGCAGTATATATATATCCTGTAGAAATGTGAAAGTACAGACCAGGAAAAAAAACATAATTTAACAATAATACAAGTTAAAGTGTGTCTCTGAGGAGAGGAGGTAGGGTCGGGGTAGGGTGGGAGAAAAAAAATTCCGACATATTCTCAACTTCTAGTCACTGGCTTGTCTACTCCCACAGAAAAAGACTATGAGCAGGATAGAGACTCAGACTGGGTGTGGAATCTTCCTCCGCTTCAGGAAGAAGGAAATAGGACTGTTCACACACCTGGCTGAGAGCGAAGGGCTCAGAAGAATCTCAGCCTCGGAGGAGGAGGGGATGGACCAGGCTCTTTGTGTCATATACCTTTATCTTAAAGGGAAAGGTTTCTGTGTTGACTCCTGGCCACTCATCTGGTTATAAGTACAGTAGACACCCCCACAAACATGGCCCAGACCAAGAAGGACAGAAATGGCTGCCTCTGTCTCGTGTCCCTCCTCACAATGGGCTGTGGCAGAGCTACATCCTAGACCATCCTGGTTACAGCTACCAAAGAGGACACTGGACAGAATTAAAGCTTCACTTCAGAGACCAGAGACATCCCCCAGAGGTAGGCATTCCTACCTACAGTCTGGAACTTGTTTCATCTCTCAGAATCCCACCTCTCCCAGTGTAGACACCATTTATCTACAATCTTTTAAACAAATGTCTCTGGATTTCTCTTTCCATCTTTTTCCTCTTCCTTTTCTTCTCTAGCTTCAGACCTTTGGTGTTTTCCTATTATCTGATGTTAAAACAGATTCTAGGCAGTTCCAAATTGAGGCTACTGTGATGGGTCTATTTCTAGGCAGCCAATAATAAAACTCCAAAGGATGATGTCATTGGAATGAACTCCACATCTTTGTTTTAATAGGGTGCAACGTGTGTGGGGAATCGGAGATGTAAAGACAAATGTGCACATAACAGTTGTTCTATAATCATCTCATTCAATACCTTCCCTACATCACTTCCCAACTCCTCTTTGTCAACAACGAAGAACCGTTTAAGCACAGTGAGCAAAGTTCTTGTGGCAATAGCTAGCTTGGACCATGTGTAGAAATGTAGTGTGCCCTCTGTACGGTGAGAAGAGGCAGGGAAGGCACAGCTCTTGGGACAGGGTTCTGGCCAGTGACGGGGACTGGAGATTCTACTCATGGAAATATTTGAGGTAGAATGAAACAAAATTCCTAGGTTTGGGGTTTTGCCTGCGATCTGTTAAGGGGTCCTTTGAAGCTCTGAAAGGAATTTTGTACTTTTAAGGCTTCCATCCATTCTTGGCGTAACCAAAGAGTCAGGCAAATGGGAAGAGGGTAGCAGTTGTTTTGGTTAAGAGACAAGTTCGTGGCATTTTTGGTTTGGGGATAGTTTGAAAGAGAAAGATGATTAAAGCAGACCATGGGAGACCAGTTCCCACGATCAGCTCAGGATAATAAAAGGAATGCCTCAGAGTTGCCAGGGATAGGAAACTTTTTTATCTGAGGGTATTTAGGAATGCATTTTAATCTATCTATGACTGGTGAAATAAGGAAACTCACATGCTTTTTGATGATAGCTTTCTCTTTTGCTTCATCTTAAGAATGGTCTCTGACTCTTCTGTCTCCACACAGCTATAAATCTCCACACCGCTGCGTACAGCTATATATCTTTACATACGTACATCTTCCACATGGCTACACATCTTTCTTTTACATACATTTCTCTTCTGCATCACTTTTCTGTACGTCTTCCTTGCCTCTACACGGTTATAAAGTTTAGCCACAGCTAAACACCTCATTTACACAGCTCTCTCACCGAACAACACTTTCCACAGTTCCTAGGGTTACGCGGGCGTTATCCCTACACCTAGGCACAGCTCCTCTACCTAGCAGCAGATCTTTCACACACTCTCTCTCACACTCACTCACACACATGTACTTCTACATTATTTACTCACTGTTTACTCACTCACTTTTTCACCCACTCACTCCCTCACACTTCTCTCGTGCTTCTTCTTCATTACTCAATGTGTACACACACACACACACACACACACACACACACACACACACACACACACACACACTTCACTCACATTCTGCCACAGCTCTCACATAGCTCTGCACAGTGGTCTCTCTCCACGTCCCTGTTGCTGCTCTCCCTCAGGGGCAAACTCTGGACAATTCTAAGTTACATTTCCAGGGCCCTACCCATTCTCACAACACAAGAGAAGTTACGTAGTTTCTCTTTGGCTAGTAACGTCACATTGACCCATGCACGTAGCTCTAAGTTGGTGAGGGGTCCCAGACAGTAAACAATTGGCGGAACCTTGAGCAGTCAGGGTACGTGCAGAAAGAGAGCTACTTCAGGGAGCTGTATCTCAGTGTAAACAGTCTGGCCTTGATTTAGCAACAAACGACACCTGGGAATTAGTCTTTGTGTATATTCTGTAGGGGTCTCTTAGTCTGTTTTGAATTTGTTCTGACGTCTAAAATTAGCTGTCTTTGAGACTGAAAATACTGTTACTTTCCTGTGTCAGTAAAGAAGAATATTCTGGTAATATTTCTGTTCATCAGAATTGTACGATTTAAACAGAAATCATAACCTGACCATCCACAACTACAAGTATGCCCAAAGATGTAAAACACACCACCAAAGGGCTGTGGAAAGAACCCCACAGCCGTTCTCATTAAGGAGGCGTAGCAGTGGCACCCAAGAAAGTTACGGACAGAAAACAACCAGTCATTTATAGTCAACAACCCCACAGCTTTGCCAAGTGGGGTCCCCCAGAAGGGAATCATGTGTCTGATGGGTCGATGTGTCAAACACTAGTTGTCACCTGCTGTATACTCCCACGGCCCTCTGCAGATGATGATCAACAGATTGTTCTGCCTCTGTCGCTCTCAGTCTATCTGCATTGGAATCAAGACCAGAAATGGCTAGAACTCCAGGAAGACAGGAGAGTGGAGAAGCACAGTGGGACACCAGAGCCTGGAACGGAGTGGTTGGGGATGGCATCTCCATGACAGAATAGTCAAAGGCTCGGTGCTGGAGGAGTCTGGCCCTGAACAATGCTGCTGCCCCTTCTGACACCGATAAAGGCTGGATGCTTCACACACTAATCTTGAGTTAGAGGTGTTCAGGGGTTAGCAGAGAAAGGGGCCGGTGTCCATGCTTGGTGATGAGAATCAAGAGAAGGAAAATGGCCTGATGGTGACCAGCCATCGGGGCCGAAAGCGAGCCAAGGGCTAAAAGTGAGCCAGGGGCTGTTGCTAAATATGGAAGCAGCCTTCTCCTGAGTGCTCAGAAACATTGGAACCCCCTGCTGTTCTTTCATTGATTTAGCAAATATTTGTGGTGTGACTTCTAAGTGCCAGGCAGTGTCTGGTCCCCAGAGATGCTGCAGGAAGGTGGAATGGCCACTCCCAAATATGAAGGACTGCTGGGGTAAAGAAGTTAAGAAGCGAGGCAGATCTTTGCCTCCTGTCTGTTTTTGTTTAACAGAACAGAGTTTTTTCCACAGATGAAAGTTCTTCTATTCTCTCTCTTCCTCTTAAAGTGGTAAATCTCTCTCGGAACCCTTACCAGCTCAGAAACGGCACCAGAGGAGTCCTTCCCATGTGCCTGCCTTCGGTTTGAGACTGCTTTCAGTCTATTTTGTCATGTCTCTAAAATTTGTTGTTATGCTTTACAAGTCAGATTATTTCTTTTTAATTCAAGTTTATTTGTTATTGGCGTGTGGATATTGAACTAAGGTCCTGGGCTCCTGTGAGAAGACTTCACCCTGGAAGCTGGAATTACAGCCTTGAGTTTGCATGGGGTGTGCTAATAAACTTGCTTTCTTTTCTTTTTTTAATCTCCTTGGTTGCAAGAGTCTGCCCTAACTAGAGACTTGGGAGGTTTGAAAAAGAAAACAAAAGCAAAAACAGAATGGTTTTATTTTCTCCTCTTCACAGAAGAGTGAATCAAAATCTTTGCATTCGTTTTCTTTTTCTCAAATTGATTCATCACTTGTGTTTTTAAAAGATCCCCTTTTGGGCCGGGCGGTGGTGGCGCACGCCTTTAATCCCAGCACTCGGGAGGCAGAGCCAGGCGGATCTCTGTGAGTTCGAGGCCAGCCTGGGCTACCAAGTGAGTCCCAGGAAAGGCGCAAAGCTACACAGAGAAACCCTGTCTCAAAAAAACCAAAAAAAAAACAAAAAAAAAACAAAAAAAAAGATCCCCTTTTGAGGCTAAAGAGATGGCTCAGTAGTTAAGAGCATGTCCTGCTCTTCCAGAGGACCTAGGTTGGCCCCCAGCACCACAGCAGGTGACTCAACACAGCTTGTAACTCCAGCCCCAGAGGATTCAACTTTTCCTGACTTCCACAGGCACTGCACACACAGACACAAAGCCCCACCCATAACTAAAAATAAGATTTTTTTTAAAAGGATTCCCTTTCTTCTCATCAATTCCTTGGTCTTCAGGTCACCAGCCCTCAAAGATGAGGTCATGTCAGGCAGATAAACTTCTGGTGACCTCATCAAGGATGCTTGTTTATTGGGTAGCATGTGTCAGGTACCTTCTCAAGCTCCTTTTTATATCTAATTTAATATGGTAATGTAGCAGAAGAAAATATTTCTCATTAACCTTCAAAACTTCTTAGTTGGAATAGATCCTGTGACAAAAGACAGATTCACAAGAGAAAGAAAAACAAAAGGTTTTACTATAGACATTTTTGATGGGTACATGGGAAGCACCCAGTAAATGAGCAGTCCCCAGAACAGTGGCTTTCAGTTCTAGAGAGTACAGTGTCTTCAAAAAGATCAGCAATTTTGAGAGAAGAGATAGGACAGAAGGACGTGACAGCTGGTGGGAAGCAAATAAATGTCAGATGAAGACCAGATAGAAAACTGTATTTGTGTAGATTCCCCCAGTGCCAACTCTGGGCCTGTAAGAGTCTAGAGTTGCATTTGTTCAGAAAAAGGGTCAGGGTAACTACTGTCTTTGTAAATCCGTGTTCTGCTTCTAGAAGAATAGAGGGCAGGGAGCACTCTGTATCTACAGGTGCTTGTCTTCAGCTCTTCCATTCCCTACAGCAGCATCCCTGTTGAACTCTACAGCCGTGCACTGGACCATTTTGCAACCATGTAGCTGTAAGAATCTTAAAACCTTGGCCTATTCCCCTCCCCCAATTTTGATATTTCTTACTCCGCTGACAAAGGATTGTTTCAGGGCCCATTCCTTTAGGCATAAGGGCTCTGTTAGGATTCTCCAGAGGAACAGAACCTATAGAGTGAATATTTATAAAGAGGGGATATCTTAGATCGACTTCCGGGCTAGAAGCTGTATAGTCTACGGTATCTGTTTTCACAAGAGAGAGGCTAAAAACCTGATAGATGCTCAGTACATGGGACTGGACACCCAGCCATCCTCACCTGCTGCTGAAGGTCTGGAGGACTCCTGGTGAATGGCTAGACTTGAGTCCATATTGGAAGGCCAAAGAAGTTGGGGTCAGATGTCAGTGAAGGACGGCGGCAGCAGCAGTCGTGGCAGCAACAGAGTAGGTGCACTCACCAGCAAGGGACCAAGGCAAGCAGGCAAAGAGTGAGTTTTGTCTCAGATTTCGTTATGTCTGGGCTGCAGACAAAAGGCACCTTACATCTTGGGAGAATCTTTCCACCTCAGTCAGTCCTTCTAGGAAACCCCTTTACAGAGCTACCCAGAGGGATGTCTTTGAGTTGAATCTAGACCCAATCAAGCTGACAACCAAGATAAAGAATCATGATTACAATGTTATTTTTTTTAAAGTCCTTTCTCCCAGGGCAGTTTTCTTTTTTCACCGTCTTTTAGATAAAATATGTATGCCCACGTTTAGATAGCTTCTTGATAAAATAGTCTATCTCAAGTTTGATATACCCTTTCAAATGCTGACCTCGAGTTTACTCAAGTCTCTAGAAAATCCTTTCTGGGCTGATACTAACCTTTAACATGCCAATACACAAGAGCGTACATCTTCAAATACTGACAGTGGGATTCGATTTCCCACAGAGCCTCCTGAAGATTAGACAGGGGTGATATGGGATATGACATGCTTTAATAGTCTCGTGAAAAATGTCCCTGTGCTTATTAGAATGTAACTTGGGTCCTCTCCAGGGACAATTACAAAGAAATCCCTGGGAGAAAGAAAAATGCTAATTTCTTATTCCAATTACCAGTGTGCTCTTTAATCCAAATGAAATGCCCCAGTGTGCTGATGCTTTATGAGACTCATCAAAAGACATGCCCCAGCCCTTAAGGGACGTCCATCAAGAAAAAATATGACACATGCTGTGGCTATGGAGGGCCACACAGATAATACAAAGAGAAGGGGGACACTTGGACTCCTTTTCCTACAGCAGAGACTCAAAGCCTGCATCCTGATTAACCTTCCTTCTCCTTTATGAGTTACTAACTGTGAACAGAGGAACAGAATGGATGGAGTAAGTGTGTTCCTGTCCTTGGAGGGTGCATAAGCTCACCCAGAAATCAAATCAACTTTTAGTGTTTACAAGGTGAGTAAAGGTCATATAGGGTCAAGATTTTGTTGGAACCAATTTCCTCTTCCACTCAAGTATCTCACAGATTTGTAAAGAAACTCAGCCAAGCCCTTTCCAATAACTGTCTCTGCTCACTCTCTGAGGAGGGGAGAGATGAACAGGAAGAAAGTGATGTATGGTAAATCTAGGTAGTACCTGCTCAGTCGGAGTCTCCTATCATGAGTTGTTTCATCTGCTATGACTTTTCTGTGGTGGTGACTTCAGCTCTCACCTAAGTACCAGGAATGTGGTATAGGACACAGCCCACAAATATGATGCTTTGGTATAATGGATAATTAAAGTGGGAAATTTGAGAAGCAGCAAAGTAGTAGATGTAGGAAGGTCTCCATAAATTCCACCGGAGAGGGACTGTGAGGACTCACAGGAGATGCTCTCTCCATACCAATTGAAAAGAACTCTTATCTCCAAAGACAGACAGATGCCAAGAAGAATCTGGACAGACAGGCCCTTCTATGCTTCCTGAAGCTTCTATCCTCTGCTCACATTCCCTTGTCCAATCTCATTTTTCTATGACTTCTACCATCTGTCAAAACCAGGATGAGTGCATTCAGGTTTAAATCTGTCTGCATGCATTTCTCTGTTAATTTGTCTCGTGTTTCTGAGTAAGTGTCTAGAAAAATAGGAGAAAAAGAATGTATGTATTTCATTCCCTGTGGTTTCTGGTGACCAGAAAGAGACTGTAAAAGTCTGGATGTTGTATTTACCCCAGAAACTGTAGAGAAGTCTGAGACAATTGACACTGAGCCCTTCCTATGTCACTTTCCCTGTAGTGTAGGGTAAGAGGGGCAAGGGAACATCCCTCTTTCCCCTTGTCATGGTTAGGTTAGTAGAAGAAATGTTTGTTCTTCGTTCTTTGCATCATGACTCCGAAAATCTGGTTTCTGTTGCTCATTAGTTGTTGAAGAAAAAGGCTGTTTTCCCTACCCCCTTCCCTTGCATCAGCTTACTTAAATATAGCCATGCTAAGTATGTGAATCAGTTAAGATAATGTATTTTTAATCAGGCTGCAGGTAGAGAAAACCTCTATTAAAGGAAACATTTTAAAGGGGTGAAATATGACTTTCAAACAAATATAGATTGAACATGTGTGAAAGATTTTATTTAACTTATTGAAGAGGGAACCAGTGAGATATTATAATCAATGCAAAGGACAATCCAGAGAGCAGAGACACATATAGGTAATTAGGAATACGAAAATGAATTTGCTTAGTAGAGCAGAGCTGTGGGGGCTCTGTCACATCTCTGCCAGACAGAATTCATTTGCATGTTTATGGACAAGAGCAGATTTGCATTAGTAGTAGTTACATATTATTTGCAGAACTGTAAAATAGCTCAACCCCACTGACAGGCATAGAAACAGCATGGAGTGAAAGAACATGAAAGAGTATTCTTGATAATAAGATGACTAGTCCTTTTAGTTTTGAAAACTATTTCACTTAACCTACAGTAATTTAAGCCAATCACTTATTTTTCTCATCTATAGAGAATTCTAGAGACAGGTAGGATGACACTAAGACTTATAAAAAGATCTATCTCTCCATTGACCTATTTATAGTCTATCATCTATCTATCTTATCTATCATCTATGTACTCTTTATCTTATCTATCATCTGCCTATCTAGTATCTATCTCTCCATCTACTCATCATCTATTCATCTATCTATCATCTATCTATCTATCTATCTATCTATCTATCTATCTATCTATCTATCTATCTATTTATCTACCTATCGTCTTCCTCCTAACTTCCTTGTACACAGCTTCTCAACCCTTGTAATTTCCAACAAGCATCTTTTTGTATGTCAATCAGAGACTGAAGGCTAGCGCTCCTGGGCAGCTCCAGAATGGGGCTTATTGGTAAGGAAACCAAATATGGGCTTAGAGAAAAAGAACTTTCCTTAGGATCACCCACCTCTGACCTCTGACTCCTGGGGAAAAGAGCTAAAGTGTGACTTGACCAATAATGTCCAATGATTTAATCAATCATGCCCACATCATACAACTTCCCTACAACTCACTGAAGACAAGGTTTAGAGCAGTGGTTCTCAACCTGTGTGTCATGACCTCTTTAGGGAAGGCAAATGACCCTTCCACAGGGGTCCTCTAAGACCATCACAGGGGTCCCCTAAGACCAACACAGATATTTACATTACAATTCACAATGGTAGCAAAATTACAATTATGAAGTAGCAAAGAAAATAATTTTATGGTTGGGGGTCACCACAACATGAGGAACTGTATAAAGAGTCGCAGCATTAGGAAGACCAAGAACCTCTGGTTTAGAGTTTCTGGACCACTGAGTACATGCAGATGCCTGAAGGATAGCATGTCTGGGAGGTTATGGAAGCTATGCCCTACTTCATGTGTGTATCTTACACTGTGTGTCCCTCCATTAGTTGTTCTTCTGCATCCTTTGTGATAATCTCATGTAATAAATAGGAAAACATAAGTAGAGTTTTCTCTACTTTGAGTTGCTCTAGCATTTGACTCATAAAGAAAGGGAACCCCGACCTATAGCCAGTCAGTCATATGGCCAGTATGGGTTACAACTGGAGCTTGTGGTTGGCACCAGAAGTAGGGGGACATTTTATGGGACTGAGTCCTTAACCTGTGGGATCTGTAGATAATGTCAGAGTTGGAAGAAATTGTAGTGTTACTCTGCCCAACTCCATCTGCTTACCACTTGAAAGTCAATACCCAAGAGAAAAGAATCCGAAGAAAGTCAGGTTTACTCAAGAGCCAGCACCCTGAAAAGATGGGTGTCAGTTAAAGATCCCAGCTACACAAGGTTTTTAGAAGGAAGTAAAAGAGGTGTGGGGATAGTAGGACAATAGACAAGAAGGCTACACTTTGAGCAGGGTCCTCCTTATCCAAAGTGTGTATCTTTTTCCCTTTGGTCAGAACATTGCTATTGACCTGACCCTCCTGGGACTAACCTACACAATTCTTTAGACAAATACGTTATTTATCTGCAAATTATCTGGTTTAAGCATCACCTTACATATTCTGATAAAACTTGAACAGCTAGTCTAGGTTCTATAATCCTAAAGAAAATGATTTATACTCATCCACATCCTTATTATTTAGGTGCAAACGTTCTTCAGAATCAGAACTAACTGCAAAGGGCAGTTCACAAAGGGGGAGCCAGTGTATCAGGGGGTGTCCAGTCATATCCACAGGGAACCTGGTATTAGCAGTGTTGAAACCCACATAAAAGTGGAAGGAAAAACTGATTCCAAGAAAGGTAGCACAGCCCACCCCACTTCTACAATAGTAAATAAAAAAAGTTTGACATATTCTCATGTGACATGCACTCTCAGTTACAGTAAACATAATAAGAATATTTTGGATGGTGGTGGTGGTGGTGATGTGTGTGTGTGTGTGTGTGTGTGTGTGTGTGTGTGTGTGTGTGTGTATGTGAGATGCATATCTCTCCCTTCCCCCACTTATAATAATAGTAAATAAAATAAAGAATTTTGGTGGTGGTGTTGGGGGTAGCCTTCCCAGGAGTCTGAGTCATGTGCTACTTCTAGCTGCAAGAGAGTGGGGATGCTGTAGATGTTTGTCTTCTGCAGCAGCAGAAAGCAAGGTGAAGTGGGAGATAGACTGAGTCCGTTGTGTTTTAAGCAGCCCATCTATAGCTACCACAGTATAGCTAACCCTTGAAGACAGGGTACTTAACAAGAGTTTCTATTGTGGAATATTAGTATACCGTGTGAAGATGTATTGCTGTGAGTGGGGTAATAAAAAGCCGAATGGTCAATAGCTAGCCAGAAGGTAGAGGCGGACTTCTGGGCATAGAGAAAGGAAGAAGAGGAGGGAGGAATCTAGGGACACAGAAGATGCCAGGAGACACAGCAAAAGAAACAGGAGGTGCAAGATGGAAGAGAGATAATGCCACATGATAGAATGTAGATTAATATAAATGGATTAATTTAAGTTATAAGAGCTTGTTAGGAACAAGCCTAAGCTATAGGCCAAGCTTTCATAATTAATAAGAAGTCTTCATGCCATTGTTTGGGAGCAGGCTGGCAGGACAGAGAAAGACTTGCTCCAAGTGTCTTTGTAATCTAGAGACTTTTAACACTTGCAAGACACTTAGATTAGGTATATATATGTAACTAATTACATGCATAATGATCAGATTACAAAATACTAAATTTAAAAATAAATTCAGTTGCTTCTGGGGGGATTAGGAGCCAAAGCTCAGGGTTCTGAAATTTGCTTAGGTATGCAGAGTTGTTTAGGTTCAAAAAGTTGAGTTGACATGTGGAGCAATTTTTTCCCTCCCTTCTTCTCTCCCTCCCTCCTCGTCTCTCTCTCTCTCTTTCTGTCTTGGAGCAGGGGAGTGAAGATTGAATATGGAACCTGACAGCTGGAGGCATTAGTGAATGTAGATGGGATTTTACTCTGATGGAATATGTGAAGTGTTTGATCTAGGAGAGTTATTCTCTTGTGTTTTTTCTCTTAGATTTTCCATTCCTTTTGATAGGGAGGCAGGCTAAGACATGTAAGCTGTGTTCCTAGGTGGTGCTTAGAGAAGCCTTACCTGCTGCCTGGAGTAGCTCCCTCCTCCCTTACATCTAGAAACAGAAGAACTCAATCCCATTTTCACATGCCACTGTAACCTTCTGTTTTTACATCTCTGCCCCACAATTTCTCGTGTCTGCTCTCTCTAAGTGTGTCAGAGTTCAAGGAACTCCTCCCTGAGAACTGCTTTCAGAGAGGGCTAGTCTACTGTCCAGGACAGTGTCTCAAGTGACACTTGGGAAGTTATTATGATACCACTTACTGAGTCATTTTATAAGGGCATCTAGAAGCAGTCCTGCATGTTTTGTACCAATCCATCTGCCTGAACTCAGGGAAGTGCTAAGATGTTTTCAACCATGGGTGGTTAGAAGTTGCTGATGCAGTTTTCTCCTGTAAGGTTACACTGGGAATATCAGCCACTCCAGGGCAGACCTCATGTTCAGGAGTAGTTGACCATCATACAATGGACTCCACAATTTTTTTTTTTTTTTTTTTTTTTTGTGTGTGTGTGTGTGTGTGTGTGTGTACGAATGCAAGTGCTTTTATTTGGTTAAAGTTAGGTGTTTTATTTTTTCTTTTGGGGAGTGGTTTTATTTTGTTTTCTTGGTTCTGGGGAGTTTTATTGTTGCACTGGTGTGGTAGTTTGAACTTAATCTCAGGGAGTGGCACTATTAGGAGGTGTGGCTGTGTTGGAGTAGGTGTGGCCTTCCTGCAGGAAGTGTGTCACCATGGGGGTGGGCTTTGAGGCATCATATATGCTCAAGCCACACCCAGTGACACAGACCACTTCCTGTTGCCTGCAAGATATAGAACTCTCACCTACCTCTCCAGCACCATGTCTGCCTGTACATTGCCATGTCCCACCATGATGATAATGGACTAAACCTCTGAACTGTAAGCCATTCTTAAGTAAATGTTTTCCTTTATAAGAGTTGCTGTGGTCATGGTATCTCTTCATAGCAATAGAAACCCTAACTAAGACAATTGGGTTTTTATAGGGAGGGGGAGAAGATCTGGAAGGACTTTGGGGAAGGGAAGAATATGATCAAAATATATTAAATTTAAAAATTATTTTAAATAATAAAAAACATAATATCACTAATGTTGTTGTTGATGATGATGATAATAATAATAATAGTAATGAAGTTGCTGGTGCAAAAACACAGCTCTTCCCTCAAAAGAGATATGAGATAGCTTTTTCTGGTGGATGCAGTTTCAGAGTTCCCCAAATACTGTTTTCCAAGGTGCTAACAGTTTCATTTCATTTTAGAGTAACAGAACAGAGAAAGTCATAAATTAATGTTGCATGGATTCTAAATGGTCTTATAATGAAAAAACCTGGAGCTAGATATTGGAGTAAATGCTGAAAGATCAGAGAGAAAAAGGAACAAACCACAGCTACTTCTTACCTTGCCAACTCCACAAATCTTCTGATTGTCTCTGAGTCCTCAGCCGAAAGGGGTCCAGCTGGAAAGGGATTCAGCTGAAAAGCCTTTAGATCCTGTCTCCTCATGCCTTATATAGCTTTCTCCGCCCAGCCATATTACTTCCTTCCTAGTTCTGGGATTAAAGGCATGTGTGCTTCCTAAGTACTTGGATTAAAGGTGTTTGCCACCACTGTCTGGCTCTGTTTCTCTCCTAGAATCAATCTCCTGTAGTCCAGGGTAGCTTTGGACTCACAGAGATCCAGATGGATCTCTGCCTGCTGAGTGCTAGGATTAAAGGCGTGTGCCACCACAACCGGTGGCACACGCCTTTAATCCCAGCAGGAGGCTGAGGCAGGCGGATCTCTGTGAGTTCGAGGCCAGCCTGGTCTACAAAGTGAGTTCCAGGAAAGGCGCAAAGCTACACAGAGAAACCCTGTCTCAGAAAAACCAAAAAAAAAAAAAAAAAAAAAAAAAGGTGTGTGCCACCACTGCCTGGCATCTATGTTGAATCTAGTGGCTCCTTCTGTTCTTGGATCTTCAGGTAAATTTTATTACGGTACTACAAAAATATCACGACGAATTAAGGTTCTTTAAAATGACACTAGTGTGGTCTGGGGCAACGGCTCAGTTGGTAAAGTGCTCACATCGTGAAGCGAGGGGCTGAGCTTGAACCCCAGAACACGTGTGAAGAAGCCGGGCATAGCAGTGTACGGACACTCTAATCCTAGACTTAGGAAGGCAGAGACAGGCAGGTCCCTGGGACTTCCGGCTGGCTGGCCTTGGTGACTTCCAGGCCAGTGAGACACTCTGTCTTAAAAAGTTAAAAGACAGATGGCCCTAGAAGAATGAGACCCAAGATTATCTTTTGACCGCTATATGTACACAAACACGTATGCTTACACGCCTGTGCACAAACATGCACACACAGACACACACAGACACACACAGACACAGACACAGACACACACACACACACACACACACACACACACACACACACACACACACAAAACCAGGTGTCAGTGAGGAACTCTGTTACAGGCTGCAGGTGCTGCCTGATGACTTCCTTAACTTTGGGGTAGTTGGAAGCCAGGGATCTATTTGTTCATTGCAGAAGGATTTTACTTTGGTCGTCACAGGCTATGGAGTCAAACAAATGGCTATCATGGGGCCCGAAGAAGGCCGCAGGTAATGTGTCTCCTAACTTGTGGCATCTCAACTCTTCCCAGTCACAGAAATACTTTATTTCAGCCAATCAGCTTTGTAGAGTATTTAACACAGACGTGGATTTTTAAGTGGGAATTTCAACTCCCAGTGACTACATCCTTGTAGTCTGGACAGCATCCTTGTCTGGTGTGACTCATGGTGTTGTTACAGGGGTGGATCTGAGTCTGGAGAGCAGCCACTCAACTTCCCAGGTTCTTATGCCTCGTTGTTTAATTATATTTTTTGAGATTATATCATAATTAAGATGTCCCTTCCCTTTTGTCCATTAGGCCCCTCCATACACCTCTTCCCACTCTCCTTCAAACTCACGGCTTCTTTCTCTCACTAAATGTTATTTCATAGATATATGAATTTGGATATACATCTGTATTACTAAAAATAACTGGTTCAGTCCATAGAATGTTAGTTACTTCTATGTCTGTTTTCAGGGCTGACCACTGGGCACTGGACAGTTTGTGCTTTTCCCTGGGGAAGACCATCTCTTTCCACTCCCAGCATTCCTCAGTTGCCTATGGTTCCTTACATAGGGTTGAGGCCTTGTGGACTTTTTCCATCGAGTTTGGCATGGTCAGTTGGTGTTGTCCTTGTTCAGCTCACATTTGGGCAGTCATGCTGGTGAGACTTAATGAGCGTAGCTTCTGATGTTATAGGAGATACAATCTCACAGTGAACTCCCCAATCCTCTGGCTCTTACAAACTTTCTGCCCCCTCTTCCTTAATGTTCCCCGAGCCTTACGTGTGAGAGTATTGTGTAAGTGTATCCATTAGGACTAGACTCCACAACTCTGCGTGCTGACTGGTTGCAGTTTTCTGTCTATTGCAAAGAGAAGTTTCCTTGATGAGGGGTGAGGACTACACTTATCTGTGGGGATAAGGACAGATGTTTAGATTATTTATTGTCAGGGAGTATGCTGGTTTAGTAAATGAGTGGTTATGATTTCCTCCAATAACTATGATATTACCAGCCCTGAGTAGTTAGTTAGCTGGGTTTCCAGCACCAGGCACAGTATCCCTCTTGAGTACAAGCAAAATGAGACAGATAGGCAGACAGACTCCATCTCAACAGGTTGAGACTACTTTATTGGAATAGCAAGGGGTCCCAAACTTTTAACAGGATGAAGGTTTAATGCATTTACAGATCCCAGGGGACGTGTGTGTGTGTGATGTGTGTGTATACACACACATCACACACACACACACACACACACACACACACACACACACACACGCTTATATAAGGTAGCTACCAGGAAGGTACAGCTGTTCTTTTGTGTTTGGGCTGGGTTATTTTTCATACTGGGGAATTTTCCTTCTGCAGGTGGAGCGGAACAGTCTGGGGCCAAGCAATTTTTCATGGCTAGGGACTGTCGCCCAGTGTAGCCTGACTCAATTCCTCTTGGCCGGAGCTATTACCCAGCACTGAAAGGTCTTAAGTTCAATTAGAGAATTGTTGGTTACCAAGATAAGTGTGCCATTACTGTACCAGGAGGGTTACCATGCCATGCTGATCTGTTGATGTGGCTCCTGGTGTCATAAGGAATTGCACACAGACACATAGGCAGTTATGGGAAAGGGGATAATTAGCTAAAGGAGAATGACAGAGGAACTTAGAGGTATGCCAGACTTTGCCTGTGACCCAACCATAGGCTTTAAGAGGGCAAAAGGGAAGGACAGAGACTATGTGATTTTTTTTTTTTTTTTTTTGTGGGTCACTTATATAGTAAGCCTCTCTCAATTTCCTAAAGTGTATTTTTTTCTAAGCATGCTCCAGCAGTTGAAAGAAGTCCCGGCAGGCTGAGGGCTGCCACATGCTAATATACCAAATATGCTAAGCCCTGGAATCTCTTCCTCCGCCCAGCCCTCTTCTCAGGTCTCAATGATGCTGACCATCTTGCCCATGGAGCGGCTGGCATCTTCTTCCTTAATGGATCCTCTTCCTGCTGTGTGAGTCACGTAAGCTCCCCGCACTAGGTTTTCTGCTTTCTTGTGTCCCACTCTTTTTATGCAGTGGCTTCCTCTTCTTTCATCTGTCTGAAAGGAAACAAAAACATTCGCAACTCTTCCTTCTTGTCTTTTATGGTTTGTCTCTGTGACCAAAGACAGAGAAGACCAAAGAGAACTCACGTGCATGTCTCATACATGTAGGTGAAACCTGGAGCTCTGAAGCTCGAAGGGGTGGTTGAAACTTGGGTTTGAATTTCAACAAAGGAGAAGGAGCTTTGGGGTTGCTGGGGAGGGGAGCCAAGCTAGGGAAGGGAACCAGGAAGAGAACAGACAGTAAGTTTTGCTTTGCACAATTTTTCACATTACTAAGAGTCTCCAGGGATTGAGAGAGGGTTACCCTTAGGAGGAGAGATTTCTTTTATAAATGTAGATTTCCCTTAGGAGTTTTTCTGGTATCTGCTGTTTCTCAAAATCATCAGCTTTAGAGGAAGCTTGTGTCCATTACACACCCCGAGGCTGTCTATCCTGGTCTTCTAGGTCCCCAGTGCCTTTCCGTTCCTTTAATCCCCCTCCTGTGTAGTCTCTCCTCTTCTTGTTTGCCGTGAGGGGGGCTCTGTGGCCTCTCCTAAGGAAATCAGGAGTCAGTCTGTACACCAAACAAACTCCCTGTTTCTGGGAATTTCTGCTTTTTAGAAGCAAAACTGGGTAGCTCTCTTTTACTTCAAAACGTCCAAAGTCACAGCTGGTGACAGAGCCTGCAGGGAGCAGCTGCCTCAGTTCAAAGACTGTATGCTGATCAGCACCCTGGAGAGACCAGAGAAAATAGACCTCAGGGCTCTTAACCCTCCACATGGGGGTGATATTTCCCATTGTCCGTTTAAATTTTGATGAACAGCAGAGAGTGGCCGAACACTTGGCTCGCTGAAGAATGACAGCGCCAGTGTAAAATTGATAGAGAAGGTGCTGTTTTTGTTAACTGAGTTTTAGGACAAAAGCCCTCCCTCTTGGAGTCCCAACGGACTAGGCTTGGCGGCTCATCCCAACTGGCCAATTACATGAGCTGTGAGGAGTAGAGAAAGGAGATTTAAGGTCGATATGAGGGTCCAGTGGGTACCCACTGGGTGTTCCAAGTCCTTGTGTCCCAGAACAAGGGATTAGTGAAAAAAAAAAAATTCAGGACATTTATATCCTGGTGTTTTGGACATTTACATTCCAATATGCCGGCTTGTCCCGGCAAACTTCCCTGTGCATTCTCTATTACCAGCCTCTGTGGGTGAAGGTTTCTAATCTTTCTGCAAATTAGTTGTTTTCATATGCTCTTTCAGCCTAATTTTTCTCTTTACTCTCCTTCCATAAGGTACCACTGATGGGAAGAAGAACCACTAAAGGGGCTAGAGTCCCAAGTCCCTCTGCGAGGTACTGAAGTGAGCTGTAGGTTTAAGTAGAGAAAGAACTGAGGTGGAGTCTGAGATGGGTGCATATTAGGTAACCTTGATCAAAGGGCGGTCTAGCTGATCATTACTTCAGTTCTGGATCTGCAAAGTGGTCTGAGGCAATCGTTATCATGGTCATGGAGTGAGAGGGGGCCATCTGTTCCATAGGTGATTGCTTCTGCTCTGGCATGCAGCCTGGCCCTTGGGGCTCACTGCCCTTATTTGGGGGCAGTGGTCTGCTCTGTGAGGCTTTGCTCTTTCTGGAACTCAAAGTTGCTGGAGGTTTAGAACTGTGACTCTTATTTTTATGTCTTCAGCCTTGAAGGAGGAATGAGATGGTCTAAGCATTACTGGTGTTGAGACTCTTTGAGTGATTAGCATACCTACAGCAGAGTCATGTAGGGGACTCATGGAAAAAGAGACAGATACAAGATGGAGGCAGAGATGCCAGGCTTTGCCCCGGTATGTTTAGTTACATTGTAGGCTCAAGTGAAGGGTCAGTGCATTTCTACAAAAGCCATTTCTAAGTTGTTATGCCTGACAGAGTCTTCTACCACCACAGCCGTGAACAGTCTTGGCCAAAACGAATGAAGAGTAAATGACTCCTCAGTAAGGATAGGAAATCCCAGTCTTGTTGTGGGACATGTAACTATGTAAAGATGTGCTACATTTGTTTCTGCTGTGGAATATTACTTTAACTATGTAAAGGTTAAAGTGTTACATTTGTTTCTGCTACCTTTGTTTAATGGTACAAGGATGTGTTACATTTGTGTAGTGGGTAGCCATTCCAGCTTTGATCTGGAAGTTCCAACCCCCATTGAGACTTCGGCAACTGTCACGCCTACAAGGCGGGGCGAAGGGAGGCGCCGGGGGACCCGAGATCTGGATCGGCAGGCGCTCTCTCTGTTGCGGGACCCTGGACTGGAGAGGTGAACCGAGCAGAGCTCCAGAGAACACCGCTGGACTGTGATACACCTTCCCCAGACTCCGCGACCTTCCTATTCCTTAATTTGTAAGTTACGCCATTAAATAAATCTCCTTTTAACTACGTGGAGTGGCCTTAATAATTTCACCAATACATTTGTTTTTGCTGCATTTGTTTAATTATGAAAAAATGTATTGCTGTTTCACCTTGCCTGCCTAAGGGATCTGATTGGTCTAATAAAAAACTGAACGGCCAATAACCAGGCAGAGAAAGGATAGGTGGGGCTGGCAGACAAAGAGAATAAATAGGAGGAGAAATCTGGGCTCAAAAAAATGAGAGGGAAAAGGAAAGAAGAGAATGGGAAGGAAGAGAGGGTCAGGCCCAGGGCAGAAGCCAGGCAGCCACCAGCCAGACTCATGTCTCCATAGACAGCAGGAAAGTAAGATATACACAAAGAATGAAAGGTAAAAAGCCCTGAGACAAAATGTGGATATAAAGAAACAGATTAAAATGAGAGCTAAGCTAAGGCTGAGCATTCAAAAGTAACAGTAAGTCTTTGTACCATGATTTGGGAGCTGGTTGGTAGCCCCAAAGAAAAAGCCTGGTACACTGTCTGTCAATATAGGCAGAGCCCTGATCCCAGATGAAAAGATTTGGTTCTAGTCTCAGCCTTGGCTCTAATCAGAGCCACATTGTGGGTTTGATTTTCTACCACCTCTCTCTGAACTCAACCATTTTCATTTTCATATTTAGGATGATTATATAATGTCCTAAAGGTTTTTCTTCTCAGCAACTCATACCAACTGTTAACTGAAGTTCCCAGAAAGAAGCTGGGCTTACCCTGAACCTTCTACAAATAACTAAATAGAAAGTCAATGATTGTGGAGAGTTGCAATGTTGTAGGTCTAGAGCCAAATTATATAGGACTGTCTTAGCCTCTTTAGTTATTGCTCATCTCTATGTATGACCTAGCATCCTGGTGACTACTGGGTAAATCCTTTGGAGTATACAAACAGACTTGGTAGTTAAGAACGCCATTGGGTAGCATCTGAGGCCTATAACATGAATTTGTTTGCTTTCCTATGACCTACCTGAGGTACACACCAATTTATTTGAAGAGTGTTTTGATTCACCACATTCTTTTTAATCTTGTTATTATTAAAATGTCATGTAACTGCTAGCATGTTGGAATACAGAATATAGACCAACCTAAATCCCTGTTCCTGAGCTGTGTATTTTATATCGACACCAACAGAACCCAACTGAGGCCCAAGGATAGCCTTTGAAAACTGGCGCTCACAAGATCCATTTGGCGGGACGGGCATTGAGCAGCAGTACTTGAGAGCTGGCCTCATCAAAGGTTCTTATTATTAAGTCGGACTAGAACATCCTTTCTCACAAGTCCTTGGAGTAATGGATTCAAAGAGCTTAAACAACTTCAGAAACAGAGACTTCAAAGGATGAAAGACAGCACTGGGGCTTTGTCTCCTGTCTTTTTATCTACCACCCCCAAATTAAAAGCCAGAAGCTTGACTCGGCTAGCAGACACGCGGCTGAAACAAAGATCACAGACCATCAAGGGTAAATGCCTCCACACTGTAGGCCAGTTGATGGAAAGGTCAAGATTATGGACTTGTTAGAGAAGAGAATGGATGGGAAATATGTCTTTAAATTACAGGGTAAGTGAAGAGTTGGTCTTCTTTGACCCAAGTAGTGTTTCAATTTCTGATAAAACTAGCAGTAACAATGTAACTATGGTGTAAGCTTTATTGAGTGCTGCTGGCTAGTGCAGTACTTCCTGCTTTGTGTATTTGACCTTCACAACCACTCTGTGGAGTGTCTTGTGTTATTTACCCATGTTGTCAAGGTGAGTGCATTAGTGTCACCGTTTGTGTGCCTACCAGCAGGTGGAATCTGTAGCCATGTGGTCGCGGGAGTGTTGTGCTGCTTTGTGGGGTTATTTTGTGCCTTGTCCATCTCCGGAGATGGCACTTTGCATGTTGTATTTTGCTTTGGTGTTTGTAATACATGCCAAGTAGCCACAGCCTCATTCAACACTGCCTTTATCATTTTACTGTAGAAGACCAAATAGGTCACTCCAAATATGCCATTTTGGCCCAAGGATTATTTTGAGCAAAGGCAATCGAGAAGAAACAGATACAAAATCAGCCCTCTACCGTCTCTCATTCACAAGGGTAAAAGCATCCCTCCTCCTCTTTCTACCAGAAAAGCCTGACTATGGGAGACAGCTCTTGATCTTCATCAGCCTCAAGTGGCAGCTGAGGACTGGTCTATGACTGGTCTTCACTTCCTCATCCTTACAGTTTACTGCCTGCTGAGAATCAACATCCTTTCCCTTTGTCTTCTCAAAAATCTTAACTCTAAATCACCCTCTTTGAGAAGTACCCATTCCCTGGGAATCTTTCAAGTATACATGGAATATGAATATTAATAAATTCTGTTTGTTTATCTTGTTACCACGGACCATCAGAGCTAAGAGCTACGAAAGACAGAGATAAATGGCTTTCCCTCCACTGTACTCTATAACCTCTAGTAAGCACTTTTCAACTGTCTTTTCTAGAATCTTGGCTGATAAGCTTTGGGTCTGAAATACCTCTCCCCACTTCCCACCTAAACTCTAATGGGTTGAAGGTGATCTCCAACGTATCCATGTTTAGAGGTGGGGCTTTGGGGAAGTGATTGGGTCATGAGGCTCTGACATAATCAATGATTTTATCCATTGATGAGTTAAAATGGAATGGACTCTTGGGAGGCCGTGGGAACTCTAGAGGTGGGTAGCACCTATTTGGAGAAGTATGTCCCCAGGGAAAACCCTCGTAGGAGACACATCTTGTCCCTGGTTTTTTCTCTCTGTCTTTGCCTCCTGGCTGCAGGGAAGCAGGCACCCTCTCCCACACACACACCTGATGCTGTGATTTCTGCTTTGCCCCAGGTCCAAAGCAAGGAAACCATGTGCCCAAACAGGCCCTTCCTTCTTTCATCTGTTTCTCTTAGGCATCTTGTCATAGCAGTAGAAATGAAGCTAAAGGCACTGGGCTGCATGGAAATGTTCTGGGGTTTGCTCAGGCTCATCTTTCAAGCAGAGAAAGCATGTCAGGGCTTTGGCAGGGACCCTGTCTTCCTGCAACCTTCACTTTAAGGTTTATGAATAACCTTTTATTTTATTTTATTTATTTATTTGTTGTCTTTTGAGACAGAGTTTCTCTGTGTAGCTTTGGAGCCCATCCTGTATCTCACTCTGTAGACCAGGCTGGCCTCAAACTCACAGAGATCCACCTGCCTCTGCCTCCCGAGTGCTGGGATTAAAGACCTTTTTTTAAAAAATTGAATTCAAGTCTCCCCCCTCCTCTTCTGTCTCCAAATTATATCTTCATCTTTATTTCTAATGTAATTAGAATCTGTTCCAGAAAGCTAAATCTGCAAGTGTTTCTGGCTGTTTTAGCAGAAAATTCATTGTATTTTTAAAAACTATAACCCAAATGGGAAACAGCCTGAAGATGGGATTTCATCACAGTTCCCATCCAACCTACATCTCTAATCCCACCGATCTATTTGTCCACTAACACTCTGATTATATCAGGAGGCGCTGGAGCGGGCAGGACCAAACTAGTGTAATTGGCTGGGTGTGACTTGGGTGTGGCTTGCTTGGGTTAGTCCTCCCTGAAAACATTGTGCTTGATTTGTAGATGAAAGAAAAGCATGGTCTTCTCACATTTGTTCTTGGGTTGTGTTTGGACTCCAAGTGTGCAAGTTGATGTGGTGTGTTCTGTAGACCAGGAGTTTCAAACTGGAAAGTCCAGAAGGAACAACTGGGTGATACAACCAGCTGAAGGACACCGGGAATGAGTGAGGGGTGCAGAGGGCAGGCTCCCTCCCAGTTCACTGTCTCTTGACACTGGATGTTCAACAAAACACCTGCTACAATTTTTAAAAGGATCCAGAAATTTACACGAAATTTCTCTAATCTTGAATATCAGTCACTAGTTTCAAAAAGCATTAGCCTCCTCCATCAGATTCTCCCACTGCATGACATTGCCCGAGTCCAAAGTAGTGGAGTCAGCCAAGCACAGACTGAAATCTCCAATGCCAGACACCATAGAAACCTTTCCTCCTTTAACTTATTTTCCTTGGGTCTTTTGTTACGGTCATAGAAAATTAAGACACCAAAGTTGTGTGAAAATGTATTAAGGATTGGCAAGGGTCACTCTTCAAGTAGTTTTCTAGCCATTGAGTTCCTATGCTGTAATCCATGTGTGTTAGAAGCCAGAAGGGAAAGAGTTGAGCTGTGGGCTCAGCAAATTTCCTGCCAAGGAGAACTGGCAGGTTTTCAGCCATAATCCCCAAAGATCAAACAAAACGTAGAATTGGCACTTTAGGCCTTCCTTTTTGCAACTCCTGTTCTGGAATTTTATTGTGTGAAGGTCAGACCAGGACTGGAATAAACAAGAGGAAGGCATTAGACCTTCTGAGACTTTAGAGGACATTGGGTGATGTCCTGGCAGGTCTGACTTCCATCACAATGAACTGTGATGCCTGTGGCATCTGTGGTGAAGGTGAGGTGGGGTTCCTGCTCCATAGCGACCTTGGGTTTTCTTCTAGTTCCATTGGCTCTATGCTTCTATGCCACCAAGAAAAATACTATGGGAGTTAAACGAAGAAACAGGTTCCATCTACTCATGAGTCAGGCTCATCAAACAGCTCCTTAAGGTATCTTTAAAAGGAAGGTTTTTAAAAAGCAGCTGCTCAGGCTTCTAAGAGGAAAATAACCTGAGCAAGAGAAAGGACTCAATGGTCCTAATGTTATGGTGTGGAAAAACTGAGACACAACAAAGAGGGAGAATTTAGAGAGAAAAAAGCTTGGGCAGGAAAAAGGCAGGAATCTTGGAGGAAGGAGTAGTGAAGTAAGTTGTAGAGAGGGATAGGAATGTCAAGTTCAGGCAACCCTAGTTGATAGATTGGATATTGGTTGTTCTCAGTTTACTTAATAACGCTAGTGTGGCTTCTTAGGGCTTTACAAGTACTTGTCCAATGAATTCTCATATCATTGCCACAAGGCAGCTGCAAACAGTGATACTAACTATATTCATTATTTTTAAAATTTATTTTCAAGCTCATCATCATCATCATCAACATCATCAGTGTGTGTGTGTGTGTGTGTGTGTGTGTGTGTGTGTGTGTGTGTGTGTAGCGGTCAGAGGAAAACTTTTTTTTTGAGTAGATTCTTTCCTTCCACTGTGGGATCCAGGAAAGAACTCATGATCAGGCAAGTGTCTTTAATCATTAAACCATCTACCAAGCCCTAATTATACTCATTATTATAGTACTTTTGTAGATGACAAAACTGACAGTTTTATTGTCTAAACATTTGTGAGGATCTCACAACGGTGGAACAGAACATAATGACCTCTGGCTAGAGGGACGGCAGAATGCTGGTACAACTCGAATTGAGAGAAAGCTGCCTTGATAGACACACAGGTCACCACACAAGGGGAGGCTAACAGCAAGCAGGATGAGACAGGCTGGGTTTTTCAGGCTTCTTTCGGGTTGGATATTCTGATGATTCTGGAAGCTCAAAAAGGAAGGGACCACATTCTTAAATGTTTGATATCTGTCAGTCGAGCATGCAATGTAAGCCAGCTGTGTTAGAACCCAGTAAGAAAAATAGTTAGCAAACTGCTCCTAAAGGAGACTGAGATATTTTTAGTCATAATTCCCGAACCAGTCAAGGAAGCTCTTATGAAATGCTGCCTTGAGACACAGAAAGATCTGGGAATACAAGGATCACTCACTGGTAAGTGGCAGAGACAGAATTCAGCCTTAGATGGTCTAATTCTAGATTCCACAGCAGCAAAGAAGGAACAAGACCAGGTTAGAGAGGCACTTGGACTTCCTCTGGTCAAATGAAACATTGTGAGAGAGGAACACAGATGGGTGACAAGGACAAAGTTGTAAGAGAAGGCTGTGTGAGTTGAAGAAAGAAACTTGGTTGCAAAGAAGCCGTCACTGTTGCCTCGCTGTCTGCTATTTTTATGTCCACACAACTGTTTTGTTTTGTAACTTTGTTTTGTGGCCCCTTCTTCCACTAAAACATGTATGGTTTGTCCTGCTACATTGGAAAAATGCCACATCAATGTAGATGCAATTTTTTTTTTCAGACGAAGGAAAGGGACTTTTACAAATAAGTCAGTATCTAATGTTTAAACTTCCTGTTTAAGAAACCTGAGCAGCCTGCAAGCAGGTGAGAGATCTGCCTCCAGACTGCAACACCACCTCTGCCACCCACGGGCCTCTGTCTCTCCCAGACCCACTCTGCTACCCAATCACACATACCTATACATCCTCCCGGTGGCCAGCCCTCCTCCACAACCCCAGCCGACTGCATAGGCACAGGTGCAAACCACACCAGTTGGAAAAACAGGTGAGTAACTGGCCTCCCAGCTTGACTGCCTCAAAGTCCAGACCCTAAACCCCAAGGCACATCCCATGTCCCTCTCCGTCCCATCCCAGGACCAGCAAGGCAGCTGGGCCCTGCCCCCAACTCTGGTGGAATTCCACTGCTCTGGTGCAGTTCCCATCAGCCTGTAAGTAGGTGAGAGACCTACCTCCAGACTGCACCACTACCCCTGCTGCCTTCTGGACTCTGTCCCTTCAAGAGCCACTCTGCTGCCCAGCCCTACGCACCTGAACATCCTCTCCATGGCTAGCCATCCCCTGCAACCCCAGCAGACTACATAGGCACAGGTGCAAACCACACCAGTGGGACGAACAGGCACAGAGACAACACACACCAGTGGGAAGAACAGATGAGTAAATGCCAGTGTAAGAATACATTCAATAACCAAAAAAAAAGCACAATGGCACCACCAGAACCCAGTGATCCTACAGCAACAAGACCTGAATATTCCAATGCAGATGAAACACAAGAAAACGACCTTAAAAATAACTTTATGAAGATGATAGAGGCCCTTAAAGAGGAAATGAAAAATTCCCTTAAAGAAATTGAGGGAAAGACAAACAAAAAATTGGAAGAAATCAATAAATCCCTTAAAGAAGGTCAAGAAAGCCAAGAAAAAACAATCAAACAGGTGAAGGAAATGATTCAAGACTTGAAAATTGAAATAAAAACAATAAAGAAAATGCAAACTGAGGGAATTCTGGAAATGGAAAATCTAGGGAAGCAAAAGGGAATTACAGATGCAAGCATCATCAACAGAATATAAGAAATGGAACAGAATCTCAGGTGTTGAAGATATAATAAAGGAAATAGATTCATCAGTCAAAGAAAATATTAAATCCAATAAATTCCTAACACAAATCATCCAGGAAATCTGGAACATCATGAAAAGACCAAACTTAAGAATAATAGGGATAGAAGGAGAAGAATCCCAGCTCACAGAAAACATATTCAACAAAATCATAGAAGAAAACATTCTCAACCTAAAGAAGGACGTACCTATAATGGTACAAGAAGCTTACAGAACACCAAATAGGCTGAACCAAAAAAAAAGTCATACAGAATAAAAAAAAAAGATTATTAAGAGCTGCAAAGGAAAAAGGTCAAGTAACATATAAAGGCAGACCTCTCGGAATTACACCTGACTTCTCAATGGAGACTTTAAAAGACAAAAGGTCCTGGACAGACATTTTACAGACACTAAGGGACCACGGATGCCATCCCAGACTACTATACTCAGCAAAACTTTCAGTCACTAGAGACGGAGAAAACAAGATATTTCATAACAAAACCAGATTTAAACAATACTTATCTAGAAATCCAGCCCTACTGAAAGTGCTAGAAGGAAAACTCCAACCCAAGGAAGCTAGCTACATCCACAAAAACATAGGCAATAGATAATCTAATACCAGCAAAACCTGAAGAAAGGAAACACACACTACCACCACCACTACCAAAAACAAAAAATAATAGGAATTAACAATCACTTGTCGTTAACATCTCTTAATTTGCCAATAAAAAGAAAACACAATTTGCCAATAAAAAGACACAGGCTAACAGAATGGATAAGAAAACAGGATCCATTCTTCTGCTGTATACAAGAAACACCCCTCAACTTCAAAGACAGACTTTACCTCGGAGTAAAGGGTTGGGAAAAAATTTTCCAATTAAATGAACCTAAGAAGCAAGCTGGTGTAGCTATCCTAATATCTAACAAAATAGACTTCAAACTAAAATTAATCAAAAGATTTGAAGAAGGACATTTCATATTCATCGAAGGAAAAATCCATTAAGATGAAGTCTCGATTCTGACCATCTATGCCCCCCAAACAAGGGCACCCACATTTGTAAAAGAAACATTTCTAAAGCTTAAACCACACATCAAGTCTACACATTAATAGTAGGAGACTTCAACATCCCATTCTCACCAATGAACAGGTCTGCCAGACAGAAACTTAAAAGAGAAACATGGGAACTAGCAGATGTTATGACTCAAATGGACTTACACTTCACCTAAACAGAAAAGAATACACCTTCTTCTCAGCACCTCATGGAACCTTCTTTAAAATTGATGACATCCTCAATCATAAAGCAAATCTCAACAGATACAACCCCCTGTATTTCATTGGATCACCATGGGTTAAAGTTAGAGTTCAACAGCAACACAAACTACAGAAAGCCTACAAACTCATGGAAACTGAACAACTCTCAACTGAATCACCATTGGGTGAAGGAAGAAATTAAAGACTTCCTATAATTCAATGAAAATGAATCCACAACATACCAAAACTTATAGGACACTATGAAAGCAGTGCTAAGAAGAAAGTTCATAGCACTAAGTGCTTACATAAAGAATTTGGAAAAATCCCACACTAGCGACTCAACAACTTAACAGCACACCTGAAAGCTCTAGAACAAAAAGAAGCAAACTCATCCAGGAGGAATAGGTGCCAGGAAATAATCAAATTGAGGGCTGAGATCAATGAAATAGAAACAAAGAGAACAATACAAAGAATCAATGAAACAAAGAGTTGGTTCTTTGAGAAAATCAACAAGATAGACAAACCCTTATCCAAACTAACCAAAAAGCAGAGAGAGAATATCCAAATTAACAAAATCAGAAATGAAAAGGGGGATATAATGTAGTTGGAATTTTCTTCAGTCTTGCCTGGCCCACGGTCAGGACAAATCTCTCTCACCAGCCAGTCCCACAGCCGCTTAGACCCAACCAAGTAAGCACACAGTGACTTATATTGCTTACAAACTGTATGGCCACAGCAGGCTTCTTGTTATCTAGTTCTTATATCTTAAATTAACCCATATCTATTAGTCTATAAGTTGCCATGTGGCTCATGGCTTACCGGTACCTTACATCTCACTTTTTGTGGTGGCGGCTGGCAGCGTCTCTCTCTCTCAGCCTTTTGTTCTCAGAATTCTCTTGTTTGCTTGTCCCACCTATACTTTCTGCCTGCCTACTGGCCAATCAGCACTTTATTTACACAGAGCGATATCCACAGCACTTCCCCTTTTCTTTCTTTTTTTTTCAAAAAGGAAGATTTTAACTTTCACATAGTAAAATTACATATAACAAAACAATTATCAAGCAAGAATTACAGTTACAATATCTAGTCTATTTATAATATCTAGTCTATTTGTATTTGGCAAAATTAAAGAAGATATCCTATCTAGCTTATATTTGTGAGTCTAAGATTTTATATCTAACTTGTCTTTTATCATAACTAAAGAAAATTATAACTATCTAGTCTTCAACTACATCAAAGACCTCAGAAGGATATAATATTACCTGAGAAGTGGGAGAAGGACGCAAGCAACTTTTGGGAGTCTTGCAAGAGTAGACAGAGACAGCTGGCAGCCTGGACAGTCACCTAATGTTCCTTTGTAAAGTTGGGGCATCTGTCTTCAGCCCACAGGCCTAGAATCTCTCAGCCACTTCCCTCTGTGTCCTGTAGAATGTCTGGCAGTTTCCTCTACGAAGCAGGAACTTGAAGGACTATTTTGCCAAGCAAAGTTCAGTGGTCACCCTCCCATGGGTCTTGCATGTCCAGTTGATACATTTTTCAAGCAGCCGAGGCAAGAACAGGTTCTTACCCAAATGGCTATTTTTGTCAAGAAGAAGATAAACTCCATATAGTTTACTCTCTGAAGTAAATTGGTGCTGCCAGGAGCAGACATGTCTCATTGTCCAGAAAGTCTAAATTTCTTCATGCCTTCTATACCTTTCTCTGCCCAGACATCACTTCCTGGGATTAGAGGTGTGTATGCTTCCCAGTACTGGGATTAAAGGTGTGTGCCACCACCGCCTGGCTCTGTTTCCAGTGTGGTCTTGAACTCACAGAAATCCAGACGGGATCTCTGCCTCCTGAGTGATAGGATTAAGGGTGTGTGTCACCACTACCTGACCTCTATGTCTAATCTAGTGGTTGGCTCTGTCCTCTGATTCTCAGGCAAGTTTATTAGAGTACACAATATATCACCACATGATTTTTGACAAAGAAGCCAAAATTATACAATGGAAAAAAAGTATCTTCAACAAGTGGAATAACTGGATGTTCACATGTAGAAGAATGCAAATAGATCCATATCTATTGCCCTGAACAAAACTCAAGTCCAAATGGATCAAAGACCTCAACATAAATCCAGTTACAATGAACCTGATAGAAGAGAAAGTGGCAAGTATCCTTGAATGCATTGGCACAGGAGACTAATTCCTGAATATAACATCAGTAACATGGACGCTGAGATTGACAATAAATGGGATCTTCTGAAACTGAAAAGCTTCTGTAAGACAAAGGACACTGTCAATAAGACAAAACAGTAGCCTATAGAATGGGAAGATATTCACCAATCCCACATCTGACAGAGGGCTGATCTCCAAAACAAATAAAGAACTCAAGAAACTAAACATCAAAATACCAAATAATCCAATTTCAAAATGGGGTACAGATCTAAACAGAGAATTCTCAACAGAAGAATCTCAAATGGCCATGATATACAAAGAATTGCTCAACATTCTTAGCTATCAGGGAAATGCAAATCAAAATGACCCTGTGATACCACATTACACCTGTCAATTGTAGGAGCAGGGGGGATCAAGATCATGATGAGGAAGCCCATAGGGACAACTGACCTGAGCTAATAGGAGCTCATGGACTCTGGACCTACAACCAGGGAGCCTGCATGGGACCCACCTATGCCCTCTGTATGTGGGTGACAGTTGTGTAGCTTTGTCTGTTTGTGTCGTCACTAGCAGTACGACCAGGATCTGTTCCTGGCGCATCAGCTGGCTTTTTGGAACTTATTCCCAATGCAGAGATGCCTCGCCCAGCCTTGATGCAGGGGGAGGAGCTTGGTTCTGCCTCAATGTGATATGACCTGCTTTGTTGACTCCCATAGGAGGCCTGCTCCTTTCTGAAGGAAAGAAGAATGGATGGGGGGAGAGATGGGAGGTGGGGGGCAGGAACTGGAAGAGAGAAGGGAGGGGAAACTGTGGTTGGTATGTAATATAAATGAAAAAAGGAAAAAAAAAAGGAACCTGAGCACATATCTCTGGGTAAAGTCCAATTATTTGTAAGATTTAACCTCACCTCCCAACCCTCCTCCTGGCTCTTCCCCTCACTATTTTTGAACTCAAATTGAGTCATCAAACGGATGATTATAAATGCCTCTTTTATTCTTTCAACTTCTGCTAAATTCACATATTCATGTTGATCAAGTATTCAATGCTAAAAAATCAATCACCCATTGGCTTTGGCTTTGTCCTAAAATAATTAGCTAAGAGCTGTGGGGTGTGGGGAGGGGGACAGACGCTGAGATGGGGAAGCATACTGCTCTGCTGCAGAAGTGGATTTTCTGCCTCCTATTCGCTCCTCATCCTTCCATGCTGGTTAAGCATTTAGAAGCTGAGTCTCTTGATTCTGGAGGCTGATTGCTTTAACAAGTGCCAGGGGTCGATTGCTGGAGACTCACCTGCTTGGTGTTCTGCTTCTGAGAGAAACTAGCGCAAAGAAACCCACTCAAGCCCCCCCCCCCCCTGCTCCGCGAACACTTGTGGGGTGTGCCCTAATCACTCCCCAGGATGTTCGTTACTCAAGAAGCTAATTTCTGGTCTTTGCCAACCGGGAGGGTATCAGTTTAGACAAATACAAAGTTTGAGGCCTCTCAAAGACACACTGGGGTCCTGTTTTCTCCATCCAGGGCTGAGTGGGATTGGCTCCATGCTGAGCCCTGAACAGCATGATAGGCTTTCCTTTGTTCAGGAACTCTCCAGTAATGTTAACTCCAAAGATTTGCTGAGGGTGTTCCAGCTCCCCAAGCCTTTTACTTACATTGTGTTAATTGAACCCCATGCATCTTTCTCGGCAGACCCCGCCCACACCGCGCCCCCCCCCCCCCCCACACCTGCCTTCAGACTTCAGCTGGAGTATTTTTACATCCTCCTGATGCCTTGCAGAGTGTGATGGTAAGCATTCCTTGGACCTGAGTCGATTCCAGGCTCACGGGGGTCTATACCAGTTGTTTGTGTCACAGTTTGACTCATCAGACCATTTAACTCAAAGGTAAAGCAGCATTGATGAAATTAGTTAGATTTGAAAAGTGAGCACTTAACAGGGCCACTTGCCTTATTTAGTTTCTTTTCAATAAAGACATTAAGTAAAATTTTTTTTTTTAGTTTATGCATTTTTATGTTGTTGAGTACTATATTTACATCATTTCCACCTCTCTTTCCCCCTTTGACTCCTCTTGTGTATCACTCATCAAATTTATAACCTCTTCTTCTACAATCATCGTTTTACACACACACACACACACACACACACACACACACACATTTAAAAAAAAAACAAACTTCCTGAGTCTGATTGCCCAGATGTACACATATTTAGGGCTGACCACTTGGGATAAACTAACCTATACGTTTGTGTATCTTCCTTTAAAGGTTAATTTATATGCATGAAAAGGCTACAGTTAAACCTATGTTCAAGCTTACACCTGAACTCAAGCACCTGAATTCAAATCCTCAGCAGCACCCATATAACAGGCCAGGTGCATGAATGCAATCTGAGTCACTCCCTCAACCACCTGTGTGTGACAGGGGGAGGACATCTAGCACTTGCCTCTGTTTAAACTGAGGACTGAAATGTGCATCACAGAAGAAAACGAAAGCCAGGGTTTTTGTGTGATCACTGCCTGATCGGAACTTCACTACTTAGATGCTGGTGATTTCCCAGAGCTGGAGCAGCCACCGAGCGGAAGACGGATGTCCTCCTGGTATGAGGGAAATCAAACGTGGGCTTATCTGTCCTCTTACGATGCGGTAGATGGTTTTGTTTTGTTTTAGTATGTGTCGATACTGATGCACCAGGAAGGAACCTTCCTGGTTTCAGAAAGATCTGGACCTGGTGGTAATAGATGCTGGGACAATGGCTAGGAACAAAGTAGCTTTCCCAGTTAATAGTCTAATAAATTGATTTTTGCAACTAAAAGATGGTTCAATAATTATCCAGAGGAGCACATGGGTGATCTCTTGATATAATAGCATTTTCTGCCTTTTATTCTTTTTCTATTATTATTATTAATTATTATTATCACTTTGTGATTCTGGGGGTCAAATCCAGAGCAGTGTGCATGCTAGGCAAGCACTCAACCACTGAATTACATCCCTAACCCTATCCTTTTTAATAAAAGCTGTTTTTTTGTACTTTAAAATGAATATGTATTTTTCTAAAAATTGGAAAATGTAGAAAACTATTAAGAAAAATCTCTTTAATTCTCCACCTATATACATTTGGACATAATTCTTTCTAATCTTTTGGATTGTATGTTTTAGTGTTACTGTGATCATTTGTCATTCAAAATGATCCCTACCCTATTTTTTTTGAGGGAGGAGGTAAATACCTGACTTAAAGACATAAAAATAAAGCAAGTTCTTTGTATAAAACATGGAAATACAGAAAATGTTAGAAGATTCAGACCTTAGAAATATGGCAGACTAGGTATTCACAAACCCCTTATAACTCAGTAGTGCATTTGAAATATTAGATAAAAGAGATATGTTTCTTTAATGTACAGGTAAACTAAAGGAAATTAAGGAATATGTCTGAGGTGAAATTACAGAAAGTCTTAAGGCTGGAGAGACATGTTCTGGGCTGCTGTTTGAACTGGCAATATCTGCTGATCCCTGTATGAACTCTATATGTGTTTAAAAGACCAATAAGAATAAGAAAGGGGATTAAATGGATAGAAAGTCAAAGAACAGTTCTCCTCAGTAAGTGTGAAGTTCCTAGCAAGGCAGTGTGCTGAAGATGGGGTAACACTAAATAAAAGACCTGCTGTACTGATGGACCATGTTGGAAACAAAGGACAAAAAGTACCTAAGAATTCCTAAACTGTAAATTTATGCAGATGTTCCTAACTTATGATGGCTCGCTCCACTTTTGAGTTTCACCTTTAGCATGACATTGAGCGACATGCACTCTGCAGTTTTATTTTTCCAGGGCTAACAATCTACTATAGATCCCTCTCCAGTGCCTCCGTGCTGCTTCAGTGAGTGAGCCCCAGTTCTCCGTCAGCCACAAGATCATGAAGACAAACAATTGCTTCTCTGAAGTGTGTGTGCATGTTGCAGGAATTCTAAAATGGTCTTATAATAAAAACCCGGAGCCAGATATTGGGGTAAATGCTGAAAGATCAGAGAGACAAAGGAACAAGCCACTAGAGAAATTTTCACCACTACCGAATCCTTGGACTGAATGGAAGGCGAGATCCTATCTCCACAAATCATCTGACTGAAAGTCCCTGAGTCCTCAGTCGGAAAGAGGTTCCTCAGCCGGAAAGAGATTCCTCAGCCGAAAAGGCTCTTAGTCCTCAGCCGAAAGGGCCTGATTCCTGTCTCCTCCAGCTTTATTATATTCCTTTCTCTGCCCAGCCATATGACTTCCTGTCTCAACCTTCCTAGTGCTGGGATTAAAGGCATGTAACTCCCAAGTACTGGGATTAAAGGTGTATGATCCCAAGTGCTGAAATTAAAGGTGTGTGCCACCACTGCCTGGCTGTTTCTCTTTTAAACTGGATTAATCTTGAGTAGTCCAGGGTGGCTTTGAACTCACAGAGATCCAGATGGATCTCTGCCTCCCAAGTGCTAGGATTAAAGGTGTGTGCCACCACTGCCTGACCTCCATGGCTAACTCTGTGGCTGACTCTATCCCCTAATCTTCAGGCAAGTTTTACTAGAGTACAACAAAATATCACCGTGTGTGTGTATGTGTGTGTGTGTGTGTGTGTGTGTGTGTGTGTGTGTGTGTGTGTGTGTTACAATGGGTTTGAGAGATGTAAAATCATGAGTTAAAGAATATTGGTACTTGAAAAGGTTTGGGCTTGATATATGCTCTTATTTGGCCTACAAAATGCAAGTAGAAACTTTAATGTCATCTTGGATGGGTTGTATCTTCAGGTATGTGGCGGGAACAGTTTCGGTTTTGTCTGAAACAGGGTCTCACTATATAGTTCTGGCTGGCCTGGAATTTACTTTATAGGCCAGACTTGTCTTGAACTCAAAGATCTGCCTGCCTCTGACACCTAATGTTGTAAAGGCATGGACCATCATGCCCAACACTTTTGGTTGGATTTTTGAGCAAGTCTCATGTAGCCAAAGTGGCTGTGGAATTGCTAAACATGCCTCCAACCTTCAAAGATTTTAATGGATGAAACTTCAGAAGAAATAGAGAAAGCCAAATCAAAGATTTTTAAACACATATCTCTTAAGAATTGACAGATCAAGGAGACAAAAAATATAGTATTTTTTAACAATAAAATAACAAGTTTACTTTAGTGGTCAATAGGAAACCACAAGGATAAAGGGGTATTTCTGTGAATTTATCATGAGAATATATAAGGCCCAAGCCTAAGCAATCAAGCAAGACTACAAATGTTGAAGGCTTACTATTATTATGAATACTCTATGAATTTAATGTTAACAAATTAAAAATAAAAAACTGAAAAGATGACCTAAAAAAACTCATATGTTTGTAAACTTTTTGTTTGTTTGTTTTGAGACAATGTTTCTCTGTGTAGCCCTAGCTGTCCTGGAACTCACACTGCAGACCAGCCTGACCTTGAACTCAGAGTTCTGCCTGCCTCTGCCTTCTGAGTGCTGGGAGTAAAGGCTTGTGCCACCATGCCCTCCACATGTTTGTAAATTTTATTATTCATAAATAATTCATGTGTCAGAAATGATGCATATTAAACATATGCATTAAATAAAATACATAGCAACTGAATAGACACATTTTTATTAAATATTGATGTGCATCAACATATGTACATTTGTATACATGGAACAGACTTGGAAAACTGACTTCCTAAGCATACTTGGGAATAATTTATATTCAGGATAAGAGAAATAATGGAAAGGTTGTCTACCAAATTCATGGAGCTGCACTCTCAACAGTGAAGTCAGTTTGGCTATTTGTCTTTGTATTCAAATCTTGAAAACAGAGTCCACACTTAGACTACCCACAGTATTATCAGCACTAGTTATTATTCTAAGGCTTCTTGTTCTGAAATTATTGGAAAATTGAGATAAGCTATAGACTGTAGCAGCCTGTGTTTGTATAACTGTTAGCAATATATAGATTACAAGCATTCCACACAGGATTCTTCTATGTTTGGAACTGAATGAAGAATCATCATAAAACGTGTGGTGTTTATTGATATTCAGAGGGGAAATTAATAGTCTTAAATGTATGTGACACTTTTAGAAAATGTGTACCCTGTTGTGTTCAAATTAAAGAAGTTGTGAACACAGGTGAACATTCACATTACGAAGTTTAAGAAGAGAATAGGCTTCCGAAGACATAAAAGAAAGAAAAGACTCAGTAAAAGAGAAAAAAACAACAACATTAAGCAACCAGAAACAAAAAATTACAGTAGAGGGATTAATAAAGCTAAAAAGTTCTTCAAAAAGCCCCGAGGCGTTCACAGATCTCTGGTGTGACGAGTTAAGACAAAGGTAGAAGCGACAAATAACATTAAGAATGAAACAGGACAAAACTGCCTCAGACATTTTGAAATTACATCAAGAGAGCAGTGATGTGCTTGTCTAATTATTCGTTGTCAATAAAAAAAAAATTGAGAGTCACATACTGAGGTAAGAACCTGAATGATCAGAGAAACGGTGGAGAAGCGACCAGTCCCCTCCTATCTCTTCTGCTCCATCATCCAAAAGGGATAAGATCCTCTCTAAGCCCTGCCTTACTGCTTCCTGCCTCTCTATCTGTCCTCAGTCCTCCAAAATCTCTGTGGTTAATTTTGGTCAGCTAGTGGCTAGCTCTGCCCTCTGATTCAAAGCGAGCTTTGTTGCCAGAATGCCATCAAAATATCACACAACAGAGCAGGGTCACAATAGCATTGAAAATAAAGCACCCAGAAAGGCTCACATTTCTCTAGAACTTAAACTGTGCCATGCAAAATAAAAGAGAGAGAAAATGTCTGTCTTGCTAGTTCTGTTCCTAGTACCTGTTATATATCAGGGTGAACATGGCAGTTAGGATGTGTTCCCCATGGTGCATGCATTGGAAACTTACTCTCATGGCTTCATTATTGAGAAGTGGGACCTTTCAGAGATTATTGGGACATGGGGATAAAAGGGATGAAAGCTGTTATAATGGGGGGTGGTAGTTATTATGAGAATCCGCTTCCCATAAAAGAATGTGTTTTCTCTCTTTCCTCCCTCCCTTCCTCCCTCCCTCCCCTCCCTCCTTCCCTTCCCTGCCTCCTACTTTCTGCCATGGGTTGACACAGCACAAAGAAAGGCACTCAACAGATATGGGGCTCTGGTCTTGGACTTTCTAGCATCCAGAATTATAAGAAATCAATCTCCTTTCATACGAAATTACCTAGTCTCAGGCAATCCAGTATAGCAACACACAATAGACTGATACAATCACATAAATTAAAACACACCAATTGTGAATATTTTAGTGTATTTATTTTAAAATACAGTTCATTTATTTATAAAATTTTAAACTTTAATAATGAAATACCTTCTGAGATACTCATAAAAATGCTAAAAAAAAAAGTTCCCTGATAAGCAGCATCTACTTTGTCATCCCTTAATGCTTAAAAAGTAAAATTGTGTGGATTTTCGAGCAGCTAATCTTATCTAAATTCTCTGACAATGAAATAAAGAAGACACTCTTCCTACAGTTGTGATTTTCTGGAGGACAAAAGGAGAGATTTCTCTGGCAATTCTTCCAGGCCAGGATCCTCGCTACATGAATTTGATATTATCAGCAAAAGCTAGAATAACATTATTATCTGATGATGTTGCTAATCAAAATTAATAATTGCTGGCAAGGGTTTAAGACACCAATTTCCTGGCACACTGAAAGGTGTAGAAATGAAGAAGAGAGTGTGTGAGATGCCAAAAGGTGAGATTTCTGACCACAGACTTCATAAGAAAAACCACTACAACTCTAGAATCTAAATGGAATGGGATGACCCACAAGTTCTTTGCTATATTAGAAAAAAATCCTCTTTCGATGAAATAATTTTTCAAAAACACTTTTCAAGGATACATGAAATATACAGATATACATATATACATACACAAATAAAACATGCACATACAGATACACATACACTCATACATACATATGCACACATACATACATACACATATACATACACATCACACATGTACACATATACATACACATGCATAGATACACATATACATACATATATATGCATACACACATACACATCACACACATATACATATATAGATGCACATATACATACAGATGTGTACATACCTACATATACACACATATACATACATTCACATACATGCACACACACAAACATACATACACATATATATATACACATATACACAAAAATACATGCACAATACACATACACACACACACATATATATAATACACGTATACATATACATATACATGCTTGCATATGTAGGAAAGGTTTTTGTTGCTTTCTCAAGTAGAAATTCTCCAAGGCTCTGCTGTGGAATGTCGTTCTATATCCTGTGAATGTGTGTTGCTCTGATTGGTTGATAAATAAAACGCTGATTGGCCAATAGCCAGGCAGGAAGGATAGGTGGGATAAGCAGACAAGGAGAATTCTGGGAAGAGGAAGGCTGAGTCAGGAGTTGCCAGCCAGACACAGAGGAAGCAAGACGTGAAGACAGAACTGAGAAAAGGTACCAAGCCATGTGGCTAAACATAGATAAGAATTATGGGTTAAATTAAGTGTAAGAACTAGTCAATAATAAGCCTGAGCTAATGGCTGAGCAGTTATAAATAATATAAGCTTCTGAGTGATTATTTTATAAGCAGCAGAGGGACCCGCATAGCTGGGCAGGACACAGAAAAACTTTCAACTAAAAGGCTCCTTGTCCTCATTGTTCCACACTAGTATTAAGTAATTTTCTTAGGTATGTATGCCGATATATAAAGGTACAGAGAAAATTGTGAAAGAATACATACCAAATTTTCAGCATATCTCTGTTAGTGAAGAGGGTGTTTTACATGTGTCTGTTATTGGGTGGGATGTTTCCAAATACCACATTAAACATGAACATATAGTTAAGTACAAACATACATTATTTTAATTGTAAAATAAAAAGTGTGAAGTATGGCCAATTAAATGTAAGCTGTAAATAATCTCTTGAGTTGTAGCATTTTTTTTTCTCGAGGATGCTGTAGGTAATATTTTGTTGAGTCACCTTAATTTGGTAAGTTTTTCAACCATTTTTGAATACCAGTTATGTCTTATTGCCTAGGAGACTGAATGATGGACAGATAGATCCCATGGTGCTTGGGGCAGACTGGAAGAGAGCGACACTGACCAAACATTCATACAAATAAAAACAAGAGGACAAAAACCGCAAACAAAGCAAGTACGGTTAGCCATTTGAATACCCTCACCGCCTGCTGACTGCTGCCATATGACCCTTGGGCAACCTCGCCCCGGAGGCCTGTGGGCTTCCCACACTCCAGAACTGTGAGCCAAACACACTTCCACTGCTCATGGCTCACCTCAACTGTGATGGCGTGTTCCAGCAGTGCTTCTCAACCTTCCTAGTGCAATACCCCTTTAACACAGTTCCTCACGCCGTGGGGACCCCCAGCCATAAAATGATTTCATTGCTACTTCATAACTGTGATTTTGCTGTTGTTATGAGTTGTAATGCAAACACCCGTGTTTCCTGGTGGTCTTAGGTGACCCCTATGAAAGGATCATTCAGCCCCAAAGGGGTCACTATTCACAGACTGAGAACCACTGTGTTACGGCAACACAGAACAGACCAACACACCTGCAAAGAAAATTTTCTGGTTTGAAAAATTAAAATTAAGAAAGAAAAATTATTTTTTACCGAATATTTTTTTTTCTGAATCAAGCTGCAGGGCAGTGATGGTAGGAAGCTGTTGCTGTTGTTGTTAGCCTAGTTGTTAGAACAAGAGAAATAAAGTAGGAAACAACAGCTTTCTCAGGTCAGCTCTCTGTAGTTAGTAAAAATGCCTCCTGTGTTTCGACACTGTTTTTTCTGGTCAGTGTTCACTGGAAGCTGTAGGTTTGAGTATCTTAGGTGAGCTTTGGGAGGGTTTGCACAGGATGCCAGCCAAGATGCTGCTTCAATTGGAAAGCCCATCTCTTTTATGCAAGAAAGAATGTATTACCTAGTACAGAATTTGGACTCCTGGCTGTGGAAGAGCCTGACCCCCTGAAGCCCAACATGCCAACAGCCCAGTATGCAGGAGGAGGCGGGGCGGATAGGTGGTTTTAGGGTAATAGAAACCCTTGGCAGCACCAGGGGTTGCAGGGAAGTTGAATGGGCACCCAGTCTCATACTGTGATGTAGACTGGGCGGGGCAAGTGGGTTGATGAGAGCTGACATTCAGCCCAAGCTCTGGGCTCAAGCCTTGGCTCCCGTCAGGGACATTTGTGGCGCTTGGTTCCCCAGGGGAAATGAGTTTTAAGAATCCGCACAAAGGAAACTTCATGAACTTCTACAGATTGTGAGAGAGAGCACTGTTGCGTGTAACGTGTACCTACGCGCATGTATCCGGTTATGAGTATTTATATGTGTGTATTATTAAGCTATGGCTGATGAATCCGGATGAGGGTGAGTTCACACAGCTGCGGTTACCTTCCGAAGGGTGTGTGGGGAAGGTTGGATTTACTTACGCTGCCTTAGCTGGGCAGAGCTACCTACAGCTGAATGCTACTCCTAACCACATGCTTTCTGCTCATTTCTACCTCCTTGCTTGCCTATATGTGTCTTTATTCTCTTCTTCCTGCTGCCCTTCTGCCGCTGTGCTGGTGCAGAGCAGGCGCTGTATAAACTCGGGATTATAATTGGCTAAAGACCAAGGTCAAGGGGTGTTTAGGGAATTTCTTTTGTTTAAAAAACTGTCTTTATCTTGGAAGATGACAACATGAGGGAGTGCGGAGGGTGTTTCTCTTCTGTCATTGCTGTTTTGATTCCACACATGTAACCCTGGGTTCTCAGCATTCCTTAAATGCACGAACTGTGTCTTTAGAGTTTGCTGTGCTAGGACAGGAATAGTTTAAGGAGAAATGAGTTCCCTCTTCCGGTGAAGTGCCTCTCAGGAAATGAAACTGAAAAGGGACCTGGGAAAGGTGTCGGGGCTATGGCAGCTATGCTTACCCAGGTTTATTTCTGGAGGCTCCAAAACGAAGTGCCCAATCCTGGCATAGGACAGGACCTTTCCTGGAACCAATAACTGCAGAGAGCTCACTTCAACCACTCTGTGTTGTCTACCAAGCAACAGTGAGCTCTTGTTTATATGTGAGTTGTTGTGGCCACGGTGTGAGACCCCCCCTCCCCAAGCAAGACCACCACAGAGCCAATATCCGATGCAAAACACACAGGGGTTTATTGATAGCAAGCAAGCCCGGGCTTGGTCTGTGTCCAACACTTGACACAGCAGATGGAGGAGGATGGCCCTGAGCTCTCAGGGTGAGGGGTTTTTAAAGGGAAAAACCGCAAACAGGGTGGTACAAGGCTTGGTGTCATATGATTGGGTGAGGGTATGTGACCTTTGAATTTACTGGTTGGGGGTTACAGTTATCATTTTGGGGCAGGCCTGGACAAGTCCAAGGTTTTGTCCTTGAGCTGCATTGGGGACTGACCGGCCTTGCACGTAGCTCTAAGATGGTGAGGGTCCCAGACAGTAAACAACTGGCTGAACCTTGAGCAGTCAGAGTAGGTGAAGAAAGGGAGCTACTGCAAGAACTATGTATTTTGTTCACGGCCCTCCCAGAAACTGCTTGCTTATGTCTTAGGAAACTGAAATTGAGGCCTGATCTCTGAGAGAAGACTGACAGCCTGTTATGGCATCTGCTTGGTCCTTTCAGAGTGTGGTGATATTTTATTTGTGCTCAATAAATATAGCTTGCATGGAGATCAGAGGAAAAAGCCAGCCACTATGTTAAACATAGAGGTCAGGCTGTGGTAGCACACACCCTTAATCCTAGCATTTGGGTGGCAGAAATTCATACGAATCTTTGTGAGTTCAAGGCCACAGTGGGAACAGAGCCAGGCATGGTGGCGCATGCCTTTAATTCCCAGCACTAGTTAACCATAGAGGCCTGGAGGTCTATACAGACAGACAGGAAGTGATAGAGCTGGGCGGAAAGAAGAAGTGACGTAGTTGAGTGGAGAGAGGAAGTAAGACGGCAGGGCACAGAAAGATACATAGGCGTGAGTATACAGGAAGTAGCTCTCTCTTGGGCTGAGGATTTCCTAGGACAAGAACTTGTGGCTGTGACTTGTTCTGTTCCTCAGATCTCTCAGCTTTCACCCCAGTATCTGGCACTAGGTTTTTTATTAATAAGACCATTTAGCAATTCGTCTTACATGTGAGTGCCAGATTCTTTGGTTGAATACTGTTAATTTGCTTTTGCCTGCTTTGATAAACATCATGACCAAAGTCAGGTAGGCACTCGAGTTACTGAGTCTGGGCATCCAGGGAAGGTGACTCGGCTGGGCGTATTGGAGGATGGTGGTTGCTTTACAGACCAAGTCGATCAAACTGCAGCTCAGCTGCTCTCTTGAGTTCTTATTAGGTCTTGGGTACAGGAGAGCTGGCTTCATTCGGTGAAGAAGGACCTAAATCCCTGTGTGTTCCTGACTTGTCTTTTAGACTAAGGACTATCATGATCAGGAGACAGCCAACAGGGAGCATGGCATTGGCAGGTTCCTTCTGTGCACCGTGGGCGAGGACCCACTTCTCTGAGAGCTGTGGCAAGAGATCTGGAGATGGTGGAGGGGACTGCCTGTGACTGCCACTCCTGCCCAGTACCATCCCGATTATCACCAGGAATGCTCTCTCTTAGGAGGCTGGAGAACCCACCATGAAAGGACTTTTAAGACACAGGATGTGGGCTCTGGACATGAACAAATTATGACAGGAGTTGACACTTCATGTCTCAATTAGAGCCTTACTCTTCTCCGGACTCCAGCTATTCCAGCTGCTAGGAGAGTTGTCATTAGCTAGGGGCTGACAGGGCCCCTGGAACTGAGCTTATTAAGAATAAATGAACCTTGGATTCAGACCCCTTAGGGGTTTGGTTTTCCAAAGCCAGAAACAAATGAAATCTCAGCTGCCAGGCTTTGCATTGTTATACTGTCTGTCTTATATTGGTCTGCAGAGAATCTATTTATGCATTTCTAAGTTGTTTCTTTCTTCCTTCTTTATTTTTAAAGAAGGGCTCCAATTTTAAACAATCCTCAGTTACCCCTTTAAAAGAGAAAGGTGGAAGTATATTGGTTCCCTGAGCCTTGGTCCTGGCTGCTGACTTGACTGTGCCCACAGCTTTCTGTTCCAGTTCACATTTGTTGAATCCAAAGCAATGATAGACTGGGAAGTGGTTTCTGGTTTTTCCCACTGCCTCATCAGCAAAATCGAAGGCTGAATTCCAATTGCTGGGGCGTTATTGCCGTTGAAGATGGAGTCAGAAAAGAACACACCTGGGTCCTTATCCTAGGTGAAGTCTGCAGAGCTGGAAGATGGAATAATTGACCTTTGGCAGCTAACTAGGGACAATTTCATCTGGAGATAATTGTGAAGAAATGAAATTTGAACTCCCTTGAGGCTGATTTTTGTGAATAACTACACTTCAGAGAGTGTGCATCAGGGTTCACTACCTCCTAGTCAGGTGTAGTCTAAGAGGAAAAAAAAAAGCCAAGAGTGACTGGGGACTGGGGAGATTTCTCAGTTGGCAAAGTGTTTGCGACACTGAGTTCAAGGTCCCAGCAGCACATAAAAGGATGGGTGTGGCCGTTGAGTGTTACAATCCCAGCACAGGGAAAGTGGTGACAAAGGAGAATCCTGGAGGATTGCTGGCCAGATATCCTAGCCGAGTGGGTCAGCTTCAGGCTCAGTGAGAGACCCCACTTCAACAAATAAGATGGAAACCAATTGAGGAAGACACTTGATGGTCATCTCTGACCTCCAAGCACATGTATTGTGTGCGTGTACCTACATATACATAGGCACATACATAAAACACACACACACACACACACACACACACACACACACACACACACACACACGCACACACGCACATGCACACCCAAGCACACACGCACGATTACACGTATGCACACATGCACGCACACAAAGAGCCACTGCTGGATGTGGGCAGAGAGGGTTGATTGCTGTATGGCTGGACAGTTCACTCACCAGTGTCTTTGTGCATCTTTCCACTTTGTTGGAAATGCCCTAGCCAAGCAGCATCATAACTGAGCCTGAGGAGAGGGTACCACAGATGCTGTGGAACCTGTGGTGAGCTTTATCCTTTGTGCAGTGCTGTGGGCACAGGAGGCCAGCAAACATTTCTCTGCATTGGAGTCTTTGTTGAATCCTCCGATAATTGTACTGTGATCACATATTCATACACATTCCCACTGCTAGAATGGATGTTTACATCCGAAAAGATACCCATTACAGCAGGACAGCATTTCCCCTGGGAGTGTGTGCCCACATGCCCACAGTTCTTTCTGTGTGTGCCCTTGCACAAGATGGTAATTTACCAAGAGAGTGTAATTATGCCATTGAAAAGTGTTTAAATTGGATCATCAGGGAAATGCTGTTGAGCCTCTCAAAATAGGCCAGGTGTGAGCATAAAGTAATGAGAATGATATTTACATTTTTATATAGAGGTACAAAATGAAAACAAGGATTCTGAACTCTTGACTTCCCTCCCTCCAAAGCTTAACAGCGTAATTGAAGGCACAGCCCTAGGTACTTATTGCTACAGAGTTTTTCTCCTTTTTTGATTTATAAACCTTCTTCAAGGGACTCTATTTTTTTTAAAATATGGTTGATGCATAGTAATTATTCATATTTCTGAGTTCAGTATGAGGTTTGGTACATGAGCACATGTGTTAATGACCAAATAAGGCTAATGAGCAGACCCTATCTTAAATATGCATCAGTTATTTGTGATAAAATTTTCAAAAACCTCTCTTCTTTCTACTGTGAGATGTACTGTACCTTACTGATGGTTCTAGTAGCCTTACTATGTAAAAGAATGTCTCCATTTAACCTCTTACCTGTAAATGTTCATCGGCTCTCCCTCCCTTCCCCAGGATGTGGTAACCATTCTTTTACTCTGTATTTTCTATGAAACAATGATTTTGGAACTCATGTGTGAGTGAGGTTGTCTGCTCCTGGTTTTTGTGCACTTGGCTTATTTTTCGTACCATAATGGTTTCCAATTCTAACAATGTTGCTGCAAATACAGTATTTCATTACTTTCATGGCTGGATAGCATTCCACTGTGTATATGTATGTTTTATTTATCTGTCCTTTGGTGGATTCTCAGGTTGATTTTTATATCTTGACTGTTGTCAGTAGCGTTAAAAACAAATACAGAAGAGCAGCTATCACTTCAGCATATTGATTGTGCATACCCCAGCAGCGGGGCAGCTGGATTATGAGTTAGTTTTATTTTTAATTTCTGAGAGACTCTCATACTGTTTTTCATAATGGTTTGAACTTGCATGTCTACCAATAGTGCATAAATGATTTTTCTTCTGTATATCCTCACCAATGCGTCCCTTTCAGTTTTTTGATTGTCTTCAGCTTAACTAGGGGGAGGGATTACCTTGTCATGGTTTAGTGTTTCTCCGATGCTTAGCTGTATTGCATGCTTTTTAAATATCTGTTGCACATTTGTGTAGCTTTTTTGGAGACTTGTCTGTTCAGGTCCTCTGCATGCTTGTAAAAGTTTAAATGTTTGGGGTTGAGTGTCTGCGTGTTTGGGATATTAAATTCTTATCAGATGTGTTATGGTTGGAATGTGAAGTATTTACCAAAAAGGCTCACGTGTTGAGGCTTGTCCCCACGCTGGTGCCATTGTTGGAAACTGATTGGCTTCTGAGTGTGCTAACTTCACCATGGGTAAGCTCACAGTTGAGTGGACTGTTAGGGTCTCGTTGGAAGAAGTAGGTCAATAGAGGTGCACTTTCGAAGGATGTACCTTGTCCCAAACCATTCTTCTGTCTCTCACTTTACTTCCTGGCTACCAGGAGGTGAACAACCTCTTCATCCACACAATCACGCCACCATAGTCTTCTTCCTGGCCTCAGGCCCAAGTAACGTGGGTGTTGAATCGTTATCTGGAGTCTCTGAAATTGAACAAAAAGCAAGCCTTTCACCTTTCAGCTGCTTTTCTTAGTTCAGGAATTCCCCCATCCTGCAGATTATCTCTGTGTTCTGCTGTTTGCTTTGTTGTGCAGAGAACTTTAGTTTAGGAAATCCCATTTGTCTGTATTTGTTTTTTTTTTTTTTTTACCTGTGCTTTTTGAGGTTTTATATAAAAACAAATCCTGGCCTAGACCAATGTCACAGTGCTGCTTCCGTATATTTTGTTTTAGTGGTTTCATCATTTGAGCCTTACACTTAAATCCTTCATCTGCTTCATGTTAGTTCTTTTTTGTAAAGAAAGACATGGGTCTAATTTCATTCTTTTGCATGTGGGTGTCTAATTTCCCCAACACTGCTGACTGAAGAAGCTGTTGTTTCTTGCTTTGATCACTAGAAAAGAAAGTCTCTTCTGACCTGCGCTTTGGCGGTGAATAGAGAGGGAGTTTCCTTCTTGGGTCCTCTCAGTGTGCATATTTTCCCCTTCAGAATCATCCTGGTTACTGAGCTGAAATGTAGGTACACAAGCCCAGCTCATCGTACCAGTTTGTAGTCTTCGTTGTCATACTTCCTAAATATTTCCCCAGAAAAGAGTCAATCAGGTCATCAACTTCTATTACTTTCCAAGACCTATTATCTCAGGGCTGGAGAGCTGACCCACCAGTTAAGAGGGCTTCCTCTTACAAAGGACCAGAGTTTAGTATTCAGCACCCATGTCACATGGCCCACAACCACCTGGAACTTCAGCTCTAGAGGTTCCATTGCCCTCTTCTGGCCTCTGTGGGCACCCGTACTCAAGTGCACAAACCCTCACATAGGCACACATACATATGCATATATTAAACAGTTAAAAAATCTTACTCATTTTTGAAATAATGCTCCCTTCCTTCCATCCCACCCCTGGTTTCCACACAGGCAGTTAGAATGGAGCCACAAACTCTTCTAAGTTTCTTGGTGGACGCTTCAGGACTGTGGAGTTAACCTGGACTTTTACAGCATCAACGTTTCTGTCATGTGCACATACATTTCAAAAACTGCTTTTTCTCTTCAAACTTGTCACCTTAGGACTCCAGGAGCTTAGTCCAACAATGATCACATTGTTCAAAATGCCCACGCATCTCTTCTGAAATTGTCTCCCAAAGCTGGTTGACAAACCATGTAGGAAACAATCTTTCTGATTGCACATCATTCAGCAGCACACAGCCTCCCCTGGCTTTTGTTTCGTTTTTATGTTTTTTGATTTTTTTTTCCCTAGATCAGTGTTGCACAGCTAGGTCATCTACATTTAATTTTTGTCTTTAAAACATTCCTCAAAATCAAACCCATCTTCAAAGGATGAATATATTTACCAGCCACCACTAGAGCAGTGCTAGAGAAAAATGCCATAGGCTCTGAAAGTGATCCCTCAAATAAAGCTCCATGAATTTTTAATGGAAGGAGCATTTGACTGGTATAGAAAGTCCCAAGGAGACTTCATCAGAATGAATAACACTTGTCCAGAGGTGCCACTTCTAATATGCTGCTTAAGAAGAGTCCCACTGGACTGGGAAATTGGGATGAGTTAGTTTTCAAAGACTATCTCCCTGAGTGTGGGATAGGAGATAAATGGGTCCCATCCCTGCTCGGTGGCCCTGGCTTTCTGATTCTTCATATTTAAAATGAAAGGTTTAGATTAGATGATCTCCAAGGACATTTTTTGAGCTTTGATATACTATGATTCACTCATCAAACATTTATTGGGCAACTACTGTGTTACACACTGTTTTAGAAAAAGTGATGCCGAAATTCCTGTTCTCAAAGGCTAACTGGGCATGTCAGTGACATGTGATGTTTATATCATCAGTATCACCATGGGCTGTACTCTCATATATTATACAACACAATCATGCCATTGCTATGTAAACTGCTATCTGCCCACTAAATATTTTTCCTTTCTTGCTCAAAAGTTAGCTTTCTTTATCCTAGACTCCTTTGCCATCAATTAGGTGTGGTGATATTGTGTTCCCCAAAATATTGTGCACCCTAATAAACTTATCTGGGGTCAGAGAACAGAACAGCCACTAGATACAGAGACCAGAAAATGGTGGCACACATGCCTTTAATCTTAGCATTCCAGAGGCAGAGATCTGCCTGGATCTCTGTGAGTTCAAGGCCACACTGGAAGCAGCCAGGCATGGTAACAAGAGCCTTTAATCCCAGGAAGTGATGGCAGAAAGCAGAAAGGTATATAAGTCATGAGGACCAGGAACTAGAGCTGGTTAAGCTTTGAGGCTTTTAGCAGCAGTTCAGCTGAGATCCATTTGGATGAGAACTCAGAGGCTTCCAGTCTGAGGAAACAGGATTAGCTGAGGAACTGGCGAGGTGAGGTTAGCTGTGGCTTGTTCTGCTTCTCTGATCTTCCAGCATTCACCCCAATACCTAGCCCTGGGTTTGTTTTTATTAATAAGACCTTTTAAGATTCGTGCTACAATTAGGTATTGTCAGATGGCTTGAATCTGCTTGGCCAGATATGAACAGAAGCATTCCTGTCACTTCTGATTTGGAAACCCTGTCCTATATAAACTTTGTCCCATTCCTTCCAACTGGCTGCAAAGAGAAAACAGGACTGGAGTAATATACAGCCCCAAGAGAGGAAGAACCTGGAATGGCTGTGTAGAATGTTGGTGTCCACTGTGCATCCTGTCAAGCTGCATTGTGACATAAGGGAGAAACAGCACATAGTCTGTTAGTCCCCTCCAGTTTGGGGATTCCTTGTCACAATGATTAGATGGCTCTGCTCAGTTTATTTACCTTATTAAACAAGATGCCTCAGGCCTCCAGGTAGCAGTACGAGATGTAGGTAGCCAGTGTGTGGTCCAAATGGGCAACACTCTGAATGAACCCTAGGAGGAGAGGAAGTCAGTGTCCAACTACAAGGACAAAGAAGAATGCTTTGTGGGGGATAGAGACAGATTGCTGAGGAGCAGACAACTGTGTGACTCCACAGGATATCTGCTTTTTATTTTTTTTTTAAATTTCATCGTGGTAGGGGGCATATAATCCACCACTTTTAGAAAATATAGGCTACTAATGAGCAAACAGTCCTTTTCTCCAGCATGTACAGGGCAATATAGATTCTTTTGAGACTGTTGGTCAAAAGGGAAGTCTGAATAACTGGTCCGAAGATTATCTGAAATGACTGCTCTAAGACGTAATTGCCTCTTGTCCTGAAGGTTCAGAATCTGATTCGGAGCTGACTAGTGGTTTAAAATGCCATTATTTGTTAGGAGTTAAGACTTAGTCAATAGTTGTAAAGATAGAATCTAAACCGATGCCCAAATTCATTTGGAAACCAATTTTTGGTACTTTTAGCTCATCTGTAAGGAGGATGGCATTAACTCAAATTAGTGCCATGGTAGATGGAACAGTACTACTATCCCACGTCCTGTGTTAATCTCTGAAATGTACAAGTCTGCTTGCTACTTTAAATGATAGCAGGGATTTTACAGATGTGATCAAGTTAATATCTCGGTACGAGAAGACTGTCCTATATTATATGGAGGAGCCCAACTTAATCACAAGGAACCTAATAGAGTGAGGTAGACATGTGACAGTCGGTAAGGAGAGGCAATACCAGAAACAGATGAGGGTGAGGAAGGGCCGTGTACCAAGAATGTGGTCAGGTCTTTAAGTAGCCAGAAAAATACTTCCCTGGTGTAATTTTTTTAAAAAAATGTTACTGAAAATTGAAAAAAAAAAAAAAGCTTGTTTCAGTAAACAATACTGGTACGATTATATATCCACATGGAAAAGATGAATATTTGTCTCTAATGTATTTATATGTCAAAGAGTCCAGACAGATTGTAGTTCTTGATATGAAAGGTACAGCAAGGTCTTTAGAACACACACAGGAAAACATTTTCATGACCTTGAAGCAGATAAGTGTTTGTCAAAAGCGTTAACTGTAAAGAAGAATGGTAACCGGAGAAGAGGAAAGGGAGACCTCTGTTCATTGTAAGGTTTCGAGAAGAGTGAGAAAGTAGCTATAGAATGGGAAAATGTTTCTGTAGTTCTTGTATCTAAAATATAGGAGGCGGGGCTTGGGGGGCTCAGTGGCAGAACATTTGCTGTATGTGCAGAAGACACTGTTCCATCTTTAGCAGCCCAGAGAGCAAACAAAATAAAACATAGGACAAATTCTTATAAAACGGTAAGACAAAGACAGAAAATCAAATAAAAAAACAGGGAAATTTTGAATGGAAAATTTGTAAAACATATTTCCAAATTTCTAATAACTATACAAAATACACTTAAATTACCCACAGTGTTTATTTTTTTATAGAAACACTTTGACATCATGGACTTGTTATCCCGAGAGGTACTGTATTGCTAGACAATTTTTTCTCTGAGTGTATCTTTTATTGCAAACCAACCAATCTGGAGCTTACCCCTCAACCTCCTTTTCAAATAGTTTTTATTTGTATTACATTTTTACACATGGGGTCGTGGCTTTCTGGAGTCAGTGATCTTCTTCCACCATGAGGGTCCAGGGATTAAACTCAGGTCTTCAGGCTTAGTGGCAAATGCCTTTACATAATGAACTATTTCATCCCAGTCCCAAATCTCCTTTATCTGTTTCTCACATTCTAGACCACCACTCCCCTTCCTCAATCGTCCTCTGGATAGGTTATCAGACAAGTAGGAACAGTTCCTGCACTCCATTAACCGCTGATATTTCCATATACCACTGCTGTTGTTTATATACCTCGAAAATTTCCATAGATTACTCATATTGTCCATACATCATTTTATTACCCATAGACCACGGGCACTCTACAGACTACTATTATTCTGTATGGACCACTGATATTACCCACAGGCCACAGATATTACCAATATACTACTAATATTACCCACAGACCACTGATAATTTGTTTTGAGACAGGGTCTCTTTATGTAGCCCTGGCTGTTCTGAAACTCACTATAAAGACCAGGTTGGCCTCGAACTCACAGAGACTGACAAGCCTCTGCCTCCTGAGTGCTAGGATTAAAAGTGTGAGCCAATAAGTCCAGCTCTGACAACTTATACTATCCACAGACCGCTGATACCTGTACACTATTGATCTTATTGGATCTAGCCAATCATAAACCTGCTTGTCTTGTCTTCCTAGTTCCTTACCATGACAACCAGAGTAAAATCTCTGCTCAAGTCTTCCATTTGCTCCCAGTCTCTCCACAACCTCAGTGCTTTTCTTGCTGTCCACAAGCATGAAATGCTGTGTTATTTCTAGAGGAGGACCATGTGCATAATCACTACACTTGTGTATCTTTTGATACCCGATTAAAACAAACTCAAGGTTCTCTTAAAACACAGTTTAATCCATTAGAAATCCACAAGCAACAACAAACCACATGCACAAATCAATCCCACAAAGCACCCACCAGAGTGGAGTGGAAAAGACTGAGAATGATAAGTATTCGTAAGAGTGTGGGACAATGACAACTTCCACATTCTTTCTGTCTTGCTGGTGGATGTGCAAACTGACCAAATGACTTTAGAAGATGGTTTGGCAACACCTGTTAAAGTTGAAGATTTACACACCCTATGTTCTATAACTTCCACTCTGGAAATAGACTCAACAGAAGTGTAGAGATTGTGCATCAAAATATACAAGTGAGAGCAGTGAATGTCATAGCAGCATTATAATGTCCCCAAATCAGAAACATCCCTGATGTTCATATAGAATAGAGTGAATAGTTATCTGATGGCGTGTAAGTATGCTAGAATACCACTGAGCCATGAAAATGAAAGATCTTCAATTCTGATGATGACTCATAAACATACTGTTGAGCAAAGGAAACCATACACAAAAGGGTATATGACATATGAATCCATTTATATGAAGCTCAAAAATATAAAAAAACTAGTCCATGATATTTAGTTGGAGTAATAGCTTAACATTGGACTGGAGGCTCATGACTAGGAGAGCCATAAGAAAGAGGACAATTTTTATCTCAATAATGTGTTTCCTGGTGTCAGTGATGGTCACCCAAATGACCTTTGGTGAAAAGCCAGAACTGAACACTGTAAGATTTGTGTACCTATTGTATGAACACTACACTTCCAACAAAAATGCTGGAAACGTCGATGAGAATTCTTGTGTACAGAGGAACCACTACAGGGATATATATATATATATAAGTTGTGTTATAAATGCTTAAAATAATTTATGACTCATTCTGGCAGGGGAGCGCATTGCTGGAACACCTGCACTGTTGCCTCAGGAGCTCAGTTTTATTTTATGAGCCTGCTTTTATCAACTGTTGATGACTGGTCATGAAGCTGTTTGATTATTACTGGAATTGGAGGAAACTGGGTTTGGGAGGCTCCCCTTGGAGAGCTGGTGGTTCATCTGGAGTTGTGTTTCACTCTATGCCCTGGGCCAGGTGCCACTTACTGCTGAATTTAGTCTTGTGGAGTCTGTTTACCTAACACTCAGGACAGGGATAATAATAGTGATTGCACCAATGAGTTGTTGTGAGAATCAATGGAACAATTTGTGTGAAGGACTCAGCACAGCCCCTGGCACTCAGTAAGTACTCAGTGAATATTTATCATAGCCATTTTCTTACTTGGTGTCAAGATGTATAATCTAGTTTTATCTGTGGTGTGTGGTGAGGGGAGGGAGGGATGTTAGAAAGAGGAGTTTGTACACAGTTTAACTCCCATCTACACTCAGGTTAGTCCATGTGTGATCATTATTCTTGGTTGTCACCTTGAATGTCTGGAATTAACCCAAACCCCAGCTTCTAGGTACACCTGTGAGGGATTTTTCTTGAGTAAATCATTTGAGGTGGGGGACCCACCTCAAATCTGGACCACACCTTCTTGTGGTAGCCTATATAAAGGGCATAGAAGAAGGAAACACTTGCTCTTTGCCTGTTTGCCCTCAATCTCTCTGGCAAATTCTCTCCCTGGCATGAGACACTTCTTTGGTATTCAGGCACATACCAAAGATCATCTGAGACATCCAGCCTCATGGACTGAACAATTATTGGATTCTTGGACTTTGGCTTCGGAGATGGCCATTGCTGGAATAGTAAGACCACAGCCTGTAAGCCACTCTAATAAATCCCATTTATATATAGATTTTATCTATCTATCTATCTATCTATCTATCTATCTATCTATCTATCTATCTATGTCTATATATATTACCAGTTTTTATTTTCTAATCTGAGGAGTCATGGGCACCAAAACCAGACAGTTCAAGGCCAATGCTGACTAAACGGTCAAAATAGCATGACTGGGGATCAGAAGTATAGAGCTGTATTTATCTGCTCGTCTGAAAAATAGATAGATCCTCAAAAGATAATTATGAAGTTAAAGAAAATTTCTGAGACCTAAAATCAGAGCCGTACTAAAGTATTCATGTGGGGATACTCGCTGTTTGTATGTACAATAAAAGATCAAATACATGTATTTATAAAGTGTAAAAATCTGCCCTTAAAGCCAGATGGGCTTCTGGGTTACCCAGAAACTGCAAATAACAGTCCCCCAAGCATTTAGCTTGTCAGTCTAAATGCCTCTGCTAACTGGCTCTCCAGCTGGCCTCTCATACTTCACCACGCTACCCCAGAGATTCACCAACAGCAGCCTCAGAAGCCAGAAGTCATTAACAGGATGGCCGGAGGCCAGCTGTTTGTTTCCTGTAACTCACTGAAGACTCGTGGAAATCACCATGTGAAATCTCCAACACATGAAACTCCCCACTCCACTTCTGCAGCCAAGACCTGGGACATAGACTGAGGAGGGAGACAGGATTACTGAAGTTTTACGTTGAGGTCTGCTAAGCTGGCCATCCCTGCCTTTAATTCTCTCTTCATACCTTACACGTTAACAGGAGACAAATATTAAAGTTCAAGAAAAAATAAAAAGGGTCGACAGAACTGGACTGTGCGGTGGCTTCCCTAGCGAGGGATGGATTTCTCTAACTCTCCAAGCAACCCCACAAGACTTGTTTATGTGAGGAAGAAGTGGCTTTCTCATCGGCATCTGGAAACCTGTATTTAAAAAGCATGGCTTTAGGTTTTTTTAAACTGATAAACAGCAGTTGAACATCCAGATCAAGGAAGACCTGAGAATCTCTTGCTCCCTGTCTCCTCCTGCTTGATACATTTTGATTCCTTCAGGCTGATTTTATGTAAAACTAGAAAAGAAGCAAAAATTGGCTTCTTGAGAAGGGCGGCTTCTTGGGGCACACAGGGGTTTAACATGAGACAGACCAAGCCATGTGACTTCATCAAATCAATGTAAGCAAGAACTCAGACAGACTAACAGGTGTCTTCAAGGCTCTTTCCCAGCCTAGCCCTCCTGCCCTCCAGAGGAGCCCGGCCACACCCCTCTTCCACCCCCACCAGTGTGCAAGGCACTTAATTTTGAGATGCTCTGCCAAGTTCCTACTTAACCAAAAACCCTTGGAGACCCCTAGCCCTGCAATTTGGGGCCTATATAAACCCCACTTTCCCCTATGTTCAATGCTATTTTTTCAAACCCTGCTTTAGGGAGATAGCCCCATCTGAGAGAAAATAAAACCGCTTGACTTGACTGAAGAATTCGGGTAATGGTCTTTACACTCGGTTGGTGTATTAACAGTTGCTGCCATCTTTCCGTTCTACACCAGGGTGACACATTCCCATAGAATTCATCCCCTAAGCTTACAGATAGTTATCTGGGATCCCACTGCCCTGTTTTTTGAATGCTGGTATGATTAGGTCATGTCCCTTCTCATGCTATTTGGTGGCCTGTATGGCTTTCAGGATAAATACCAAGATCTGTTTCCTTGTAAATACAAGCTCACCTTGCCTCACACTGTCCCCTTGGAGGTGTCGTCCTTCGTGTCTTTTTGTTTGTTTGTTTTTCAAGGCAGAGTTTCTCTGTGTAGCTTTGGAGCCTTTCCTGGATCTCACTCTGTAGACCAGGCTGGCCTCGAACTCACAGAGATCCGCCTGCCTCTGCCTCCCAAGTGCTGGGATTAAAGGCCTGCGCCACCACCGCCCGGCGTTCCTCGTGTCTTTTTACCTTAACCTTTTACCTTGAAGTTGTTTTAAACTTACAGAAGCATTGCAAAAGTAATACAGAGATTTCTTATATATCGTAACCGGCATTTCTCAAACAGTAGATTTTATATTTATTTAGTCACTCACTTTTTCTGAACTCTCCGAAATTATTATAAATAAACCCACACGAAGATTTCAGTGTATTCTAACCTTGCTTTGGTCCTTCTTGAAATTATCTTTCAAAATTTTCCTAATGTTCCATAATTTAGTCTTTCACAGCAAAAAGAAAAAAAAAACACTCACCCAAGGCTGCAGACTCTGTATAGACTCCCTGTCCCTTTCATCTCTTTAATTTGCAACAACTTACCCATCTTCATCTCCTAAGCCTTGAAGTCTTCCAAGAGTCTTGGCTAGTTACTCTGCAGGATGTCTCTCAGCAGGGGTTTGCCTGATAATCCTCATGCTTAGACACCGGTTATACATTTTGTGTTTTATTAACACATAATATCAGGAGATGCATGACAGCCACTGATCCCATTCCTGCCAGTGCGATGCCTGCTTTGCTTACATAATTGAACACGTCTTGCCAGATTCCTCCGCTACAGAGTTACTGATTTTTCCCTTGTAATAAGTATCTCATGCATATGGGGGCGGTTCTCTGAGACTATGTAATGAACTTATGTCTTTCAGTATTGGAATCCACCATTAATTCTTTGGAAATTATTATTATAGTAGTTTCCAAATGATGATTCTTTCATAAACTTAAAAAATCTCATATCTTCTTCTGCCTCAGGACCTTTGCACATGTTGTATCTTTTGAAATACTTGGACTAATTCCTCCCTTCTTCTCAGCTACTTAATTTTCATTCTTTAGATCTCAGACTGAATCTTCTCTTCTTAGGTATGTCTTCCTTCCCCTTTACACTGTTCTGGGCAGGGTTCCTCTTTACACATTTTGTGGCATCATACAGTACTTGCCATTCTGTACTTGTTTATGTTATTATTTAGTGTCTGCCTCCTTCAGTAAGCACTAAGTGCAGTGAGTGTTTTTCATGCATGGTGTATTTCCAATGCCTACCTAACGCGAACCCTGGTATACTACAGCTGTTCATTACATATAATTGATTGAAGGAATGGATGAGTGATCTCAATGGAATTTTTGTGAGGATTAAACTAAATGAGATGCACAAAAACTTCCTAAGATGGAGTACAATCTTAACAAATATTAGTGACTTCCGTATCTGCCTGCCCCTGCCTTTAACTAGGATTTCTACAGTAGGTAAAGGTTTATACTGAGCACAGCTTTGTCCCTGGAAGTGACCTATACCTTAAAGACTGATTTCTGTTTGAACTTTAGTAGCACTTCTATGTAAACAAATCCCCAAATAACTCCAACTCCAACAAAAACTTATACTCCTTTGTTTATCGGTAGCGTGTGTTGAGATGAGCTTCTGTTACCTGGTTTTAGAGATTAAACCCCTCTCTTCCACTCTCTTTCAAAATGACCACCAGTTATTAATGAGAGTTCTGCAAAAACTGACTCCTACACAAAGACCTTGCCTCTGGTCTCCTAACTCAACCCTTTATCATAGCTTTCTGTGGCTCATGATTCTCGAGAGAGGGCCACTCTGCAGGGTGCAGCCATCTTCTGCAGACGACTTCCACTGATGTCCCCTTGATGCCCTGGGTGCTGTTACCCAGACATCTCAAGATAAAGTGAAGGCTTCCCGCTCAAGACGCCAGCATGGGGCTCATTCACAGGCTCCCCCATCTTGAGACCCAGAGGAAGCGTCAGGAGAAAGATGAAAAGGAATAAGCTGATGATTGCACCATATACCCTGAGGAGAGAGTTTGGCAGGGGAAACGAACACAAAATCTCAAGAAATTCCCAGAAGAAGGCAAATTCAAACTTGTTGAATGAGCAAAACAGGAGGAACCAGAGTGGGGCCTGCAGGGGAGCAGGGAGCTGAACTTTCCTGGGAGAGTTAAAAGATTCTGGCTTCTGGCTCCATGGGTCTAGCAGGGGGTAGCAGCTGGGAGCTGGGAAGACCTGCTTCAACAGGAGCTCCAGAGGTCAGCCCCTGCCCCAATCCCCTTGGCCTCCACTTCCAGAACAATTAGCAGCCTGGGTTTGCTCCTAGTCCAGAATCCAAGCCCAAATCCAAACCAAGCAACAAGATGGCATAGGTGCTTCCCAAACGAAAGGGATTGATGCCAGGAGAGCAGTGCTTTCTCGGTGAGTATTGCTGCCCCAGAGGACAGTGTGTTTTCTTCTAGAGTTAGAGTGTGCCTCATCGACCTCCCTAAACAGTAAGTCATCAGACATACCCCATCCAGACACACACAACCCACAATCCTGTAGGAAGAGCAATATGTTTCTCTGGAGGAAGCAGAGATATTTGAGGACGCAGAAGACGAGCTTAAAAGCTTGTCAGCTACAGAAGAGAGAAGAGAATGACACAATAAAGGAATTGTCACAGACTTATCTGTTGCAATAAAAAGATTCTGCTAAAAATTTAAAAATCAATCACAAATACAAAATCAAGGCAATTTTACAAAATAGAGAGAAATGATAAATTTAAAAATAGCAGAAGATCGATGTATGACTCAACCCACAACCAATAGGAGAGCTAGACTATACGATGTGTGTGTGTGTGTGTGTGTGTGTGTGTGTGTGTGTGTGTGTGTGTGTGTGTGTGTAAAATTTCCAAGAGTCAATGAAAGTCACAGATCTTCAGTTTGATGGCGTTGGTCAAATACTAAACCTTAAGAAAGGGAAGAAAAGATTTATCCTGAAGAATAATTTCATCAGATTTTGAGGCACTAAAATAAACAGGAGAAACTAAGATTTTCAATAGTGAAACAGACTAGCCAATCAAGCAGCCTGCATTATATCTAACAAAGTCAGCAGGCATCAGCGTTGCTGGATGCTGGAGACTATGGAGCATGGTTGTAAAGTTCTAAGGGAAATTATGTTGACCTGGATTTCGATTGACCTAGAATTCTGTGTCCCACCAAACTGTCAATCACGTGGGAGAATAAAATATATTTTTAGACCTAAAGGGACTCGGAATACTTGCCCGATAGAAGAAGAAAATAATTTTAGCCAAATGGGGAAGAAGAAAGCTATGAACAAGGGAACAGTGGGTCTGAGGTAGTGAGTGGTGAAGGAAGGCTCCAGTGTGGTAGGGTACGTCCTGCCTGGAGAAGAGCTGCTCCACATGGAAAGAGAAGGAGGGAGTTGAGGTCACCTCTGAGCCAAAATGGAGATTCCATGAAATTTTATCAGTAAGAGGCAGAAGTATATCAGAGATAATTTTGCAGTATATTAATTTTTCTTTCAACCAACAAAACAGAACACCAAAGGCTGGAGAGGTGGCTTGGCAATCAAGAACACTGGCTGCTCTTGCAGAGGTCCTGCGTTGAGTTCCCAGCACCCACATGGTGGTTCACAACTCTCTGTAACCCCAGTTCCAGGGCATCCAGTGCTCTCCTCTGGCCTCTGTGGGGGTACCAGACATATCCATGTTTCGCACACATATGTGTTTCACAAGCTAACACTCATACACATGAAAGTAAAGAAAGCTTTAAAAAAAAATTTATTGAAGATAGATTCTTCTCTCATACAACACATCCTGACCACACTTTGCCCTCCCTCCACTCCTCCCAGATTCCCTCAACCTCTCCTCTCCCCCACATCCACTCCCCTTCTGTTTCCTCTTCAGATAAGAGCAGGCCTCCAAGAGGACAGCCAATGGGACAAAACAAGACACAATGATAAGACAAGGCAAAAGCCCTCATCTCGAGGCTGGACAAGCCAGTGCAGTAGGAGAAAAAGTCCAAAGAGCTGGCAAAAGAGTCAGAGACACACCCGCTCCCATAGTTGGGAGTCCCCTAAAGACACCAAGCTCACAGTCATAACATAGACACAGAGGACCTGCTGTAGACCCATGCAGGCCTCATGCTTGCCACTTCAGTCTCCGGGAGCCCCTGTGAGCCCTGCTTAGCTGATTCAGTGGCCCACATTCTCCTGATGTCCTCCACCCCCTGTGACTCCTACGGTCTGTCTGCCCCTCTTCCATGGGGTTTCCTGATCCATCCGAACTCTGAGTGGAGGGACCCGATGGAGACCTCCAATCTAGACTCTCTTTCCACATAATGTCTGGCTGTGGGTCTCTGCACCTACTCCCATCTGCTGGCAGAGAAAGCCTCTCTGATGATGACTGGACAAGGCCTTGATCTATGAGCATAGCAGAATATCATTAGGAATCATTTCATTGATTTTTTTTTCCTATTGTGTTTGATTCTACCCTAGGTCTCTGGGCAATGAAGTTTCTGGTTCCTGGCTACTCAGGCAGGCTAGGGCATAGGGTCTCTCTCTCATGGCATGGGTCTCAAGTTAAACCAAACGTTGGTTGGCCACTCCCTTAAGTTCTGTAGCAGCACATCTTTCAGGCAGGACAAATTGTAGGTTGAAGGTTTTATGGCTGGGTTGGTGTCCAGGTTTCCCTTTCTGAGGCTTACAGGGTACCTTCTCATGCCAAAGAAATTAGAACATAGGGGTGAAGACTCCTCGCAGGCACCAGCTCGACCTACATTCAATGTACATTCAATAATCTATGTGAATGTTGTCCTCAGCAATGGAGCCCTGCTGGCAGTTTTCAGAGAATAGGCTTCTGTCCTAGCATCAGCCTGGGTTGTTGAGGGATCTCCACAGAAAGCCCTCCACCACCAACTCAACCGAATGTAACCCATTTCCACCCATGAAAGCCTTGCCTTGTTACAAAAGATGGCCAGTTCAAACTCCATATCTTCCAAGGATCACCCTCATAGATTCCAGGAAGTTTCCACTGCACTATGTTCCACACTGCCCCAGCAAAATGCCCCCCTCCTCACTTCCAGCTATGTCATCCCAAACTCTCTCCCTTCATCTCCCATCTGATCCCCCCCCTCTCCCATTCCCACCTGCCCCCCCTGGTCCACCAACAAAATCTATTCTGTTTCTTCTTTTTATGGAGAGCCATGTCTTTACCTAACCTCTCTGGTCTGTGGATTGTAGCTTGATTATCATTTACTTATCAGCTAATATCCACTTATAAGCAAATACACACCATGTTTGTCTTTCTGGGTCTGGGCTATCTCACTCGACGATTTCTTTTCTAGTTTCATCAATTTGCCTGCAAATTTCATGACATCATTTTTTTTAACAGACGAGTAATACTCCATTGTGTAAATGTATCATGTTTTTTAAATCCACTCTGGGGTTGATGAACATCTAGGTTGTTTCCTGGCTATTATGAGTAAAGCTACTATGAGCATAGTTGAGCAAGTGGCCTCGTGGTAGGACAGAGTGTCCTTTGGGTATATGCCCAGAGTGGTATAGCTGAGTCTTGAGGTAGATCAATTCCCAGTTTTCTGAGGAACCGTCAAACTGATTTCCATAGTGGCTGTACAAGTTTGCACTCCCACCAGCAATGGAGGAATGTTCCCCTTGCTTCACATCCTCTCCAGCCTGAGCTTACTTGTGTTATTGATCTTTGCCATTCTGACAGGTATAAAATGGAATGTCAAAGTAGTTTTGATTTGCATTTCTCCAATGGCTAAGATGTTGGACATTTAAATGTTTCTCAGCTATTTGAGATTTCTATGTTTAGCTCTGTACCCCATTTTAAAATTGGATTTTTTGGTTTTTTGATATCTAGTTTATTGAGTCCTTTATATATTTTGGATATTATACCTTTATTGGATATAGAGTTAGTAAAAAAAAAAACTTTTCTCATTCTGTAGGCTGCCTTTTTGTCTGATTGATGGTGTCCTTTGCCTTCTCAGTTTCATGAGGTCCCATTTATTAATAGCTGATCTTAGTGCCTGCACTATTGGTGTTCTGTCCACAAAGTCGTCTCCTGTGCCAATGTGTTCAAGACTGTTCCCCACTTGCTCTTCTATCAAGTTCAGTGTATGTGGTTTTATGTCGAGGCCTTTGATCCACTTGGACTTGAGTTTTGTGCAGGGTGATAAATATGGATCTATTTGCGTTCTTCTACACGCAGACTTCCAGCACCATTTGTTGAAGATGCTTTAGTTGAAAATCTCTTGGAAAGCCAAACATAATGAAGTCATAGCTGACGTGACTGCAGCAGTGTTGGGGTACAAAGATGCAGAAGCTACCTGAACTTGACCTTGATAATGTCCTCCAAATATCCTACCCAAGGGTCATGTCATTTTACCTTCAGAGAAGGGAAAGTCATCTGTGATACCATTCAGGTCTTCAATGAACAGTATCCATTAGCAGTTCTAATTCAAAAGCCACTTGGGTTTAACTTATAATGTGTCAAAGGCTTAAGGTTGTAGATGATAAGCATCATCATCCTCAGCTCTGCAGAGTACAGAAGTATGAAGACAAGAGGCAGCTAAGGACAGTGAGACCCCAAACTTCCGGTGGGCGATGGGAGTCAGAGACAATCACTAAGTGATGATGAAACAAAAATAGCAGCTTATGTCTATTATTTAAAACTGCTCTGACAGCTGAGGTACTGTGAATAGCTGGGTGTTATTATTTATTCCTGATGGGAAACAGAAGGTGCTGGAAGAAGACTGCTGTCATTTATTCAGCTCATCACTGAGCAATAAATAATCATGCTCATTTCTAAGAATATTGACTAGGGAATAGTTTTAAATTAATGAGCACAGACATAGCATGCCTTTCAATTATTGAACATTTACTCTAAAGGGGACAGGCCTTCCAGGGCACTGACTTAATGCTTTCGGTGCTTGAGGCCCAAACAGAGTGAAGGGTACAAATATTTCAGGTTTCCAACTGCCCTGATTATCTTTGGTAATCATCAAACTGCTGGAGAAACATCCTGTTAAAAGCCAAAGAGGGTCAATTTCCAGACACACCACTGAGCACAAGTGTGCTCACTCTGTTGGCCAGTTTGATTACAGCAGCCTCCTCTGCCTAACTCAAGTGCTATTTGCTGGGGCGATGGGCTGGAGGCAGCAGTCCCCCTCCAAAGGCACAGGAAGCCACAGAGGCATTGGCTAGGCCTCTGCTGAGAAAGACAGTTTTCAGCCCAACCATCTCCTGATGCTGCTTGCTGGGGCACATGTCCTGTACAAAGCACATGATGCGTCCCTGACCCATGCTTGAGCTCTGCATTCTGACCCCCAAAACAGTGAGACTAAACAGGTTAACAACAGTGTCCTTTTCGGGCAAGTTTTCTTCTGAACCATCCTAGAAACGTGAGCCCATTGTTAAAAAGGAAAGAGATGTTTCTCTTTGGGGAGAATCGCTGTACTTTTTGGTGTACCCTGAGAAAACCGTCAGTCCCACCGTCCTTAGAGAGAGGCCTCCATCTTAGTTTCTTTTCCTGTTGCTTGGATAAAACATTCTGAAATAAGTAACATAAGAGAGAAAGAGTTCATTCTGGCTCACGGTCCATCATGGCTAGAAGTGGAAGTCACCGAAGCCAGAGCTTCAGGGAGCTGGTCATGGAGCATCCACAGTGAAGAAACAGGGCAACGGATGCCTCCTGGTGTCAGTTCACTTTCTCCATCTTAGACTGCCCAGGATCCCTGTCACTTAGTCAAGGTAGGCCTTCCCACATCAATTAATGCAATCAAAATGATCTCTCACAGGCATACTCAGAGGCCCATCTCCCAAGGAATTATAGATTCTGTCAAGTTGATGATTGACACCAGCCATCCCATCCTCTACCCTCCTGCCATGTATCTAAGTCCTCTTTGCTGGTTCAAGATGTCTCCCACACTGAAGTGGAAGTGGGATGAAATAACTATCGTTCCCTTCCATCTTAAAACAGGGAGAAAGCTTTTATAAAAGTGTTTTCCATATATGATACACACATGTACATGCACACACACATAACACACACACACATGCACACACACACAACACACACACATGCACACAAACATATATGGTATAAGATAATTGACAACTCATTTATGCCTACCTAACTACTCCAAATAGATAGGCTGTGGTCTCAAAAGATTGCTCTGATCTCAGCCCCTTACTGAAGTATTCCCTTGCACTGGTTTTAATGACGGAAGTAATGGCTAAAGTCTGTATGATGGGAAATTCCTTATTTTAAGGCAATCAGACATAGAGGAGATCAATGTATACAGCACCAATCTCTGGGCTGATCAGTGTTGGGGGGCCTGTGATGTCACATGGCATCAATACTTTGTCATACAAGTGTACTATGAAACTTTCTTGGAAATCTTAATTGGAATTAAAGGAGAAGATAGATAGATCAGTTTGCAGGAAGAACAGAAACAGAATAGCACACAGGGTAGATAGAACAGTTAGTGTGGCGTGGAAAAGCCCCCTAAGGACTAAAAGCACAGTAGTACAGTGAGCTCTCTTCTCTAGGCACCCCCTCTTGTGTCTGGCCCTTAATGGGGACATTGTCTAGGGAAAGAATGGTGGCCCAAGATTTTTCTTTTCTTCTAGGCAAATTGGGAGATATTTGAGTTTTTAGCAGGGAGAGCCTTCCTCTGGAAAATTAATATGGATGATTGGAAGTTGAACAGAAAGTCCTTCATATGTGGGAACCTGATGACTATAGTTTGGATCTTTAGACACACACACACACGTGAGTGAGGTCTGTGCACACATGTGTGCTCATGTGGACTAAGGATGCCTCTATATAATTGCTTTATAAAAGTGTTTTCCATATATGATACTCACACACATGCACATGTACACACACATGCACACACACACCACACACACACATGCACACAAACATATATGGTGTAAGATAATTGACAACTCCTTTATGCCTACCTAACTACTCCAAATATAAGCTCTTCTTTTCCCAGAATTGGGCGATTAAATGGCTGGAGCACACACAGTGCACAAAGCAGGTTGTTAAGTATACATAAGCTGGTTGAATTTCTGGCGTTTCCCTTGGTTGAATCCCAAAGCAAAGAAGAGCCATGTGGATTAGCCTCACATAAAATAAATCCTGTAAAGCGAGTCAACGAACTGCAGACTCAGACTCGTTAGCTGTAGGGAGACCCCAGATAAGGCCTCATCTCTTCAATGATCTGGTAACAGGAAAAGTGAAAACCTACAAATGTTCCTTTGATGTCTCCGCCACTCAGTGGCTGCCCACTTCACGTCTGGCTGGACCTCTGCACAAGGCACAGAGTAACCCTGGTCTCTGGGTTGCATGTTCCTTCCAGCTACTCTCTTTTCCACATCTTCCTCTGACCTGGAGTGAAGGATGGTCCTCCCTCCCCTCTTCTGGGTTTCTCTGTCTTGAAATTCTAGACCTGCCCTCTCATCAGAAAATGTCAGTTCATGAGTTTCTGGAGTCTTTAAACTACATGTGTAGGGTTGACGCATTTTCAAAACCCCTGCCTGCCATGGGGGGGCTGTTGTTCTACTCAATAAACTTTGTTTGCTGCCTCTGTTCTGTGTATATGTATATGTGTATGTGTATGTATAGGATGTGTATATATGTATATGATATATGTGTGTATGTATATGATGTGTATATATGTATATGATGTATGTGTGTATGTATATGATGTATGTGTGTATGTATGTGATGTGTGTGTATATGTATATGATGTATGTGTGTATGTACATGGTGTATGTGTATATGTATATGATGTATGTGTGTATGTATGTGATGTGTGTGTATATGTATATGATATATGTGTGTATGTATGTGATGTGTGTGTATATGTATATGATGTATGTGTGTATGTACATGGTGTATGTGTATATGTATATGATCTATGTGTGTATGTATATGATGTATGTGTGTACGTATATGATATATGTGTGTATGTATGTGATGTATGTGTATATGTATATGATGCATGTATATAAATGATGTACGTGTATATGTATATGATGTATGTGTGTATGTATGTGATGTATGTATGTATGTATATGATGTATGTGTATATGTATATGTTGTATGTATGTAAATGATGTATATGTGTATGTATATGATATACGTGTATATGTATATGATGTATGTGTGTATGTATATGATACGTGTATGTATATGATGTATATGTGTATTATATGATATATGTGTATATGTATATGATGTATGTGTGTACATATATACATATATTTAGTGGACTTTGGGGAAGATGGGGGAAGACAGAGCAGAATTATCCTTCCTTCACCCAACACTTCTAGTTCAGGGTACCCAGGACTTCCACACATAATATATCACCTGATCACACAGATCACCTGATCACACAGATAAGCCCCACACAGGACAGTTGTGTTCTCATCTCACAAATGTGAAAACTGGGGCTCGGGGAGGTGGAGGGACTTAACGCAGGGATGTAGAGAAAGCTGAAATTGGAAACCAGTCCTCTGTCCACTTCCAGTTCCTTCTCCATGGAACTAGTCCAGAGACGTGATAAATGAGCACCTGTCTATCCCTATGGAAACAGAGAGAAAAGTACCAACCACATTCATTGCCTTCAGCATCCACACGGCTCAGTTGGGGACCATGCCTGTCTTTGTGTGGCCCTCTACTATGATGAACGGAATCTCAATCCTTGACCAGATGCCTGTAGCCTATAAAGAAGCCAGAGGCAGGCCTGCGCTCCCTTTAAGAGTCAGAGAAAAAATGAGAACCCTTTTGTCTTTGCTCAAAACCTTTAAATCAACAGACCCCTGGGCGGGGTTAAAAATCTCTTTAGGTCTTAAAGAAAACTGGCTTATTTTCTACTAGCTGTGGCTCTTTTCCATCTCTTCGCTATATTCTCTGACTCTAAGCATGCTTCTACAGCTTATTCACCCCTGGATAACACAGGAGATACGGAAGTAGTTTGAGACTCACATTGTTGCATATAGACACTCCCCTTTCTTCCCAGTTTCCAGCAATTTTGATTTAAATGGGGGAGAAGGGATTGGGCTGTGAACAGGTGGTAAGGGCAGGAGAGGGAGGTGGTGGGTGGAACACAGCATCCCTTCCTTGTCCAGTTCTTTGAACTGGGCTCGAGATTCCCAAAAATGGATAAAACTACCTGTGTGGATCAGACTGGGGTGGAGCTCTGAGTCTTACAGGGAGTTCCTGGTAATAGAAAGTCCTCAACAGGGCATTGAGCTACTCTCCCAACTGCGCTGGATGCTGCTCCCAGCATGTGGCAGGACAGGCTAGAAGGCCTTCCAGCCCTTGGCCCAGAAAGGGCATCATGTCATGAACACAGGCAGCAGTGGCTATGGGGGAGCAGGGTTGCAGTTACAGGTAGGTAGGGACAAGAGTTAAACATTCTCAGCTCAAGTACCCCACCATAAAGCATTACTACTGATCATTAAGTGTCACCCTGCATGGAAACCTAGAAGTCGTTGTCACATGGTCCAGGTGATATTTGGAACATGAGTGCTACAGATGTGATTTACTTATTTATTTTACTTATTTATTGCTGTGCTGGGGCTCACAACATTCATTTCTAATGGGACCTCTACATAAAAACAAAGGATCTCTGAGCTCTGGGGTATGTGTTCTTTCTGCCCCTTGGGTTTCTCTTTCGACTGTCATCTAGAATAAAAGACAGCCATCCTGTTTTTCTCTATTGTCTGCACCAGTGATCTTGAAACTGTAGACCTGCCCCTCTCATTGGAAGACATTGGCTTGTGAGTTCCAAAGGGAGCCCCCCGCCACTAAGCTGTACTCCACCAACAGCCTGTCATACTGCATGGGCTCTTTGGGTACCACTTTATACTATAGAAGTAGATAAAAATAATTGGGTAGGAAGTCTTGTCTCTATCAGAATTTTCTTTCTAGCTTTACCTATCCTTTCTGAGACCCTCAAGCCTGCTCTTCTAGGTTGTTTCTTGCATCTGCTGTTTACAAAGCAACAAATACTAGTTCTGAGTTTTCACAGCAGGTTTGTCTTGTTCCTGTCGTCTCTGCTGTTCTAAGCAAGCATCACACCGTACTCCTCATCATCTCTCTGAAATCTTCTCAGAGCCTTGACCTCCAGCTCTGACCATCCTGGTGGATGACCCAAGGCAAGATCATCACTCGGAGATGCTTTCTGCCTTCCTTTCGCTCGGCCACACGGAGACACCGATGAGGTGATGACAGGACCTCCATCTGTGTTTCCCTTCGTGTTCCTGGTGGTCACTACTGTTTCTACAGGATACGTGCTGACTCTCCTGATGCCTCCCCCCACCTATGGGCTCGATGGGCATCCACTCTGACCCCTCTTCCGTGCCCTGGATTCCCATGCTCCTGAGACTGTTGCTGTGTTTTACTCTAGAAGGAATTCTCGTTCTCTGCTAGGTGGTCCCTTCAACACCGAGCACATACGGCTATAGTGCCCAGCGTAAACAAATGACCCTCTCTTAACCCCAATTTTTGTTTTGTTATAGCCTCTATTCTCTGCTTTTCTTTGCAATACAACTACTGAAGAGAGAAATCTATACCCTCTGTCCTCACTTCTCTTTCATTTCCTCTGGAGATCACCCAAACAGGCTTTTATCTTCCCACCCTAGCCTTCTGTAGATCACCAGAGACCCAATGTTAAGTCTTAGCCCCTCATCTCACTTGACCTTCTAACACCTCTTGACACTTTCCTCACTCCCTGCCTGTTGTAGCCCTTTCTTCCTTGGCCTTAGAGACGCTGCTCTTCTAGGTTTTTGGTTTTTTGTTTTTTAGATGTCTTTACCTAGGTCCTGCCTCTTCCAGATCTCTAAATACCACTGGCTTCAGAGCACGTCCTGCTTATGTTCACTCTGTAGGAAATCTACAGTCTTACATGTTAAGTAATACAGTGATACTCTCAGTCCCTAGGAGCTACAGACTTGTACACACAAATGCCTACTTATTATCTCCATCTCACGTTCTCCTTCATCTTGTGTCTAATCCATAAGCAAATCCTTTTAGTTTATCATTTTTAGAATATGGAATTCAAAGACTAGGCATGGTGGCGCATGCCTTTAATACCAGCACTGAGGAGGCAGGCAGATCTCTGTGAGTTTGGGGCCAGCCTGGTCTACATAGCAAGTTCCAGGACAACTAAGACTACATGGAAATGGAAAGATCCTCCCCTTCTACACACACACACACACGTACACACACACACACACACACACACACACACACACACACACACACACACATACACACACACCAGAAAAAAAGAAAGAAAAAGTCTGATTCTGTTTAGTTAATTCAAAGCAAGTAATAGCTGAGACATGACATTTTAAAATTATGTTTATATGACAAAAAAAGATAAATAAAAAAGAAGCAGTTGCAGTACAAACCAAGACGTTTTCCTTGTTGTGGTGGGAAGCGGGGGACACAGCCACCAAGGGATTTATTCACTTTGTGGCACTTCTTGGGAACATTACACACATAACACCACAGGGTTTTGATTTCTCTGCTTTTCTATACACCGGACAAGCAGAAAAAAGAAAGAACTAACATGGGAATGCTGCTGGGAGTCTGGAGTTCCAGGCTGGTTTGAATTTTAGTCTGTATTTTGGTGAGCTGTTGAAGTGCCATTTGTTAGGAAGAGGTCACCCTTTAGCATATCATTGGGGGGACTAAGTAAAAGCGGTGTGTTCCCATAACTACAGTTTTCACTTTGGAGTATTTATATATTTTTTAAAGACAAGGTCCCACTCCATAGCCAGACTGACATGGAACTCATTACATAGTCTAGTGTGGCCTTGAGTTCCCAAGTGCTAAGATAGCCAGTGTGTGCTACCATGTCCAGCTTTAAGTACTTTCAAAAATTATCTTTACTAGGTCAAACAGGCATAATTTTTAATTTTCAGTACCCTAAAAACATAAAATAGGTCATAGGAATGTTCTATGCCGATGGTCAATCCTTACAATTTTATTGACTTAGTAGTTACTCATTTGAGAGGATTTACCTCAATTTACTCAACTATTCTTGTGTTATTACTTTAAACTCATTTGAAATTTCATTATTATTTATGCTATATTATTCATAATATATGAAATTCATAATACGAAATTCACATCATTATTTATGTTACACCTCATAAACATCGTTTCCCCACTGAATGTTCACCTCAGAATACAGTCTCAGAAATATTATTTTAAGGTCAAAGATTATGAATATTTTAATGAATATTGATACTGCTGAATTACTTCCCAGGGGAACTTTCAAAATAGTTCATATTGCCAAGTCGTACAAGACGGTAGTTTAGTCATTCAGCAAATATTTAATGTGTGCCTATTACACACCAGCACCGTCTCTGCTGCCGGAAAGTGTAAAACAGTGAGGAAGACAAAGAAGCAAGAGCCAGCCACAATTGATGGGTCTCGAAGGTTCCCCAGGAGACCAGGTCCACACAGCTGACCAGCTGTGAAATGTGCTGGGGCTGTGTTTTAGTAGGCAGAAACATCTGCCAATGGCCTCTGGATAGTGGTTCATACAGACAGTGATATTTCAGAAAGATCCATTTGCCCATCAGTTATCAAAGAGGTGTTAAAAACTGAGGTCTCTGTGACCTACATGAGACCGAGCCCCTCCACATTCCATCATAGATAGGAGGAGCTGGTGAGACCCCACCCTACTGTCTTAGTTAGGGTTTCAGTTGCTGTGAAGAGACAGCATGACCATGACAATTCTTATAAAGGACAACATTTAATTGAGGCTGGCTTACAGTTCAGAGGTTTAGTCCATCATCATCATGGCAGCAGGCAGGCAGACATGATGCTGGAGAAGGAGCTAAGAGTTCTACATCTTGATCTGAAGGCAGCAGAAGGAGACTGTGTGCTACACTGAGCGTAGCTTGAGCATAGGAAACCTGAAGGCCCACCCCCATGGTGACGCACTTCCTCCAACAAGGCCACACCTCTAAATGGTGACATTTCCTATGGGGGGGGGCGGCATTTTCTTTCAAACTACCACACCTAAATAAGGAGGTATTGACAGGTAATGGCTGCTGGGGGAGGAAGTGTCATTTTCTTCAGTAATATTGTCACCGGGGACTTGTCCTTGTTCAAGTAAATAAACTCCCACCTAGGTTCACACCAACACCTCTGAGTCAACTCAGTGAGTCATTTGCAAAAATAGAAAAGGAACTTGGGAAGATCAAGGGGTCTAGAGGGGGTCGGAGTGGGATAACCACAGATAACAGAGGGGTGAATGTGATCAGAATATATTGCATATAGGTATGAAATTGTCAAAGAGTAATTTAAATTGTTTGAAAGTGAGGGTTCCTAAAATAAAGAACTAGAAGAAAGAGCATGAGAGAGAGAGGAAGAGAGAGAGAGAGAGAGAGAGAGAGAGAGAGAGAGAGAGAGAGAGAGAGAGAGAGAGAACTGTAACACCATTTAACAAGTTAGGAGAAAATATGTAATCTACAAAAAAAGTCATAGGATGTAAAATCAGACCATTAGGGTTGACAATTCCACACTGCAGATGGCTGATAGACTTTGGAGTCTAATTGTGACACCCGCCAGCCCTAGTCTATGCCATATACAACCTGATGGTTAGATAATCATGTGGCCCAATTAGTATAGCTATGGGACACTTAATGTCTACATTCCCAATTTTCTGTCTACTTAGAAATATGCCCTAAAAGCTACTTGAAGGTAGCCTTTTGCATCCTGTGTATGTAGTGATTTTCCCAGGCTGCTGCTGGCGTTGCACCATAATAGATTCTGACTGTCTGGGACATTTGCTCTTACAATACCATCACAATTTACTGCTGCCAATGAGTACAAGTGGTGTCAAAATGCTCCCCCACAGCTTTTACCAGCTCTCTTCATAAAGCAAGGAGGTCATAAATCAGGCAGATGTTAAGCATCCATCTCCAGCTGCATCTGAAGCTGCATCTCTTGCTTGGGCCTAAAGTCTCCAGGCTGGCACTGATTTGAGGGTGGGGCTGGATTGAGCTGGTCTTGCTGCCACGGCATATGGGCTAGCAGTAACCGAGAATTACAGACTTGGGGTCCTGAAACCCCACAAAACTAATGAACTGTAATGTTTTAACAGAGGTGAGGGAACAGAAGCAGCATAATTTAGGGAAATTGCTTGTTTTTAGTAAGGCTTTAAGCCACCGTGTGGTCTGCTTTTTCGTATGTGAGTGGGTGTTGAGGTCGGCATGGAGCAGCCGCTGCCCCGGCTCTGCTCTGCGGGGTGGTTTGTGCCATTGCTAAGAGCCTTCAATCTGGTGAAATGAGGTTGTTGAATATTCAGGAGATGTTGGTTTGACTTAAATAATTCAATGTCTTGTAAAACCAGGGGCAAGTCCAGAGAGATCAAAGTCTACTTAAGGGAAACTTCACTGTCCAGATTTCCCTCTGTTTCTCTTGGCTGTCCATTAGTTTCTTGCTATCTTCATATTGTTTATGATTTCTCCATTCTTTTAAGAGGGTTTTTTTTGCCCCCTTTGTAATCTATAAACCCCACACTTACTTTTTCATGTGGCGGCTCTTAGAGCACTAGGAACTTACCATTTCCTAAGACTGTCTTGGTAATTTCTGTGCAGATACTTCTACAAGATTATCTCCATCTTTTACCAGAGACAGAAAAATGCAGGCTGGTTATTAAAGATTATCCATAGTCACAAATTGGCAGTGGCTTTGTTTGGTATCAGAATGTAAATCTAACAAACTCTACCAGCCATCTAAAATGTAACGGAATAATGCAAGCCCAGCTTTTCTCCCTCAACAGTTTCGCTACATGCGTGTTTGCTTAGGTCTAATGGCACACAGCACTTTGTTACAGGATCTGTCCCAAGAGTGAGGAGTGCTGGACCTCAAACTGAGGCTCTGACAGACCTAGAGGTCCAGGTGCCATTTTGCAGAGAGTAAACGAATCCCCTTTGCTGCAGGCGGCAGGCTCTGAGCAGCTTTGCCGCTGAGTCTGGGTCCCATCCTGGAGCTGAGAAACATTACTAACCATGTCCCCGTCTGGCAGATAAATCTTGCTGTCATCGTGCCTGTCACCGGCTGCGTCGCACATGCCCTCAGCTGTCCTCTGAAGAAGGATTGCCTCTCTAGACGACGGATAGGGCTGAATCACTCCTGCATACATCACCCAGGCAAATCAGACCGAGCTAGGAATGAACGCACACCCTGAGGAGTGATCTCTCCAGATGAAGTGTGTCATATGTTGAGGCTGCTCCGGTGCCCGCCATGGCAGCCTCACTAATAGAGGCCTGGTGGCTCAGTGTTGAGAGCCTGCCTGTAGCAAGGAAAGATGGCTTTTATCTTTTTCGAGTAACTTTTAAAAGCCCCTGAACTTGGAGGAAATAGTAAAATAAAAGTTCACAGACCATCTCGATCAGATTCAACGACTATTAATGTTTGCTTCAGTTACTCCTAAAAACCCACTTCAGGAGTCATGTGTGAGATATGAGCTTATAGATCTCCCAGAACAAGGAATAAACAAGGTCAATCTCAACCCCCAACCCCCGCCCCGTTTTCTCAGCAAACAGACACCTATTTTTGTTGAGTGCCTACTACATGTCGAATGCTGCTGGGCAAAGGCACTAAAATGTACAAAAAGAACAAGATGGGACAGAATATAAGAAAGCACATCAGCTCTTTAGTGCTCAGTCAATTGTCTTGAGCTACATTGAGAATAATGAAACTATAAGTGTTTGAATACTGTCAAGATTAGACCGTGTTCTTTTAAGAGTCTCTCAATCTCCTTGTGTGAGATGGAATTAAAAATAACAGGTGCACTAAATGTTTCATACTCAGCAGTGCCCTGCTACCAAGGCCCTGAGTGTAGGCCTAGAATCACCTTGTCCTGCTGGAATTTACCGAACGGAGCCATGAGCTTCCGGTTTTGTTAGTCTTAGCTAGGCCAGTAGGACAGACTGGGCTTTTGCCTCTCCCTAATGATACCCAGAGGCTGGCAGCTCTGTGAGCTGCCTGTTTGCTGGAGTTGTTCTGATTTTTAACTAAATGCAAATCTGTAGAGTCCCTCCTGCCTCATTCCAGAAAACGATGAATAAAGCTTCTGACATTGTTGTTTCTAGAATTCTAGAGTAAAAACCGATACTATTCAAAGTTCTCTTATGACAATAGATTGCTTTAATATAAACTCAAGACCCTCTAAGTTTAGATTGACTGTTGACTCCAGGGGTTTTGATCAATAGCAGCAAAACCTTTTCCATTCGACATGCTCAGAATTTTGGTGTATGCATGTGCATTTGTGCATGAGCACACGTGCTCCTGTGTGAGGGTATGTGCATGCAGGTGTCCCTCAGTATCAATGCCCGCCTGAGTTAGGAGAATCACATTCCTGGTTCTGTGTGAGAAGGGTACATAAGCAACATAAAACAGCCTTCATTTTGTTTGAAATAAGAATAATGTCAATTGCTCTCAGGACTGTACTTTTCTTTTTCCTCTCAAAATTAAAACTATTTTTTTTTTTATTTAATGAAATATTGCTAGTGGAGGCCAATTTGACACAGTGAGGGAGATGTCATACTGAGTAAAGGTATGCAGCCTGGTTTAAAACCAACCCCTGACCCCTTTTAAAGAACAATAAAACATATTTTACAAAACAAAAATAGCGGTAAGTACACCAAAATTATAAATAGACTTGGGATTCAATGTGGGGAACAATGGTGTGTGTGTGTGTGTGTGTGTGTGTGTGTGTGTGTGGTACATGATAATAAACCCAGCCATGGACAGACACAGCAGGTGCCCTCAGGCAGAGGTTGGGAGCCTGTGGTGGCGAATGAGGAAAAAGCCCAGGTAGAGGCAGAGAGGTATAGACACTCTGGAAAGTTCCTAGCACTCAAGATAGGCACCATGGCTGGAGTCAGACAGGGGATGTGTTAGAAAGCACCGTGTATGCCTTTGAGCTTTATCCTGTACACAGTGGGAAGCCTGTGAAGACATTTAAGCAAAAGGTGGTGGATGGTGAGGCCGGGAGACTATTTAGTAGTGTTGGTCTAGGAAAGAGATGGTACAGTCCTGTCCTGAGGACAAAGGAAGAGAAACTTTAGGCGATAAGATGAGTGGTATTCGTGGTTTACTAGATCTTTGATTGGGACAGGAACCAGAGGTACTCGAGGAAGAAGGAGGAATGGGGGCAGATTCTACGGGTTCTGGACTGGGATAAGAGGTCATGGCTGATTTCACAAAGAATTCAGAAGACAGAGCAAACACTAAGTGCTGTGTGTGAGACTCATCACTGAGTACTTGGTCTCAAATAACCAGGGTGAATTGCCCTGTCTTCCCATGGCCACTAGGTTTCAGCTTTGCAGGGAGGGCCTCGGGAACTTGATGGGCATGTACTATTTATTTAACCAAACTACAGTAATTACTGTGGATACCAATGATGCTCACTAGAGCTGGGGCCCCAGTGATCCAATCTCAAAACAGGATTACCAAAAAAAAAAAAAAAAAAAAAAATCCATCAACTGAAAAGAAATTACCAAACAACCTTTTTTTTTTTTTTTTACTATTCTTGGTTGGTTTAAAAAAGAATCGTAGTCTCGAGAAACATTTCTCTTTTTATAACTCTTTCCTCTCCCATTCATTTCTCTCATGTGTTATAAATACCCGCCTGCCGCTCTTAGCTACCCGCACACCATGCTCATCCTTCTTCCAGACCATGTTCTCACCCCTCTTGTCCTTCTGTCCTTTGCCTTTTCTCTAGATTCTGGCTGCAGAAGGCCAGGGGGCAAGAGCAGGCAGAGACTGATCAGACCGACAAAGCCAGATCCCTCGTTAGCAAGCAGGGAGAGCGAACAGGCTGGAACTATCCAATTATGATCTTGATTTCATTACACCGAGACGAATAAGCCATCTGTGATGATGGACACTTTGGTCCCCAGTGATGTGTATATCATAACCGTTTTATGTTTATTTTTGTTGTAGGCAACTTTCATCTTGTGGATGGTGGTGCCAACATTGGAACGAGCCAGGAAAGCTTGCTTCCTGGAAGAGGGGTTGAGGGCAGCTTGTGTTAGGGGAGCCGCCTCTGCCAAAAAAGCTGGGACTGTCTGTGCTTTGCATTCACACTCCAGGCTGATCTTGGCTGGCATTTTGGGGAGGTGTTTGGGGGTCGGCTCTCCCAAGGGTAGGAGAGTAAGCAAGCAGCTGGAAAGCAGCCCGCTGTCGCTGTCTCCTGGGCTCTCCTTGTTGTTAGCAGCCTGGGCCTGTTAGGTGTTCACACCTAGCCAGCCCTTTCATCCTTCCCCATGTCCAGCTTTGTCTAGTCCCGATTTTGCCTCATCTGTGACTGAGCTGTCTGCTCTAGTTGCTCCAGGGCCTTACAGGGATCCTTTCCCACCCTCCATTATTTAGAGAATGCTTTATTAGTTTCTGTAATCAGACTCACATAGATAAGATTTCACACACTTAGTACAGTTCATTACCTCTGTACAAATGGACGAATTTAAGTTTTACATCCCTAGACCAATATGGCTGTTAATTTCTGTATAATGCCAACCCAGCATGATAAGCTGAGATATTTTTTCCAGTTGACAGCACAGCTGAAGCTCCTAAAAATTCAATATAACCATATATGTATATGTGTGTGTGTGTGTGTGTGTGTGTGTGTGTGTGTGTGTGTGCAGGTATGTATTTGTACACACACACACACACACACACACACACACACACACACACACAATAGCATTATGTTATGCATCAAGAGCAGCAACAGCCTTTTCAGGTTCTGTACCTTCCAAGGATCTTAACAGCATATGCTGTTTACTTCTCCACCCTCTAAGCCCATTGTGTCTAATCCTGCACTAGGACTGACCCTCCTTCCCTAGAACCTTCTGCGTTCTGCTTCTGGTGTCACTGTGCAGGACCAGAGAACACGTAGCCATAGGTGACAAGACAATCGAGGACGTGCTAAGAGGAAGGACCAAGTAGACCAAGCTGGTCTGAAGAGAAGGTATCAGTGGGACCGTATAGAGTAGAGGATTTTAACCTTGGTGGCGCAGCCAACTTCTTAAGGAGATTTAAAATGGAGAATAAGACAAAACAAAATGCTTGGGCCCCAGATTGGCTAAACGGAAACTATTGCAATTGGAACCTGGGAAGAGCAGCCGTCAAGGTGATCCCCAGGGTTCCTTTCCACAATTGTAGATGGCCTTAGTGACTTGTTTCTGATGGATAGAATAAGACGGTAGTGACACCGTATGATTGAAAACGAGGTCATAAAAGAGAGTGGCTTTGCTTTGGGAAGAGCCAAATGTCGTACCGTAGCCCAGCAGAGAGGCCCACATGGTGAAGATTCTGATTATTCCAGTATAAGTGTGAGGTCTCAAGTGACTGCAGTACAGGAGACATTTGATAACTGCAGCATGAGAAGCTCTGAGTCACAATATCTAGCTTAGACTACTACCAATTATCCCATCCATGGGGCCCAAAGAGGTAATAAATGTGTGTTTCTTAAGCCACTAAGCCTTGGAGTGAGTTGTTACACAGAAGTAGATAGCTAATACATGAATCAAGCATTTCTGTTTTGCTCAGGTGACCCTCAAATGTAGCCAGAAGTTGAGAGCTGTTGGTATTGAGACTGGAATGAGAGAAGTCTGGGAACTGTGTGAGGAGAAAATCCCATGGGTACCTATGCCTGACCATTATGACAGCTCTTGCTGATATCATGGGACCCTCCGGGGGTCCTGGAGTACAGCCCCATGTCACAAAGAAACAAAGGCTTAGCAAAGTCAAGTCACCCCACTTGGGAAGACTTCAGACCTCACCTCATGCAGAAGCCTGTTTCCTCTGCCTCCTCTTTCAGAGCCTTCTGGATCCCAGGAGCAAGAACTTGGCCTGCAGAGAACACTGTGCATCCTGCACTCCTGCAAAGCCAGGAGCTGTAATTCGCCTGCATGGCAATTTGTATCTGGATGTGCCTTCTGCTCCAGCGGCTGCTAAGTACTTGCCAGAAGGAGTGCTGATTACATGCTCACCAGGGATGTTATGCGCATCAACATCTAGCACTCCATAAACTTTGTGGGAGAGGCCTGAGGCGAGAGTGGTTGGGGAGAGAAGCAGCCATGTCAGGCTGCATAATCCTCTCAGTATGACACAGGAGGCCTCTCCCTTTGACCCCTGGAGAAGACTTAGTATCTCCTGTCCAGAGCCCCAACCCATCTGGCCACTGTATGCCACCATTATGATGACTAAACTCAAAGCCTTTTCTGCTTTCCCCACAGTGCTCCAAAGTGGTCTAGGGTGTGCTGGGCTCCAGGTCACTACATACATGGTGTCTAGATACCTGTCTCTAAATGCAGGGATTAGTAGATATGGAGAAAGTGTAATTGTGTGTAATAACTCCTTCATTTGGAACTTTCCAAGAGAGTTGGCTTGTTTAAGGTAGGGTCTCCGCATGTAGCACAGGCTGGCCTTGAACTTGAGGCAGTCCTTCCACCTTTGCTCCAAAGTGCTAAGATTTCAAGTGTGTGCCTCTGTGCTTACCACTCCCTCCAACACGCACCATCATCAGGATCGCAGGTGTCTGTAGCTGGAGGTAAAGTACTTGCCTAGCATATGCAAGACCTTGGGTTTGATCCCCAGCACTGAAGATAAAAAAAAGCAAACAATTAAAAATGAAATATTATCACCCGGGCTGCATAGTGTTCATCAGGCCTCTGCTCCAAAATCATTCTTAAAAGAAACGCATTATCATAATTGAATAATCTTTAATTACTGATTCCAAAATGAAAAACAGCAAAACAAAACCCAAACCCAGCTCTTAATTTATGTTTCATGAGGATTACTTAAAGTTAATATCTCGTGGAAATAGTTCAGTAAATTTAATTACTCCGCAGTGGTGTCCCATAAATCCGGAAGCAAGTAGCTAAGTCAATTAGTTGTTCCAGTCCAGCTCACGATGGCGTCACCTTCTCTGTCGGATCTGTAGTGACCCCAAGCTGTTTTGTCTTAGCGCTCAAGCCCGAGGAGCTATTTTGAAAGGTAGTGGTAGCCAGAGGCAGTTCCTCCGATGACCATCCATCACTCTAGGATGGAGAGTAATGAAGCATAGTACACCCAAGTCACCCAGGGCAGGGACTCGAAAGAAGTGGAAATCAATGAGGTGAGAATAATATGCCCAGGAGGTCAAGACTGTGTTCATTCTCGGCTTCCACTTGGTCTCTGCCCCTCAAGTCTGTGTACCGTGTTAAAGTGTTTGTGATAATGCTAATGGTATGCCATGTGCAAAGGACGAATGTTAACATAGAAAAGCATAAAGAACAAAATTCAAATAGCCTGTAATTCCATAACATGTAGATAACTACTTCACAGTATTTTAGTATTTTCTGGTTTTTCATGGTAAATACACACATTTTAATAATCCGCTTTTTTTTTGGTTGTTGTTTTGTCTGAAATGAGGTCTTCCTGTGTCACCTAGGCTGCCCCTGGACTCCTGGTCCTTCTGCCTTGGCCTCAGCGCTGGGATTACAGTTATGTATACCACCATCTGGGTTCATTTTTAAAGTATTTTTTAATATTAAGGATTGAACCCAGGCCTTGAGCTTGCTAGGAAAGCACTCTACTATGGAGCCTGTATCTCCATCAGGCTCTCTTGCGCATTTTGTCTTGAGGCAGGGTCTCACTGAGTTTCTCAGGCTAGCCTTGAAATCACCCAGTCTAGGCCGACTTTGAACTTGAGTTCTTTTTCTTCTTCTTTTTTTTTTTTTCAGCCCCCAACTAGCTAGAACTACAGACAGTACTTTGTTTACGGTGTAGCCACAAGTTCATTAATTAGTTTTTCTATCATTGGACACACAGGTGTTTTTTTTGTTGTTGTTACTGTTAAATGCAATCTACAGATTTTGTTCTACATATATCTTTATCTTCCCCACTGATAATTTTCTTAAGGCAGATTTTAAGAAGTGGACTCTCTGAGTTAAGAACTGTATGTTTTAAGTTCCTTTACGGAGGCTGTAAAATCTCCAAGTTTCCAGGCACAGGCCTTGCCTTGTTTGGTGGAGAGGATTGCACACTTCACAGAAATGCCTAGCTGCAAGCTTGGACTGGGATTCACCTCCACTCTGCATTTCCCTGGCTGGGCTTTCTCCCTACAAATGAAACATCCCAGAAAGAGGTGGGAATTCTTTCGACTTTGCCACAAAGCTTTACCCGTCTGCCCCACCCTACTATGCACCATTTTACTCACGCGCATGCGCCCAGGTTAGAGGGTTGGATCTACGTATCCGAGAGGGACTCATCTTTCCATCTTGCTTGCCTAGATACATGTCCTTTATCTATCAGAGTACACAGGTACTATCAACGCTAGCTGGCTTCATTTTTAAAAACGGACAAAGTGATAAGCAAACATTGGTCTTTCATTCAGATTAACAGTGGGGTCTCTTTCAGTGACTTGGATTGCCCCAAGTTTCCCTTCCAACGGCTTCCACCACTGTTTTGTCTCTTTTCACCAAAAGGCCTTCCAGTCGCTTCTCTGCACTGCCAGGGTCTCCAGGTTGGTCTGTCAGTACTGTCTGCCGGATGTTAGCAACGCGTCTTTCTCAGCCACCCCCGTCCAAGCCCATCACCCACTTGGGCAGAGCCAATTATTCTGCAAAGCAACCCAGCTTGTGCTTCTGGTCCTGTCTAATGTCCAGGATCTAATTTTGATAGTAATAATTTTTTAAGGAAGGTCACTCAAAATATATAACCTTTAGATTCTGTAAAACGTTGAATTGTCCCTTCCTGGGAGTTGCCCCTTTCAATACCTCCCAGTCCTAAATTCTACTGGGTCTCCAGTAGAACAAATGGGGGTCTTTGAAGTTACAGATACAAGAAATGGATTTTTAAAAAATATTTTCTTCATACTAGTCAGACGTTTTAGTACCTACTTTATATGTCCTTCATTTTTTAACCTCAAAATTAATGTGTCCACCCAAATTATGAATAGAAGCATGTATATAATTTAAAAACATTCATTTATAACTTTGGGCTCCTTTGTTCCCTGACTGCCAGCTCAAGTCTAGCAATCTTGAGTCTCACATTCCTATCCATCCGCATCATCCCTCTTGCCAGGATCCCCAATCGCTCTCTGGTTAACAAAGTCATCAATGCCTGCTGATTACATTCCTGCTGACTTTGAGCCTCTGGGCAACCACAGATACCCCCGGGGTTACTTAAATACATGCACACCGCTAGAATGATTTTTTTTTTTTTTGTGAGACATCTGTTCACATTTCAGTGGTGCTAAAGGCTCTAACTCTGCTTTGTAACTGTAAACAGGGATGTTGAATCTAAAGGTATTTTAATCAAATTGTCTAGTGTTACATCCCATCTCCAGTTTGGATAAATTTCTGATGGTCCCATTTGCAAAACGAAGTTAACATCAATGCTTACTCTACTGAGTTTCCTGAAAATGTAGTAACAATACATACTACATATTTAGAGCTAGACACTGGACTTTTAACTTATGTAGCAATCTCAATAATTATACAATGGTTTTGAAAGAAAAAATAGAATTGCCAACTTAAGACGAGGTCCATTTTATTGTGTCTGATGCTAAGAACAGTACCTGGCACTTAGTAGATGCTCAGTAAAGTCGGTGCTTAGCTGAGTGGAAGAATGAAGTGCATCACTTCAGAACTTACTGCCTTTGAGTTCAAGGGCCCCAAAGAAATTGAAGTTTGGCTCAAGAGACAGAAGTAGCAGATGGCGGATGCAGCGGTTTATGATTTAATCAGGGATTATGAAAACGTTCAAGTAGAGAGAAATCAATAACTAAGGATTTGCTTCAGGGAACTTGGCTGTTTCCACCAGACCCAGGAACAACTACTGATCTGTAGTCCACAGTGTCAAGTGAACTGGCACAGTCATGTGCTGAAGCAGCTAGTCAGGGAAGGCAGAAGGAAGGAGGATGAGGGAGTAATTGTCCAGAAGGATACTTCTGAGAGCTATCAGCAGTGGAGGACCTGTCTGGAACAGGGTTCTGAACCTTGACCCCCAGGCTCTGGTGAATGGGAGATAGGAACCCCCATAAAAATATATCCAAGATCAGGAGGGTTATCTAACTGTGGGCAAATCTGTATTATTCTGAGGATCTCAGTATATTGGACAATTCTCAAAATCTTCCAAGATCCAGAAAAGACTGAGAATGAGGAAGCTTGAGGGAGATGGTGGAGGAGTCCGAGCGACAACTGAGATTTGGAAAAGGAAGCGACGGTGTTCAGTGTGAGCCTCCCCGCCCCTGAGGCAGAAAGAAGAGACCGCACTGTGCTCTCCCCGGTGTTGCGCTGTGGGCGCTCAGCAAACGCCAGCAAATCTTTTCTTCTTGGATCGTCAACTCGATGGTCGCCTTTGCTTGGGCTCTGCCCGGGGCAGGAGGTGAGCCCTGAGGACACACACAGGTGAAGCCCAGACTATCCCGACTGGAGGAAAGGAGTGGCCAGTGTCCCTGCTTATCCCTCCTTTCCTCCTTTAAAGGATTTCATCACAGGAGAGTGGGGAGGGAGAGTTCCTGAGCCAAGACGCAGGATTTGAGGAAGAGGTCGTCAAGGCTCCTATCTTGGATGTGAGAATCATAACTCTCCAAACTCTCCCCTAACTATCAGGAGAAACTGAAGTGACCCTGGCTTTACTGCTTGGTTCTGATGGCGATGAAATGGTCACTTTAGGGCCAGCAGACCGCATCCAGCTTTAAAAAGCTATAAACTGGGTGTCATTACAGAACATGCTCCGATTGGTCCTGTCTTACCTGTATATAGGGTCCTTTACATCTGCCAGGCTCAGGCTATTTTTCCGTATTGTCCTAAAATCTCTGAGGGTTGTTCATGGAGTAGTTAGACCAGCGTCCAGCTGTTGGCTAAGGGTGTCTGGATTGCATGACCTGTCACCTTCTACCATGTGAAGGCTTCCCTTGAAATTGAAAAGTGAACAAATATTCTCTTGATTTATTTATTTTTTATCAAAGGTTTTGCTATTCTGGGTTTCACTATGTAGGTAACACTAACTTTAAATTCAAAATCTCCAGGGTTCTGAGATTACAGATATGCGCCACTATGCCTGGTCCTTTCTTGGGTAGGAGAGCTTTGAAAAATTCTTTGGAATACGTGACTTTTTTTCATTAACACTTTCTCAAAGCTACTCACTATTACTTGTTTGTGTTGAGCTGGGGATTGAACATAGGGCGGCTCAAATGCTAGGCAAGTGGTCTGCCACTGATCTACACACTCCAACCCAAAAGTTGTTTTTAAAGATGAAACTATCAGGTGTGAATAAGTGCCCATAGACCATGAGGGCCACACTGATTCCCAGATTCTTGGTCTTACTGACCTTCCCCTCCCCCTCCCAGAAAACATTGTTTCAGTAGGAAACTCTGTATTATGTGACATGTTTGCTAAAGTCTTGCCTCTCAATAAGGAGCAATATTCCAATTACTCTGGCGATATTGACATCTCTATTTTTTATTTAATTTTTTACATCATGAGGACGAAGATGGAGGAAAAGGAGTATTTTATTGAGCACTACACAGATCATTATGCAGCCAAAGCTTAACTTTATCATTATTAGTTTTTACCCACTTTTATTGAGAATCTCAACATGCAAGTGTGTTTTGATGAAGTTCACCCCTCGTTCCCTCTTCTCCAATTCCCCGCCCCTTATCACAATTGCTCCCAATTTCATGTGCTCTTCTTCTTCTTCTTCTTCTTCTTTTAACCCACTGTGTCCAGTTGGAGCAGCCAGGGTGTACGTGGATGTAGGGTCATCTATTGGATCATTGGTCGTCTCTCAGCGGCCCCATCCCCGAGGAAAACCGGCTCAGCCGCCATCAGCTGCCGTAGCTCCTCAGCTAGGGTGGGACTTTGTGACCACCTCTGCACTCCACTCGAGGGTTTTGTCTGCTTGTTTGGGCCTAGGTCTTGTGCATGCTGTCACAACTGCTGTGAGTTCATCCGTTATCCGCTGCCTCTGACTTTTACAATCATTCTGCCCCTTATTCTGCTACCCTCCTTTTTGAGCTTGCACTATCCTTCTGTGTTTTCCCAACATCCCCAGAAAAGTTTGTCAAGTAGTAAAAGGTCATTTAATGTCTCAACAACCTAATTTAACTTCTGTGATTAGAATCGCTCTGTCCGTGAGACTAATCCAGTGTCTTAGTCTCTACTCAGAAAGGTGCTGTCTCCTCATTTATGCTGTAAGGCCAGGAACTGGCAGCTGCCTGCCTTTGAGGTCCTGCTCTTCTGTCTGCTCATCCTTTCAGCAGATCCCAAAGTGCCCTTTCCTGTCCTACAGAGGCTAAAAGGGCAGAGAACGGGCAGCAGAGGACAGGAAAGGGGATTGCTCTTGCTTGCCTTAGCTGTGGTTTGTAGACACACTCACTTGCAGACCTCACACATGCACCTCTTGAGCTATGGGGCTGGCTTCCACTCCTTAAGCTGCGGTGGCTCATGTGCTATGGTGGATCTGGATTCTGCCTGCATATCTGCACATAAAAGCTTTTGTGCTTCTATCAATTCTTAGTTCTAAGTTCAGGGACTTCAAACTTGTAGCTGGAAATTGGCCATAGTGGGAATATTTATGCCTAGGAAATTGGTTTGTGCATATATATGTATATAGTAAATTGTATTTATGACATAACGTGTGTGTATGTGTGTGTGTGTGTGTGTGTGTGTGTATGTGTGTGTGCGCGCGCGTGTGTGTGTGTGCGTGTGCTCAAGTTTTCTTTTGCTCTAGAGAGTTGTGCCTTAACATTTATCAGCATACTGCTGGGTCCACTCTGTCCCAGGATCAGCTCATGCTTGCTCTTGTATAGTTTTAGATAGATTTTAACCAACTGTATTCCATCTTTTCCTCCTGTGCCTGCAGAAATCCTTTGTCCTAATAGACGTGGAGATAGGTACAGGAGGTGGCCAGCGGTTTTTCCAAAGAATCACCTCATGGTAACCCCTCTTCACTTTTTTCCTCTTCCTTTTCATAGCCTTTTTATCTCACTGGCTAAGTGGCAAGAACTGTATCAATTGATCGCTTCCCTTTAAAACTCTTCATCTAAAGCTGTCTCACGCATATTTTAGTATTTTATGTGTCTGAGCGGAATTTAATGCTTCCTCTTCCTCTATTTGTCACTCTGTGCTGAGTTATTACCCTAGGGCTTCTAAAGTGCCTGGAAAGCAAGCATGGTCCCATGTCACAAATACTTAGCATTTGTGACAGACAATTGTGTAGCTGCTGACCTCCTGTGGAAAAATTTAATTTTTTGTTTTTGAATTTTTTTTTAGTTTGTACTTTTGACCTTATTTAATTTTATCTAACAGGAGACTGGGTAAGGAGTTATTTAAAGAAACATGAACTTTCCAGTGGCTACACCACTGAAAAAAATTTCTGCCCTGATGTGAGACAGAAGGAAACCAATAATTGAGAAACCATTGTCATCTAGACTCCATGTCTTTCTATGCTTTTCCTCGCCTTTGAAGAATCCCTTCTCTATCCAGTATAAATCCAAAACTTTCCATCTTGATATTAAAAATGTTCAAGTTTTCCACAGTAAAAAAATGTCTTTTCCAATAACAATTTCTGAAGTCTCCAAAAGTACAATGGGGCCCCACAACAATGACCAGTCTAATATACTCTATAGGGTAATATCTCACTGCCTGACATCAATGTCTCTTTAACTCTAGAATAGTTGTGGTCCCGATTCAGTTATAAATCAAGCTGGCTTTGGAGTTGGTTGTGGGATCCAGGAGGGGTGGGGTGCGGACCAATGTGGTTCTCTGGAGAACTCTGCCTTGATCCGCAACACTAGCATCCAGCATCCAAGACCACTAGGTAGCCAAGAAAGCCAGTGTGTATGCATCCCACGTTTTAAGGGACCCCCCCCCACTTGGCCACACCTGGTGAGAGGACAGGTACCTAGCAGTTACCTGCTGCCTACTAGGGGTGATGCTTCAACGGTAAAGCACAGACAACCAATCCTACACCACCCCCATAACCATTTATTGCCTCTAGATCCTCAGGGATGGTTGGAACCCCCAGTTCCTCTGCCCTCCATGACAGAATATTGGTGGGTCCAATTTTCTGCAGGTCTTGCTAGGCCATCACAGCTGCTGAAGTTCAAGAGTGAAATAGCCATGCCATGCAATGCCCAAAGACAGCATCCCACACACTCTTTCCCTTCCTCCATCTCCTGTATCCTTTCTGTTCCCTCTCCATCCACGGTCATTAATCTATGGAGAGAATGATATAGCCATAGTGATACCCATTTAGACCTGAACATTCAACAGTTTCTTATCCTCAGCATTTTGACTAGTTATGAGACTACACAGTAACTGCTTCCTACTGCAAAAGAGGCTTCTTGGACAGGAACGGATAGTAGCCCTAATCTAAAATTTTACACGTCTTCACAACAAGCCTCGGTGGGTCTCTCAGGCTCAGGAGGTCCCTCAGCCCTGTGGGTGCCGGTGGCTGCTGCCATCTTCTTCCAATCAGCTAGTGGTTTCTTATTGGAACAAATATTTACAACAATTCAAAAGGTTGTGTAGGCCAGAGGTAATTTATATGGACATGCCTTGAGATATTCAGACTGGCAGAGTTGTGATATGAGAATGAAGGGGAGCTCTAATTCAAAATAGAGGCCACTGCATGTCAGATTGAGAGCCCCAGAATTCAGGCTGGGCAGGCTTCCCAGCAGGTCACAATTAAGATTCCCCCATCAGGGGACAAGAGAGGAATGGGAGAGCAGGATTGCCTTGTCTTGTAGCCCTTGACCACGGCACCACAGAAAATGTTGCTGGCTAATGTCACACCAACCTGAGGGTTTTGTTGTATTTACTCATGATTGTGTCTCTTGCTTTTAAAATGTTGGTGTCTATTTGACTGCGTCAACCTTATCCTTCAACTTCTACTAGTCTGCCCAGTTGAAAGTTGACCACTTCAGTAGATCCCAAGTTTCATGAGAATGTCTTTCCACCAAGCTCTGGAAAAAAATTTCTTTCTATAGGAGAATTTTCAGAGTAATTGTTCTCAACAGGAGAGTCTTGGCTTAAACCACCTTAACCAGTTCATCATAAACTAGTGAGGGAATTCTTATAGTGTAGGCTGTGGATTTTCTCTAATCCTGAGTAAGGAGAGTGGACATTTGTGTTTCAGTGTATGGCTATGAGGGAGTATGTGTTTGGGGTAGTTAAGGTAGGTCTAGTCACTAGTTTGAAGTTCTAAGCAATGGACCAAGGCTGAGTAATATCTCAGAACCATCACCATCAAAATTATTGTGCAACACTTTGAGGTCCCTGTAGATAGAGTTTGAGTAAAAAATGGCTTTGGTCTTGGAAGTGGCCTTCCGAGAGGCTAACCTGTCAAGTCCAGTGCTTGAGGGGCCTATGTGAGAGGTGAGAAATCTTTATAGCCCAGAGCAGAGACAGCAGTGAGGCAGTTTTGCTGAAGTATGTAGGCTTAATGGTCTCTATATTGTCATCCTGAGTTATGAGGCTTTCCCAAGGCTGATGGCAAGGCAAAGCCTGGTGGTGGAAGAGGAACTCAAAGTGGAGAAATACAATACTCCAAAGGTAAATCAGAGGGCCCACCCTGGCCATGAGAGGGCTGGGCTTGGCCTGAGAAGGCCTGTTTCCCCTGGAACACACAGGAGTTTTGCAAGAGCAACCATTAAACCACCAAGAAAAAGAAGGAAATAGAAGAAAATGGCCAAAGGATGACTTGCAGGTTGGTGGGTGAATGAATTTTTTTTAGATGCAAATGTGGAACGATAAACATGATACAATAACAGTAGCCACTCCTCTCCACATTTATGATTTGGAAATGCAACGCTTTCCTATTCTTTTTTTGAGGAGGGGGGAGCAGAAAATAGCATGACTATTCTTAGATAAATAAAAAAAAATCAAACAGATTGCATGTCTTGGAAAGGTTTTTGTGGTTGCTGGTATTTAGATTAAAACTTTAAATTATTTATTTTATATGTATGAGTGTTTGCCGTAACGTATGTATACGTGTTACATCATGCCTGGTACCGGAGGAGGTCAGACAAGGGCTTTGGAATTACGGGTGGTTGTGAGCCACCACTTGGGTGCTAGGAACTGTATCCTCCATAAGAGCAACCAGTGCCCTTAAATGCTGAGCTGTCTTCTCTCCAGCCCCAGTTAGTTTTTAAAAGAGAACATTTGTCTTTATGTGCCTGGAGGAAACTTAGGGAACACACCGTAGTCAGATGGTTCTAGAATCCTGATTCACCTGAGGTGGTCAGACCACAGTTGATGACTGACTCCACAGATACCAATAAGAACCTGGAGGTGGAGTCAAAAAGACCTGATTTTGCTTAAAGGCCATTCTTGTCACTGGTCTCTGATGCCTGAACCTGTCGTCCTGATTCCTTTATGGGTCTCTCATTAACTCTCTTCTCTTTTCCATTGGAGATGGGGAAAAAAAATCTATTCCATGTTACAGTTCTTTTTTTTTCTGCTGTATTTTTAATCTTGCAGTACAGAGTCCATACATAGATTCTCAATATCTGGATGTCTAGGTTCCAGATTTTCTGGTCCACTGGCCATCTGGTATTAAATCAAGGACATTTACTATGAACATAAACACAAGCTTACTTTCCTTGTGCCAATATTTTGGAAATACTAAGAGAGTAAAATGACCCAATTTCAAATGTTACCTTGGTCTTTAGTTACAAATATTTCTCAAGTACTTATACAACTAATCTGTGAAAAATATGAAAACCCATGAGGCTCAACTCTATTCTTGAGTAGCTTAAACTTTAGAAATATAAAATAAGAACATGAAAAATAAACATGACTATTGGCACACGAAACACCTACTATGTGCCAAATGATTTGTCGATATTGTTTAAATCTTCAAAATTGTTCTATGTAATTAAGACTTCCTGCATTTAATAGGCAAGGACACCAAGTCTTAAGTAGGTAAGGAACCCTCCAAAATCCACTTGGCACCAGTATCTGTCTCACAAATCAGATCTCTTTCTTCTAATGCCCCATCTTGACATGATCTAAGCAAGGGTGAAAATGCACCATATTGATGCTTAGTAGAAAACGACAAGACATTCTGAAGATGGAGCGTGTTCTGTGGTGTGAGATAGTTAGGGAAGATGCTGAGCAGAGGTGAACTGATTTGATACAAGGTCCTGAAATGAGCAGGCTTGCTCGGGAAGAGAGGAGAAATCAGCCCACTTGTGGGTTAAGTCACAGCATCCTCCAGTGAACTTGAGGTGTGCCGTGAAAGAGGCAGTTTTGTCTTAGCACAGCTCACAATGAGAGGCTGAGGACTTTCTGCAAAGAAGAAAGAGTGGTAGCTCATTTCCAGGGTCTGGCTACTTCTCAACACACACATCTGCTCTTGGACTACTTGCTTCCCAGTGGGCTGGGAAAAGAAATTCAGAGGATGTCACATTGTCAGCCCAGCTCTTGCTAATGCAAGTCTTGAGAATTGCCTTAGATGTTGAAAAGCTAGTGGTCTTCGGAGTTTTGGGGGGTTTGTAGTTTGTAGGCCTTGGGTCTGTGTGTGTGCATTTGATCTAGTCAAAGCTCTTAATTACACACTAATATTTTGGCTCTTAAAATTGCTGTTTCCCACTCAAGGACTTGAACTTCGGAGTCTCCAGGTTGTGAGTTTAACAGTTTGGATTACCTCAGAATTCCAAATTACTCTCACCTTCATCGTCACCTCAAGAAGTAAGTAATAGTATCATCCTGGTTTCATAAATGCTGAGACACACATTAAAAGGTGCAGAAGGCTAGAGACATAGCTTAGTTGGCAGGTGTTTGCCTTGTGTATTCCCAGAATTGACAACAAATAAACAACCTGACCTTGGAGCGAGATGATGTTCATCTGCAATCCCAGAACTCAAGAAGGGATCAGGAGTTCAAGGTCAACCTGGGTTACAAGGTGAACTGAAGATCAGCCTGGGCTCTGAGACTCTGTTTAAAAAAAAATGTAGCAGAGGTCTGTAAGATTCTTTTTCCTTTCCAGGTTGAGACAAGCACCTGGCACTCAAGCTCTTCAAGCTGTCCCCAATCATAGGCCGTGTAGTCTAGAGTCACCTTTCTCCGCAGACCATGTCCCTGTAGAGAGTCTTCTATGACCTTCTCCCGTCCTTGATTTGAGAAACAGCAAAAGCTGAACCTGTGACATTGGGCCCTTCTGTTTCATGAATCTTCTGCCCTTTTAGAAGTGGTCAGCAGTGTGCAAATCTCAAAGAGTGCACCTGATCCCCCACCCCCAGCCCCCACCCTGTGCCTGTCAGAACCACAGGGAATAAATCCCCTTTCCGCCCAGCAATAATCAGCTCACACCTTGGAGCGTGAAATTTGATTAGCCCTTTTATCTCAGCTGCATCGGCTGGACCGTTATTATGAGTCATAAAAGGTGCTAAGCCCCTGTGTGGTCCACTCTTTTGTCAGTGTGACCCTAGTGTAGGACTGAGTGACCTCCAGGGAACAACGGGCACACAGGGCTGGCTGCCTACATGTGAGAAGCTTGGCTCTTTTCCTGTTATTTTATATACACAGACCAAGGCAATGTTTCCAGAGAAGGAAACTCGTTTATCAAGGCAATTGGAGGGCCATGAAGATAGGCTTTCACACCCTCAGTAGATTGTTTAGATGGAGGAGGGAGGGGATACAGTATATGCAAAAGGATGTGCCTTGTGATTGCAGTGCAAACTTTGTCCCTGATTATAAAAGAAGAGTCCCATCTAAGCTGTAAAATGAGGCGAGGGGCCGCTTCTGAAATAGTAGCCTATGTGATTTCCCAAAATGATTTGCAAATAAGAAGAGTCTAGGGAGCAGTTTAAAGCACATCTCCCAAGGCACATACCATTTATGTTTGAATCCATTTTTCTGGATTCAGCTACAGAATCTGTACTGATCATGTGATCAATGTGTGAACTGCACTGGTATGTCTTTATCTGAACGTCCCATCGATCCTACCTATCAGGACTTGGGTGCCCTGGTTTAACTAAAGATGCTCTTTCGATGAACAGGGAGCTCCTCAAACTTGAGTAAGAGGGGGTATTTTAAGGGTTGCAAAATACATTAAAATCAGGAGAGATTCCTCTGGTAACATCTGGAGACAAAGACTTGAAGTTGAAATTGAGACTGAGGACAGAGGGTGTCCTCTTGTTCTTTAAAGGCCATGGGTCCCTACTTGGCCACTCTGTGCATCTCACCCTCTGCCTGTGCATGACCTAACCTGTTCCAATTAAGTGTCCACCACAATGACTGGTTTTGGTGCTTTGTGATCCAAATTCTAGAGTGGCAGACCGTCATTTGCTTGCTCGTGGTCTTGTTCTTTTCCCCCAAGTCCCGAGTTCATTCAGTGAAACTAACTAAAGTCAAGGATGTCAGGTCCTTTAAGCATCTACATTTCTTTCTTCCAAGTCTTCAAAGATTTTCTTCAGTAATGTATGGAAAGTACATCGTCAACATGTTCCTTACACCCCAAAAGACTGCCCGGGTATTTTAGTAACAGACCAAATTCTGTATGGACCAGCTGCAATTCTGTTGGTATTTCCCAAATGTGCTCTTCCTGAGGCCTGATTCAAGGAATATGAAGACTGAGCAAGTCTTTTTGTTGATGGGCCGTTCATTGATTCATTAGTCTTTATTGGCACAGATTATTTATCAGCTACCTTGGAACCCTTAGGTTTAGGTGCTTAGAATATTTTTTGCGGGCAAAAGAAACGAGGATAATGTTTTTCAGTGGCTTGTATTTTAGGGGAGAGGTTGCAAGAAGATTGACCATAAGCAGTCAACAATAAAAACAATAAATGATAAAAAAAATAAATAAAAGAATTGTTCACTGTGCTAGAACATGGTTGGTTCTTTTAGGGAAAAATATACTAGGGCAGAGGATGCTGAGCATGACAGGGAGGTGGATTACAATGTTAAGTAGAGTGGCAGCATGGTTTTTCCAAGAGGTGGTGTCTGAGCGGAGACTGACGGAGATGAGCAAGCTCTCTAACCTGTGCAAAGCCCTAACTTCGAGGAAGCTGTTGGCACTGGAATGAGTGAGGAAGATAGCAGAAGCTTTAGAGACAGCTCCCAGGGCTGTCGCCATTGGAGACTTCAGCCACCATCTGGAGTGAGGCCGTCGTAGGAGTCGAAAGAGTCGTGACCAGGATCAAGCAGAAGTATGAAAGGATCTGAACAACTTTTGTAATTTTTGTGTACTCTGAACTTTACATTATTGTAATTTGAAACAAAAGAAACAGAATGGGGGAAAAAATCACCACTACCAAGAAAAGTTCTCATGTTCCTATCACCCAATTTTCCAATTGCTTCATTAATCTTTTATAAATATGCATCCCATCTGTTTCCCTTCTTTCCTGAACTATAGATAGAATACAATTTGATTGGTAAACATTTTGGGTGCATGTTTTTCGACTGAGGGGTTTATCAAACAGGCAGATTTGTGGTTGTTTTCATATGCGTTCACCCTGGGACCATCATCCAGATTAAGATGTAAGCTACCACCTCTACCCGACATTGACAGCCTGTCATTTCCCAGTCTATAACCTTACACCACTCTCCAAAGTCACCGCTATTCTGGCATTGCACATCACTGATTAACTTTGTCTGTTCTTCAGTTTCTTCAAAAAGGATTAGTACATGGACTTCTGTGTCTGACTACTTCGGCTCATCATTTGTCTGCATGATTTATTGGTGTGGTTGTGTGGTAGTAATCTCATTTTATTGTCTTTTAGTATTGTATCACACAGCTACACCACCATTTCTCCTGACTATAGTTGAACTGTTTCTACCATGGATATCCCTTGTCTTTTGGTAGACATCACACTCGTTCCTCTAGGCCCTAGAGTCTAAAATGAACTCAGGAGTTTTCATCTGAGTGCATGATGGAGTTGAGGAGAGGTACACATGGCTCAGTATGTATTGACAGCATGCTTGCACCGGTTTTACCCACTCCTGTAATGCAGGAGAATTCCAATAGCTCCATGTTATCATAAACACATAATATCATCATTTTTAGGTCTTTAGCCATTTTGATGCGTATGAGAAGGTGTGCGTTCTAGTGAGTAATGTTACTGAGTGCTTTATCATAGGTTTACTGGCCATTTGAGTTAAAAAAATTTTGTATGAACCACCTATTTAAGTATTTTCTCTTATTTAAAATCATTTGTTGATCTGTTTTCTTAATGTTCTGAATTAGTTCTTTAAGTATTTTTGCTGCTACATCTTTGTCAAATATTTGTGTTGTGGATATTTCTTATAGTTATAGCTTATTTATTACCTTTTAAAACAATATATTTTTAAAGTTTTATTGTGTTATACTTATTTATTGTGTGTGTGTGTGAGAGAGAGAGAGAGAGAGAGAGAGAGAGAGAGATTGTGTGTGTGTGTGTGTGTGTGTGTGTGTGTGTGTGTGTGTGTGTGCGCGTGCGCGTGCGCGCGCACACGCTCTCGAGGAAGTCAGAGGCTGACTTTTGGGAATTGGTTCTTTCCTTCCACCATGTGGATTCCAGGAATCAAACCCTGCTCATCAGGCTTGGCAGCAAGCACACTTACTCACTGAGCCATCTTGCCTTCCTTGCTGGAGTGGAAGCCATTCTTCATCCCTGAATTTTGTGTTTTCTCTCCCTCCCTCCCCCTTCCCTCCACACGTGTGTAGGGGCTGTTCTGGCCTCTCAGTTCTGTCTTACTCATCTCTTTGTCTGAGGGTGTACCCACATCATATCACCTTAACTGCTGGAGCTACACATTAAGTCTTGAAATTTGGTAGCACGAAGTCCTCCAACTTGGCTGTTCTTCAATGCTGTTTTGATTATGCAAGATTCTTTACATATTTACAAATTTTAGAACCACTTTGTCAATTGTCATAAAACAATTATTTCTTTGATTTTGAGTAGGAATGAATTGAACCTATAGATCAATTTAGCAAAAATTAATATTTAGTGTTGAATCTTCTATCAATGTACATATTTCTCCATTTATTTGGGTCTTTAATCTCTTCCAGCAATTTACAGATTTTCATGTAGAAGACATCCCATTCTTAGATTTTATTAGGTTTTTTTATTTTATTCTATTGTAATCAGAACTTTTTCATTTAACTTGAATTTTTTGAGATGGGGGTCTCAAATAGCCCAGGTTGACCTTGAACTCATTGTGTAGGCAAAGATGACCTTGAACTTCTGATCCTGCTGGCCCACACACCCTGTGGTGATGACAGGCGTAAGCCACCAGGCCCAGATTCTGATGTACTGGAGCTTTCTGCATGATAAGCCCTCTAGCAACTAATTTGCACTAGTCGCTCTTTAATTTCAAATTTTTGTAAGCATGTAGAAATAAAAAAACAACTTTTTATATTCATGTGGTACCCAGAAACCTTGTTCAATCCACCTGTTCTAATAGTTTGTAGGTTCTTTGGGGAGAATTCAACATATATTATTACATAGTTTGTGAGTAAAAGTGCCTTAAATATTTCTTCCTAATCTTTAAACTTTCTGTTTTTGTTTTTTCATCTTGTTGAACCTCTATTACAACATTCAAAGGAAGCATGATAGTGAGTGTGCTTATTTAGCTCCTGACATAAGCTAGGGAGAAAGACTCCAGCAGCTCACAGTTTAGGATCATGTTATATGCCATGTCTATTTCTTCACTTTTGCAAATAACCTGTGTTTTTCAAATGTAGTTTTTAATCTCCTTCTTTTTTTGAAATTTTACTGGAAGGATTTTTAAATTTTAGCCAAGTATTGGTTTTGACTTTTATCAGATAGATGTTTATCATCTATTGAGATTGTGTAGTTTTTAATCTTTAGTCTGTTAATATGATGAATTACATTAACGAAATTTCAGATATTAAATCATTTTGTCATGTTTTTAAAAGGGCTGCTCTGGGAAATAAATTAGGGAAGTTACAGACAGAGAAAGAGAGAGAGAGATGTTGGCAGGTTACCATATCTATCAGAGAGAGAGAGAGAGAGAGAGAGAGAGAGACAGTTACGACCCGTGTGAAGGTAGTAAAATGAGCAGACAAATTATGGTTATATTTTGAAACACAGCATTTCCAGACATATGGTGTGTAGGGAATGTGAGAAAAACACTGGAGTCAATATGAATTCAAAGTTTTTTGACTTGGGCAACTGTAAAGATAAAGTTGTCATCAACTGAGCTAGGCACAGAGGCCCTTGAAACATCTGGGGACCAGGAAGCAGGTTTTGGACATGTTGTTAGATGACAGGATGTAGATGTATGTAGTAGGCAGTGGACAGCTGAGTCTACAGCTAGAGAGGGAGGTCTGGACCTCTGGACCACAGAAGCAGTATTGGATGAAATCATCAAGGGAAAGAGACAGATAGAAAGGGGCTGTGCAGTCAAGAACAAAGGACGTTAAGAAGAGGAGACAGAGAGCAGGCTAGCCTCAAAGCCAGTGGAGGGCTAGAGTGGAAGGGGAAGGTACAGCCAGTCTCATCAAATGCTGCTGGTCGATGAAGTTAGGTCAAACCTAAAATTTAACCATTGGTCTTAGGAACAGAGTTAATGATCAAAAGCAATAAGAGCAATTTTGGGAGAAGAACTCAATTTGAAGTGGTTAAAAGTCAAAGGGGTGGAGATTGACTATTGCCCAAAGTATTTTCAAGGAGTTTGATAGAAAATGGCCCCAGAGCAAGAGAGAGAGAGGGAAGTACAAATGATATTGTGTACTTAAAAGATGAGAGAAATAATGCTTTCACGCTCACAGTAATGATCCAAGAGGAAAGGAGAAGCCAATGATTAAGAAGAAAGAGAATTGCTGGTGTGGACACACAGGCAAGTCAAAGAACTGGAACTGGGTGTCAGGTGGACTTGGTTCTAGAAAGGAAAAGGAAAGGAACAAGCTGTGAGCAGAGAGGTCAATGCCTTAGGGCTGGAAGTCTTCGTGGGGGGAGAGCTAAGCACCTACGTACTCCAGATGACCCCGGCTTTGGATTGGGCTCAGCATGGCTCAAGAGCCTTGTTCTGGGTGGTGAATCATCTCTCAACAGCCATTATTGCTTCTTGCAAGCTTGCTTTCTCTCACTGGGCTCCCTGCTCCTCATCAAACCAGAGCATGACAGAGATGGGATGGAGAGCCCAAGAAGACATTTGTCTCCAGACACTGGGGTATGTAGGCACTAGCAACTCACTAACGAGAGTAACAGCAGGGTGGAGACAGAAACAGGGAGGAAGGACCCAAGCACACTGGGATGACCTTGGGTACACTATGCCCTTGTTCTCCAACTACACCAGACGCTATCATCTGCTAACTCCACCAGCAAGTTGTTTATAAATGAACTCCAGGATTGGACACCTCCATCTTAGTGACTTCTCAGATGTCATGTAAATGAGGGCTAAAAATAGATATAGAACTTGGCCTTCTTAAATCCCCCCAGTTCCTATGGAATCAATACATATAAGATCCAAATAAGGACTGCTTCTTTTTTTTTTTTTTTTTTTTTTTTGCCGAATGCTGTTTATTGAAGGAGGGAGGATGTCTTAAAAACAGGTTGACAGCACAATGGGAGAACCCCAGAGGGCAGAAATTCACTACTGAAGTTTTACAATCTTGCATCTAAACTGTTAAGGCCCATTATGCAGGATACACAGACAAGGATCTTTCCTTAAGCATTCAGGAGGGTGGAACCCAGCAGTGAATTAGCATAGGGAGGATATCAAGGTCAAGGTCAGCAAGCAAGGCAACAGTTAACCAAAACGGGGGCCAGGGACCTACAGGTCCCCCTTTTACTAGAAAATGAGCTTCTGACTTAGGTTGCATGGGACATCAGCAGGTCACCTTACCTGTCATGGAGATGACTGCCCAGGCCACACAGGCGCTCTGTCTTAGGTTGGTGAGCACCCCCCAGGCATTACCCATCTCTTCTGTTGGTCTTTTCTGTGTTGAACACACAGATTGCAAGCCCAGCGCCACTTTGAGATCTTTGGCAACAGTTAACTCTGCAGCTCACACACGATTGATCCTGTAGGACTGCTTTACTAAGTGTGAGGTAGTTATAAGGATCTTTGACAAGGACGTCTAGACCACTTACATCACCCTCTTTTCAGGACACTGCTGTTGTGGACACTGCCAATGGTTGCCCATAAAAGCTTTTTCCCCATGGGTATTATAACTGATCAGCCCATATTTGCATAGGCTCACTGCATTTCCTTTACTCGTGTTAATTAAATTAAAGATGTGATGGCCAAGTTGTGCTGGCCAAGGCATCCAGGAGTTTAGAAATGATTTAACTCATCAAATTTTGGAATTTTCAATTAATAACCCAGATGAAAGTGTTTTGTTGGACAGAAATTGATGAGGCTTGTAAAACTCACCCTGGGAGGGGTTCAGTGCTCCTTAACACCCCACGCACATGCTCCGAATGAACCATGAATCTAATCTGTCAATGGAATGCAATTGATTTTCTCTAAGTGAACTTGTCAATCTACCTTTTTCTGGATCCCAAGGATATTAACATAGTGTAACATAAATTACAGGGCTGCAATGCTACAACGTTTCTCGGGGATGACCATGAGCAAGGTTCATATTGATCTGGCCGTGTGCACTGTTTGTTTTCCACTCCATGGTACCTGCCTGCTTCCGCTGTTTGGTGTTCACCCCTCAATTATTCAGATACTATGCATTCTTGGTGACCTTGGGGGCTGAGGAAAATCCGGACTTCAACTGTCCACAGACCATAGCACTCATCATTATTGTATGGTCAGGACCCTGCTATGTACTACTGAGTCCAGAGCTGGGTCCTACTGGTTCAACCTAGAAATCTCACCATGGAACAGCTACAGGCCACTATGTATGACAGCCATTTCTTGGCAATTCCCTGAATGAAGGATTCAGACAGGAGATCGGTGCATCTTCCTCTCCTGTCACATCCCCGAAAAGATGGACTGAGATGTGCCTGTAGCTTACTACTGTCTTCCTATCACTTCCAAATACATCTTCATTTGCATGTATGACAGCCAATGGTTGTGGAGGGAAACCAAATTCCAGTTTTTCCACTCTCCCTGTGACATTGGGACCATTTTGTTCTTTATGAGCTTCATTGTCCTCATCGGTAATAATATGTTCTTCACAGTCTTAAATGAAACTGGGCAGAGGGAGTTGGCAGACGGCCGTTCAGGCTAAATAAATGTCCGTGTCCTTTTCGCTGAGAAATTGCAATCACACAAGATAATACTCCTAAATGGGATCTTACAGCTCAATTCTACCTCTCTCGGATACTGTGAACATGCAGGGCTCTTTTGTCTCATACTGGCCGGGGCAATGATGAAGCACAGAGCACTTCTGCCTGGCCATAAAGGCTGACCCTGATCCATCCCTGTCTCTGTGGTGTATGACTTGGTGCTTCACATAGAAGATCCTTAGTGAGTATTTGTGGGATGAGTAAATTCAGAATCACCCAGATTTGAAAGCTCAGACTCTCTGATGTTGCAGTGTTTTAATCTGAACTCACTTGTCCATATATAATCCAGTAGAAAAATGGTCTCTGGGTGTTTAAAACAATACTTTACATGGGAATAATTGTTAGAATGGGTTCATACAGAAACAGTACCTGCCATAATCCTGAGAGACTGTCCACAACACCTCAGTTCTGTAACATGGAAAGGCAGCTTGGGCAAGGACAAAAGGCAGGACCAAGGTTTTCTGTACAGAGCAGTGAAATTGGACCTGGGCCCAGGCCTCTTGGATCCTCCAAGTTCTGTTATATTTTTCTTGTATGTTGCTGTGAGTGGCCATTGAGTGTTTTTCTTGAAATCTTGAAAGACCAGTGGTTCTCCCCTGGGTTGGTCTTATCCACTAGTGGGCATTTAACAGCACACAGAGGTAATTTTGACTGCACAGTCATAGGGTAAAATGTTCATGGCATCTAGTGGGTAGAGGTCGGCGATGCTTCTCTACCCTGTAAACACCTGATGAGTGCACAGAACAGGGTCCCACAGCAAGCAATCAACAAGCCAAAATGTTCACGGTGGGGAGGAGGTGTAGCTGGAGAGTTGACTCCGTAGTGAAGAACATTTGCTGCTCTTGCAGAGGACTTGGGTTCAGTTCCCAGCACCCAGATGGTGGCTTGCAACCATTCATAACTCCAGTGCCAGGGGCTCTCTTCTGGCCTCTGTGGTTACCAGACATACATGTGGTGCACATAAAACACTCAGACACTCTCTCTCTCTCTCTCTCTCTCTCTCTCTCTCTCTCTCTCTCTCTCACACACACACACACACACACACACACACACACACACACACACACACACTAAAAATACATTTTCAAAATATTCAGAATGCCGAAGCTGAGACACACGGCCACGGAGCAAATGAGTGAGAAGTGCTCAGTCTGTTTCTGGCATATAGTGAAATTATCGGCGATCCATTGTTTTATTTATTTTTTTTAAGAGATAACTATAGTCATGTACAAGTTACACTGAAAATGTGGGTGAAGAAGACCTGAGACTGTGCAGGGGAATCTGTGGAGATGTTTTCTGAGGAGGCAGCATGTGACTAAGACGGAAAGAAAAGTGGGTTGTGAGGGGACTGGCGGGTTGAAGGCGTCTCCAGAAAAGGAGACAGTAGATATAAGAGTGATGAGGCTGGGAAGGCTTATGTGTTTGGGGAAGTAGACATGGTTTCCAGCTTCCTCTGTCTGATGAAAGACAGGCTGGAGAGAACACAGGGCAGGTAAGTAGGGGCAGATCACATGCTCTGATCAGGAACTTAGGGCATGCAAAGCACTGGATTGTTCTGGTTAGAAGTGAGACACAGTGCAATTTTCTGGCTGTCCTGGTGGCAGTGAGAGGAGAGACAATATAGGGAGGGAGGGAGGAAGCAGAGAACTCTGTGAGGAAGGCACAGGAACGGCAAAGGCAAGGAGAGAGACAGTCAACAAAGAGCGTTTAGGAGGCACACGTAGGATAGACCCGCGCCCGGCCTCACGAGAGAGAAGGGGTCCCGGATGACTCCCAGTGGTAAAGTAGAAAGAAGCAGATGATGCTGTCCTAAGACGGGACAACACAGGAAGACGCAGGCTTTACAAGGAATGCTACCTGAAGACAATAGTAAGGTGACATCTCGTGACACAGATGTGTGTCAATCATAGACCAAGGCACACTTGCTTAGAGAGGTGGAGGAAAACGTGAGATGGCCCAGCTTCAGGAAGATTCACATTTTGGGGACAACCAGGGAGAAGCTGGTGAAAAGAAATAACAGAAGACACTAGCCAGTGGGTGAGGAAATGAGGTCAAAGGTCACCATTCAAAGGCCAGAAAGTGGTCCCCAGTGTCACCACAAGGAGGTCAATTACTAGGAGGCCCAACAGGTTCTCATTAGGGTTGTTGGTGGACGGTGTTGATAACCTTGGTGACAGTGTTTTAGGTGACGGGACCAGTAGCCAGCCTGTGATTAGTGACAAGTTCCAGCAAAGACATGCTAAAATCTAAGGAGGAATTCTTTTTTGGAATGATCTTGTTTCAAAGAGATCTGTAAATGCAAGGCAACCAACAGGGAAGCTTCTGAAACAGCTCACAAGAGGAACGGAACAGGTAGGGAACGCCCGGTAGACAGCTTCAAAAGTGAACCTGTATTACATCCAGAAAACGAACAGTCTTATGAACAATTTTATAAAGGAAAGGAATATACTAGAAGTTGTTTACATATTCATGAGCTCTAACCACAAGAGTGCCCTATTATAGGACTTACAATATCTAAGAACTTACTTGGATATTAGGTTTCCTCAGAATATAGTTCATGTCTTTTTTTATATAAAACTTTCAATAAATGTATTTTTCAGTAGGGCTGTAGTTTATGGACACTTGGCATCAAAATCTCCATATTTCAAACCAGAAACCCTCCTAGCATCAGATCCTCACACACATCATCCGCTGTTTTGAGATTCATAGATTCACATAAATTTGCTTCCTTTAGTGTGGGAGAGTAGGCTCATATTTCGCATGGCACATTCAGAATTCTCCTCAATCCTCAATCCCCATAAAAGTCCCATAGGTAGTTCTCTCTTTAGACCCAGGGCATGTGTTAATTTTTCTTGGAGGGAAGCAGCTGAAATTGCTTTTTAAAAAATGCAGTAGGAACGTGGAATGCAACTCAGTGGTAGATAACATGCTTTCCGTGTGCAAGGCTCTGGGTTTAATCCCTAGCACCCCACACCAAAGCAATAGCCGAGTATCAGGGAGATGAGTAAAGAAGCCTCATTCTTGGAGGCTCCTTCAGTGAGCTTGGTTCAACCGTGTGATTCTGAAATCAGTACCGTCATCCATTCCACACCGAGGCATCCCCACGAAGAAGGGCTGGTTTTACATTACCCTTGAGGAATGACGGGGGGGGGGGGGGGGGGGGGGGGGGGGGGGTTGTGAAGGCGCAAAAACCACCCAAGGGAAGGGATCAGCCCGGGATCTGGGATGCAAAACAATGAACTGAAGGACAGAAATGTGAAACATAGCATTTAGGAAGGAAGGCTTTTGAAGAGAAGTGATGGGAGGTAAGAGTAGAAAGGGGGATTAAAATCGGAGTTTTGAAAAACAAATTAGGGTTTGGGAATTGAGGGAACCAGAACTGTACAGTTGTATTAGTAGGAAGGAAAAGAGTTTGTTGTTGCTGCTCTTTTGTTTAGTTTTTTATTTGTTTATTTTTAACTTTCTTTTGTATTCTTTGTGTCTTTCACATCATACATCTCGATCCCATTCATTTCCCCATCTCTTCATTATCTGCCCTCTGCCCTTGAAACAACCCCCCCCAATAAAATAAAAATTAAAAGAAAAAAAGCAAAAAGAAAAAAAAGAGACAGGGGGATCTCGTCATGGAAGCTGTAGTGTAACCCAGTGAGTCACGCAGTAAACCCTTTTATCCATATGTCTTTACTGCAAGTGTTCACTGCAGAGTCACTGGTCTGGGTCGAGGCCTCCGGTTTCTGCTACACTATCGATGCTGGGCCCTCACTGGGACTCCTCTTGGTTATCCTGTTGTTGCCCTGTGTCTTGGAGATCCTGCAGCTTTGGGTCTGTAGGACCAGCCCCTTTCACGTGCTCCAGCAGACCACACATGGGGTGGATGTTGGGGTGGGCCAATACATAACTCTGGTTCTGGGCCTGGGTAGTTGCAGGGTTGGTCAGCCTGCCAGCTCTTGCCTGTCCTCACCACCAGAGTGAGCTCTCCTGCATTGTCCTGGCTAGTTCACCCCTTGTAGAGATGAGCCAGGGGCAGGGCCTGTTCTCCTGTTTTCCCGCCCTCAAGGTAGGCTCTCCCGCACCTGGACCATCAAGGCCAGCTCTATTGTGTTGTCCAGGTGAGGTGTAGGGACCACTTTGCCACACCACACCATACATTTGCTCACCGTAATAGTGCCTGTTTGCTCAGCGCCACAAGGTGCTGGGTGGGCCATGTTTTCTCCTTGGAGCCTAGGGCGTACCGCCCCAGGCTTGTGTGGGAGTCTTCTTGTCCTGCTCAGTACGTCATGGCACTAGACAAGACCATGCTTCCTCGTCCCAAAGAGATCATGTTAGTGCCTAACCACCAGGAGCCTCTGGCACTGGTTGGTGCAGAGCTGCTGCTGGAGTCCTTTTGCCAGCTGGAAACCCCGGGCTGCATTTGGTTGAGCCCTGCTGCCCCGGCCATCGTTTGTTTTGATTTTTAAAACAAAGCAACCATTTTTGCTTTTCTCAGTCAGGTTCTAAAATCTGATCTCCCACAGCTTGAAGCAGAAACTGAACTTAGAGCCCAGAAGGACAAGCTAAATTCCAGTTAAAGGGACCTGGGAAAAGAAGGAAGCCAGGGCGTGACTGTGGTTGATTATGGAAGATAGACGCGAGGAGCTGAGGTTGTAGGGAAATGGAGCCGTGCTGAGGTTCATGAGTCAAGCATGTCCTTAGACCTGTTGGGGTGGCATTGCTAGCCTGTTCACCCTGATGTTGATGGACCTCTCTTCCACATACCCTGGGCATCCTGGAGAAAATGGATCTTCTTGCTGGCATTCTTTACCTCTGTCTTGGACATGGTTCCCTGCTAGGAAACAAAGTTTTCTCTGGGTGGGACCCAGCAGGTAAAGGACTTGCCAGGATGACCTGAGTTTGACCTTTGGGAACTACGTAAAAGGGGAAGAGAATTGACTCCACAAAGTTGTCCCTCACCTCCACACATGCCTGTCTCACACACACTCATGCACAGAGACATTCGAATAGCAAATAAACATTCCTCTGCATGTGACAGGTCTGTCTGAGCACATCGTGGGTCTCTCCTCATTCTACATGCAATCTGAATACAGATAACATCTCCACCTTTATAAGGCCAGGAAAACTTGTTACCTGGAAGTTGAGGAAAATGAGGTTTGGAGTAGGCGTTATTGTTTCATCTGCCTGGTACCCGCCAAACTCCTAAACTCACCATGCTGGAGCCTGATCCCCTGTGTCCCCTCCCACATCTCTGTCTTTTATGCTTGACTTACTTGGAGCTGTATATTGATCACATCAATTTAAGGACAAGTTGTGGGTGTTACTTGCTTTTCTTCACATTTACAATTGTCCTGAACCAAGTCAGCCAGCGGAGTCTTTGGAGGTGAGACCTTCCCCGGTGTCAGCGTAAGTTTGGTCTAGGTAGTGTCTTTATTTTTCAGCATCTAGCAATGTCATGTTTCCAGGCCGTGAAGTCATGCATCCCCTAAAGAAATCAGAAAATAGTTGTCTGTGCAGCTGGAAAGAGGGCGCAGTGACTAGGAACACATGTTGTTCTTGCAGAGGACTCGGGTTGGTGTCCCAGCACCACATGGTGGTTCACAACCATCCATAACTTCAGTTCCAGGGGATCTGACACACTCTTCCAAACCCCTGTGGGTACCAGGCACACACGTGTGTACATACACATATGTAAGCAAAACATTCATGTGTATAAGAAAAAATAAATCTAAACAACAACAAAACTTGTTTGTGACGTACAGAATGGTGTTGAGATCAGGTCTAGCCTTACAGGTTTTGCCAAGTATTTTTGAGAAACAGATGACATTTTGGTAATGAAAGTCATTAAATACTAAAGAGAAAAGTGGTTCTGAGAAAAGTCATTATTGCTAAGAGTACCATTAAGATGTTTCACTATATAGTAAACAAGATGCAGCTTCACATCCTGTCAATTTATATTTCAGACTCTCTCTCTCTCTCTCTCTCTCTCTCTCTCTCTCTCTCTCTCTCTGTGTGTGTGTGTGTGTGTGTGTGTGTGTTAGCTTTAGTAACAAAGAGTTCTCAAAGTGTTCTAGGAACATACTAGATGGTCAAACGTACTGCTGTTCAGATCCAAGTAGACCAGCTGTGAATACATTAGAGCAAATGGGAAGAGAGAACCAGAAAAGGGTCCCTGAAATGAGACCATCTGAATTACTCTTGTCACTCAATGACAGTGACTCTGGGGGCACAAAGGTGTAGCATTAGGGGTGACAACATATTGGGGTCTTCGGTATCGGCAGTGTAGTTTGGTGCCTGGAGATGGATGTTTAGCAGCAGTGGAAAGAATAGTGGGCTGGGAAAGAGCAAGACAGGACCCAAGGGGCAGTTCTTCCTTGCATTGCTCAGACCTAATAATGTACCCAGGAGGTCAAACTCATCACTGCGGGCTCAACGTCTTCACCAACCTTCGCTGTGGAACCATAGCCTGGAAAGGCCCTGTACCCTCGGAGAGGAAGGCTCAGCTCAGCTCAGATGTTGATGGCTTTGACACCCTGGGGTGCTTGCTGCAGTGAGGGTGATGTGACTTCTGCAATGGAGGAGTAGATAGTGTCTCCTGATGGAGGACAGGGGTTCAGGCCACAGGCTGTGACATGATGCACTCCAAGTTCTGCCCTCCAGCTTTTGCAGAAATCAAAGACCAAGAGCACATGTTGGCTGGATAGTGAGCGTCTGGGATGGGGCCAGCCTGGAGGACAGCCCCTTCTCCAAGGTTCTTGGCTAATTTGCAGTGTTGAGGCAGAGTTCATTCTGCCCATTTTATAGATGAGAAAGCCAAGTCACAGGAAGGTTAACTTCTTCACGATGACCCAAGGGACAGTTTTATATTCCAGGACTCTTGTCTTCTCTTCACACTGGCCTACTTCAGTGTGTATCAATGTGTCTATCACATAGAAAGCCTCAAATAATGCCACCAACAGAATGGTTATCACATTGAGTGGTTGTGAGGAACCACGCTGAGTCTGATTTAAGGGTAAGGCAAGTGTGGCTGGCACTTTTTAGTAGAGAAACAGATTCTCTTGTGTGTGGACTTCCTGGGTCTCTCTGCCCTTCTTCCCTTTCTTTCTGAGATTCCCAGGAGGAAAAGGAGATTTTTTTTTTTCTCGAACTTCTTGGAGAAGTTTGAAGCCCTGGTGAAGCTGACTGTTTCTGAAGCTACTGGTTTTGTGATCCCCCTGAGGATTTGTGTCAGAGAGAATTGGCTCCAGGCAGGGGTGGGAAGGAGGTGTCTCATCATCAGACTCCCAGAGAGAAGCCAAATTCGGAGAGGGGAGTCAAGTGGAGTATGTTCTCTTCGGTCTCATTGATCTTCCTTTCCATCAAGGCATCTCCTGCAAGCTTCACTTAAAGATATAGAATTATAGGAATTAGATATGCTACCCTCTCTACAGCAATGGCAGGATCATTTGTCAATGAAAAAAATTCAATTGTAAAGTTTCCAGAACACTCTTTCTGCTTGACTTGTTTCTGAGATCTTTTTAATTGGACTTGAGTTTCTCATTTGGTTTTGTTGGACAAAGTCATTAACCCCGTGTCCCACTGGTTGAGAGAAGAAGCGAAAAGCAGTTCAGACTGTCAGATAATCCTGAGCGGGGAAGCCTACACCCATTCTCTCCTAGTTTCCTCAGAACTGCTAGAAGAGGATGATGGGGTCCGCTGCCATTCCAACTGGAAGTTCTCAGGGAAGTGCTGCCTCTAAACAAGAAACTAGGGGCTGGGAAGTATCTCAGTTGGCAAAGTGCTTGCTGAGTTTGGTCCCCAAGCACCCGCTTTAAAAAAAGGCGGGGCATTGTGGCACGTGCTTGTAATCACAGTGCCGGGAAGGTGGAGACAAGCAGATGCCCGAGGCTCACTAGCTAACCAGCCTGCCTGTCCTGTTGGTGAGTCTCACTTGCTACTGAGAGGTACTATCCAACTCAAGACAATGTCATGGGCACTGGGGAATGTGCTCTTCTGGTAACAAAGATGCAGATGGAGTATTGGGTCTCCTTTCTAGTTGACTCCATTATTGAACTGCAGATCTGGAGAAGCCAATGTGTGGGTGTTGAAAATGCTTTCTTGTTGATAACAGGAGAGAGAATGACTCAAGTGTGTCCTGAGGACCAGACTGGGTTCACTTGGGATGGCAGGACACGCACACTTCTTATCCTTATTCCTCAGCCCTTCCTAATCTCTACTTCATCTTTATTCCTTAATTTCTTCCTTGCTTAATCCTGCTCTGAATCATGTCTGCAGAATGCAGGATGGATGGAGATGATCAAAACGAGGGCAGTATTAGTATCAGCGGGAAAGCGACACGCCTCTCCAGTCCCCCCTCACACAGTAATCCATGGCAGACTTGCTTTCCATGGATTACTCTCATGTCTTCCTACCTTGGTGCTTTGCCTAACCCTGTCTTGAACCCAAGCCAGTGGACTGAAATTGACCTTTTATTTGAGAACAAGCCCTGATTTAGCTTCTTGTCACAATCTCCTATATGCCTGGGAGCCAAGGCCACAAAGAAGCTTCCCCTCAGCCAGAATCTCCTCCAAGAGTCTCTTTACAAGAGACAAAAACATCCCATAGTGTGAGTGCATCAGAGGAGCCTTCCTAGGAGGAGCTGCGCCAGGGTCCAGACCTTGCACCATTCTTCTAGAGCTGAAGGGATCTTCCCAGCTAGCAGCTGGTGCTTCCCTGCTCAGGCAGCCAGCCACCCCCTTGCTCTGTGGCCTCACACTGAGCTTGTTACCCTGGAGCCTCACCTCAAACATTGATGTCAGAGATGGAGCAGCGTAGAGGATGCAGCTCCAAAGGAAGTCAAGAGTGTGTGCCTTCTGAATGACCCTTTAACCCCCAAAACTTCACCAAGCTCAGCAAGACCATCACTGCTGGGAAAGCAACTGATAGAAATAAGCTACCCACAGTAGCCATACTGTTATGTTTGGGGAGAAATATAAGTAATGTGATTTTTTTTTGGTTGTCTCTCAAGGATGATACAATTGCTTTTATGGCATTTTGAGATTTTTTTTTTTACTAGATTTGACCAAATCTATATATTTTTCTTATTTAATATATTTATAAAATATGTTTTTATTGAGTACTTAATGTCACACATTGTGCGAAACATCTTGTACAGTGATCATGTAACTGTCTGGATAATAAACCATGATCATTACCATTTTACACACATGGAAACAAAGGCACAGGGAAGTTTGCCCACGGTGACATCTAATAAGCAGTAAAGTTAAGATCTGAACAGATAGTCTAGCTCCATAGCTCATGTTCATAGCTATGAGAATTTCTTTTTCTTTCTTTTTCTTTTTTTCTGGTTTTTCGAGACAGGGTTTCTCTGTGTAGCTTTGCGCCTTTCCTGGAACTCACTTGATAGCCCAGGCTGGCCTCGAACTCACAGAGATCCACCTGGCTCTGCCTCCCGAGTGCTGGGATTAAAGGTGTGTGCCACCACCGCCCCGCTAGCTATGAGAATTTCTAAGACAGAGAATTCATCCCAAACAGCAATGGTCACACCTTGCATCACAAAGAAACAATATGGATTAAGTAGTGGCTGATGAACATTTTAAGAAAAAGCCCAGACGAAGACAGTTTCCTTCATGACAGATGTGTGTGAACCGTGTTACAGGAGCTGAGGTTTGGCAATGGGATTTGATTCTCTGTTGACTGGCTCATTTGATTTGTTTCATTACTGCGGCCCAGGAACAACTGATCAGGCACTTTCCATGTATCAGGCACTATGTAAAAGAATAATGGAAGTACAAAGAAGGCAAAAACGTGTTCCTGTCTGCCTGGCAGGTTGAATTTTATTAGAAAAAAAAAAAAAAGCTTTAAGCTAGTTTAATAACAGAGGATTCCAGAAGTAATCTCCTAGTTGACTGAACAAGTCACTTCGAGAACTAGCCCAAAGAGCTTTTCGCTTGAAGAGTGAAAGGGGGGTGCTGGGGCGGTGTCACAGAAGCCAAACACTTGCCTTGCAAGCAAGAGGACGCAAGATCTGGTCCCAGAACCCATGTCAAACAAACAAACAAACAAACAAGCAAGCAAGCTGCCTGTGATGGCACATGGCTGCAATCCCAGTGCTAGAGAGGCAGAGACAAGAGGGCCCCTGGGGCTCACTGGCCAGCCAGCTTATTGCGCTGGCTGGTTTTCAGCCAATGAGAGACTTTGTTTCAAAAAACAAGGTAGACAACACCCGGGAAACAAAAGCTGAGGTTGTCCTCTGGATTCTGCAGGTATGTGTAAGAGCATCGTGAACACATACATAAGAACAGGCACACACACACACACACACACACACACACACACACACACACACACACACAAGCTCGCGCGCGCACGCGCGCACGCGCGAGGAAATAAAAGACACTGAATCTCAGAGTAAACTGACACTTAAGAAGAAGAATGGTTTTGGACAGCTCATGTATTTGGCAGAGAGCTGGATAGCAGGACAATAAAAGGTACCAAGTTCCGTTGAAGAGCTTTCAAAATCCGTCTCTTGTGTTGATGGCATTGGTCGCCACACCAGGATAAGTCCTTGTGAGAAATCTCAGGGAAGACTCCTGGAATACTTAGAAGAGAAAACCAGAAAAAGATCTTGAACTGTTTAAACAGTTTGATTTAATTAAAATAGAGTGGACTTCCGAACACATGGACACTTACATGGGAGAAATTGTTGACTTGGGCTAACATTAGTTCCATGTGGGGAAATCAAAATAATCCCAAGTGGATACTGGCCCACTTGGAAGAATTTTATCTGAACCAAGGAGGGAGTAGTTTCTCCGCAATGGGAATCTAACTTAAAAATTCATGATTGGTGAGTCTGAATTTGCTTAGGTCACAAAAGTCTCTCAAATTTGGAACACAGAATAAGACAAAAGCTAATGTCACCCCTGTTGTCTGATAGATTGGGTGCTGCTCTCTGTCAGGCCACAGAGCAATCAGAGTGGCAGGAGTCACTGGGGATAGAGAGAAAAGTTTAAACCAGCTGGGTAGACTATAGAAGGATCTCTCTTCCTTTCAATGATGCAGATAGAAAGAACAGGGATCATGAGATACTGATGGTAGATTCTCTTGGGGTAGAGGTGACTTTAGTGGGTGCTTACATCATACTGAGAGGAAAAGTTGGAGCTGTCCATCTGAAGACAGCTCACAATCCCGTACACTTCTCATGGCACTGGGAGCTGCTGTGGTTGGCCCCAACTATTTCCATTCAGAACAGATGGATGTGGCTGTATCCTTTAAAGTGAAAGCCTGCTTCTTCAGGCCCCTAAGGAGGACATCCAAAGAGTGTGAGAAACAATTAGAAAGGTGAGAAAAAGTATGTGTGACATCTCAGATGGTAAACGGTGGGGCCCTGTTTCTCTCTTCCCTGGCACTGTGTCTGGTAGCTTCTGTGTTCTAGTTGGCTTCCTCCGTAGCACCCAATGCATAACTTGGTCCTCATGGGCTCTGGAGTAAAATTCCAGCCTTTATGGAAAGGAAGACTTCTGTTGCTAGCAGCGAGTCCCTGGGTTTGACTAACCTGAGGACTGCTGATGTGACTTCAAGAGGTAGTTTGGTATTCCCAGGGAAGGGAAAAGGAAAGCCAATATAAACACTGATTTCTTAGGTCAATAGCCTCCTCTGGTGATCCTTGTCTTAGTCACATTTTTTTTTCTGCTGTTGTCTCCCTTCTTTGTTGGATTTATTTGAGAGAGAAGTCCACATGGCTTCCTTTGCAGAAGTCTGGTGTCAAGGGGGCCTGGGACAGCCTCCTGCTGGTGTCCTACAGTCAGGGCCTAAAAGGAAAGCATGCCAAGACAGGCTACACTTCAAGCTGGACAGTCTCTCCTCTGTCTGGGGTACCTCATTTTAGCAGTGGTGTGGAGTTTGGTTGCGAGGCTTAGGAAAGAAACTACCTAACCTGCATCCACCACAGACCACCAGCTGAGGACTGGGGTAGGCCAAATGCCTAGTGTCATTGTGAATGTTGGACATTTTGTGACTTGGGACACACAGGTACTGGGTTGAGAGAGTACACATTGGAGACCAGATGGTGTTAATGTTTATCCAATCATTCTAACTATGCCTAAAAGAAGGACATTGATGTTTATTCAGTCATTTTGACTGCGCCTAGAAGAAGGGCCACTCCGGGGCTTCCAGCCTGGAGCCTTCTGCCTGGAGGGGGTGGGCTCTTCTTCCAACTTACACAAAGGTACTCACTGCAAAGCTCCCCTGCAAAGTTCATTCCAAGGACAGGAGCATATGTGCCTTTCTGGGGTGTTCATTACGCAGTATGTTCAGAATCATACTGTCTCCCTTTCCTCTCTATGTGCAATGCGGATTCGAAGCAGCTCCCTCCCCATGGGAAGGTGTGGACCTGGAGAAACCAGTCTTGGAAGTGATGAGACAGTAGTCTCAGGAGAAATCTAGGTCAATGAGAGAGAAGGCAATTCTGAAGGAAGTGGGGGGTGCCTTCTTCTTTAGACCTCACCTGTGTCGGGAGAAACATTACATCATCTTTACCTTCTACAGTGACTGTCGGGAACCAGAGGATATCCATTTCTAGAGTCCCACATTACAGAGAAAAGCTTTCCATTTCGGAGGTCTCTGTTAAACGCCTTTGAGTGGAAACAGAAGAGGAGGACTGTTACTTCAAGAGAGGGAGGGCAGTGAGCTGGTGCCCACGGACCTTACCTTTACAAAAACATCCTTCCTTCAGCCGTCCCAAGACAAACGACAGGCAGATGCTCAAATCTCTGCCCCGGTTTCCGACACTATCCAAGAAGCGATGTCATTGAGGAAAAGCTCTGGGAAACTAATTTGAGCATCATCTGGTTATAATTTAACATTATCTTGAGCAGGAAGATGGCAAGGTTTTGTTGAAAGCGCCTTTTGGATTGATGTGTGTCTCTTCCCTTTCTGAACGTTTCTGTCACCGTCTTTGATAAAAAGGATGTTATTGAGTCAGGGCTTGGCAAAGAGGAATGGTCTACTCCTCAGCCAAAAATTCTCTCATAGGGAGAACGAGGTGTTTTAGAACACCATTTCAGATGCTCTCAGTCTTCTTTCATCTCTGGTGCTCATTAAACTTGCTCTCTTTCATGTGCTACACCGGGTGTTTTAGTGGGCTCTTTAATCTGAGCTGTGGCCCATGGTAAGCCTGTCCCCCACCTCCGCCCACTGTGGTCCTGTCCCCTTCTCTGCTCTCCTTTGACGTTCTGAAGATGATAGTATCTACATATTGGATTTCCTGGACCAACCCCTCACTTGTTCAAAACCTTTTCTTCCATGATTTCACTGTCTTACTGTTTTGGTGATTAGTTTTTAAAGTATTTTTAATTACGTGTGTGTGTCTGCATGGAGGAATGTACATGTGAGTGCAGGTGTCCATGGTGCCAGAGGCATTATATCCCCAGGAGGTGGAGTTACAGGTGATTGAGAGTCACCCAATGGGGGTACTGGGGACTGAACTCAGGTCCCACACAAGAACAATACGTATTTGTAACCACTGAGCATCTTTCCATCCCCTTCTCAGTAATTTTGTTTTGTTTTGTTTTTTTCGAGACAGGGTTTCTCTGTGTAGCTTTGCACCTTTCCCGGAACTCGCTTTGTAGACCAGGCTGGCCTCGAACTCACAGAGATCCGCCTGCCTCTGCCTCCCGAGTGCTGGGATTAAAGGGGTGTGCAACCACTGCCCGGCAAATTTTTTAAAATTTAAGACAAAGGTTTACAGGAAAATAGATATAAGCAAAAGAACTTTCTGGAAACCATTTGAAAACAACTGTAAACATGATTAATTGTGATATCTAAATGCTTTAGTGTATATTTCCTACAAATGAGTACCTTTGCCCATAAAACACTAGAAAACCACAAAAATCAGAAGATTAACACTGCTATATCACTACCATCTAATTGTTAGACTTGTCAAGTTTTTCCACTTTCCTTAATAAACTCGTCTTTGGGGGGGTGGGGTGAGGGAATCCAGTTCCTATTGCTGTGTTATGGTCCTTACTTCTCTCCGGTCTCCTTCAATCTGGTCTTTCCTTTAAGACCTTGAGAATTTTGAAGAGTGAAGTTATTAGTTAGCTACTTTGTAGATTTCTCTCTCTGATGTCTTTTCAATTAGCTTCAGACCGTGCATCTTTCAAAGTAGGAATATCATAGGAGAGCTGCCATGGGCTTTGTATCGTTTCCCACTGTGTGTACAGGACCTCTTTTTATTTCTTCTCTTACTGACGATCTCTTTGATCATTTGGCTGTGCAAGTATCTTCCTCCCCGGCTCAGAGTCCCCTTCACCATTGCTGTCTTGGGGGCCACTCCCATGTACTGCAGCCCTCCAGCAGGGGGCATCCTTACAGGGCCGACCCCATCCCCTTAAGCTCCAGTTACTGCTCTGAGCCACCAAGGAACCCTCCTCTAAGCTTTTCTTAGCCACAAATCTAATGGCTTCCAGAACAAATTGTCCAGGGGAAGAAAAAGAAGAAATTCTCTTGCTGCTTCCTAAAGTCTTTCCTCTTTTTGACCTTCCCACACTTCTGCCAAGCTTCACAAACTATGTATTGTATTTCCCACCTTCAAGACCCCTTTATTATTCTCTTCTTGTTTTAAATGACATTCTGATTTTGTTTAGTGGGGTTTGTTTCTTATCTGCTGTGGAGTTTGCTTTTCTCTCTTCCCTGCACTGGTTTTCTGGTCTTCTATAGTATTTTTGACAGTTCTAAGTTGTTTTGGGTTTGTGTGTGTGTGTGTGTGTGTGTGTGTGTGTGTGTGTGTTTTGCTATTTTGCTTGATCTAGTATAATCTGTGTTTTTCCTGTGGGAGACTCCCTCAGTTATTCATTGCTGGCGGGCTGTCTATTCATAGTTAAGAATGAGCCAATAAAAAGCCAAATATAGACACTGTTGTACGGATAAGGCTTTTCAGCCAATTGGCCCCAACATGAGACACCCTACCCACCCTGTATGCCCCCCCTGGTTCCCTAGTATCAGAAGACATTCTACACTCAAGCTTCCCTGACCATGAGGAAAAGTCGCTACTCACAAGCCTGTGGTAGCTTGGTCAGGTTATAAACCTACTTCTGCATCCTCTGTATGTAAAGGGCGTTTCTACCTGCATGGGCCTGAGAAGGCTAAGGAGCTGAGCTGTTGTATTTGGCTTCTTCATTTCTCTCTCTTTTACATCTATTTGAGGAAATGTCAATTTTAATCAAATATTTGAATCTCTGTTTCTTTTAATAAGCATAGAATGTATATGTGTGTCTCGTGCATATATATTTATCTTCTGGTTCTGCCTGCAGGGAGGATCTAGAATCAGAGACACTGTGGTAGCTAAGTGTACATCTGGAGTCACAGCTAGGTTTTAAATACCGTTCCCCAGCAAGAAACATAAAAACGGTTCCTTGCAGGAACAGATCATTCAAGGCTATGGTTTTAAAAACTTTCACTGTGATCCTGGAATACATTATGGTACCAGAAAGTAAGAGAGTGATCAAGAAATTAGGGATATGTGCCCAAAAGGAGGAACTTGCTTTAAAAAGCTTTTGCTGGTGAAACCTAGAGTCAAATTAATCAACAAAATAATGAAATAGAATATATTCCATAAAATAAGGTATCTATCCAAGAGTCCAAACTAATATAAATAAAAAAAGGACTCTCACTATAGAATCTTCATTAAAAATGTGTAATAAGTAATGGAGAAAACAAACCATCATTTGGTAATTACCCTAGTAGTAACTGTGATAAAACCAGAAGCATCAACGGATGACTGCAATTCATGGCCCCAAATCTGCCAGGGAACATAGTATTTTGCTTCCTATAATAGATGTTCATTGCAGATGCAGCCTTAGAGTGCAAAAGTCTGGCAGGCATCCCCTTCCTTAAGCGACCAAAGTTAGCTTCAGTGGTGCTGAGATGTGTGGACAGGTATGCTTCCCGACACAATGCAATGAAAAGGAACGGCCTCCCGTGTAATTAGTCGATACTCTTTTAAAGTATCAGAGTCATCCAATACAAAACAATAATGAAAATCTGTCCTAAAGTGGAGGCTAAGAGGATATGACAGATAAATGCAGTGTGTGAGCCTGGATTAGTCCTGAATCAGGGAAGGAAAATCAGCGGCCTGACTAAGGACTCTAAATTAATAGTTTGATGGCAATGCTAATTTATTGGTTTGGTGCATTTGGGCAATCTAGATGAAGGACATAAGGTAAACATATAATTTATATAATTTTTGTGTAGAGATGTATGCAATTTGCAACCTTGTTTGGGTAAGTCAAATTATTTCAAAATGAAAGTCAAACTTTGAAAAAAGCAATTGAGTCAGGGCTGTGATTTTCTGCTAAGGATTGGAAAGGCACTGAAATGTCATTTTAGGTATGTTTTTTTGTTGGTGTTCTTTTTCTCCTAAGAAGAACCCATCAGTCTTCTGGGAGAGCGTGGTGGAAGGCCTTGGAGTTTCTTTACTCAGTATTTAGACTTGGATACAATGCTCCACCTTTTATTAAAATGCAGGTCTCTAAGCCTGAAAAATTGGACTCAGTTTTCCCAGAGAATAAGGGAACTGTTCCTGTTCCTGTAATGGGTAGAGGAAGGCTGGTCCTCTGATGCATAGGGTTGGAGAAAGGATGAATGAGCAGCCAATGCTCATGATGAAGCCACTGCCTAGCAGGCTGTTTCGGGCCCCACTCCCTGCCCTGGTCTTTAGAGTTACCTGCTGCCTCCAAACCCAAAGACTTTCAGAGACCCCATGGCACAAAGCAACTCAATTCTCATTAGCCGTGCCTCTCCAGGATGCTGGGTTTTGACTTTCTCAGCTAAGTCATCTGTCCCCCATGGACTTTCCTTCATCCTGCTTACCATCGTCTCCTCTCTTTGTTCATATACTTTCATTTTAGATTCCTTTGGCTGGAAGTGGGCACAACTGCCTACTTTTAATTTCCAAACTTTATTATAAGTCCTCAAAATACTCCGGATCATTTCTCGGAGTGGACCCATGTGATCCTCATATAAAATAGACTGACTCTGACAATAGCTTTCAGAATTTCTGAAGTGTATATGAAGACTAGGTACCTCCTTCAGACCCTTCAAACCCCAAGACCCTGGTTCTCTGAAAGATCCTTTGTGTGATTTAGAACAATGTAGGCTTCATTTCTGTAAACAGTACCCATAAAATATTCATTCGGCCCTAGATCTCTAGGTGTGTTGTACAGGTTCTTTTTTTTTTTTCCCCACGGGAGTTTGGCACACACTCCTTTGACTGAGGACAGAGATTCAGCCAGGAAGGCAGGGCAAGGAGAAGTTGAAGAGAGATGATAATATGGCTAAGACTATGCACATCAGAGCTAACCCATCTGTGTTCAAATCCCCCCTCAGGCATTCACTCTTGGCATAGACTTAATTCTGAATTCCGAACGCCACAGTGGCAGACTCAATCCATTTTGCATGAGGATCAGATAGCCCCGCTGGAGAAATGATCCCAAATATTTTGAGAGCTTGTAGTAAAGCCTGGAAATTAAAAGCATGCGTTTGTGTTCACTTACTGCCTTGAAGTTACTCACCTACTAAATGAATATAGTAATATCCCATTGTTTCATTGTGGAAATTAAACAATCTAATATATAAAGAACCGCAAATGGTCTAACTTTTATTACTATAGCCTAATAAAATGTTTTACTTACTGGTTCTTCCACGGATGGCAGAAACAAATAGTGTGAGCAAAATGTCTTGTGTGCATTCAGAAAGATGAGCTATGGTAATCTTGCCCTTTAGAACTGAGCTGTAAAGCGTGCACATAAAACTGCGCCCCTCCAAATGCTTTCATTCGGTTTGGGTGTTTGAGCCATTTGAGCTGCTACAGTGGCAAATCCCCCTCTGAGCTTCCCCCTGTGATAATGTTGCCTTAGCAAACCATAGGCCTGGCGGGTGAGGCTCCTATCTGAAGGTCTGTGACTGTTCTTTGGAGTCTGCACAGCAAATAATCCCTGCTGGGTTCCTTCGGATGTGAAAAATCCAGGCCCATCTTTGGCATCAGTGTGGATGTCTTGCTCAAGGCCGTCCTCATATTCCAGATGGGGAGCAGTGCCTGCAGGAAGCTGCAATATGTCTGGCCTGGGCAGCTGCCGCAAAGTGCGACTATTGAATAGATATCTAGAAATGTTGTGGAGTGCTTAGGGGCGCTCTCCGCAAACCCCTCCCTGCTCTTCCTCCTTCCCTCCCTCTTCCTGTTTTACTTCCTTCTTAGGCAGTCCACTGAAGGAGGCATTCATTCAGCCCTCCAGCCTGAAGCGGTAGCTGGTGCCTATCAAGGGTCTTCTGGATCACACAGAGGCCAAGGCTTTGTAGCCCCCGCCCCCTCCCGCCCCCCCCCCCCATTCCTGGATTTCAGTAGTTCCCTCCAGGGATGTTATAAAGACCCATCTCCATGTTGCCAAGGAAGTTGGTTACAATAAGAGAGAGCAGCTGTTGCCTCCAGGACTAGTGTTTTAGAAACTCGTAACAGCGAGCGCCTTGATTTTAATATTCTTTTATAGAGGGTCTTGGAGAAGACATATACAGCTGCGAATGTTTTCAAATGTATCAGGGTGTGTGTTCACCCAGGAATGCTGCAGAAACCAAGGAGGGTGCTAAGTATAACTGGAAGCCTTGCAATTGTTTCAGAGAGCAAAGAGATGTTGCCTTAGGAGGGAGATATGTCCAAATAGCTTATTTTAAGAGCATATTTGGGGCAATAAGATTATTTTTATGCATGTACAAATCTTGTGTAGTACATGTTCTTCCCTTCAGCCCATGCATAAAACCTAAAGCAGAGACTCACCCTGTGCGCGCAGACGCCTATCCAAAAGCACCCCTTGTATTGTTGTTTCGGTTATAGCTGACATTTTCGCAAGGCTGCTTTCAAGCCATAGACACCTTGGTTACAAATGGACTTGTAAGTCCCTCCGTGCAGCTTGAGTGAGGATCTGAGCTCAGGCTTTGAGCTTTGCAGCCTTGCCATGGTCCCTCTACATAGAGGAGACTGCTGGGTAAGGGCCACCAAATAGGTCACTGCATTGAAGGAGAAGCCAAGCTGGATATAGTGGTTCATGATTGTAATGACAGTATTTAAGGAACCACAGCAGGAGGATTGCAGAGAGTTCCAGTCTAGCCCAGACTACAGAGTGAGGCTCTACCTAAAAAGACTAATAAAATTTAGAAATAAAGACATCAAAAGAGAACAAAAACCCAACCCTGTTATTGAAAAACCAGGCAAATGAATCCATTGCCTTGACCATAGTCTCCAAAAGACCAAGAAGCACTTTGAGTTAAATAGATGGAACTTGTACAATTTAACATGCAATGTGTGATTTTAAAACCAGGATTCAAGCTGGGCAGCGGTGGCGCATGTATTTACTCCCAGTGCTCGGGAGGCAGAGCCAAGAGGATCTCTGTGAGTTCGAGGCCAGCCTGGTCTACAAAGCGAGCTCTAGGACAGGCACCAAAACTACACAGAGAAACCCTATTTCAAAAAAACAAACAAACAAAACAAAACAAAAAACAGAATCCAGCCAGGATTACTGTGAGGAAACCCTTCAATGCTCAGCTGACTGGCCAAGATGGCTTCCTGGGGTGACTCCTCATGGGATCGTATTTGTCTGCAGGACAGCAGGAGGCTCCTTGCTCCAAGGCATGGAGGGACATTATCCAGACTCATAAAACACTGCTTTATAAACACATTTACAAAGGACTTCTGTAGTGGGAGCTCCAGCTTTGCAACAGTCAGATTCTCGGGCCCACCTCTTTGGATTCCTTCACTTCCGGTCTCCCCTGGAGACCTTGAGGTCCTTTGGTGAACTTACAGTCAAAGTGAGGATGGTCTAGTCTTCTGGAAATACTGTGAGAGGCCAGAAGAATTGTTTCAGTTCTACTGAAAAGGACTCTCCTGCTTAGATACTTTTAAAACCCTGGCTGGGGCCTCTCTGTTTCTTCTCGGGCTCCATGCAGAGCAGCAGTCCTCAGCCTGTGGACCACAACCCCTTTGGGAGATCAAATGACCCTTCCCCAGGAATCACCTAAGACCATCAGAAAACACAGCTATTTACATTATGATTCACAACAGTCACAAACATACAGTTATGAAATAGCAATGAAAATCATTTTATGGTTGGGGGTCACCACACCATGAGGAACGGTATTAAAGGGTCACAGCATTAGGAAGGTTGAGAACCACTGTTCTAGAGCCTTAGGTTCACATTTGACATTAGCGTGCTGTGATTTCCAGAACTGTAGTTTATCTCATTAAGCTACAGTCCATTTGAAATGAGTAGTTTCTGTGGAAATACAGAAGAACTCCGGGGTGGTGGACAGGCTCCTGGAGGCTCCAGTTTGCTGTGGTGGGTCGCTTAGAGCCGATGGACAACCCAGGATGGGAGCGTATTGATTTTTGTCATTTCTACTTTTCAAAGATGTCATTCTCTGACCTTGTTTCCAAATTCTAGTGCTAAATTTAGGGACTTCAGACTATCGAGAAGAATTTTTTTTTTCTTGTAGTGTATTTCCTAGGTCAAGGGTGAAACAGCTTGTTATAATTCTACTTAAGAGAGCTGTATGCATCCAAGATCAATAAGAAGATGATATAAAACAGTTCCGTGCCTTGGCCCTGTCAGCCTGATTCACTGGAACGCAGTTTCTCAAGCTTTGTCTCTTGTTGGGCATGATGGTATGTGCCTTTAATCCCAGCCCCGAGGAAGCTGAAAGATCAACATGAGTTCGAGACCAGCCTGTGCTACACAGTGTTCCTCCGTGCTCCCTCTAATCAGGATTGTGTCTACCTCTGATATTTTTAGGAAAATCTTTCTTTGATCTGGAGAAAATCCAAGAACACTGACCTTAAACCCTATGTGAGAATATGATGCAGGATGTTGAAAAATCTTTAAGGAAAAGTTTTATTTTCAAAGCTTTTTACTGCTTCTGTGTATTGCTAAAGGTTAAAGGAAAAAAAATCATGTTGGTTCTTTGGTGACTTTAAGAAAGGTGGGGGCGGGGGAGGGGTATGGGAGGCTGAGGAGCTGGCTCAATGAGGAAAAGTGCTTGCTGTATAACCATAAATAACTGTGTGTGTCTGTGACCCCAATCCCGGGAGGAAGGGACTTGGAGAGTCTGGGAGCCGGCTGACCAGCCAGTTTAGCCAACAGTGAACTTCCGGTTTGGTGAGCGACCCCTATCTAAAGGCAAGAAGGTGGAGAGAATCTGATCCGGTGTTTGACCACTCTGTGGCCTCTGTCTGGAGACTCAGTGACCTTTATGCAAAGCCCCCTTGAGTGTGATCGAGTACTCAGATGTTAAGCACCGAGATGGACGAAGACCTGATAAACAACACCGTAAGAAGTAGTTGACTGCGCAGTCTCAGAAAAGGTGGGTTGAGACATGGGCAACAGTGAGAGCCCAGGAAAGAGAAGCACATTTCTTCAATTCCCTGAGTTGGGGCTGTGTCTGTCTCTAATATTTTTAGGAAAGTCTGTCTTTGTCCTGGAGAAAACCCAAGAACACCGACTCTAAACCCTATGTAAGAATATGATGTAGACTATTGGAAAGACTTCAAGGAAAAGCTTTATTTTCAAAGCTTTTACTGCTTCTGGGTATTGTTAAGGGTTAGAAGAAAAAAAATCCCTTCGATTCTTTTGCTTTGGTGATTTAAGAAACAAAAACAACTTTAGACTGGGGATGTATCTTGGTACATGCTCTTAGTCTGTATGAGGCTGGAATGGATCCCAGCACCATAAAATGAAAAGTGTTGTTTTCAACGACTGTGGGTCAGGTAAAACCACCACTGCTTGGGCTTCTCTTGGTGGTGACAGTTTGTAAATGTGTCTCTGTTTTTGGTGCCTTTGGCATTTTTGCCCCACTCTGGATAGGAGCATCCTCTGCTGGTTTGGGTCTGACATTGTAGGATTAGACAGGGGTATGGATTTTGTAGACGATCAGAGTCTACGTCTTATTTCCTTGCATCATAGCCACATCACACAGCACCGTGATTTATGGTCTGATTTAAGACTGAGCTGGTCTTGTCAGTTTTCTGCTGTGGGGAGCTCCTCTTTCCTCTTCCTTCTTCTTTATTCCCAGGTTGCATTCTCTGGAAAGAAGCCACGAAGTGCAGCTACACTTAAGGAAGGAGGCATTGTGCTCCTTGAGAGCAGAGAATGCAAGTAAATTATTTAGGATGCATCTGTGTGGGTGATTTATATCTCTCCTCTCTCCTGAACATATTAATTTGCTCATTCATTTTTATCACTATGGACTCATGAGTATATTTGTATTCTAATCCGGGACAACTTTCTTTTATTTTTTGAATTTTTTAGTGTTGGTCTTTGATTGTGTTCATTGGTTTCTAGGTTTCTTGGACATCCTCCCATCGAGGTGAATTTTTAAAATGTTTTCAAAAGTATTTTTCATTAATTCTTTTACAATTTAATACATGCATTTTTATCATATTCACTCCAACTCTTTTCTCTAACTCTTCTCAGACTCACTCCCACCCCCATGCCACTCCAATTTCATGTCATTTTTTTATGGTTCACTAACTCTAATTCATGCTGCCCATATGTACTCCTGGGTATGGAACCACATATTGGAATGTGATTAGCACCCTCTCTTCTGATGTTCCCCAAGCCTTGGATGGAAGGAATGTGGTATAAATGTCCTGTCACTGAGCACTCTACTCACAGCAGATTTTTAAAAATTACAGTCATATGCTAACTAATGACATTCTAGTTAACAATGGGTAGCATCTATTATGGTGGTCTATAAGTCTATAATGGAGCTGAAAATTACTGTCTCATGATTGTACTGTGGACATTGTAATAAAACAAAATACATTGCCCATATAAGGATGGTATCTGAGCAAAATTACAACAGCCAAATAAAAGTACAAAATATGTATAATATATAATATTTGATAATGATAATAAATGACTGTTATTAGGTTTCCTATTTACTACATCATACTTTTAAATCATTATTTAAACACACTCTTTCAACTCACAATACTTATTTACTGTACAACAATATGCCATGGTATGCTGACAACAGCTTTGAACTCTTGAGGTGTTTACCACATCTCTTAACTGCATTAAAAGGTCATTTTAAGTGATTGGCCCATAACAATTAGGCCTATGTAAGTACATTCTATAATGTCTACATGATGACAAATTCCCTAATGACACACTCTACAAATGTCATTCAGTAGCATATGACTGTATTTCCTTACTTTCTAGCATCGCAAGATTTCCTACCCTGTCTTACAATCAGTCATTTCTCCAAGGAGTCTGGCTTCCTTTCGCTGGAGAAAGGCACTAGAAATAAAGGTGTGGGCCTTGTACAGTATTGGTTCATCCATTTTATGGTGCACACTGTACTATAGCATACATATATCATAATGTATTTATGCATTCTTCTGTTGATGGACACCTGAGCTGTTTGCAATTGGAATTATTACAAATGCTGATACTGTGACTATTCCTATGTACATATTCCTACACATGTATTTCCTGTGGAGTGTATATGTAGGAATAGAATACTGCCTAATACATTCTGCATGTAATGAGTTTAAGAAAATATTTCCCAGGCTTGCGAGAGAGATGCCTCAATGCTTAAAAGCACATATTGCTCTTGCAGAGGATGAGAGTTCAGTTCCCAGCACCCATGTTGGCAGCTCAGAATCACCTATAAGGGGAACCAGAGCTCCAGGGCATCTGACATTCTCATCTGGCATTTGTGGGCATTGCATTCACATACTCAGGCCCCTCCCACACAGATACAAATAATTAAAAATATTTTTTAAAAAAAGAAGGTATTTCCCAATAGACAAAAGAAAGAGAAGAGAAACATCATAACAGTTTTGGTGATAAGGCCACTCCTCATTATGTGAATATCATTTCTTCCAGGCCCTCTCAGCTGACAGAGCACATTTATGTGTCTATATCAATCTGTGAGTATACAGGGACCTATAAATATTTCAATATGGAGCCATCTGCATCTATATAAGCTAAACAGGAGTTCATACTGATGGATCCAACTCTAACCTGATAGCATATGGCTCATCATAGCCTCCTCCCATTGCTTATCTGTAAATTCCCACTCCAACAGGGAGAAATCTGGCTCTGCAGAAAATTTATATGCAGATAAGCCAGTGCTAACATTTTGATATAAATTTTTCAGACATTTCTGCCTTTGTCTCTGTCTATGTTCTTGCCTTTCTGCCAATATTTTTCTAAACTTATGTATATATGATTATGCATACATATATCTATATCTATGTATATATTTCTTTCTTTTCACATAAATGATATGTAGTCTCCCTGCTTTGTAGCATACATTCTCTCCCATAAAACTGTAGGCCAAAGCATCTTTTTATGTTAGTCAATTCTGATGTGCATCTAGGTTTTGAAACGTGTATTCTATAACTAGAGCTATTCTCTTAGTAATGAGTGTTTTCGTTGATCCCACAGTTGATACTCTTACAAAGAATGCCACAATGCAAAATCCTCTGCCCATGATCTCCGTGGGAAACATCCCTAGAAATAGGATTTATCATGTGGAGAGGAGAGTCTTAAATTTTTTCAGAGCACACTCAGGAATTTAATATTTCATTTAGTTAGGACTTCAGAGTTAAATAAAATCTGATGGTTTATTTGGAGGTGTGCTGAGTGGGGGGTGGAGTGGTTCTGTCTTTGTACCCTGTAGGGAGGGCTGTCAGGGGAGCTCTGATCTGTTTTAGCCTCAACCATGGGGCTGATACCTTCACCCCTACTGGCTTCCTCCTTAGGTATCACCATCAGCTCGCAGGATCTCCCCAGAGTCAAGGTCCATGTGGTTGTACCTCATTACTCTATGGCTCGATCTGACCTTGTTCAGGGACAACCATTCTAGTCTCCTGCAACCAAGTATTTTCTCCCCAAAGCTCCTCCCCTATGGATTTCTAGGTCAATCCAATCCTGACCTAATTGACCACCGAATGCTCTGCACACAGCAACCTCTGCTTTACCTCCAGCACACCATTAACACATTTCCTGAAGGACCTGGAATGGGTGAGCCAATTTGCAGATCCAGACAGAAGAGTGGAAATTAGATTAGATCTTCACTCACAGCTCAAGGGGAGAAGCCAGGGCAGGGCCTGCTGGGAAGTGGAGGCAGGGGTTTTGTGTTTTCACCCTGTTTATACTGATTTCACTAATCTCTCCCTGAGTCTTAGCTATGAAAGTAAGACACCTTCTTAATTCAAGGCCATGAAGCTACAATAAAGCAGCCAAGCCGCTGGCCCTGGGCCTGGGACCCTCTGAAATGCATATATGGGGGTGAGGGGTACTTACTCATCTCCTGCATTTGTTCTATGGGCGAGAGAAGGTAGGAGACCATTTGGCATATGGGAGATATTCAATAAATAGCAACAGTCTTAAATAACTAATATTTATCAAGTCTTTCTTCTGCCTTGACACTTTTACAAGTGTTTTAAATATGCTAATTCATTGTATTCTCAGTAGTACTGTGAACTCAGTACAAGGAACAAAAGGCAAAGCGACTGGGCCAGGGTAATAAGGAGAAAGGTCGAGATTTAACCTGTTTCTGGAGCTTGAACTGCATGCCAAACTCCATCCCACTCTGCCCCACTCTCTCACTTCATTCTTCCTCATCCACTCTATTCACTCCCCCTACTCCACTCACTTCCTCCACACCACTCATTCAACCCCACTATTCCATTCACACAATTCCACTCGTTCCTCTTACCCCATCCCTCTCCACTCTGTCCACTTCCTCTTACCCCATCCCTCTCCACTCACTCTGTCCACTTCCTCTTACTCCATCCCTCTCCATGCACTCTGTCCACTTCCTCTTACTCCATCCCTCTCCATGCACTCTGTCCACTTCCTCTTACATCATCCCTCTCCATGCACTCTGTCCACTTCCTCTTACATCATCCCTCTCCACGCACTCTGTCCACTTCCTCTTACGTCATCCCTCTCCACGCACTCTGTCCACTTCCTCTTACTCCATCCCTCTCCACTCACTCTGTCCACTTCCTCTTACTCCATGCTGCCCTCCGAAAGCCACTCTGCCCCACTAGTCTTCCTCCACTTTCTCCACCCTTTGGCATTTCACACTGTATCACTCCATCCCACTGCGCTGGGACTCCCGAGGTAGATTCTCCCACAGTGCTGGATGCCTTTGACACTCATAGCAGACACTGCTGATGTCTTCCCAGTACCGGGCCTTCCCTTCCTCTTTAATAATTCAATCCACTATTTTTCAAGGTGGTAATATGTTCATTAAAAAAATAAAACTTCCCTCAGCCAGGATGAGCACGTGACACTGTTCTGGCCTGTGAGAGGTAGCCAAAGGGACAGCCCCAGCTGACATCCACATCTCTGCACCACTCCCACCTCCTGCCGGATTGTGGTTATGCTGCCTGGAGGTGTCGGGCCCTTCTTGTGAACCAGAAGATGAAAGCCCACGTGTTTGGAACCCCACCCAGTCCTGTGCTGCTGACATCGGAACCTTACAGAGAAGAGAAGTTGATTCATTCTGAGTCTGTTTTCTGACATCTACAGCCAGTAGCAGTTGTCACTGAAAGACGGTCTCACCTGTCCTTGAAGGTTCCTCAGTGAGGTGTGTGTGTGTGTGTGTGTGTGTGTGTGTGTGTGTGTGTGTCTGTGTGTGTGTGTGTCTGTGTGTATCGTTGCTTCATTAACCCCCAAGCCTCACTCTATTTTCACATTCACATTTCTCATTTTCTCCCTCACTGAATCTGGATAGGTAGGGATGTAACCCATTACCAAGAAGAAGCAAAGGAAGAAGAGGAAAGGCGGGGAGAAGGAAGGAAGGGGCGGGGTGTGGGGGGGAATAAATAGCTAAGAGCTGGTCATGAGCATGCACAGTCCAGAGCATAGCACAAAATGACTTGTGGTTTTCCATCACCTACTCAGCTGGATTCCCCGGCCTCCTCTCTGCTCCCTTTCTAGCCTTTTCTTTCTCCAATCTCCAGTGTTGTCTTGTTGATTCTCCCTGTGGCCAAAGCCAAAGAGACTCTCTGTTTTTATTCTTTCCTCCAAGGGTGCAGGAAGGAATCCCCAAAACTGTCGGTGTGAACATAAGCTCAGTACCTTCTGACATTCGCTAAAAGGATGGTAGTAAAGGCATGTGGGAGTCAAACCACACGGTTCACATCCCACTCTATCAGTAGCCACCAGCTGTGCAGCCTTGGAAAAGTGAGTCTGGCAGGGCCAAACCTTGATCATCCCTAAGAAGAAGCCAGCACTATGACACATAGTTTTGTGAGTTTCTATATAAAATGTTCAGGAGAGCGATTCTTGGCTGGAGGAAATTTCTTCCCCACCTCCTCTCCCCGGAAGACATTTGTCACTGTCTGGGGACAGTTTGGGTCACCACATGTAGAGGGCGTGGCTCTGTCTTCTGCGTAGCGGCTAGACGTCAGGGACGCTTAAACGCAACACCCTCACAAAGAATGACCCCCTTTGAGTCTCCGTCAAAGTCAAGGAGCTCTGACTTCAAATAATGCCCTGCTCGTGATGGTGCTATAGAATTAGTGTAACCTTGATGTTGTGCTAAAGATTCCCTTTTGGCTCTGACAGGAGAGAAGTAAATAAAAATTAGAGGAGTAGTGCCATGTTTGTGAGGGAAACCCTGATGGAAACCTTGAAGAGGATTCCAGGTATTCAAGACATGACTTCAGCATGACCAGCCAGCGCCTGGTGCTCAGTAAATGAGAGCCTTGGGACCTTTTCCTCCTTTATTGCTGGTCACGGGAAGAGTTGTCAATCTTCTGTGAGGTGGGCTTACTTTGTCTTTTCCTAAAGACTTTTGATTTCAGGGTATGAGATGTGGGAAGATGTGTGTGGGAGGGAGGGGGAGGCTGAGTATTGAGTTAAGAGGCTAAGGGATGTCCTGGTAGCCAGGGAAAGTGACCTGCTCTGCCTTGAGTGGGTTCCTAGGGTAGGTACCAGGGAGCTGGTTGCTAAGGTGAAATGGGAAAACGCCATCATCCTGAGGTTGTTTGCAGAAAGAGTTGGCAATGTGCTTCTGTGAAGGGCCACATAATAGAAAACTAAAGCTTTTGGCACCAAGAATAAAGTTTCAAGACATAATGAACATAATTATGTAATAAGAGAGAAAGAAAATTCCATAAAAATCTTCATCATAAAAATTAATACTTTATGAAATCTAAATTTGAATTGTGTATAATTTTCACAAATCACAAACTGTTCTGCTTCTTTTGATTTTTACAGACTTTCAGAAATGTGAACTCCATTCTCAAGTTTTAGATCGTTTCCAAACAGGTGGAAAGCTGGATCTGCCCACGGGCTGTAGCTGGCTGCCCTGTGGCATCATCCAGTGGCCTGATGGCTCTGTAATATTTTCCACAGCTGCTGCTCCGTTTTAGCAGCCCAGACCTCCTTCCGCATCCCACCCCTGCACACCAACTCCCACCTCAGGGTAGGAGAGGTCCAGTTCACTCACTTAGACATTTTCTCTTGGACATTCAATTCCTAATGTCCAGACCTTTCCTGTAGGCTCTGTGGAAAGTCGTCTCATTAGGTGACAACAGATTTTAAAATCTAAATGGGAAACCGGGCTGCTCACTGATGCCCAGCACTGTGCAGGTTCCTTGCAGGGCGGGGACTCTGTGCAGCTCAGGCTCACAGGCTCCTTTATGAACATCTTCCAGATCTAACAGGTGAGCATGCTGGCCTATGACATCGTTATTCTCCCTCACAAACTCAGTGAGGAGAAACGGTGAATCCAACTCTCAGGGGCAAGTAGGAGAAGCAGGGCACGAGTCATGTTCCTACTCACCAGAGATTGGCTGTTGATTTTTCTCATCAGGAGCCAGCGGGACTAGAGATTGCCCTGGGTAGGGCAGAGGAAGCATCAGAGAGTAGGAGGGCTGGGTGCCAGGCAGGCTAGTTGTGCCCAGCCTGGAGTTATATGACTTCCAAGAGACAGGTGGAATCAACCACTACAGCACAGCCTCAGAGCACAAGGCTGAGGGGCCAGAGGCTGGCCAAGAACACACAAGAATAAGGCAGGGTCTGGGCAGGCCCCAGAGGCAAGCATGGGAGCCTTTGCATTCTGCTCTGTCTGCTAGTTGGGACTCATCGCCTGTCATTCCCCTTCCTCAAATACCAACAATAGAAAAAGAACACCTGGCTTAGGCCTCCCTGTGTGGTACCTCCTCTTCCTGTACCCTCCCATCCCAACACATGCTGTTTGCACAGACTGAAATCTGAACCCTCTACATCATCTCTAAATAAATAAATAAAGCATTCTTCAGGTCCAAGCTCAATGCTAATACCCTCTAACATGCCCCCCCTTCAGGCCTTTGCCCTGTAGCACCAGGACGGCATCATCTTCCTTTCCTCATGGCTGAATGGTGAGCAAGGCCAGGTCAGGCATGGTGGTCTCAGGCAGTGTCTAACACTCTAGGAGTTGAAAGCTGCCTTGCTGTACGGTCCGGCTTATTGGGGAACTGGAAAAGAACTCTGTGTCCAAGTCTGAGGTCTCAGCAAGATTTCTAAAGCAACTGGCACCTCAAAAATGAAGGAGTAGAGATGAGGTTCCTCAAAAAAAAAAAAAGCTAAATAAACATCCGATACAGTGACTTATTTCTGCCTTATCCATGTGCTCAAGAGAAAGGAAAACATGTTCACACAAAAGCTTGCCCCTAAATGTTCAGAGCTGCAAAGTGAAACCAGTGCACATGTCCATTAACGGATGACAGATAAACACATGCCCTACATCCTCACACAGGGTGCTAATCAACCTTGAAAAATAAGGGATGACTGCCTCATGCTATAATACAGATGAGCCTTGGAAACATTAAGTGGAGAAAGCTGGGCACAAAAGGTCTGATCTTTTATGAGTCCATCTATATGAAGAAATAGCCAGAATAGGAAAGTAGGTAGAAATAGGCAGTGGCTGGAATCTGGGATCTGGAAGAGGAGGGGAGTGGGGAGTGTCTCTCTAATGGCACAAGATTTCCTTTTGGTATAGCAAGTGGTGATAATCGCACAATATCATGAATGCACTAAAATGCACTCAGCTAAACACTTCTGAACCTGCAAATTTCATTTTATATGATTATTACCTCAATAATAATAAATTTTCAAAACTGAAAGTGAGATCAGCTTTCAGCTTCCTCTGCATAAGAGCCTGGTGAAGAAAGATGCTTCCGATGCCCTCATTCCCTGGCTCTCACAGCTCCTGAAGCCTGGTGGCCCGAGTCCAGGTCGGACCTCTCTCCAGAGGAGGGCAGAATGCAGTACTGGCTGCTCTCCAGTCCTGGAGCAAGCAGTAACTTCTGTCCTGTGACACCACAGCGACAGACAGGTACATTTTTACGGTCCATTTGTTAGGCTGATGGATTTCACTGTTGGCCTTCAGTTTGTCCCCTTGATTTGGAGGCCTGGGACTTACCTGGGCAGATGCTGCAGGACCCTGAGGAGAAGCATCACTCTTCATTCACGTCACCAAGTCGCCTACTCCCTAGCTGTTTGTGGGTTCCCTTTACAGCCTGGCACAGGGCTCTGAGGCTCACACATTCCAAGGCCATTGCTTTAAGTTTTTATACCAGGTACTGTCCTAGGCTCTAAGGATCCAAGGTTGGACAAGACACAGTCTGTAGTCTCCAGAAACCACTGGGGAAGGCGGGGGAAAAGTGCACAGTGGCAACACTAGAGTGATGAGAGGCAGTTGGTAGCAGGGCTAAGGGGAGACACAGGAGCTGGGTCTGAAGGGACTGGAGCTCATCAGAAGACAAAGCAAAGAGGTCTTTGAAAGCCAAGGGTATGGGAAATGGCCTGGAACTCCGGAGAAGGTTCTAAGAATGGGTCAGAATAGGAATGGTAGTAGATAACCAGACACCCTTGGATAACCAAGCAGGGACAAAATGCGGAATGCTTTCGCCACCAGCCTGAGTTTGGAAACTCTCTTGATAGTGGAGAGAAAATAGTTAAAGGTTGTAAGCAGGGGTGGGGGTGTATCAGAGGTTTGAGAAAGATGTGAGGAAAATCGAGTCTGGGTGAGAGGTGGAGAGGGCCAGGGAATACTAAGACAGTCCGTGTAAGAGACAGTGATGAGAACCGGGCGAGGGTCCTGGGTGGTGGGAGCGGAGGGCGTAGAGTCAGAACCAACTGGGAGAGGATGCTGAGCGGCTGAGCATGTCCGAGTGGGGTGGAGAGGCCGATGAGGAGGAGGGAGCCGACCGCCACTTCCTACTCGGGTGTGGATCGTTCTGTGAGAAGAGGATCGGATCTGGATGGAATAAGATAAGCTGAGTTGGGGGCAGGGTGAGATAGGAACCGGAATCAAGTCCAAGGAGAAGGGGAACGCAGACCACCAGGGCTTGGAGCTGAGCTGAGTGTGGAAGTCTACACATGCGAGCATATCCCATTTCTCACCAGGACGTCAGCTTTGGGAGCCATGACCTGGAAGCTGCTGGTGCCTGCCCCTGTCAAGGTTATTCTGGTTTAAGCTCTCTCTCTCCCTGTTGGCATGCGATTTCATGCTTTTCAGCTCTCCCTTTAAATGGAAATGAAGAAAATGATCTTCGTCCTCCAGTGGGGATTGAGAATTTTTCCCCTCTCAGCCCTGACACCTGCTGCAGTTTCACTCGCTATTAAAGGTCTGTGTGACCGGGTGGCGTGCCTCCGGCGGTGCTAAATGGGTACGGGAGGGCCTAGAGAAATGTCAGGAGACAGGTGTTTAAAAGTGACACCCAGCAGCGGGGAGCAAGTAGAAGCATGTCCAACCTGCGCTTTGGGTGCCTGTGCGGTGTCACCTCTGCTTCGGGCTCTGTGGCTCTCATAGTCACCCTCCTCCCAAGCCGGCTCACCGACTGCTCTCCCCAGATTGCTTCTAGGAGGGCTGGCTTGGCAGGGTCCCTCCCTCGGGGATGCTGCCCTCCTCTCGCCTGCTTAAAAACTCCCCACCTGCGCCAGTCTCCTGTATTGCTGTAGCAAATTGCTACACATGTAGATCGACACGACGCAGTGTTGAGGGCAGAAACGTGACACGGGTTTCGCTAGGCTAAAATCCAGGGTCCGGGAGGATGTGTCCCTCTTGAAGGCGCTGGATGAGGAATGTCTGGTTTTTTGGTTTTGCTTTTGTTTTTTTTTTTGTTTTTTGTTTTTTTTTTTTTTCCTTTTTCAAAGACAGAAGTTGCCCTCTTCCTTGTCTCTGGGCCCCTTCTCATCATCTAGCCAGCACCAGCGGGTCAAGGCGTTTTCACCTAGCATTGCTCTGGCCTCCATCGGCTGTTTGGAAGGGCCCTCGTTTCTTCATCTGTTTTGCGTTATAGTAGCAGCAAATCTTGTGGCCGGGTGATTTACAATGACCATGAATTTGTTTGGCTTGTGTCTTTGCAGGCTGGGAAGTACAAGGTCAGGGAGCCACCTCCGATGAAGGCCTTCTGGCTGTACCACAGCCGGGTTGAAGGCATCAATCACATGACAAGAAGCTGTGCTAGTGTGATACTCCATGAGGAGGTCAAATTCGCTTTTGAAACAAACCCACGCCCCTGATGAACCCAGTCCCTGGATGTCAGCATTAATCCATGCAGGAGGACAGAGCCCTCAGGATCTACTCTACTGCAAAGATCCCAGGGGTGGGGGTGGGGTTAACGTTTAACACGTGAGAGTGTGGGATGGAGCACATCGAGACCACAACATGATATGACCACATCGGGCCCATTTGAGACCCCTGGCTCATTTCTCTAGTTCGGGATCAGCTACTTAGCTGTTTTGGTTTGGTTGGCCATATACCATGTTTGCAGGGCCTGGGAATTGTGATATGTGTGCCTCAAGGTATATCACACATTCTCTTCATTCTGTCTATCATGCTACCTTTCAAGGCTTATCTTCTTCCGAGACTCTTCCTGTAAAATCTGCAACTGTCAGACTCAACGGCAATTGCTCTGCTTAAACCACAGCATGGCGCCTATACTCTCCCAGGTCTCCGCTTTGACTGATTTTGGTTTGGGTCTTAACAGTTCTCCAAAGGCCCATATATTAAAGGCCTGGTCACCAGCCTGTGGTGCTATTGGGAGATGACGAAACCATACTAAGGTAGACCTCAGTGAATGGAAGCTAGTTCATTGTAGGCATGCCTTTACAGGGAGACAGGGGGACTGTAGACCCTTCCTCTGTCATGAGGGCAATAGACTTCCACTAGACTCTCCTGCCATGAGGTACTTACTATACAGCCATAGCCCCAAAGCGACAGAGCCAAGTGACCGTGGACTGGGTCCCCGAAACCGTGTGCTGTAGTAAGCCTCCCCACTCCTGTGGTTTTGTCTCCAGTGTTTTGTGCCCCTGGTGGGAAGCTGATGGCTACATTTGGTTCCAGGCTCTATGGAAGGCCTCCTGAGACTAGGACCAAGGTTCTGCACATTCTGGGTTTCCCTACCCCCTAACAGATCACCTTACTCAGAGGATAAGGTATTGTGAAGACATGAGGAATGGTCAGTTGCCTATCACCCTCACTCCATTCTAGAAACCCAGAAGTATTGAGCTGATGGTAAAAAAAAAAAAATCATCATCATCATCGTCATCGTCATCATCATCATCATCATAATTGTATGTCTATCTAAAATACCCAAAAAACAATTTCCAAAATGTAATTTACAAATATGGCAAAACATCCAGGTAAATAGTAAATACCATGGTAAGATATGAAGTGATCAGAACTGTGGTGGCCAATATAGGAACCACTAGGCATGTGTATCTATTCACATTTAGGTTTAAATAAATTAAAATTAATTTGTTATTAAGTGTTCAGTTGCTCACTGTAACTGCATTTCAATTACTTAGAGCTATGTGTGATAGGCAATTACCATCCATATTGGACAATGTGGACACATCACACATTTCCTGGAAGTCTTCTGCGTAGTGCTGGCTTAGACCTAAGGGAAACTCTGCAGCCTATGCGTGAACTGGAATGTTCAGGTTGGAAGAATCAGAAATAGAACAGGACACATGGAAGGTTGTAACTTCCTTTAACTCTTTGATGGAGCATCATTCATAATAGCTACTAAGTTTTTTGGCTGTATAGCCAGTAGGTAAAATCTAAGAAGTATTTTCTTTTAGATGAAATTAGCTACTTCTGGAGCTAGCTTGCTGTCTTAGGGCTTCTATTGCTTTGAAGAGACACCATGACCATGGCGAATCTTACAAAGGAAAACATTTAATTGGGGCTGGCTTACAGTTTAGAGGTTCAGTCCATTATCATGGTGGGACATGGTGGCATGCAGGCAGACGTGGCACTGGAGAAGGAGCTGAGAGGTTTACATCTTGATATGCAGGCAACAGGAAGTGAACTGAGATACTGGGTATGTCTTGAGCATATACGAGACCTCAAAGCCCACCCTTACAGTTACATGTTGTCAGAAGGTTTTTTTGTGTCCCAGCCAGCCGGTGGTCAGGACAAATCTCTCCCACTCACGTCCCCCAAGTAAACACACACAAGTTGCTTGGCCATTAGCTCAGGCTTATTACTGACTAGCTCTTACACTTAAATTAACCCATAATTCTTATCTATGTTTAGCCACATGGCTTGGTACCTTTTCTCAGTTCTGCCTTGTCATTTTGCTTCCTCTATGTCTGGCTGGTGTCTCCTGATTCAGACTACCTTTTCCCAGAATTCTCCTCATCTGCTTATCCCACCTATACTTCCTGCCTGGCTACTGGCCAACCAGCATTTTATTTATCAACCAATCAGAGCAACACACATTCACAGCATACAGAATGACATTCCACAGCAGTGACACACTTCCTCCAACCAGGCCACACCCACTCCAACAAAGCTACACCTCCTAATAATGCCTCTCCCTTTGGGGAGGCCATTTTCTTTCAAGCCACCACATTTACCATGCTGACTGCATTCAAATGCAGATTATATCATTCCTTTGTATGTCTCTGGGTTGTTTAATTGACAAACACTCTGTGTGTGTGTGTGTGTGTGTGTGTGTATACATTGTGGGGTAGCTAGATCAAGCTATTTGTGTCTGCATTTCTCCACATATTTATCTCTGTGTGTGGTAACAGTACTCAATACTCTCAATTAATTTTAAAGATACACTATATTGTTCTCAATCTCCATGGTGCACAGCAGGGCTCTTGAAGTGACACTTTCTAAGTGAAATTATGTGTCCTTTGTGACCCACATTTGAACATTCCATAATATAAACAATGTAGTTAAAGCCTTGAGTAAGTTAGAACTTTAATATACTGTATTAGTACTTAATGTATTATTAATTATGTATTCTTTAATATGCTGTAAGCTTTAGGTGCCATGACGAAGTCCCAGACTGGTGTCTTGCATAGCATGCTTTTATTTTCTAACAATTCCCTGGGCTGGAAGTCTGAGATGAAAATCCTATTTTCTTGACTCATAGATGGCCACTTCCTGTTTCCTCACATGGCTTTTCCATTGTGAGGAGTGTCGGTGACTCATCTTTTTATAAAGATATCAACCCTGCAGTCTTAATTGACTCATCTTTTTATAAAGATATCAACCCTGCAGTCTTAATGGATCAGCACCCCACCCTCATTTAACTCCTTCTAGCCATTGTCTCTAAATATAATCTCTTCAGAGATTAGGCTTCTTATATGAGTTTGGTAAGGTGGCGGGGGTTGGGAGGGTGGGTGTGGTTCAGTTCACACTGAGTACTTTGAGATGCTGTTGTGTCTGTGGCTAATATTGGTTGAATAAATGGAGAGATGGAATGAACTTGGAAAAGGCTATATAAACTGGGATGTGGCCATGTTGGTAAATAGTATTGGATCTGGGGAAAGATCATTACTTCACAGAGTCCTGCTGTAAGAGTGGGGTTGAGACTGCTCCAGTGTCTGAGGAAGAAAGCAGTGATGCATACCGTCTGACCTAAAAACAGAAGACGTGATCTGAAGATGTAACATTTGGAGCTGCTCATGTCGGTTCATATTTTAAGGGAGATGCTTACAATTGTACTAATACTGGCTAATACTTATTGAGCGATTGACCCGTTCGCTAGCAACATGCTAAGCAATCCTCGTGCGTTTTCTCGTTGAAGTCTTAGAATTGCCCAGAGGTGATAGTGTTCTTATACCCATCTTATAAGTGGCAAAGTGCTTTTTGAGGCCTACAGTGGCTTATCAGTTTGTCAGAGGCGACATAGTTAGTGAACTGTAAAGTCAAACTTCAAGGTTGGTTTGTGAGTGACAGTCTGTGCCCTTTATCCCATTCTGTGCTGTCTCTCTTGGGAGGGATGTTCCTAGGAAGGTCATTGAAGGGCAGCTCCCCGCCCCCCACTGCCACCACCAGCCTGCTGACCCAACCCTACCCTACCTAGCTCCAGACACAAATCCCTGGAGAGAGGCTTCCATCCGCAAGGCAAATCATGAAGAGAAAGCCATGGGCTAAGTAAGGACAGGGGCTTCTGTGCAACCCCATGTCTGGCTCCCATGAGCCTTGGCTTTTTCTGGTTCCACTTAGGTGCAGCATCAGGCAGAGCCCTCTTCCAGTCCCAGCAAGTTTGCCAATTTGTTATCGTGCAAACAAATCCTGCCTAGTGGTATCGTTGCTGTAATGGGAAAGAAGTTCATCCATTTCCAATTCTGCAGTGTGGGCAGACTTTTAAAGGCTCTGTTTCCATTCACATATTAATTTCCTTCCTGCCACAGCTCCAAATAGCTTCTGTTCCTAAACATGAGCCATTTTGCTCGGGCTGGGGGGAAATGGAGTAATATTTCGCTTGTGCATCCTTCCAAATGAGACAAGGATAAAAGGACTCACTCTTGTCCCCTCTCCAGACAATACCTGAAGGAAGCTAGACAAGATAAACATCTAAATCCCTCTCAATAACACTTTCTAAAGCTCAGGAGAGCTGATAAGAATGGTTTCTCTCTCTCTCTCTCTCTCTCTCTCTCTCTCTCTCTCTCTCTCTCTGTGTGTGTGTGTGTGTGTGTGTGTGTGTGTGTGTGTGTGTGTTGTGTTGTGTTGTGTACACACAACAGAGTTGTGAGATCTCAGGAATACGATCTGCATGTTTCCTTTCTCTCTGGGAACACCACAGGTCAAAGAAGAACCTAGTTCAAGATACCATGTCCTTTGGGTGCTCTTAAGGCTGAACAGGAACACATTTTCAAAATCTTTTCCCCAGTTCCCTCAAAGAGCCCAAGCTGAACCCTTGCCAGTTGGCCACCCTACACCACAAGGCTTTGGCTGGCATTCTGTCCCCCTAATCCAAACGGTGCTATGGTATTATCTCATGTTTGACAAATGGAGACAGTGTGTCTTCTTGGCCTCAGTGGGTAGACTCTGTCAGAGTTAAACTGTTGGCCAAGGGATAAAATCCCTGAATGGACCTTGTCCTTCTGCAGCCTCTGTCCTCCATCCCCTGTGTCCGCTGCTCTGTTCCGGTCTCACTCTCCTCTGAGAGTAAGAATGAGGACTTCCAACCCAGGAGAGGAGCTATAAATGTCCTTCTCTGCCCTGACACATGGCTTGCTAAAACCCTAACGTTTTAATCTTTTTTGAAGATGGCTTTTCCTGATTTCCTCTCCCTTCCCATTCCGGAAGCTAGAGGCTTTCAGTGACTATTATCTGAGAGACGCTGCATTTGTGTACACAGCCAGCAGCTAGGACGCACTTAGTATCTGCAGAATGTTTTTTGTGCTCTCTCGGGCTTGCTCCATGACGCTCCTTAAAATCCACTGTGTGATCTTCATACTTCAGGTCCCATTTGCTTTCAGGCTCCTGGGTCTTCAGACCCATGTGTCACCTCCCAGGCTGTGAATTATTCATAGACACTTGTATTTTCGAGTTTAAAAAAAGTTAATTCATTTTTAATGGGGGTGGGACTGAAAGACAGACAGACAATCGTAGCTCTGATTTGTAAGCCCAATGCCCTGTCCACTCACATGTTATCCCAGAAACATCACTGGAAAAACTTCCTACAGCTAAAGGACCCACCTCTTCTCCAAAGGGGACTCGGAGTCCCACTGGGGTCACATTGTAGTCTCTGAGGTTAGTCGTATTTTCTCTGCCTGGTAAGAATGGGTCATCAGTGAGATCAGGCTGCATGGGTGGGAGGCATTTCACGTTGCAGTGGGACAGTTGCAGATGTACAGCATGAGAGAGCATTAGAGACATGCCTTCTTATTGGATTCTAGTCTTTGCTATTCTCAGTTGCTTTGGGTCCCAAAACGTGTCTTTTCAGCATTTGGAGTTCCCTTGCGGCACTGTTGTGTTGGAGCTGGAACAGCACCTGGTCCTGTGGTCGATTTCTCCTCCAAAAGGATCAGCTACCATTTTGATTAAGAGTGACATGCCATTCGTAAATGGCCGAGAAATCAGAAAAGCTCCTAATAGTTAACAAGTTACAAGACTACAAAAATGTTCACAACTATGTAATATAGTTCAAGCGGCTTAATGGGAAAACTGGTTAGGAAAAGCCCAGGCCACGTATCAGCCAACTGTCTTTGGGCAAGCTAATTAGTATCTCTAACCCTAAATGACCCTGTACAGACAGAAGGAGGGAAAAGAGAGAGAGGGGAGAACTTTTAATGAGATACTGCGTTTAGTACCAGTCACCTTAAATAAGGGCTTGTGAACCAAGTCTTACAAATAAGGCATCGAACTGGAAATGATTAGTAATCTGAGATGATGTGTAGCTAGATGTGCAGGGTGGTTGGTACTGAATGAAGCCATTTCTATGACAACCACAATGTCATCTCCTGAGCCAGCACCCCTGACAAATCCTCTCAGGCATTATTTTGCTTTGTTAGCTCCACAATTCCCTGGCCATTATGGGTGCATTAATAGGAAAAACCAAGAGTTTTTCTTTTAAGGTTAAAAGCAGCTTTTAGTAATTTCAATTAATCCATGAACCTCTTTTTTTTTTCTTTTGGTTTTTCAAGACAGGGTTTCTCTATATAACAGCCATGGCTGTCCTGGATCTCGCTCTGTAGACCAGGCTGGCCTCCAGCTCACAAAGATCCACCTGCCTCTACCTCCTTAGTGTTGGGATTAAAGGTGTGCGCCACCACTGCCTGGCCCATGAGCCTCTTTTAAAAAAAAAAAATTATAGGTAAGATGGACATCCCATCATCTCCATTCTCATCCCTATTCCAGAGGTAACTCTCACTATCAGTTAGATGAGCTTTATGCATTTTACAATACATTAAACATGTATACTACTACTACTACTACTGCTACTACTACACACACACACACATACACACATATATGTAGAAAAGGGTACTGTATTATATGGTTGGGTTTTTATATTATATATATGTTATATATATATAATATATATATACATATATGTTATCATGGAATGTGTCATTCCATAGCTTGATTTTACTCAATAGTAGGTTTTGAAGATCTTTCCCTGTCAGTACATGTAATGCATTAAAAAACCAAACCAAACCAAAAAGAACCCCTACCATCAATGGGTCTGGGAGCACTGCTCAGCGGTCCAGTGATGGCGTGGCAGGCATAGGGCTGGCCCCTGGCTTAACACTGAACACTGCAATAAGGAAACAAATTTATTTTTTTTCGATGAGCCAATGTATTTAGCCAACTCCGTTTGGGTGGTCATTTAAGCCATTTCCCGATTTAGTAGCGACTGTCAAATTAGTCTGCAAAGTTTGTAATCCTGCCACCAGAATATGGAAATAAGTTGGTTTGGATTTTGTAGATGTTTTCTAGTGTTTGGATGTTCATTTTCCTGCTTAATAGTCACACTAAGTACTTTTGCTGGTATTTATGGACCATTTGTGCTTCCTTGTCTGTGAACTGGCATCTTCTATCTTTACAATATTTTCCTATTGGACCCGTTTTTTTTTTTTCATTTTTTAATCGTTGGAGGCTCTTTATATATTCTAGATACTGATCCTTTATTGAGAGCATTTTCCCCTTTTGCCTTTTAACTTTGTCTATGGTGTTTTCAGTCAACTATGGTGTTGACGTAGTCCCATTTATTAGTCTTCTATGCACTTGGGATTTTTGCACATTGTTTAGAAATCTCTTTTATGCCAAATCGTGAAAAAACGAGTCTTCCTAAATCCTATCGTTTCCTTTTGCATCTAGATTGTTAATGATAGAGGCTCTAGGTAAAAAGGGCGCTTTCACGTTGGGGGGCGTCTCAACAACCGAGCTGGGACTGCCACCTTGACCGCTCAGAAGCCCAGCCCTCCAGAAGCATGCGCGATCCCAGCAGTGTCCAGCAGAGGGCAGTATCTGAGCAGGTCTGCCTGTCTCCATTAGGGCCAGGAAAGAGTTCCGTGCCTCACCAAAGGGAACATTTTTAACTGTTCAGAAATTAGTAAATTCCAGTGAGAGAGACTGTAGCTGAGCCAGGAAAAGGACCAGGAGCAAAGTCTGTTTCTCTGTGTACTCCACAGTGGGAAGCAAACCGGGCCAAGGGGAAAGTGTCCTGGCAGCCTCTGTGTTTTCACAGCATCCGAGAGGGCGCAGATCAAAGCAGGCCAGCATCACAGAGGGTTTTCTCCAAGGGAAGCTTCCACGACTGCTTAAGTCTGGTCCACACTCCTGAGATGAAAGCTCCAGTTTTACAGAGGAAATGCTATTTACTGGACAAACAACAGGCGGGATGGAGACATATCACCCCCAAACTCAGTCTGATTTCATCAATAATTCAGCATCTTGTCTCCTTTTGTTTGAGGGGTGGGGTAAAAAGAGACCAGCGGCTAGAAGCACAGCTGACTTCAGAGGAGGAAGCCTTCTAGCCTCACCGGCATACATACTGAGCTAACAGCTCTGGTTTCTGTTGGTTTGTTTAATATTGTTGATGGGGGCTCAGCTAAATCATGAAACCAGAGGGGCACTAGCAGTGGAAGCCCTGACCTGCATAAACATACTGAACCACATGGATGCGCGACTCTGATCACCTTCGTGATCACAGGTGGATTTCCCCTGCTTGCCACTCCGAAATTTCGAACCTTCCTTTGTGCCTAGCGGCGTGTGTGTGGATCCAGGCAGTGGGCGTGAGTACTCACAGGGCTTCTGGCTTGCTGGCTCTGGTTCTGGTTTTCGTTGGGCCAACACTGAGACTTGGTGAGAGAGAGTGTGGTTGCCCTGAAGACTCAGGGAAGCGCTCAGTAATAGGAATAACTAGGCACACAGTCCTTTCCTTTCCTCCATTTACGCCTGGAAGTGTTGTGGAAGGTTTTCAGATAGGCTGGGGGTTCCATAACCCCTTTTGGCTTCCATTAACACTGCTTAGAAACAGCCCCTTCATTAATTTACCCTCACCCATTTCTTCTGAGAACGCTCTTTGATCTTTGCCCAAACCTTAACTAATACAGAAATCGAGATCCATCTTAATTCCTCCTGCTTAAAACAGGTCAAGTGTACAGTCAATGTTGACTGTGGGTTTGGACTCCCTCTTCGACACAAACAATGTGTAAGTCTGGTAGTGGGCTGAGATCTTCATGCCTTTCCAAGCTACCGATCAAGACGGTGTAAATCTCTGCCTTTAAAAACCCTGCTGGAGCCAGGCGGATCGCTGTGAGTTCGAGGCCAGCCTGGGCTACCAAGTGAGTTCCAGGAAAAGCGCAAAGCTACACAGAGAAACCCTGTCTCGAAAAACCAAAACCAAAACAAAAAAAAACAAAAAAAAAAAAAAAAAAAAAAAAAAAAAAACCCTGCTGGAGAGACGAGGTCTACCTGGGTTGGTAGAGCTTGGGACTAGCGTGATTGATCCTTGGTACTGCTCTCTATTCCACTCCACCTCCACCTCATGCCCTAAAACAAAACAAACACAAAAAACCCAACAACAACAACAACAAAAACCCTGCTATCTAGATACATTCTCTGCAATTCTCTGGTGTTGATTTCTCAGAGTCCCTTCCCCAGGCTCACAGAAATGTCTCATTTGCTGTAAATATTCTCCAATTCAGTCATAAACTTTGAAAGCAAGGACCTGGCAGATGAAAGGATCACAGGACCCAATTTGGAGCCCCATGATAGTTTGACTGATTCATTAAGGGCTGGTTGTAGATAGTTGCCAGAGACGTAAATTGCATTTATATGCTACCCTCCCCTTCAGGGAGGGGATTGCTGTCTTGTAAGCTAAACAGGCAATAAACTGCCACTCTAAGTAGGTAAAGCCATTTAGTTTCTGTCTCTCCAGCAGACCAACATGACTAAGTAAGCTGGTCTCCCGGCCCCTTCTCACCTTCCACCTGCCGCTGCAAAGGCAAAACCCAGAAACAGTGAGAAAGAGAGAGAGACCCTGATCGATGCACTGGGTAACCCCAGTAGCGGAGAGCTGTTAGATGCCTGCTTTAATTAAACCCGAGGTTGGGTTGTGTTCTGTTTTATTTCCTTGTGGTACTGGAGGTTAAACTCAGAACCAGAGCATGCTGCCACTGGGCTATATCCGTGGCTCTTTTCAAATTTTATTTGGAGACAGGGTCTCACTATGCAGCCTAAGCTGGCCTCAACCTTGAACCCTCCCTGCCTCAGTCTGTCTGCTGGCTGAGATTACAGCCTCGTGCCACTGTGCCCAACTACTCAATCTTGCTCCCATAGACTGTCCTAGATTCTGTCACCTGTCCTTCTTGGGTGGTCCTCTTATTCGAATGGACTCTGCCTGTTGCCTGGGCCCCTACCCTCCTTGTTTTCAGCCCTTATGTACTGACCTGAGAGATGTTATGGCCGCTTCCCTTCTTGTCTCTTCATCATCTACAGTCTAGGATTGTTCAAATCTCTGGATCTGCATTCTGTTCCCCACCTCTGCCCAGAACTTTGCTTCGAGTCCCTTGAGCCATCACAACGGCTTCACTATGCTGTTCAGGGGCATGAGCATTGATGGTAGCACCCCAGAGTAAAGACATTGATGTTCTTGATCTGAAAAGAAGGATACTCGGTATTGATGAGAGCAGGCAGTGACAGGCAGGGGTTCTGCAATTTTGGATACCTTACTCCTCTGTGTAGACCTCTCCCTAATCTAGTTCTCTTGTGCCGGTGGTGTGTACACCTTCACTTCCAACCCGACCTTTGACCTGGAAGAACCCCTCTTCCAGGCTCTCTGTCCTGTTAATTCTCGGGACAATAGACTGGGAAGTCTGGCCTCTGTTCCTAGCCATACCTCCAGCTAGATGCAGCCGCAGAGCTTGGACGCTAGCAGTCTCCCGGGACTTCTTTTCTCTCTGTTAATTATTGGCGATGCAAATGAAGCATTAAATTACAGGGAGGAAGAGATTTTGTTCAGAAGCTTGAGTTTTAAGAACCATTCTATAGGAAATCAAATGGAAAAGAGAGATCCAAGCACGTGGGCATTCCTTCCATTCCCTCAAGTGCTGGCCAAGACTGCAGCTCAGGAGCTGTGTCTAAGGCAGGGAAGCCAGGGCCTGGGAAGGTTAATGGTCTATCTGGGACTTTCCCAACCCTCCCAGAACATAGATCACCTACAGGGATTCTTCAGCACAAGTGTCTGACCTACCTCCAGTTTCTTGTCCCTAGCAAGTTCCCAGGTCTCTGGGAACCACCTTTGAGACCCTCGGAGCTATGCTACACTCCCTCTGGCTCAGAGCCCCTCAATCTTTAATGCATCTTTTCTCCCCTGGAGATCTGGTTAGATTGTATGAGTACGGGTTCTGATACAGTGTGTTGGAAGGGAGCTGGAGACACACATTTTCAAGCAGCTCCCGGGTGATGGAGAATTGCAATGGAGGCATCGAAACCTGAACACTGGGCAGCAAGGTGGCCGGTCAGCCACTGTGTGTGGAGATTTGCTTCCCTCTGGCCTCCTCACGTCTTTTCTTTCTGCCCTCCCAGGGTGTCAGATACTCTGGAAAATCTCTAAAAAAAAGGTGAGCACCAGGGAATGTTACTCAAATACACATGTTCCAGAGTCTTACTCCCTGCCCAGTGGGAATCTGGTGTCTGCATGCTGGCCCAAAGTATTTTCTTCTGTTTTGTCCTATTTTTCTTCTTGAGACAGGGTCTCACATAGCCCAGGCTGGCCCCAAACTTGCTATATAGAGCATAACCTTGAACTTGTGATTCTCCTGCCTCCACCTCCCAAATGCTGGGATTATAGACATGTGTTACCATGCCCGATTTATGTGGTGCTGGGCATCAAACCTAGAGCTTCCTGTGTACTAGGCAGGAACCTTGGCATTTAAACTACATCCCTAGCTCCCAGCAGAGGCTTTCCTCTGAGCTAAGCAGGAAACTAGGCTTTCCTTTATTCCCCCTTGCCGGGGAGTCCCTGACCCAGGATGCTGACTAGCGTGAAACAGAAAGTTCAGAGATGGTTTAAAGGCTTTACTGGGACAATCACGGGGATGGAAAGTGTCTCCACTGGATGTCCAGCTTCAAGGAGGCTGGATTCTGTGGGAAAAAAAAAAAAAAGCAAAGCTCCCTGCTTTATCAAAGAGCTGCTGGGCTGTAGCGTATGGTGTAAGAGAATAAGGTCTGAGAATTCTAAGCCTCGGGCGAAAGTGTGTGGACAGTTGGCCGCCACATTGCAACTGTGGGAGTCTAATGAATGACATCTAAAAGAGTTAGTTATAGTAGAATCAGAATTCCCGTGAAAAGGAAGTTGGCATCTTTACAGGCTAGAAAATAAAATTGAAGTTTTGACCACTGAGCTTTCTTGTGTCCCATCTGGCTTGGTTCTTAGCTCCCAGAGGTAGGGGAGCTGTGGGTCAGGTGTGTGGAAGAAGGTTCTATACAAGACTGGTTGGCAAATGAGGGACATGAGTTCATGGGAATTTTCCAGAAGGAGAGAAATGTGGACTAGCTAAATTCTTAAATGCGAGACTTCCAGAGCCTGTGTGATTTTGCTTACTTCATTTATTAAATTGGCAACTACTGCTGTTTAGGGATCTCTGTGGAAAATGTTGGCCAATGTCCGCCAGCCTACATGGTCAACCATAGCGCATAAATCAATGTTATTATTTTAACAAAGCAGAACGGTTGTCTAGTGTTTGTTGGACTGTGTCAACTTCAGTGACGCACCTGAGAGTGAAATGTCACACCCTTGGGTGATATGTTGCATTTATCTGACCCTTTGTCTGTTGGAAAGTCTCTAGGATTTTAATTATTCTTTGACAAATGGGATATGGATCTCATCGGAAAGCTGAGTACAGGTGGAGCCCAGGGAAGGCCACCCGAGAAGGACTCATCTTGGCTGACCAGACAAGGAGCCTGTGAGCTTGGCTGGAAAAGAACAAGACTCATGTCTCCCTCCCAATCTGTTCCTCAGTCTAATGCATCTCATTTATTGTTAATGCTGTTTCTGCTGGCTCATTTGCAAATAGCCTGAATAAAACATCAGTGCGGAATGGGGGGGGGGGGGGTGAGGGGGCTCGCTGTCTTCCATCGCTGCTTCTGCTACATTCCTGCCCTCCTTTCCTTTCCTCTGGTCCCTTCATTACTCTGATTAACAATCTTTATCTAATTGGCTTGTCGTGAAACAGCTAGATAGGACTCCGGGGCTCTCGCTGGGATGGTGAGGAAGCAGCTCCAGTAGGCCTAGCCCTGGTTTTTGTGCTTTTGTTTTTATGGAGAGACGGGGGAAAGCAAGCACTGAATTTGCCTGTGGCCTTGGGGGAGAGGCATGAGCGTAGATGGCTGCTCGGATAGGCCTCCATCTACAGGAGGATGGTACAGAAGGTGAGTCCAAAGCAAACCATTCCGTTCGAGTGAAGTCCTGGGTGATGTAAGCTGGCTGGGAAGCAAACCTATGCGTCATCCTAAATAAAGCAGGTTAGAAAAGGGGCCTTAGTCGGTGAAGTGCTCAAGCATGAGGAAGTGCTCTGTACACACACAAGCGTGAGAACATGAGTTCAATCCCCAGCAACCACATAAAAATCGGGCCTTGGCAGCAGGCACTTATGATCACAGCACAGAGGAAACAGAGAAAGGAGGACCCCTGGGGCTCACTGGCCACCCCACCTAGCTCATCAATAAGCCCCAGGTTCCCTTGAGAGACCCTGTCTCAAAAAACAAGATGGACAGCTCCTGAGAAAAAACTACTGAGGTTACCTTTGGCCTCTACACGTGTACACACACACACACACACACACACACACACACACACACACACACACACGCCGCTCGCAGGCAGCTGCACACACTACACACAAAATTAAAATAAGGAAAAGCACAGGTGTAAACTCATGTGATGAGCATTGTCTCTCAATCCACATGTATAACTAAACAGGGGGGAGGTGGGAGGAGGGGGAGTGTTCCACCTACATTCCCGCTTGTCAGTTTTCTGTTTGAAGAACCTAGGCTCATTTAACTCGGGAAGTTTCCTAAAGTCTGGATTTTGCTAATTGCATATTTAAAGAACAGTTCAAAGGCCAGGTGGAGTAGAGCACATCTTTAATCCTAGCACTTCTGAGGCAAAGGCAGATGGATCTCTATGAGTTGGAGACCAGCCTGGTCTACATAGTGAATTCCAGGACAGCCAAGGCTACATAGCGAAACCCCGTCTCAAGTAAATAAATAATAAACAAACAAACAAACAAATAAGACCAGTTCAATATGTTCCTTGGAGCTCTGTACTTCCTGAAGATTGGTAGCTAGGTCCACAAGCTTTATTGGGCTTAAACCTGATCCCTTTGGCAAGCTTGTCAGTGGGGTGGTGTTTTTCATCAGGGAGGCGAATCTTGCCTGCGTGTCTCCCCTTTGGTGATGTTAGCAGATGATGACGTTCCATGCCACGTCCATTAATTCCCTGAGGGTGTCGCGAAATGGTGACACTCTGTTTCAGTCATTTCCTTTTATTAGTGGGAACCCCTTCCATAAAGAGCTGTTCTCGTTCAGCCTAGGATTCTGTTACCAGGTGCTGCAGCCCACAACAGGAAGGTGGTGCAAACAGTTTCACCAGCTTTCAAAACGATGAATATGCGCCCTTCATCCTCCAAAAGTGGTCGGGTGCTTTCCCCACCAAATATCGCTGGGAACCTGAGGGTTTATTTATTTTTTCTACTTCTTGTATTTTATATTGTAATTGCAAATGTTATCTATACTTGAATGGATTTTTTCTTCTGGCTGCTGTTGGGGTTACATCTGGAGCTCCACACACACTAGACATACGCTCTACCACTAAGCTCTAGCCCCACCCACTTTTTACTTTATATTTTCAGAGAGAGTCTCGCTAAATCACCTCGGCTGGTTGGTCTTCAACTCACTCTGTGATCCAGATAGGACTTAAACTTTCAATTCTCCTTCCTCAGCTTCCTAGGATTGCAGGCATGTACTACCAAGCCCAGCTTGGATGGATTTAAAGTATTTAAATGCAGATATACAATGTTGTGCGGGGAGTTGAGGACTCCCTGAGTGTGTGAAGTCCCGAGTGAATGTGTGTTGTTGACATAGGTATGGACATATCAGGCACCTCAGAGCCTCAGACCTATGGAGAGATGGAAAAACCTTCCTCCTGGGGTGAGGTTCAGGGGCATGGCAATCTTCTCTCAGGGGACCGAGTCTAAGTGTTGACAGTGTGTGAAGAAAATGTCCACCACAGCTTTCTCTCTCCTGGGATATCTACAGCTTGAAGGCTGCTCCCCTTCATAGACTGCTCGCACAAGATCTGTTAAAACTGTCTCCTTGATCTAGCTGTTTATCAGAAAACTTCCTTTCATGTAGTAACATCCCTCCTTATGCAGCTGGATGCAATTTCTGTTCAATTTCTGGGGTGCTGCAAATTCTTCAACAGAAAGCCCCGACTACCTGATCCCAGGGTTCTGTGTATTCATCTGTATAGGTCTTTCCTTCATTCCCTCGTCCCAACAGGTTCAAGTTCTTGGAGCCATGAAGGGACACAGCGATGTTGATCCCATTTTTAGTATGGGGAGGGTCTTCAACTAGCTCTGCATCCTTGTCATATGATCGCAGAAATCTGTGGTAGATTCCCTACTACCTGGAATAGCAAGGCATTCCAGGCTTATCTCCTACCCAGACCTGAAAGTAGCCATGAGGCCCTCACGCCCATTGCTGGGCTCTTTCAGGGACTCCATCTACTGCTATTGATGCTTGTTGTTGCTGGGCTATGAGCTTAGTTACTGCTTTCTTTTGGACACAGCTAAGGAGGCGGAAGGAAAAAGACCTGTACAAAGCCTGTTTTGTTATAGTGTGGGTTTTCAAAGTTCCAATTTGTTTAAACACAATTGTTGTATTAGGGAGTGAGTGGAGCATCGCACAACGTTTCCATTTGGCGATATATACAGGATTCTATATAGGAGAAATACAGGATACATGCAGAAACCTGGACCCAGCCAAAGCAAGCCACGTAAGAATGTATAAAATATCAGGGGAACAAAAACAGTAATAATTTTCTTCCAAAGCCAAAGAGAAGGCTCAGACCACTTACAAAGCCTTCCACAGAAATGACCAAATCCTGCAGAAATAGCATCTTTTAAACTGCCAGGTGACTAGTTTGGTGACTTTAAATTTCCAGAGTTTACTGGCAGGTGAGATTTGAAGTACGGAGGCAACAGCAGCAGAAGTTCGCTGAGGGGAAAGCCTGGACAGTAAATCAGACATGCAGTCGTGATGAAACTGGTTATCTGTCGCAACGCATGCCTCCAAAAGACTGCATCTTTCACGATGTGACCCAGGATTGAAGACCAAATGATCACATGACTCTGGTGTTTAGTGTGGATGCCCAACAGAAGATAATGAACAACACTGACCCAATTTCTTGAGGAGGTGTGTCATCCATCCAATTTGTTGAGGGTCTACTCAAATGTAGCGAAAGCATTATGGGGACAGGGTCAATGCTATTTCTCCTCTTGCATTCAACCACTCACCTTCTGTTGCCCTTGACTACCAGCGCTGCCTGCATCCAGGCCTTCAGACTCCAAGATTTACACCAATGTACGCGCCTTTTACAACCACTACCGTACTTCCGCACTACTGCAGGTTGGCTGGTTGGCGTTGCAGCTGTGAACACGGGCCATAGGACAGAAAGAATAGGGTTGCATGGATTACAAGTCCATGATCTTGATCTCTCAAGGTTTCTGAAACCAACTGACTTCACAGGCCTAAACTGGTGGTAGCATCATAATACATTTACATCCTGAAGTTGTGTATCTACAAATGGCTTTCAGCCCTGACCTTGCCCAGCCCTCCCAAGACAAAACCAAAACCAATTAACACGCCCAATACGTGGGACAGAAATATACCCATCTTATAAATGAACTTGGAAAATAATCTGGAAAATCTCAGAAAGGGTCGGCAGAGAGCCTCCTCGGAGAGTTAACAGATTTTATTTTATGTGCAGCCTGTTGTTAAAGGGATAAAAAGAGTCAAATAGGAAAACTCAGCCCTCAGGAAGAGGGAGAGACACTAAACGGAAGGAGGCAGCTCCTGTCTGTCGGCAGTGAATCCTCCAGAGAAGATGGCCCATTCATTTTGTCTGTTTTTTTTTTTCAGTAGTCAGGACCTTCAAAACTCCGGTAAGCAAATATATTCACCGATTCATTAGTACGTTACAGTTTAGAGCAACCAGAACCTCAGTGATGAGAACTTCAAGATGACTCCTTGCTGCATGTCTAGATTAGAGGCTCCAGTCTTGGAGGAGTGAAAGGACCCTCTGGGCAAGCTTGTCCAACCTTCTGGGTCATTGCTGTAAATCAGCATCTGAATGCACAGGTTTCACGAACTTCTCATTTTATAGATGAGCCAGATGAAGCCAAGTGCAGGGAGATTGTCCATCAAATTACACAGGGGTGTTCCAGAAAGTCTACTAGTAAGAAAAGCATTAGAGCTTGGAGATGGCTCAGTAGCCAGGGTACATACTGTGCAGGGATGAGAACCTGAGTCCAGATCTCCAAATAAAGCAGGATGCAGTGCTTGACATGTGCCTGTAATCTGTGCTGAGAAGTGGATACAAGAAGTCCTCAGGGGCTCTTAACCAATCGGCAAGGCAGGTTCAATGAGAGACCCTGTCTCAAAAAATAAAGTGGAGTTCAAAAGAGGAAGATGTCTGACTTCAACCTGCACACATGGACACATGGTCCCTCACACACACTTACATGCACACACACAAACCATACACAAACACTCACACATTATACACATGTACACATGTACATATGGTCCCTTACACACACTTGCATGCACATACATACACCACACACACACACACACTACACACATATGCACATAGACACATGAGCCCTCAAACACACTTGCACCTCCCCCACACACACCCCACCCCACCCCCCACAGGCAGAAAAGAAATGAAAAAATATGAATCGGGTTGCACAGAGCAGAGCTTGCATGTGGCTACTTTTGCATAAATGGCCTGCTGTGGTCTCTCTGAAGAAGCAGTCTTGTAAACAGACGCAAATGAACAAGTAAACCCTGTGTCTTAATTACCTAGAGAACACAATGAGGAATGATTTTAAGCTAGGAGGGCTGCCATAACACTGTAAGAAAAGTCAATATGTTGCTTAATACATGAATTAATTAGTATTTAAATAATAGAAACAACTATCAATTATAAAGCATCACCACAAATCACTTGCTGTGCTAACAGCTCCTTTTGCCGTTATTAGTAACTCCAGCCACCATCTTCCTTTGGATGAAAAGTCAGGGAAGTTTACAATTCGAAGCCCGGTTCCCATTAACAGCGTAAAAGGGGTGCCCAGAGCCCCTTTCTCTTCTATTGCCTCTTTGGAACCAGCTGCTCTCGGCCTCTGCTCTGTGCTGTCAGAGACACGTGAGAGAATCAATCACTTCTCATTTGCCCATTATGGGTAGAACTAGCCTTAATATTAAAATCAAACACCCAAGAAAATGCCTGAGGCGACATTTCTGTTTCTCCGCATGGCTTGCTCCAGTGAAATTATTCTGCCTCTACACCCAGCTTGGTGATGGCGGGAGGTAGGTCTTGCGGGTAATGCATGACAGGGGTGAGTGAAGTTAGGAACCCTGGGCCCATGGTTTAGTTTCTAGTCTTTGGTGATCTCAATACGGGATTTGGGACAAATCATTTAATCGACTTGAGACATTTTAGAAGGAAATACACGTGGGCGGCAGTGGCGCTTACTCCCCTAAATAGGGGAGATGATAGAAGAAACATTTTTGCTCTTTTTTTTTTTCATATAAAATTAAGTTGTCTGCTAATTCTTGGACCGATTATAAACAGAGCCCACGAACAGAGGTGCAAACCCCAGGTGGGCCTCACCCTTGTCCTCTCGAAAAGCCTCATATGTACACGGTTACACTTGCTTTGGATCTTCCCGCCCAGTTCCCCCAGCATTCCTCTGTGTGTCCTCTTTTTGAAAACGAAAGAAATGGAAATCTAAAGGGTTAAAGGTTGCTGAGGCAGGAAGTGATACGGCCAGTGTACCGATGCCGCAGATTCTGTTTTAAAGATTTATTTTATTATTTTTAATTATGCGATGACTATGTGGTAGGTCTGTGTGTGGGTATGTGCATGTGAGAGCGTGTGCCTTCAGAAGCCAGAGGTGTCTGATCCCCTGGAGCTGGAGTCACAGGCAGTTGTGAGAGCTGCCAGCTGTGCATGCTGGGAATTGAACTCAGGACCTCCCAGAGGGCAGTGTGTGCTCTTGACTGGCGAATCACCTCTTCAACTCCCAGCTCGGAGAACATTGTTAAACTACCAAATGTACCCTAGGCCTCTGCATCCATTTTTGTCTTTTAATCCGGGCCTAACTCTCATCTCTCCAGCAGACCTGTGCAGATTCTGTCTGCGGGACCTGGGATCTGAGGACCCGAAAGAATGGGGCGGACTACAGTCTAATGTTGTCGACAACCTTACTTCAGTTTCAGTGGACTTTTATACACAAATGTAACAAAGAAAACAAAAAGAAACAAAACAACAAAAAGATGATCCAAGGAAGGTTGTTTGAGTTCAGAAAAACATGTAAATAAATGCCACTCAGCACATACTAAATATTAACGGAGCAGCCCTTTTCCAGAACTTTCTTAGGATAGACCAATTTAAACACAATGCCTGGCACATGCTATAGATTATATCTGGGAAAGCATGAAAGCCAGGCAGAAAAGGCCGTATCCAGATTCAGAGTACACTGACCAGACTGAGTTCTATAGCTGTGTTCTGACATCCAACAAGAATAAATATGTCTTACAAGTTGAATGTAAGTGTTTGTCACCGGAGGCAAGAAATCACGTCTGAGAACAATCCAGGGAACAAAATGCACCTGAGGTAAAGGCCCTCCGCCTTTTTCTCTGAAGCCTGTCTCACAGTCCCCCGAGGCACTGTTCACCATGGTCATTCCTTTAACCGAGTTCCAACACCAAACAAGCTGGGGCTTTCCACAGAAGCCAGCCCAGACTCCACCTCCCAGGAAGCCTTCCACAGTGCTCACAGAGTGCTCACAGAAGCCCAGGCTCACTCTGTTCTCGGTGACCCCCCAGGACTGGAATCTTTTGGAAAACAGAGACAATTCATTTATTGAGTCCCTAATCCTTCCCAGGTCTACCATTCTTAGAAAAATATTTGTGTAACGAACAAGTCTCTCTCTCATACACAAACCGTTGGTGAACAGTGTTCCCCAAGCAAACCAGACATTACCATCCCTAACAGAACAGCTGTGACTACTCCCAAGAGACCTTCAATATTGAGCTTATAGATATTCCCTCATGGAAGAAATGGGAACGATCATCATACCCTCATCTGAGATCTCAGCCGTTCCTGCCTCCACCTCTCTGCTGCCCATATGCACTTCTGCCCCAGCGACGGGTGCTCTCATGGTCTCAGCAGGTCCTTGAGTATAGAAAGGATGAAAGGTTAACCTGAAGGATGATTTCGTCTGTGCATCTATAGGAAAATTGTTATTTATGTTCATTAAGTAATGCCTCCTCCATGCTCCATAAGGAAGTCCAATCAGCACTCTGGATCACCAAGATGGACTTTGGTGGAATCACACACTTTGGTCTGTCCTTGACACCCTCTCTAGGGTGAGTGGATACTTGTTCATATCTCCCTAGGAAAAGTTCACATGGTACACACTCACAAAGGGCGATCCACGAAGGCTCTCCTCTCCAAAGTCCTAGAATGCATTTCCTGAATTCTTGGACCTGTGACCTCATCCCCCTGACTGAGGGCTCCGCCTGTACGGGAATGGCAGAGGGTGGAAGTTCCTGTCTGACTCTCCTGGGTTCACCTCTGACGTGGCATGGGGTTTCTGTTGTTTTTCTCATCATTGTCTTCTGTACCTTCTCCCCTGGGACACTTGGTATCTTTCTCTAGCCCTTCCTTCTAGGAGACGAGTGGAAGCTACAGTCCATGAGAACACAGATACCTTTGACTCCACTACGCTGCATGGTGAGCTGTAATAAATGCTGTAAGGTGGAACAGGAATGAATGTATGAACTATCTGAGCTGCAATTTCTTGATTTCAAAGCAATCCAATCGTGGGGAAATGTCAGTTCCAATTGAGGAGGGAAACAAACTTGGAGTCAATGGCATTCCTCAACTTGAGCAGCCCCTGGGGTGACAAAGGTGGCAGTTCTTTGAGAGCTCTGCAAAGTCCTGTGCTGTGCTTGGTGGCCGTATGTGTCTGTGTTCACGCTGTAGCAAGCCTCGCATGCCAGAGCTCACCTTTCTACCTGTCATCCGGTGTGCTCCCTGCCCAGTTGGGGAGGGGTGCCACAGCTGATCTGCAGAATCCAGACTCCACAACCCACCGTTCTGTTGAAAACAGGAGCCGCAGGCATCCCAGTGGCAGAGTCAGGCTGGATGGAGCAGAGGCCACCTGGGCATTCAGAAAGTTCACTCAGACCAATAAGAAATGAGTCAGAACTACAGTTCCCCAGGTCCCTGGCAGATGCTGCTTCTCATGGAATCATCAGGGGGGCTAGACTCAGCAAAGCGGCCAGGATGATGTGGATTTGCTGTAGAAAAAGCAAAAGTCTATTCTAAGCCTCTGCTTCCCAGAGGGGTCAGGACAGGAAAGTGTCCAAAGATGCCCTAGATTTTGCTTTTATTCAATTTTAGACATCTTGGTACACATCAGTGTCTGAGCTTATGCCTAAGGCTTTACTGACTTGTCTATGGTGGGGATTGTTTTCACCTTCTTGGGCAGGGATCCTTCTCTTTTCCTTTATTGGACTGTAAATTCTTGGTGGCTCCCTGTAAATTCTTTACCTCCCTCTTTCTGAGCTGCCTGCAGAACGGAGCACACTTCACCTTCCAGCACACTTGGCTCCTAGGCACTATGTTCCCTCGGCCTCCATCCTTCTGTCAACAGCTATTTTGACCTTGAATGCTGGCCCCCTTAGCCGCCTCTCACATATTTCTGGCTCCACACTGTCTTCCTGCATATCTCTATCCAAATCTACTGCTTCAGGGTCTACCTGTGTGTCCATGCATGACTCAGAGTGTGCCTACTTTTCCTAGCCCATGTCTACTGGACATCTCTATTTGGTTGTCTTGGAGGCCTCGTACGTTTTCTTCTCCCTGTGTTCCCCATCTCAATGAGTAGGTACCCAAGAAAGACTCCCCTAGACATCCTTAACATTAGCAAGCTTCTGTGCCATGATACTTCGGATTATCTTCTGGGCCTCTGTCAATCACAGCGGTTCCTACTCTTTCTCTTTTTCTAGTGTGGGTGTCTCTTCAGTTAGCTATGGCCACAATAATGCTACATGTTGCAGAACTCAGTATCACAGCGGCGTACAAACAAAAGCATCTCGTTCTCCCTTATGGTTTGTGGGAGCAGCTGGGCCGGCTCTGCTTCAGGCTGCACAGCTGGGGTGGCTCTGTTCCATTTGTTTCCCATCTTCCTACTGGGCCCAGCATGTTGGCTGAGGCATGTTGTTCTCGTGGCAAATGCAGAGGTACAAGGAACAAATAGGAAGTCTCAAAAGCTCTTAAGCTGGGCTTCAGGTGGCACCAAAGTCACTTCTACACACTCAACCAATGACCAAATCAAGCAATGAGGCCTGGCCCCAAGTCAAGAGGTAGAGAAGCACAGTTGGCCAACAAAGGGGCCATGATAAGAGTATGGCTGCAAGGAACACTGAGACCAATAGTGTAATCCAACACTGGCCCTGATTCCCACCATCAGATGGGTTATGTTGCTCTCCACTGTCCCTGGGACAGAGTGTAGACCCACCATCTGACCTGTCCTTTCACACAAACAGGCATGTGCTACTCCTGCTCTACTGAAATATATTTGCTTTCACAATTTGCCTGAATTTTTCTTTTCTTCTGGATTTAACAAAGCTGGAACACTTACTCCCTCTTCCCCTGGCTAGTTCCCATGCTGCCATTGTCTACATCCTTCCATTCTCCATCAGGTCTCTCTTTAATAGTGCTTCTTCCCCCAAATTCTTCTTGACCCCAAGGCAAAGCTAGTTGCCCTCCTATCATGAGAAATATCTCCCTATTCCTAGCTCTCCCCTGCAGGTACTCTTAACCATCCATCTTGTACTTATCCAAGGAGAATAACAGTGTCTTGTTTCTGGTGCTGAGTTACTGTGCCAGGGTCATCCCCTATAAATAATTTGTAATGGATCGGTGAAGGATGTCACACGGGACCATGACTATCAAGTTTACTGCCTTTGCCTTTCTCTTTTCTACAGAAAATGATATAAACTTGGGGTGATTGTATATGTTAGGAAAGGAAATCTCTAAGCTCTGGTCTAGTATGGGCTGAGTCCTTATTATGAGAGTTTTCTGATTTTCTTTTTAAAGAGCTACCTATGCAGTGATAAGTTATCACACTCTACCACCTATCCTGGCCCATTATGCTTCTACCTGAGCTTCCAGTTTTTGGTGGTTCCCTCTGGTGGGCAGCACCCAGGTCTGTGTAAACCAGGAGTGCCTGGTTTTGCAAGTCATAAAGCCAGCTTACTGTATTGACTTACCAATGCTGTTGTAACAAATGATCACAGATGAAGTTGCCTAAACAATACAAATTCAGTCTCTAATGACTCTGGAAGTTAGAGGTCTGAAATGACACTTGAAAAGCTGTCTGGTCTCACTGAGGAGATACACATCTCAAGTTTGGACATTAACTTTGCCTCCTAAGTGGAACTCTATCTGTTCATGCATTAGCCCATTTTAAAATAACTGTGAGAGCCGGAGAGATAGCCAGGTTGGTCAAGGGCCTGAGTGGCAATCCTCACCACTCACTAACTAATAAGCCAGGAATGTGATAAAACTCAGAGGAGAAAGGGTCCTCTTCTTTGTGACTTTCTTTGGGGAATGTTTGGCAAGAATATAATTCTTAGAACTATGACATCCATTTTACCGAGAGCTAGTGGAGAGGTAAAAAGAGTTGCAGTCTTTGCCCCTCCTGAGTTGCCACCCCAATGCTCAGACCACCTGCCTGTGAGCTTTTGTTATAGAAAATGATTAAATGTCTTGTTACATGAGCCTCTGTTATATGGCTACTCTGTTATTTGTAGCCGAAATAATTCCCGGTACAAATAGCTTTGAAATTTACCTCTCAATACCCCAAATTTCTCATTAACAAAATATCAGAAATCATATCACTGCAATCTGTTATTTACCATAGTCTCAGGGCCTGAGATGTTTCCACAGCTGGTCTTCATTGATTGTCATGGCTGGCACACTGGAAAGTAGGACTCAATGGCGTGAGGACCGCCATTTGTTTTTAATCGGTGTTCTAATCCTTCCTCCCTACTACACTCCCTGACTCCTTAGAGGAATCAGCAGATGGAACTAAATCTCAACACCTGCTTTTTGAGATATGTCCTGGGAAAAATCTACTTACAGTGTGGGAGGGAAAATAATACCATGCATGTCAGAGTTCTGTTCCCTAAAAACTGTCACTATTTTACTTTTCATGGCAAAAGAGGCTTTGCTATGTGGGTGATTAAAGGTCCTGAGGATGAGTGATTATCCTGAAATATCTGGGTGGGTCTAACATAGTCACAAGATCCTTAAAAGTGGAAGGGATGGGGCTGGAGAGAGGACTCAGCAGTTAAGTGTGTATACTGCTCTTGCAAAGGGCCTGAGTTCAGTTCCCAGGACATGGTTGGCTCACAATCACCTGATCCAACATTACTGTCTTCATTGGGCACTCACACACACATGCACACACACTCACAAGTACATACACACACACTCAAAAATAATATATATGTATATATGTGTGTGTATATATATATATATATATATATATATATATATATATATATATATATATATATATATTTTAAGTGGGCAAGGATAAGTGTCTCTGGAAGAATGGTTAATGGTGGGGTGTGGTCAGCTTTGAAGAGGGAGGAAGCAGATCCTAGGGAGGATTGCAGGCAGCCTCTGGAAAATGGAAAGGATGAGAGAAGAGACATGTTGATGGATCGGGGGGAACAGGGCATGGGAAAAGCTGGTGTCTTTTAGAAGGTTTTGGCTGTTTTGATCTGATATTTTAAGTTTTCTTTGCAAGCTTTCTATGGCATCTATAGGTGCCAATTTACTGCAAATAAACTAGTATAGACCAAGACTTGGGTCTCCATGTTTCCAGCCCCCTGCTTCCCTCGGGAATGAATTACAGGGCAGGCAAGTCAACACCACGCTATCACTTGCAGCTGTATCACTTCCAGACTAAGTCCTTTGCTGTAACCTCTAGAGCTTTGGAAATTAGAATCATTACCTAGACGGGGAGCTGGCAACAGAAATCAAATGAGAGACTGCAGCAGGCTAATGAAGGCCAGTGATCTGGCAATTTAACGAAAGGGAAGACTCCTGGTAGGTAGAGGAAGGCATCACTTCATAATGCTTGGCGGTAGAGCCCCGTCTACACTGTGCTCTACTGAGAAAGCGAAGTTTAACTATGTGCTTGCATATATGCCTGCGTGCATGTTTATGTGTGTATATGCACGTGAGTGGATGTGTGTCTGCTCATCTATCTGTCTATCCACCCATGCATTCATTCAAGTGGCAGGGGTGAGGAAAGGAATAATATTTAGATGCTTTGGCTAGCACAAGGCAAAGTGCTGTCCTTCTATGACCACATTAAGTGACTTTCCCCCTAACTCTCAGTCCAGGATCAGTTACTGACATTAGTAAAGTGTCCGGAGACGACCTCTAGAGGCAAATGGTGGCGTGCACTTTGGAGCATCCGAGCAAAGTGTCCACATTCAAATTGAGTGACAAAGTTGGACATAAAGCAAAACAGAACAAAATTATGTACATGTTAAGACTTTGCTACTTACACAAATTATGTAATACTAATTCACTTAAAATCGTTTCTTAAAAAATATGTGCCAGAAACTATTTCTCTGAATAGAACTACTTTTTCTCAGTCTTAGACATTTGAAGAAACATAGGTTGTTTCTGAATTCTAAGTTTTGTGACAGTGTGACAATGTAATCAGTCCATCCCCCTGGACCTATGCTAATGAGCATTTTAATTAAGGAACTCAATGAGCTCCAGTACTGGGCTCTTTGTTTATGTGGATCCCCATTTATGCTGTGAGGACCCCAAATCCCTATCTGCTGGATTTTCATTTACCCAAGAAATCCTAATAAATGCAAGGATGAGAGGCCAGGAGATCAGGCTCAGGAGGACAAGGAAGCCCACAGCTGTCAGTACGCTGCTAATCACCTGGGAATCAGGGACCAATTCCTCATGGGGGGCAATTCCAAGAGACTCTTGTGGGCTCAGAACGGGGGGGGGGGGGGGGGGGGGGCACTGACTCAGAGGAGACAACCAAGCTTGATTGTCCAAGCTCCTCCAGTTTGGATGGCAGCTTTTGCGGGTCCACTTTCATGAACACTCGGCTCCTGCTTTTATTGCCACTACGCTAATAGATTTTATTTTTATATCTTTTTGTCCTGGCACATAATTCTTTATGTCCACAGATCAATATTGGGGCAAATTTCTTTGCCGAGTAATGATCCTTGTAGTCATAACAGAAGGGAACATTTCCAAAGGTTTCCACAGCCCAAAAAGAATGGCTGCAGATTTCATGTGGTTCTATAATTGTGTTGTCCAAATGTCCCGCCAAATGTATTAGGCATTTTCAGGTCTTTGTGACTGAGTACAAACTCCCTAGTGACTAAGGACAGAAAACCATCGGTTGCATCTTCAAAATGGACGACTTCTCAGAGGCTATTTGATCCAATGTGCACGCTGAGGAGACTGACGCCAGCCTGCTGACAGCTCCCACCCACTCGAAATCTTCTAGGTCATGGTCATTGATTTCACAAACTGCAAGCTGAAGTCCTACCGAACCACATGCTTGAGCTTTTTTTTTTTTTTTTTTTGAGAGTTTATATTGCTTTTTGAGAAGGGCTGATGGCACAAGAAAATTTGTCTCACATAACACAGAAAACAGAAACACTGAGACAGGAGCTTAGGTCTCCCTACAATCCAGGACTAGTTCCCACACAACCAGGTAGACTGTAAGAAGGGGCTGTGGCCCAGTGGGGCTTTCTCTCCATGTCTTTCCGGGACATTTGCCTTTTTGCGGCCCTTTGATACTTCCTTACTACAGACAGGAGTCTTGCTCCTCTGAGCGATAGATCCGGACCACTGGTTCATGTGTGGGAGACTCACTCCCTCATTCTCCCTCAGCATCACTGGAAGGAGACTTTAGTTGTTTGTCCCACTGGAAAGGAGTCCGTGCTTTCTCCTTTCGATAATCGGAAGGAATTGGTCAGTCATCCCGCAATGTGAACTAAACACCAACTCACCTCATGGTATGAGATACTGGCAGAGTACTTAACAAAATAGAGAAGTTTCTCCTCCTCTCCCTCTAAATTCTTAGAGGGAAGCAGCTGTTAGCCTAAAACACGACAAATAAATATATAACATCACTTAGGATAAGTGCGGTAATGGGGACTGGGTTGTTAAGAACGACATGTGGGGAGTGCTGGGTTAAGTCTCAGGTCCAGGAAACAGTGAGCACAAAGGTCCCGAGGGAAGAAAGGACAAACAGCCCAGGACATATGGCTTGTAGCTATACGTTAACAGCCTTTATCCTTAAAGGCAGATTGAATTATATAGTTAACAACCTGGCAGTAGGCCTTTTGGAAACTACTGACATGACAAATTCTATATGACCAGAGAGACATTCTGTATCGGCTGTTCAGTCTTGGCTTTGGCGAAGGAGGAGGGGGAGGTGACAGGACCCTGAAAGTTCCGTGGTCCAGCTCTGGGCTGGCCCGTGGCACTGTAGGATATATATGTGGCTGCCAAGCAGCCCATCAGTTTTTCTCACTCATCTCCTCTCTCTTTTCCTTCTTGAATGTGGAGTGATGTATCTCTAAATAAAAAACATCCATTACACAGTCTATGTGTGTGAACGTCTTTTACTAGTTTGGGACATGTGAGGAATGGTACCAAGGTAAGGGTTAGGAAAACAAAGTGATCTAGTTCCTTCACTTTGGCCCTTCCCTCTTACTTCACCGCAGAGTCTCATACAGGTTCCTGAAGAAGAGACCACTGTGGACCAGTTCCATGGCTGATGTACTGTGCCTGTGGGTTGGTAGCTTCCCGGCCTTCCCAGATTGCTGTGTCTGCTCATCTGCTTACTATGGCTGCTTTTCCACTGGACAGGTGGCCCACAAAACCTACAAGCTCCAAATGGGTGGTTTCAAGACAAGTTTGTCAACTTCTGAGCCATTATATATGAATTATTATGTGATGAATAGAACTGTACATCACAGTGAAGCCCATCAATTTATATGATTAATGAGCTCACACACACACACACACACACACACACACACACACACACACACACGCCCCAGCCGAGTCAAGGTTTCTGTGTTGTTCAGGCTGGCCTCGAACTTGCAGTCCTCTCACCTTAGTGTTGGGATTACCAGTGTGCAACACCATACCCAACAAAGTAAATTTTTATAATAATAAACAATAAATGATATAATGTGACTAATTTCACCTTAACAAACTTAGAACAAAGATAAAGCAAAAGCTTAAGACTGAGGATTTTCTTTTCATTGGATTAAAAAAAATACTTAATACTTATATGTCATATTTTTAAAAGAAGGAAGAAAGGAAAAATAGAAATGGCATTGAGTTAACCTGGTCTGATTTTCTTCTTTTCCAAATAAGTACATCAAGCTCAGAGAGGTCACATGAACTGAAAGTCAATGAGCGAGTTCCCTGACTGCCCTGTGGATGCCTTCTCTCTCCCCCCATGGGTCTCACTACATCTGGTTACTGGAATTCTTGGCTCGAACTATCACGTGAGACGTTCCTATAGCATGCCAGGTTTCATTTAGGAGGTACAGGAGTCAACACTGACACACCTGCCCTTCAGGAGGTCAGAGTCACCTGGATCTCTAAAGCCGAGGGTCCTTTTACTCTGTAACAGTTCCAGGGAGGCCGAGGGTACGAATTCAGGGCTCGCACGCCTGTGACGAGGTGTGGCAGGGCGCAGTGTGGCTGGCAGGTGCGAGCCATCGTCAGCTTGCTCTGCTGCTCCGCAGCCTTCATGCACAGGTTGCAGACTCAGATGAGGGCTTCCCAGACGGAGACGGTGGGTTTGAGCTAACACGTTTAAGTGCGCTGATCACAAGCCATCTGAGTGCAGTCAGCTGAGCCATCCTGGGGCTCGTACTCAGCTGTGCCACTCAATCTTATCTTTGCTGTCAGCAACGTGACTGCAGGTAGAAGTGCTTAATCTACAGCCTCCAAGTCCCTCCCGTTTCCTCACGGGACCAGGAAGGATTGGACTAACTCCCAAATAGACCTGGCCAATTTGCATGAGGTTAGGTCACTTGTCAGAGCCTCTGCTTGGGCTGACTAGATGCTCTGTTCTTTGCAGAGCAAGTTGCAAGAAGGAATCTAGTGGACTGATTCCTTCCTGGGCCATCGGATCAAAAGGCTCACATGCCCCATTCTGGAGCTTGTAACTCACAGTCATTAGTTCTGTCCCCTACCCCTTCTCTTCCTCCCCTCTCCAAGGGAGACTATGGTCTGAATATTCGTCTCTACCACTAAACAGAACCTGTCATTTTAAGTCCCCAGATGCTCTGTGGCCCTTTTAGCTCACTGCTCTTCCTGTCAGGTAAATTAGCACAGAGCTCCCAGATGCTGGACCCCAAGTAGCCATCCTGCCCTGCACTAACTCATTTCCATAAAGGTCAAAGCATGTACTAAGTGTGACAGCATATCAGTCTACAGCCTCATTCTCCTCGGGGCTGCGCTTTTTCTACTGTAACCACACATCCACTTCTAAAACTATGCAGAAGTCTCTAGAAACCATTTCTTCCCTATGGGAGCCCTAATTACTCAGGGTCAGAGACTCTGAGCTTGCTTTACCCAGCAGGGCTGCATAGTGAGATGATTTGGCCATGGGCATGTTTACCAGATTTGGAAGGATCTACACTTGGCTGTATGATGTCTTTGATCTTGCAAGGGGGAAGGAGAGGGTGTCTTTTACCTCTCCCCTTGGCATATTATAAAAAGCCCTTTTGAATAAGGCTCTAGGAGGCTGGATATTGACCCAGGACCCTCCCAAAGCTATTCTGTGTCTCTTTCTATCTTTCTACCTAATGTTTCCTCATTCCTCTCTCCACCTAAGAACACTCTGAAAGATGGAAACAGGTCAGAGCTGGACTCCCGCAGACTCGCACACTTCCCCACCTTGAAGCCTGCATGTGAAGAGAACTTGACTCTTCCAAAGCCCCAGTGACTAAACCACAGCCTCATGGCCTCACATCTCAAGTGTGGTTGGAGCACTTGGTGTCATTTTAGGCTTCCCCAGACATTTGGGCCAACAACAGAGTTCTAGACCGAGCACCCAGAGGAAGTCATCCCCACTTCATATACTCACCTACCCTCTACAAGATTCTCAAGTCCCCAGTACCTCCTCCCCCATCCTTGCTCTTCACAGATGATCTTATTTCTAATACTTGAGAAAATTGAAGCAATCAGACATCTTCCACAGTTTCTCGATACCACATCTACCTCCCACCAGCACCCATACCCTCTGCCTCTGAGGATATTAGCTTCGATGAATATCCATTCTCTTTTGTCTCTTCCAAGGACACTCTTTCAGCAGTTTATCTTTCTCTCTCCTACATCATCAATTTTCTCTCAACTGAGTCATTCCCATGAGTATACAAGCAAGAAGTTATTTATCTCATCTAAAAAAATTTAAAGTAAAAAAATCCAAAAGTCTTTAAGAAAGGGAAAAAAGGCACTCTGCTTTCCCTCACTGTTTCCACTTCTTCCTTTGCTTCTGTTTGCATCAAAACAGAGATGTAGGCACTGGCTGCCTCCAACTTACACCCTCCGGTCTCACCTAAATCCTCTAATGTCACACTTCTTGTCAAAATTACCAATGAAACCGGGTATGGTAGTGCACACCTTGAGGCAGAGACAAGAGGATTGTAAGTTCCAGACCAGCCTGAGCTACACAGCAAAATCCTGTCAAAAACAAAACCAAATAAACAAAAACAACACACACACAAAGATCTTTTAGCATCCTGTGACACAACTGACCCTTCATCATTCTCAGTATCCCTTCACTAGGCTTCCAAGTACGTGTTAACCCAGCACTCTCCTGGTTTGCTTCCTATCCCAGTAACACTTCTCCATCCTCTTCATTCATCCTCTTCTCTGCAAACTGCTCCTATTGGGATATCCTGGGGTTCAGCCTGAGTCTCATTGTCTGACTTCAATGATCTGATCTCACGTGTCATCTGTTTTAGTCAGAGTTACTTTTCTTATTGCTGTAGCTCAGGATCTGACCAAAAACAATTTAAGGAAGGAAGAGCTTGGTTTGGCTCACAGTCTGAAAGAGCATTCAGACAGGGTGGGAAAGGCATGGAGGCAGGAGGTGGACACAGCTTGGCACACTTTTACCACAGTCAGGATGCAAAGAGAGATCAATACTGATGCTAAGCCATTGTTCTCCTTTTGAATCTGTGTCTCCAGTCCACAGTGTGGTTCCAATCACTTCAGGTGGGTCTTCCTTCCTCTGGAAACATCCTTACAGATACCCAGAGGTGCGTCTCCTAGGTGATTCTAGATTCTGTCAAGTTGGCAGTGAAGACCAACCATCATGTAAGAGTCTTATTGTGTAGCCCATGCTGACCTTGAACTTGAAATCCTCCTGACTCAGCCTCCCAGGTGTGAGTGTTAGGATTTCAGGTATATATTGCCACATCTGGCCAACTGAGTAATTCTTAAATAATGTGAATTTCTTTCCTGTAGTTCCAGAAACTCTAAGCTGCAGGATTGAGGTGTCTGCAGACCAAGTGGCTGACAAATGCTGATCTCTACTTCAGAGCTGTGTCCTTGTCTGTCCCCGGAATAGGGGGAGGCAGCTTCCTTCATCCTCTTTTCCGAAGACACCAATTCCAGCTTCCTACACAATTTTGAGAGGATGTCAGCATTCAGACCACAAAGCAAGATCTAACTGCACCTAATACTTGTCCTAAACTGTCTGTTTTCACCACCAGCAGCTCCGCTCTCCTCAGGAAAAAGAGACTACATCTTTCTAGTTCTTCAAGTCCCAAGCTTTCAAGACACTGTACACCTGTCCTTCAAGTCCCCTATCAAATCTTTTAACAGGTGCTATGGGTTCTACCTTCAAAAACACTCAGAACCAACCCTTTCCATCTCCCCACTACCATGCCTAAGATCATCTCTCACAAGGGTCTTTAGAACAGCCTTCCTACTGGTACCCTATCCTACTTCTGCATTTTTTTCTCATACAAAGGTAACTGACATCAGGTTTGCTCAATAGCATAGGATAGAGACCAATGGTAGCTGTGGAAGGCTGAAAAATAGTCCCAGGAAAGATATCCATGATCTAGGAACCTGTCTTGACTTTCATGTCTTTGTGGAGATAATTAAGAATCTTGATGTGAGAAATTCTGTCTCAGATTCTGTGGGTGGACCCTAAGTGTGATCACAGGTATCCACATAAAAGGAGGGTGGACAACCACTTACTTATCAGACTAAGAAGAGGAGACAATGTGACCATGGAGGCAGAAACTGGCGTGGCTCAGCCACACAAACCAAGGAATATCCCAAGCTACCAGTCTCTGAAAACACAGGAACAGACCCTTTCTCGGAGGCTCTCCAGTGTTAGCCCTATTCACACCTTAATGTCAGCCCAGTAAAACTGACTTTAGCCTACAGCTGGGAGAGAATACATTGTGCTGCATTGAACCACCAAATTTGTGGTAGTTTGTTACAGCAGCCACAGGAGACTTACACTTTCCTCACAATCAGATCATTCAGAGTCTATCAACCCAACATGACCCAGCCCTGTTAAGTCTCTGACTCCATCCCTTCTCCACCCCCTCCCCCATTCTAGGCACCTTGTCCTTGTCCTATTTCTGCTTCTACACAAACCTTGACCCTACCTTCTGTCACCGCCTTTAATCTAGTTGGTCCCTCCCTCATGTCCCTGGTCCTTGCGGGGATGAGGTCTCCCCTGACCACACCGATACCCCAGCCTGCTTTACCCTTTGCCACATTCCTGGTCCTCTGTATCCTGATCCATTCATCACCTCTAAATGCAACATGATTCACCCTTTATTATATTATTTTCGTGGATTGTTATCCTCTGCCCAATCAGAAGATTCTCAAGGGCAGAACTGTTCTGTATTGTTTCCCAGTTACTAGACTAGACCTGACTCAAGCAAGCATTCAGTAAATATGTGTGGAAAGCCTGATAGTTCCTAGGGTAATGATGTAAATTAAGGTCACTTCCCCATCCCCATCCTCTGACCCCTGGTCTCACACTCACTGTACTGGAAAAGCAAGTAATATAGATATGGCAGAAGGAATTAGAATCTAAAACGTATGTTTTATAATTTCTCTTTAAATATCTTGTGTCCCATTCTTTTTTCTCTTTTTTTAAAACTTATGTAGTCGAGGCTAGCCTTGAACTCCTGAACCTCATGCCTCCACCTCCCAAGTGCTGGTATTACAAGCATATGCCACCACTCCTGACTTTCTTCTCTTCCATTTTTGCATGGGGACAGGGAACAGCTTGGATCAATGGACTCACTTAAGGTTATTTTCTTTCCTCCCTTCCCTGGCCTGGGGCCTTGCCTAGCTGGGTGAACGTGGTACTGTGGATCAGGGGTCTGGCAAGGAGGGGCCTTGTTGTTGTTTGTTTTTGGTCTTTTGGGGGGACACCCAGTTCCCAAATAAATTAACATGGAAGCTTATTCTTAATTATAAATGCTCAGCCTTAGCTTGGCTTGTTTCTAGCCAGCTTTTCTTAAATTGTCTCTGTCTTTCTTTTGCCTCTGGGCTTTTACCTTTCTCTATTTCTGTATACCTTTTCTTTCCTTCTTACTCTGTGTCTGGCTGTGTAGCTGTGTAGCTGAGTGGCTGGGTGGCTGGGTGGCTGGGTGGCTGGACCCTGAAGTCCCCCTCTCCTCTCACTCCTTCTTCCTTCCAGATTTCTCCTTCTATATATTCTCTCTGCCTGCCAGCCCCACCTAGCCTTTCTCCTGCTTCACTATTGACCATTCAGCTCTTTATTAGACCATCAGGTATTTTAGACAGGCACAGTAACACAGCTTCACAGAGTCAAACAAATGCAACATAAACAAAAGTAACACGCCTTAAAATAATATTCCACAACAGGGCCTAGCCAAAGCACTTACCTGTCTTTTCTTTTGGAAAACAGATTTACTCTCCAGAGATTGCAGTTTGTGTTGGCTTGGTGAAGAATATCTTCTTACTTCAGTTAAGAGACCAAAACCAAATCTGACACCTGAGCCACATGCAGGCTGCCTTGGCACAGCTGCCTGAGCCGCAGAGAGATTTGAAAATGTTTAAGAAGCAGCATCAGGTCCCGGGCTCTGAGAGGTTTGAGAGACTCAAGACTATCTGCCCTCTGGAGAAAAAGTCCAAGGCACAGATAGACAGGCAGGCGAATGCAGAGGGTGATGTGGGATAGCGTGAGGGGGAGGAGATCAGGAGGACGGTCTTTCTAAGGCACCGAGCTGGAACTGAGCAGAAGGATGAGGCAAGGAGCCATGCAGAAATCTGGAGAAGCAGATTTCTAAGGGCAAGAAACAGAAATTCCGGGTTTGAGACAGCGATGAGTTTGGCCTAGAGGTGGTTACGTAGGGGAGTCTAAAGAAGGGGGTGTGGCCAGAGCTGCTGCTGGGGGACAACCAGATCAAACAGGACCTTCCGGCCAGCCGACCGATTCCCAAGCTGCCTCCACCCATCCCTGCACTTCCCTATGGTCTATAGAGTGAAGCACTCCCTGTTCTGTGGAAGCTGCCAGGAAGATTGGCCCAACTGTTGCCTCTCCTTCAAGTCCCCAAACCCTCTGGGGTTTATTTTGTCCACCTTTGTGTTTAGCTGGGGATAGGGCAGAATGGAGTCCTCCCTTAGAGACACAAATCATAACTGATTGTCTGACCAGGAAAGCTCGGGAACTACTTAGGGAAAGGGAAGGTCAAGTAGAGGGCACCCTATCCAGAAAGCCCTTCCGGGTTGTCTTTTATGATCGATCAAGTTTTTTACAGCTCTGTCAAGTTGTAGAATTCTAGTTCTCAGTCAAGGGACTCTTACCCACAGAAATCCAAACCCTGCTTAGGAGAAGAAAGTTGATAATTGCCCAGAATTGTCAAGCACTTTTATGTTTATATATACATGCGCATATATAGCAGTATTCTTATGATCTGTATACATGCATTTAAAAACCTTCCTTTGACCTAGTCGTAATATCGTATTGATTTTCCCATTATTAAGCACAACCGTACATTTTCTGTTGGTGTGGGAGTCGAGATTTTCCCTTTTATGAGAAATTTCCTTTGGCAGCTTTGCTGAACGCCCTCCTTATTCCTCCCCCACGCCCTCTTCTGCTTGTCCCCTTGTTCTGAACAAGCATGAAGCCTGGAGGGAAGGCGGGAGCAGATGGCGTCCTCTGCTGTGTGTGCAGGGAAACCAGCGGAAGCTCAGGGAAATGGAGTCACCCCTGGTTTCCTGGCTCCAGTTCTGGAGACATACACAGGGCAGGGAGTGCTGCCCGGGACACTTGGAAAATACATGGAGGAGAGGGGTCTGTTCCCAGGGATGTATACATCCCTCAGTGAGCAATTCCATTCTCCAACAGGAAGGCCATTCACATGCCAGGAGCAGCCAGGAGAGAAAACACTGAACAACTTCAGTCTAAAGAATACTGCTCTCAGGTACCTCAGTGACTAATGCCTCCAAGAATCCTTCTGGGACCCAGACAAACATCCCATTCGTTCACCAAATCACCAAACCATGATAGGTTTCATGCTCTTATGCCTAACACCCGTACCCCAGACGTCCAACCAAGGAAAATAAACAAATAAATAGGTAAATAACGGTTTATAGCCTTCAGTAAAAACTTCTCTATTGAAAAGCTTTTCTACTGAGATTGGCATTAGGTGTATGTTGTTTTAAGCTCCAACTTCCCCCAGTAAGATTTATATTCTTGTTTTGCTTAAGATTCAGATTTTAATGTGGTAATAAAAGCATGTGAGATGGTCTCATTGCTCGGGATCCTATTTCGTTAATTATAAGGCCCCATGCTGCAAATCACTGCGCTGAGTTTCTCAGACACAGAAAGGGCTGCTGTTGCCTCTCCCTTCCCCTATATGGAGAGCCGTGTTGGAGGGATGGAGCTGGGGCAGAGGTGGTAGGAAAGAGAGAGCAGAGTCAAGGTAACTCCATGTGCTTTGCGACCTGCAGTTCATGCCCCAGCCCAGGAGGCATGGGTGAGTGGAAAGGGTCCAGATTCTGGAGTCAGACCTTGAACTCTTATCCCTGCCATTTACCAGCTCTGTGAGCCTGCTCTTGGGTATATTATTTAATAACCCTGTAATTCTAATCTCCCCCATATTGATAATGGTGCTCTTTCAACCTCCTGGGCTTGTTTTGATAATTAAATTAGGTAATAGATTTAAAGAAGTGGACAGACACGCACACAGTACCAAATATGTGCTGGGTCTTTCCCAGACAGAGGCCGGCAATCTTGAGAAACATCCAGCACAATACACCCAACTTGCCAGCAGTCAACTGAGCTACAGGCAAGTAGTCAGAAGACTGGGAGCGGACACAGGCACAGAGGAGGGGCTGCAGGCTTAGCAAGAGTCTAAGTGAGTCACAGTAAGACCCAGGTGGAGGGGGCCCAGCTGAAGCCAGAGAGACTCGAGCACAGTTCTAAGGCAAGTCCAGAGGTGCAGAGACCACAGTGAGAAGTATCGGCTTCATCACCTGAAAAGAAAAGCCCAGTGGATGAGGTTGAGGACTGCCAGATGGAAATGAGCCAAATAAAACTCTCTGCAGCGCCATACAGTGTAAAGCAGTGGGTATCCACCCGAGGGTTGTGACCCCACAGGGGTCTTATATCAGATACTTACATTACAATTCATAACAGTAGCAAAACTACAACAATGAAGAAACAGTGAAATAATTTCATGGTTGGGGTCACCACCACGTGAGGAACTGTATTAAAAGGTTGCAGCATTAAGAAGGTTGAGAACCACTGGAATAGAACATGACCTGTCTTTAAAGAGATCTTGGGTTTTGCGTTGTTCTCCAGCTCCTATTCTGGTGGGTAGTGCTAGAGGCAGGGCAGATCCAACAATCCAAGGAGGTAACTATTGTACGTTCATGACTTAAAAATCAGCTCAAGGGAGCATTCCAACAATTATTTGGAAACCCTCGAGGGCTTTATGCTTGGTGTAAACTCTATTAAACAATTGATAGTGGCTGCCTGGAACATTGCCTTGTGAGATATTTTGAAGGTCACATTGGAGAAGAATGCTGTGATTGATTACTCATGTCTGCCAAGGGCTTGGGAATGATGAGTGAAGACACAGTTGCTATCTTTTTAGTCTGAGGCCGTCCAGGCAGTTCCTTCCAGCTAATAGGCATCTGGGGCATGCCTATAAGTTGCTGGTTGAGTTTATTCATTGATGTATTCCTTCATTGAGAAACCCCGACATACCTTGTATCCACAGCGCTGCTGCACTGGAGGAAGTAAGGCTGTGCTGTGGGAAGATATTCTAAGGACCCAGAGCCCCCTTCCAGACTCAAGCATGCTTTGTACATCATTTAGGTTCAACATCAACGAGCAATCCTATAAAGAAGAAACTATCAGCCAAGCTGTTGTAGGCAAGGAAACTGAATTTCATCTGAATTTTGGAAGCAGTGAGTAAAACAATTCCTGCTATCATTTCTTCAAGTGTAGACTTTTGGATCTTTTACTGAAGGCACTGAAAAGAAGGGGACCAAGCTGGTGGGACATCATCTTCCTGCTGTGTCATTTAAGAGCAACCTTCCTGACACATTGGCCTTCCCTCAGCCAAGCTCTGGCATTACCTAACCTAGGGGAATGCTTCTGCAGTGAATTGGCCCATATTTTACGTCCCTACAAAATAGCTATTTAAATATCCCTCGAGTCTGCACTTTCTGAATCATTAAAGGCTTCAGGGTGCATCAATTACACTAATTTGGGAAAGTGATCAAATTCATGCAAGGTTGTTATTTTTAAAGAAAAGACATTTCAGCATATTGATGGGGAATTGGTGTCCGGAGTACATAGATTTCCAGTTATGTCCTGTCATGGCAAGAGTCCATCGGTTTCCTTTAAAAGATGGAGAACACATTATGCCCGGTATTAACAAAGATCAATTTCAGTAAAGGAAGCCATTCAACACAAGGGAATTGAGCTGAGCTGGGAATAAATGACGTAATGCTTGAAGCGATAAGGGATAAGTCATACGGGACTCCAAGTTCTTGTGTAAATGATGATTAAATGGAATTTTTGTCCTGGCTTTTCTACAAGAGGTGATTTTTTTTCTTTACAGTAAAGTTTAATATATCTATTTCGACATTGCCAGTGAAGTATGCAGTTCATAATTAGCCGTCTTAAGGATTTCAGATTTCTTTGGTCCTAACGTGAAGGGAGGGTCTTATCTTTCCTGCCGACCGTTCCTACTCTTCAAACCCCAGTGACAGCCCTTTATAAGAATTTAGCTTCCGCTGTTATCTTTCAAGGAAACTGCATTCTAAACTTCAATGCGTCGAATAGTTACAAAGACACTTCGAGGATAATATGGGAGATGTTGGAAATAGAATCAAGATAAGCTTGCTGCTGAGATGTGAGACGCAATGAAAAAAAAAAAAAAGAAAAAGAAAAATGTGATGAAGCCGAGCAGCTCGGCCCAGGGTTTCTTCTGTCAGGGTCTCTGAGGAAGAGTCAAATGAAACCAGACTTTTTTTGTTTCTCTTGAATGAATTTCTTTGGGTTCCACAAAAGCTATTGTGGTATTTGAGTAGATTTATATTAATGTTTAGAATTGGGAGAAGCCTAGGGTCTCTCAACAAATCAAACCAGCGTCCAGGGCAGCGGCCTGACTTGCTGAAGCCCAGAAGCCCACTCTTCTTCCATCTGCCTTGTCTATATTGCTCAGTAGCTAATTTAGAAAACTTTAATTTTTTTAAAGGAACATTATTCCAATTCTCTCAGTTTTGATTTTGAGGATAGTATTGATTTGATTTGATTTGATTGCTTTTGTTAAGAGAAAAACCGACATGACAAGTCGATGCCCAAAAGTGTTGACTTAATGTGGAGTCAGGCTGCACTCCAGAGCCCATGCTTGCCGGGAATGGCACAACAAGGATACAGAACACTCACAGAGCAATGTAGAGGCCAGACAAGTGAAAGAGAATGCCCACGCATAAAAGTTAGTTTGAGATAATGGCTCTTTCTTTACTGGCAAGCTCTCTAGCCAGAGAGCTGGGAGGCAAAGCGAGGGTTGCATTCCCTGAATGTTGGACTTGGTGACCGCTCCAGCTTAAGGACCATCATCGAGGAATCAGGATCGAAACCGGAGAAAAGAACTGGGAACTCACCTTTATTTGAGTTTTCATCCATAACATTTTTTCCATACTATAACTAGTTTAGACAAGTACTTTTAAGGACTATTTGGGACCTAGGAGCCTCAACCTCAGAAAGAAATATACTCCTTTACTTTTTTAAACACAGACAGAGCTGCCATCTTGCCACCTAGAATAAGAATTCTGAGGTGAAGGTGGGGAGAGGCAGTTGGGGGAAGAGATCAAATGAGAACAAAGTATAATGATATACATGAATGAAGGTGCAACAGGGAAACCCATTACTTTGTATGCTAGCCTAAAAATTAATTGACAAATGTATTTCAGACTCAATCGTGTAAAAGAAATCTCCATGAATTAAAACAAAACAAAACAAAAACAGTAATTCTGAGTTGAAGCTGCCTGAAGCTTTCTTCTTTGTGAGCTGCTTTCAACACGGAGGTCAGGAAGGGCAGGCCCTGCCTGATGGAGCTCAGAGCCAGGTTCTAAGCACAGAACTTTGTCCCCCAGCTCCACACTGGGGGATGAAGTCAGACTTCAGCATGGAAAAGCAGAGGGCAGGAGTCCAGCAGCCCAGCCCAGCCCAGCCCAGCCCAGCCCAGCCTGTAGTAGAATGTTATTTTAAGGTATGTTATTTTTGCTTATGTTGCATTTGTTTAACTCTGTGAAGCTGTGTTACTGTGCCTGTCTAAAACACCTGATGGTCTAATAAAGAACTGGTCAATAGCAAGGCAGGAGAAAAGGTGGGGCTGGCAGGCAGAGAGTACATATAGAAGGAGAAAACTGGGAGGAGGAGCTAGCTAGGAGCCAGAAAAGGAGGAGGACTTCAGTGGTCAGTCACCCAGCTACACAGCCAGCCACAGAGTAAGAGTAAGATTTATAGAAGTAAGAGAACGGGAAAAGCCCAGAGGCAAAAGGTAGATGGAATAAGTTAACGAAAGTTGGCCAAAAAAAAAAAAAAAATAGCCAAACTAAGGCCTGGCATTCATAATTAAGAATAAGCCTCTGTGTATGATTTATTTGGGAGCTGGGTGGTGGGCCCCCACAAAAGAGCAAAAAACAACCAACAACAGTTTGGTGCCCAGTGTGGGACTCAAATATCCATCTAGAGCCTGAGAAAATTTTAAAAGAAAAAAAATGTACAGCTCCTTTAAGAGTTTCATTTCTACAGATCAATGAGCCCCTCAGTAGCTAGTATGTTAAGTAGAAATAAAAAAACTAAATAAAAATGCATTGGCATTCTAGAGCTCTAGGAAGGTTGATTGCAATTCCTGGTCAGATAAATCTCAGACCAACCAGCTGCAAATTTAACGCTTAATTTTCAGGACCCGAGAAGTAGGCGAAGCCAGCTGAGTATTGCGTAGGGGGGATCCAAGGGTACCTTAGCAGTTTAAAAGGTTGCTCATGCAGTCAAAAAAGGCTAAAAGATACACAGTAAAAGAGATCCAGATGGAAAAACCTCTAAACAGGTTTCAGTGTGTTTGCCAATACATGTAGGCTTAAGAAAGAAAAAAAGGGGGGGGGGGGGAGTATGGACAATCAATAATAGAAAGAAATAGTTTAAAAATAATAAAGTCTTTAAAGAGAAAAGTACAATAAAAAAAATAAGCCACATAGAGGTGGGAAATACACAGAGAGTTTGGATCCTGTATGTTGTGTTGATTTTGAATTTTTTGAATGGTGATAAGAAACAACAGCTGCTAAGAGACCTGGAATTGAAAGAAATGCTGTTGAAATAAATCAGCCTACATACTTTAGGAACGCCTTAACTTTTAAAAAGTCAAAAAATGTATTTGTCAAATGAAAATCAAAAATGCTTTGGAGTTTTGTTCCCACAGGAGATGAGAGGCTGTGGATTCCTTCAGGGTTAATATGGATCAGGTTTGATCAGACGAGACCTCCTGAAACTTGACAGATGATATCTATCAGCAAAGGTTACTGATGGTCTTCCCAGGATCTGGTCATTATCTCAATATTTTCTCTCTGGGACCATAAAGATACTTCATCCACAGACAACAGGAAGCAGTATGGAGAAAACTATGCCCACATTCCCAAAAGTTAGGGGGTATAAGTGGGTTTTGGTTATTTGATGGGTTATGGATGTTTGCTATCATTTAGGGGAATACAGAATATTGATGCAAATTTAAAATTATTTTTGTTACACTGTATATATGTTTCTACTCTTATTTAAAGGATTTTATGTATATTGATAAAAATTTAAGGTTATTTTTATACAAAATATTGTTATGTTTCTATTCTTGCTTAAGGTTATTGTACCTATATTAGTTTATTTAAAAATATAAGATGAAATTCTAAGTTTTGAAAGCTGCTATTATTGACAGGATAACCAGGAAACATAGGTTAATGGTTAGTCATTTATAATAATCGAATTTATAGATATGTTAGGTATGTTTTCCAATCATATAGAGATATATTCTAGATAGACAGACAGTCTTCAAACCTTCCAAAGACCTACAGAATGTGGCATTTAAAATGCTTTGTTAACTTATGGTTTTTCATGACAATGAGACACATCTGCTCCTGGAATCACCAATTTACTTCAGAGAAGATGATGAGCATTGAAGAAACTCCTTATGGAGTTTGCTTTCATTGTGGCAACGTTAGCCACTGGGCAAAGAAACTGTTCTTGCCTTTGACTGCTGACAATGTGCTGTGCAGACTGGATATGCAGGACACAGAGAAAAATGACTGTTAAACTTTGCCAAAACAAGGCAGGACAGTCCTTCAAAATTCCTGCTTCACAAAAGAGTCTGCCAGATATTCTGCAGGACACAGAGGAAAACGACTTGACAAACTTTGCCAAAATAAGACAGGACAGTCCAGAATTTCTGCTTCATAAAAAAGTTTGCTAGATACTCTAGGCCTGTAGGTTAAAGATGGATGCCCCAACAATGCAGAGGAACTTTGGGTGACTGTCCAGGCAGCAAAATGTCTCTGTTGTTAGATAATATTACATCCTTCTGGGTCTTTGATGGAGTTGAAGACTAGATAGTTATAGTTACATTTTTTCTTAGTATGATAGAAAGTAAATTAGGTATAAAATTTTAGACTCACTAAGATAATACATTGTTTTCTCTGAATATGCTAACTACAAATGGACTAAATACTATAAATGTAACCCTTATTTCATAAATGTTATTGTATATAGTCTTACTATGTTTAAATTAAAACCTTTATTTTTATTTAGACAGAAAAGGGGGAATGTAGTAGAATATTATTTGAAGGTGTGTTATTTTTGATTATGTTACACTTGTTTAACTCTGTGAAGCTGTGTTACTTTGCCTGCCTAAAACACCTGATGGTCTAATAAAGAACTGGCCAATATCAAGGCAGGAGAAAGGATAGGTGGGGCTGGCAGGCAGAGAAGCTATATAGGAGAAAACTGGGAGGAGAGAGCTGAGATCTAGGAGCCAGAGAAGGAGGAGGACATCAGGGGCCAGCCACCCAGCTACACAGCAAGCCACAGAGTAAAAACAAGATTTACAGAAGAAAGAGAACCAGAAAAGCCCAGAAGTAAAAGGTAGATGGAATAAGTTAAGGAAGGCTGGCAAAAAAAAGAAGCCAAGCTAAGGCCGGGCATTCATAATTAAGAATAAGCCTCCGTGTATGATTTATTTGGGAGCTAGGTGGCGGGGCCCCCACAAAAGAACAAAAAACAACCAACAACACAGCCCCTTCCTCTCTCCATCTGCTCTGTCCTCAGCTGCCCCATACCTGAAGCTGCCTTCTCTCTTTTTGGCCTGCTTTAACTTTGGAATCTCTTCTCCTGGCTATTTCCTGTTATTCCCACATAGCCTGAAACACCATTCTTCCATATCTCCGATTCTGAGGGGTCTCCCTGGATGTACACCGGTGCACAATGTGTGCACATGTTCAGAAGAGGCCGTCAGATCCTCTGGAACTGGAGTTACAGGTGGTTGTAAGCCTCCATGTGAGTGCTGGGAACTGAACGCAGGTCCTCCGCACAAGCAAGGAGTGCACCAACCACTGAGCAATCTGTCCAGTCCCCACTGTTGTATTCTTCATAGTTACTCATTCCAACGACACCCTTCCCAATGCTCTCCTCTGCCTTCTGAGCTGACCTCCCACTGGCATCACGCACTGGCCATCCGGAGTCTCCATGGATCCAAGTATCTACTGCCTTGGGACTTGTGGATGAGGGATGCCTGTGAAAATCACAGTGTGGACCTAACAAGTTACAGATGCCAGCCACTTGACCCTCAATATTTCCTTTCTGGTCTCACATAACCCACTCGAACCTTCAGAGCTCTCCCCATGCCCTCTAACCTCCTTTCTGATCCCTGAGATGGAGATTAGTAGGGATTGGGATGATAATTTCATGAACTCAGAATGTCTTTAATTGGGAGACTAGAGATCAGTTCAAACAAGAGTATGAGTCAGAGAGATGATCCTGCAGCCATTGGCAGCCATAGCAGGAGATGCTCACTGAGTAGCCTGGGTGGCACTGCTCAATGCAGGAGTTCCTGAGGTGGAGGCAGAGGATCTCCCTTAGATACCCTTCCACAGGAAAGCAGCAAGACATCATTGGATTTCTAGTTTTTTTTGTTGTTGCTGTTGTTTCAAATCTCAACTAAAAACATTCAGTTTCATCTCTACTTGAAACATACATTGTCCAAATCACAGATAAATTTACTCTGGGAGGCAATTTCTGATACAGAGTGAAAGAAAAGTTGCTATATAATAGAGTTGTTTTTTTTTTTTTGAGTTAGGCTAGAGGAGCCTTTCTTTGAAAATTTGTAACTCAAATAGACTTCTCGCCCAATTATTTCCCCCTCAGTTTCCATCACCCAGTTTCTCAGCAGGTGTAGAATTCTAGCCTGAAGAAAGGTTCTTGGTCAGGGAGCCTGCTGAACAGTGGAGTTGTGAAGAACAGCTGTTTGTGTCTAGCTTCTTTGCCTTATCTCTCTTTTATTCAGCTTGATGTGTGTGTGTGTGTGTGTGTGTGTGTGTGTGTGTGTGTGTGTGTGTGTGTGTTATTTAGAAGATTTAAGTGGAATGGAAGAAGGGAAGAAGAGTCCCAAGAGAAAAGAGTATCCCATTATTTTCCTTCTTTTGCTCCTAAGACTTTGATGTCTTTGGACCTTCCTCTTTGAAGGAAGATAATCAATAGTAAAGGTTTTTGTTTTTGGATGCAGTTCTTAAGAATCAATTCCTTATCATGAAAGTCAGTAGATCTGTATACAAGCAGACCCCAAAGACCCCACAGCCAACGAGACAGGGTTCATCCAAAGTGCAGCTATGGAGTCGTCTGTCTTAAAAGTTGGATAAACTCAGTAGGGGAATAGACATTGAACAAGCCAGTGGGCAGATGGACCACCAAAGCCTAGAGCTACTGGCCAATGGGAAAGCTGTGGCCAGGGCCTCTCCTCAGACACAGTTACTGAGTCATTCAAATACTTAAATTGAAAACAGAAAAAGGACAGAAGGGATAATTCTTTAAATGTGTTCCTATTCTTGAAAGGGCCAGAATGTTGACTTTTAAAAGCCTGACTAATTATTCTGAAGTAAAAGTTACTAAATTTTGGTTTGTTAATAGCAGTTTGGTCATTGGATTATTTATGATAACCCCCCTCACCTGCTCCTGAAAGGGAATCCAGGGACTAAGGCGTGGCGGGCCTGGGTGGAGCCAAGGGAAAGCGCTTTCATTCAGTCACTGCAAGCATCTCTCTTCTCTGTCTTGTGCTTTACGTCTGTCTTCCTGTTTCTTCATGTACCACCCTCCCTCCCCTACTTCCTTCATCCTTTCCTTTCACAGACTCTTGAGTTCGAGCGCAGAAACTACTAACTATGCGAAGCCCTCACTACCCCTGGCCCAGCCCCATTAGATCTGCGTCCATGGAGTCAGGGTCACTCAGCCCCTACCAGGAAGACGGTACTGAAGCAAAGACCCCTGGTTCCTGGGTTTGCTTCTCCAACTCCCATCTCCTATTTTCTGACCTATGATGGCACATTTCCCATTGGCACAAACCAGCCATCAGCCAGAGAGCATGGGAGGTCTGGTGATTGTAAGAATGATAAGTGGCACTGGTTATGCACTGGTTACCACGTGGAAAGGTCATGGCCATGACAAAACCCAGTGTCAGTATCAGAGCTGTATTAGGAGGAAGGAGGGGGAGAAAGAAGAACCAGGCCTGGGGGAGACCCACGTGTAGAGAGCAGGGAGAGAGAAAGATGGTGGGGGGAAGAGGGAACGGGTGTAGAGAGACCCACGTGCAGAGAGCAGGGAGAGAGAGAAAGATGGTGGGGGAAAGAGGGAACGGAACAGAGAGAGAGGGTGGGGTCCGAGTCACGGCTCTTTGGGCACAGGTGGTCTTACAGAGCTATGCCCCACATGCGCAGATTGCGTGACCACGCCACCGGTAGGTAATCACCAGTGCACACTGATGACGTAAGACGCAAGACCCCTTGTCTAGCTCCTGAACTGCACACGTGCAGTCATGCAGCTGGAGCACAGGAGAATCCCAACAGATACTGGGTTTTGTCGTGGCCATGACCTTTCCGAGTGGTAGCCAGTGCCGCTTATCATTCTAACAGTGATGCCATCTCTCGGAGGCTGCTTGGGGGAGATATGATAGTTTAATGGAGCTTAGAGAATGGATGGAAGCAGTGGTGGGGGAAGGGACAAATACAGACTCAGCTAACCCCACCTATGACCATCTAAGACTAGTTAGTGGGACAAAAGGCAGCTGTCTTAGTCCTTTTACGTCAGCCCTGCCCTCACCTCCAAATGACCCTGTTGGTTCCTTTCTTGATGACGTGTAGAGAGCAAGACCCAGGGTCACACCGGAGACTTTCGTTTTCCTCACTCTCTTCTCCTTTGTGGGTGGTCTGTCATCTAGAGCAGTCTACCGATGCCTTACCTCTCATGCTTGTCCAACTGGCAGCTGTATCTCTTGCCTCCTCCTACTTTCTCCTCATGCGAAATGCTAAAAAGGAGTAGTAAGTTCCATGGGTTATCTATCTTCCAAGTGAACCATGGCAGAGGTCTACCTACTCAGACTGTGACAGGGCAAGACAGTGCAGAGCTTCCTCCATCTTGGATTCTTGCTGAGGCCGTTTTATTTAACTAGAATTTGATCTCCTTGGTAGAGAATCCTATGGAAAATTCTCGAACTCTGAGAACTCTATCCTAAGAACCCGAGGTCAGGCTGTCCTAGCTAACTTCACTTCTGTCAAACTGACTGTGTGGAACCCCCTCCAGTCGACCTTACCTTAGCTTTGTTAAATTGCCTGCTTGTGTGGAGCCCCCTTGCAAATGCCGACCAAGATGCCAGAATGTGTTTTTTACCTTCAAAAACCCTGTGTTCTGGACACTCAGGGCCATACCCAGGTAGGTTTTCACTTTTTACTGTGTCTGAGTGGTCATCTCTGGTGGGTTACCTGTAACAAGGTGGCATCCATATTTGGGACATTCCTCTTCCACACGTCTGCCTGTCATTCAATGCAGGAGACACTCTTACTATGATGCTGATGAAGCTGATCTTCAGCATCTCCTGCCTTATTTACATAGGCCCTAACAATAGCTCAGAAATTCCACTTTCATTGCTTTTTATTGTTTTCTTATGGAGGGCCCTCAAAATTGAGTGACCTACAAAAATCACAATCTCTCTCTCTCTCTCTCTCTCTCTCTCTCTCTCTCTCTCTCTCTCTCTCTCTCTCTCTCACAGTGACATCTTTCCTGCCTGTGAGTGGCTGGGAGTGTTTACAATAATCCAAAGCAGAGTTCAATGATATGATAGATCTATTGGCTAAGATTCCTCAGTAGTTAATGGACCAAATACAAGAACAATTGCAAGGTGTTACCACATCCTAGTAAAGCCGTGACACCGAGCACAATGGGTGACAGCTATGACAAAGACAGCTTCGGAGTCTGGCCAGTCACAAAGCTCTGGTGCTCGGCAGTTTAATAGACCTCGCGTGTGACGCCGTGAGATAGTCATCCCAGCTTCTGGCCGACCAACGTGCACACCTGTTTTTGTGAGGGTCGTGGTATACAAAGTCCCGGGCAGGCCTGCCCTGTTGGCCCTTCCTTCATGGAACTTGCCAGGCTGTGGACAAGGAAACAAAACCATTGCACCTGGATGTACTTAGAGACGCCAGCCTCGGGACAGCCCTGGATGTGTCTCTTGAGCTGGGTCACAAAGATGAAGTGATGGTTCATTAATCCCAGCCCTAAGTCCCACTGCCAAGGCCTGGATTGGTCCTAGCCGGCCAGGTTTCCTCTTGTCCATAGAGAACCTTCTGTGTCTCATGCCATTAGCTTCAAGAACAAACGCTTTCATCAAAATCTTCCTCCAGAGCCGGGCGGTGGTGGCGCACGCCTTTAATCCCAGCACTCGGGAGGCAGAGCCAGGCGGATCTCTGTGAGTTCGAGGCCAGCCTGGGCTACCAAGTGAGTTCCAGGAAAAGGCGCAAAGCTACACAGAGAAACCCTGTCTCGAAAAACCAAAAAAAAAAAAAAAAAAATCTTCCTCCAGAGAAAAGCAAGCCAAAAAGACCCAGCCTGGACGAGAAGCTACTATATGCATGCACTGGGGGGGTCAAGGAAACACTACTTACCTTTTAAAAGATTTGCCTACATTTTAGAATCTACCAGGCCCTTGTTTAGGGATGAGAGGAGAAAAGAGGAAGGAAGAGATGGCCAGCGTAGAGGAGACAAGAAAGATGAAAGGAAACACCCACAAAAGAGATTAAGGACAAAGGCTCCTATGGGTTTGATCCCAGCTACTTCCAGGGCTGTATGGTCTAGGACAAGAAACTAACCCTCCCAAGGCCGTATTTTCCAGTCTGTAGAATGGGAATAACATAGTGCCTATTTACTAGGGCTGCTGTGGGGATTGGATAAACTGAAGTGTGACACCCCTTGAGCCTCCCCTGGCTCACAAGGAGAATTTAGCAGATGTGAACCAATGTTATTCCCTATCTTCCTGGGTCGCCTCTCAGGCTGTTTTTGTGTGAAAAAGGACTGGAAAGCTGAGCCTTGAAGCCATGGGACCCGGTTGCTTGACTTCCCGTCCATGTCTGCGGAATGGGGATGCTGACAACTTCCCCTTCATCAGGTATACTCTAGGAAACAAAGGAGGCTGGCTCCGTACCCGAACTTTCATTCTCTGTGAAGGACAATGGAATGGCTATAGTATTTGAAAATTATGAATTTTTACCCAGATGCCTTGGGTTTGCCTGTATGCTTGCTCACGTTGGTACTAACTTCCTCCATTCTGAGATAAAGGTTTGCCTTTATGGATGGTCAAGACGCTGAAGGAAAGTCAATCCAACCTCCAGAGCCCACAGGATGCTACAAAGATTCGGTCCCAGAACATTCACTGCGGGGCTGGTGCTCCTGTCTAGGAAGGGGTGCTGAGGACTCCCCAGAGCTCTGGCTTCATCACACCGGTCCCCCAGAGCCATGAGGAAGGGAAGAAAGAGTGACTGTTCCAGGCCTGGAGGACAGGCCCACTCTGGCACACAGTCTGCCTGCTCCTTTCCAGCTGGCGGATCTGCTTAATGAACTGCGCAGGAGCCCCAGTGAATGGGGCTTTGTGATGGGCAGGGTTCTGGGCACTTCATTTTAATTACGTCTCCTGGTGTTTCCTCGTTGCTTTTCTTTCACTTTACCTGACAGCGCCATTAGTGGCTCCCAAATACCAAGCGGTAACAAGTAAATTGAACTACTGTAAACGGGGGTGAATTATCAGGCTGGTTGGAAAACAAAGGACATTAATCTCTTTCTTGTGTCAACTGAGCAGGCCCTGCCTCCTTGGGAGCCCCGGGGAGGAGAGGTCCTATCTGAGAGTCACTTGTGTATGAATACAGTCTAATTTTTCACAGCAAGGGAAGGCAGCCCATTCTCAAAGTGCAGAGAACTCCTCCATAGCTCCTCCGTGCAGCTTCCACAGTGAGGTAGGAAAAGGGAGGGCCAGTACACCTACCCTGTCCAGGGAAACTGAGAACGGAGAATTAGCAATTGAGAGGAGCTGAGAGGGGCGAAGAAAAAAGACTATGGAGAAATTCCATCTGGTATGTCTCATGGCCAGGGTCCCACCTGAGACCTATTCTCTGGGAAGAAGGAGGGATCCCTGGAGAGAATATTTAGGAAGTTCTGGGGGCAGCAAACTCACCCAACATTTCTTAGAAAGATACTTTTTCATTCTCTTTCTCCAAAACAGGTTTTCACAGATACACCAGGCTTCAGGGCTTTCTCTTGGCCCTTTGGGGACAGTGTCCCTCTTGCTGCTGCTGGCTGCCACCAGAGCTGCTGAGGAGGTAACTTCAGTCCATTCCTGTGGCTATGACTGGAGTTTCCCTCTGGCTGCTTTTGAGATCCTCTCTTTGCCTTTGGTATTAAAGATGTTTCGATACAGTGTGGCAAAGCATGGTTTCCTTTTACTATCCTGCTTGGAATTTGTTGCACTTGCAAATCCAGAAGATTCTCAGCACACCTTTTTCTGGTGGGTGATTGCTCCTTGCTGTTCTCTGTGTTGCCTCTCTCTGGGACCTTGTTTAGAACTGTATCTGGTTTCTCTTTTTCAAAAGACTTTATCTGTGGGAACCCCAGGAGAACGGGGGTGAAGCCTATTCCTGAAGAGAAGGTTTATGTGGGCCTCTGCTTTCAAAACTCAGCTGCTCTGATGAACTGTTCACTAATATCAGTTGTTTTGTTTGGGGGTACATATAAGCAGTGTGAGCTCAAGTCCCAAACTTCCACAGACTCAGGCCTTAGCCACAAACCTTTGTCCCCCTTGTTTGGGTCTTTTGTGAAGCAGTTCCCGTAGTCTGTCCTTTCACTGTGAGTGGAGCGTGTAGAGAGTCCTATAATTCCAACTCCTTGTTTGTGGGACCCAGTGCCTGCACCTACTCGCCCCAACATGGCCATGAAAACCCAAGCAAGGCTCTAGAAAGGAGAGCAGTTGCTGGTTTCCATGGCCATGTTATTTTCCGAGCCCCTCTGTACTGTCTCAGGTTTATGATTTGTTGTTGTTGTTGTTTGTTTTTTGTTTTTTGTTTTGTGAGACAGGGTTTCTCTGTGTAGTTTTGGTGCCTGTCCTAGATCTTGCTCTGTAGACCAGGCTGGCCTCGAACTCACAGAGATCCGCCTGCTCTGCCTCCCAAGTGCTATGATTAAAGGCGTGCGCCACCACCGCCGGGCTTAGGTTTGTGAATTTTTAAGAACATTTTATTCAGTCTTTACAAGTTGTTCTTTCTTGTTTGTTTTGGGAAGGAAGGAGTTTTCGAGAAATAAGAAGCCCAAGCAAATCTCCTCTCCCAACCGTTTTGCAGCTTCTCACTCGCCAGATTCTCCCCTCTGCTTAGTATGCCTACACAAGTCCCCAAAGCTGTCGCTCTTCTCGCCTGCAACCTACCTCCAGAACAGTGAGCCTAACAGGCAGCGCCCGGTCTCAAGCAAAGAAATTCCTGTGGTGGGATGTCTGTCTCCTATCACTTAAGCTGCTGTTTTTATATATGCTTCATGTGTATGTTGTTCATACAGCAGGACATGCTTACAATGTGTCTGTAGCCTATTAAAAGCCATATATATACATACATGCATATATACACATATGTGTTTATATAAATTTTTATATAAATATATGTATAAAATATATGACATTTATATATATATGGAGGCATTGAGTAACCAAGAGTCTTGGGACTCCACTGCCTTGTAAAACCATTAGATGCACATTGTCCATGTTCTCCTGACTTTTTTTTTTTTTACAGCTGGAAAGAGAATATGCAGAACAGTGTACATATTAAACTCTATATTTCTTCCGATGAAAACCAAAGGTCTGGCAGGGTTATGAAAGCAGGGTCTGCACCTCGGGGTGGAGGTGGGCTGGTAATGTTCTTGGCCGGCCAGAGGTTAGCAGGCTGGCTGACCCTCCACCGCAGCCTTTCTCCGAGGCTCATCTCGGCTTTTCTGCTGAAGCCCGCACCTGCTCACCTCAGCATTTCTGTCCGCTGCGTAATACGCTTTTCCACTCTTTTTGATTCACCCTATTGACACCGCCATAGCGTGGTTTCTTTATTTAAGGAAAAACAATACAACTGCCATGAAAAACATATCAGAACCTGCAAAAACACCTGGCAGCTCAGGGCCTCCCATGACCATTGGAGCGTCCTGGGGCTATCTGACCTCTGGGGATCTTGCCTGGGTTTCTAATCAGCTCTGTCTGTGGCCATCTTTCTCTCTCTGTCTGTCTAGGTTGTGTGTTCAAACTTCTGAGAACACATTTCATTTTGGTGCTGAGCACAATGACCAGGGATCAAGAGAGCCAGCTGCCTGAGGCTGGAGAGATGGCTCAGTGCTTAAGAGAATTTACTGCTCTTGCGGAGGACTTGGATTCAGTTCACAGCACCTAAATGAAAGCTGACATCCTCTTTAATTCCAGTTTCAGGGGATCTGAGGCCCTCTGGCCCATGTGGGCGCTTGCACACATGTGGTGCATATAAACGCATGCAGGCATGTGGGCACACATACATATACATAAATAAAAATTTGGGAACAGATTGAAAGCTGATCGACTTCATGAACACACAAGAAGTCTACAAATAGAATTCAGAGCTTTCGTCCCCATTTTGAAACAGAATTCCAGCTTTGTTGCTCTTTCTTTATTATAACTAAGGAACTTCAATTCCAACACTGGAAAGTACGACCCCAAGGGGAGGTTAGAAAAAATGTTCGGGCCGGGCGGTGGTGGCGCACGCCTTTAATCCCAGCACTCGGGAGGCAGAGCCAGGCGTATCTCTGTGAGTTCGAGGCCAGCCTGGACTACCAAGTGAGTTCCAGGAAAGGCGCAAAGCTACACAGAGAAACCCTGTCTCGAAAAGAAAAAAAAAAAAAAAAAAAAAAGAAAAAATGTTCGGTCTATGACTGTTTTCTATTTGGTATCTTAGAAGATAGTGAATAGAAGTCCTAGGATAAAGTGTGTGTGTGTGTGTGTGTGTGTGTGTGTGTGTGTGTGTGTGTGTGTGTGTGTGTAAGCTGCTACAGCCCTGGTGACAGCAACAACAGATTTCACAGTGACAGGGTTTTACACAGAGAACCGTGATGCCCCAGTTTACCATTTCTGAGGACACATGATACTCACAAACAAGACACTTCTTGCTACCGTTCTGTGTGCACTGTGGCTCCCATCACCCAAAAGCACGAAGGGCACCCCTGTCATACCTGAGCACTCACACAGACGTGCAAAGCTGGAGGCACAGTCATTTGTTCCCTAAATCCTTCAGCACTCTGAGCCCATTAGTGCGAACAGACACAGGGCCTGACTGGCGTGTGCCAATGGGCATTGTTACCTCCCGTTCAGTCAAGTGGGACATGCCGCATCTCCAAATAGGCTGTTTTCTGAGGTAACAGCCTTCCCTGTTTATATTTCCTCCTTGAGGGGGATATTTTTTTAAAAGCCTATTTCACAGAATCAATTTTAGTGGGCCCTCTAAAGTGGGAGGTGATCTGGAGGTAGCTCAGTCTGCTTTAACAATAACTTTGGCTTATTGAAGAGAGCATTAGCGTATCACGCCCCCATATGGAGGTTATTAGAGACGGGGAACTTGAGACACTTATGGCTCTGATATAGCTAGTAAAAAGAATTGAGGACATTTTTATAGGACCTAAAGATGGCGCCAATAAAAGAAGTACAAAATCCATTTGTACATGATAGGCCAGAAGAAGAAATCTTTGAGGAACTTAAAAGATTCTAGCTTGGTAGTATACAAGGTAGAGAAAAATTTGATTTTTTTTTTGATACTCAGTTAACTATTTACAGAGAACTTATTAGTTCCCGAATGTGGTGGCTCCTGATGGTATATAATGACTAACATCCTGGTGTAATGACGTCATCCCTGCCTGTAGGAATTACAACCCAGAAGATAGGCCAGGACCAAGGCCACTGGGTGTAAGGGGAAGGAGAAGCACAGGGGTAAGCAGAGGGTTCTGGAGGACCCAGGAATGTGTCTTCTCCGCACTGTCAGCCTGAGACTCGGATACGGTCGTTTCAGGCTGGAGCTGGAGGTGCAAAAGATTCAATGAGAGAGAAAAACAGTCTCTTTGAGCAACTTTCAAGAAGTTCTTTATGTTTCCACTAACTCAGAGAAGGGACCGTCAGGAAGGGAAGCCGAAGACATAAGCTAGGGTCGTGATCACAAATAGCCTTCCATGATTCCAGGCAACAGAAAGCCACGAAAAGCTTCCAAGTAGGAGACTGATGCAATCATATTTCCATTTTCAAAGACAGTATCCTGATTAGTTGTTTTTCTGTTTGTTTGTTTGTTTTTAATTGTTTGTCAACCTGACACAAGATAGAGTCATTTGAGAAGAGGGAATCTTAATTGAAAAAAATTCCTTCATAAGATTGGCCTGTAGGCAAGTCTTTGGGAGTATCCTCTTGATTAATGATTGATGTGAGAGAGCCTAGTTCATAAGGGTATAAGGGATGCCACCCCTAGGCAGTGTTTCTGGATGGTATAGAAAGCAGGTTGAGCTAGCCATGAGAAGCAAGCCAGTAAGCAGCACTCCTCCATGGTCTCTGCATCAGCTCCTGCCTCCAGGTTCCTGCCTTGAGTTCCTTCCTGCTCTGACTTCCCTCAGTGATGGACAGTGATATGGAATATAAGATGAAATAAACCCTTTCCTCTCCAGGTTGCTTTTGGCCATGGTCTTTTATCCCAGCAATAAAACCCTAACTAAGGCAGATGGCATTAGCTATAATATGAGAAATGTGGTGGAGTTAGGAGAGGTGTGGACAGGAAACAAGTTGGGACTCCCATCAAATAACTATCAAGGCAATGATCACAGTAGCCTGGACTCAGTCAACTGATGTGGAATCGACAGATGTGGACAGACCACCAAAGATATTTTAGGAAGAGAATATTCACAAGACCTGGAAATGGGTTGGAATAGGAAAGAAAGCAAGAGAGAAGCTAAAAAGACTCTGGCTTAAGCCATAGGAAGGAGATGCAGCTGTTCAGTGAGATGGTGACCCAAGAAGGAAGAGCCATCTGGAAGAAGCCAATGGTGACTTATGTTTTGGACCTCTCATGTTTGCTGATGGGATATCCAATGGACTCCAGATGTCTGGAGTCCAGGAGAGGGGGCAGGTGAGACTTACAGACCTGGGGGTCTTTGCCCTATTCTTGGGAACAAGGTGATAAAGTAGGGATGAAATTACTTCAGGCACGGGAAAAGAGAATACTCCAGGGAAACCAGCCAATACCTAAGAGAGCAAATGAAGATGCTCAGGAGCAGTGTGAGGATCAGCAGAGGATGCCCAGGAACAGTGTGAGCATCAGCAGAGGAGACCCGGGAGGGGACCATGTCAGAGGAATGGGAAAGAAACTTTGGAAATGAATGGATTGTCAAAATATAGATGCCTGCAAAGATAGTATTATGAAGAAAAAGAAAAGAAAAGGAACTAGGGATTTTATTCATTATGTTCAGCAACTCAAAAACCACAATTAGCCCAGAAAGAACAGTTCCAGTGGTGTGACAGAGGCAGAGACAAAGCTGTCTCCAGTCCTATAGTCAATGGGAGGTAAAAAGTGGAATTTGAGAGTAGGAAAATCTCTTTCAAGGAGAGAGTGAGACCAGGTGTTAGAAGGAAAAGGACACTCACTAGTCGAGGGTGATCGTTTAGGCGCTGAGAGCTCGAAGTGGAGCTGATTCAAACGCTGGTGAGAATCAGGCAGTAGAGAAGGAGAGGTCCATGAGATGGGAGGCAGATGAGGTGATGGGTGGTGCATGGGGGTGGGGCAGAGAATGTGTGACTAGAGATGCTTGTCTGAGTGGGAATCTAGTTAACAACTACAAAGCGCCAAGTGCCTGCACCCGTAAATGTTCATGGCCTTGATTCTTGAATCAATCCGAGCTCAGTGATGTAGCTTCCCTGATTTGGGCTAGATTTACCTATCCAAAACTGGTCACCTTAGACAGCAGCCAGAGGGAAATGCTACAGGAAGAATGAGTTTTCTTTGGGAATAGCAGAGCTTTGCAATGGGGATGTGAACACTACAGTCAATGGTGAGTGCATTTCAGGAGGCCGAGGCAATGAGAAGGTTCAGTAAGGAGGATATCATTGGTCAAAGGCAGTTTAGAACAGAGGTCTTCACAGAAGCATTTCTGTGTAAGGTGCAGCCTTGATGTGGGGTTGGGTGCCAGCAGAGTGTTCCTTGCATAATCCTTACTATCAGGTACACCTTCCTAAGACCCCCTTCTTTGTAACCTCTAGGCTTTATCTATCAGTTAAGGCTGACAAAAGTGACTCCATTTTGATTCTGACAACATTGAGAGGTTCCCAACAGTAAGCCGAATTGGGTAAACCAATCTACTTTACAAGACTTCAGCCTAGGACCAGAGCTTGCCCTTCTGGGGAGGGTTACTCAGTTTCAGAAGAGCAAGCTCCTCTAGTCCAGTGCCCAAGTCTATTGCAGTGTCCTCTCCTTTCATGACTGCTAATCTCCCGAGGGCTGAAGCATGTGCTATGACTGAGCCCAGTGTCTGGTCACCCCACCCACACAGCACACTTTAGTGCCTGAGAACACAAGTTCAAGGCAAGATGAAGGCTTTTTTTTTAAAACACAAAATAAGAGAAATACAGTTTGGCATTTGGTCCAACACAAGAAGCAAAAGCAGTCTGCAAGGATCAGAGGCAAAAGACGAATCATGGACTGGGCTGTGGCCTCTGTTCTGTTCAAGCTGGCTGCTATGGCATTATCTATGTCTGGAAGGCTTCAGTTCATAATCAAAGTGGTGAAGATGAGGACACTTTGTGGTAGGGCCAGCAGTGCTGTGTAAAACTCAGTGACAGAAAGGCCGGCTTTACCAGTTTGATAGAAAGGGAGAGAGGCCTCTGCCACATCCTCAGAGGATCGTCTCCTCCAGGGCAAAAGAAAAAAGAAAACCTCCCAGATGTGTTTTAGAGGGCTGTAAGTTTAATTTAGAGTTTGTGTGTGTGTGTGTGTGTGTGTGTGTGTGTGTGTGTGTGTTTGTGTGTGTGTGTGTGTGTGTGTATGTGTGTGTGTGTGTGTGTGTGTGTGTGCGTGTGTGTGTGCGTGTGTGTTTGTGTGTGTGTGTGTGTGTATGTGTGTGTGTGTGTGTGTGTGTGTGTGTGTGTGTATAGGGGAAATAAGAATGTCTATACCAGTGAACTGTGGGTTTTATTCATATCACACCCAGAAGGGCATGACATGAGCTCCAGTATCAGAGAAGTCAGGATCTCCAGGGCTCAAGCAAAGGGACAATACAAAGGGGGCTGAGAAGTGATTCTGTGGGAGTGCATGCTCCCTCTACCTGCTTCAAACACCCCTAAAATGATCATCACGCATCTCTGGACTCCTCTCTGTTGTCAGGCAGAATTGTTCTATTGCCGTATCCCTCTGCTTCAGGAAGAGGGTGAAAGCAGATCGCTGTGAGTTCAGAAGTGCCCTGTGTCCTGTGATGCATGCCCCAGCAGAGGCATTGGTTTCCATCAGTGTCCAATTTCCAATAAGCTGTAAGAAAGTGGATGGCAAGTCAGACAAAGGGGAAAAGGTGGAAATGAAGATGATTATTCAAAGTACATATTTATATCAACTATGGCTAGCTATCATTAATATGCATGTCAAGCCTAATGTTACATTTACATGCACAGCAAGGCAATGTAACCAGGAGGTTGCCCAGCTAAATCTTAAGAACCAGAGGGTAAATGCAGGTGGGTGTGGTGGTCCACCTATTCCCAGCACTGGGGAGACAGAGACAGAAGGTCTCTTGGAGCAAGCAGGCTAGCCAGACTAGCTAAGTCAGTGAGGCTTGGCTTCAAGTGAGACACTTTGCTTTGATATGTAAGTTGAGAACGGTTGAGAATGACATCCAACTTCAACCTTAGGTACACATGTAAGCACACATACACAGATACCATATACACACAACACATGGAAAAAATTAAAACAAAGACACATGCCTTCATTTAACTCGTCAATATTCTAAGTTTTATGAGTCCAGATCCAGTATTTTTTAAAATGTCTCCCCTCAAAAAAATAATAACAAAAAAAAATACTTTAGAGTTAGTATGGGTATGCATGTCCATGCATTGGTGCAGGCACATTCCAGAGAACGTGTGCATGTTTGGACAGATAAAGTGTGTGTGTATGTGTGTGTGTGTATAAAAGGGAAGTGAGGGCTTTGTCTATATGTCTAGAAGGTTTCTCTGTTCTTCCTCATGGGGTAAAAATGGTTGAAATCAGATGTGGAAAATATTATGATTGTAACTAAAATGCATTCATTTGTCACCAGATAATATTAACAGATGGACAGAAAACACTAGCTAAGGTTAGCAGAAATTTGGATGGAACAATACACGGAACGGGGGGTTGGCCAGACTCAACAGAAAGTACAAATGTTCAGAGTCAGAGGTATTGCTCAGTTCTGTTCACAATGAACTGTAGAAAGAACTGATTCTGTATCACTCAGAAAAGAGGAGCCAAAGAAGATATACCCTGCATAGAAAGTGACTTTTTATAAAAACCAAGTGTTACCACTGATGAAGCAAGTAGTTTGATTTGAAGGAAAATAGAATCTGAATTCAGGCTATCGTTGTCCCATGTGTGGAATTCATTATCTTCATTTTTTCTTAACAAGCTGCAGAAGCCAGATTTCCTGTGGTGAACTCTCAAACCTGAATGTATGCATGACTCACCTGGGGATCTTGTTAAAAATATACACACAGTAGGGCTGGCCCATTCCTATAATCTGTATTTCTGTACATTTCCAAGTGAGACCCAATGTTTCTGGTCAATGAACCATACCTTGAGGAGTGACAGCATAAAGAAATATATAGAACAGGAGCTGAAGAGATGATTCAGCTGAAGAGATGGTTCAGCTGTTAAGGGTACTGACTGCTTTTCTGGAGGACCAGGGTTTGATTCCCAAAACCAACATGGAGGCTCACATTGTGGTGATATATTGTGTACCCTAATAAAATTTACCTAAAGATCAGAGAACATAACAAGACACTACATTAAACAGGCAGTGGTGGCACTCACCTTTAATCCCAGCACTCGGGAGGCAGAGATCTTTCTGGATCTCTGAGAGTTCAAAGCCACCTGGATTTCATGAGATTGACTCAGTCTAGGAGAGAAACAGAGCCAGGAAGTGGTGGCACACACCTTTAATCCCAATACTTGGGAGTCACACGCCTTTAATCCCAGCACTTGAGATCTCATGCCTTTGCTTGGGAAGCACACACACCTTTAATCCCAGCACTAAGAAGGAAGTGATATGGCTGGGCAGAAAAATTTATATAAGGCAGGAGGAGACAGGAACTAAAGCTTTTCAGCTGGAGAGTTTTCGGCTGAGGACTCAGAGGCATTCAGTCAGAAGATTCATGGAGTTGGCAAGGTGAGATGTGGCAGTGGCTTATTCCTTTGTCTCTCAGATCTTTCAACATTTACTCCAATATCTGGCTCTGGGTTTTTTTTATTATTATTATAAAACCATTTAGTGCTGGGCAGTTGTGGTGCATGCCTTTAATCCTAGCACTTGGGAGACAGAGGCAGAGGCAGGTGGATCTCTGTGAGTTCAAGGCCAGCCTGCTCTACAAAGCTAGTTCCAGGACAGCCAGGAATGTTTCACAGAGAAACCCTGTCTCAAAAAGCCAAAAACAAAAACAAAAAACAAACAAACAAAAACAAAAAACAAAAAAGACCGTTTAGCAATTTGAGTTACACACAACTATCCATATCTTCAGTTCTAGAGGATCCATTTTCCTCTTCTGTCCTCTTTGGACATTACATGTCCACGGTACACAAACATACATGAAGGTGGAAGTTTCTCTCCCGCCAAATACCCAGCAGCTGCTTCCCAAATAATTTACTTGGAGGCTTAATTTTACTTATAAATGCTCAGCTAGTAGCTCAGGCTTATTACTAACTAGCTCTTACACTTAAATTAACCGATAATACTTATCTATGTTTAGCTACCTGACTTGGTACCTTTTCTCAGTATGGCATTCTCATCTTGCTTCCTCTGAGTCTGGTGGGCAACTCCTGACTCCGCCCTTCCTCTCCCAGCATTCTCAGTTTGGCTTTCCTACCTAACTGCCTAACTTCCTGCCCAGCTACCAGCCTGTTAGTTTTTTGTTAACCAATGAGAGCAACATTGGTTATATATAGGGTATATATAGGGTATATATAGGGTATATATAGGGTATATATAGGGTATATATAGGGTGTGTGTATATATATATATATATATAGGGTAGGCTAATTTTTGGAAAATCAGCTCATCTAGAATCTGGTAAATAAGCTTTGGTTGTTAAGGATGGATCATGTAAATCAGTGGTTCGCTACCTGTGGTTCTCAACCCCTTTAGGGGGTTGCATATCAGATATCTTGCATACCAGGTATCTTGCACATCAGATATTTACATTATGATTCATGACAGTAGCAAAATTGCAGTTATGACATAGCAATGAAATAATTTTATGGTTGGGGGTCACCAAAACATAAGGAACTGTATTAAAAGGTTACAGCGTTAGGAAAGTTGAGAACCACTGATGTAAATCACACATACCACAAAAGGTAGGTTGCCTCTCTGTGGTAACCTCCTTAAGAATTGTCATGTGAAGCTGGGGTATGGCTCAGCAGCACAACCCTTGCCAGCAAGCATGCTCAAGGCCTTGGGCTCAGATCCCAAACACTGAAAACCAAAATCACTGTACTGTCATATGAGAAAATGTGACAACTTTTACAAAAAAAGTTTACACACACACACACACACACACACACACACACACACACACACACACACACACTACTTTCTGAGTTCTTCCCTGTTCGATAGTAACACATAGTTGTTATCAGAATTCCATCAGCGGGAAACAAGAATACATAATCCACTCTCTAAGATCAAAGTGGGAACCGCACAAGGCACGAGAAATTAACTGTGCTACAGCGAGAACAGTTTGAAAACAGACACTCATCCCCATCTCATTGTTGAACTGACACCGTGTCACCTGGTAAGACTTCTGGAGCTTCACTCCAAGAAACTTAGACACTGAATTTTCCTTTACATATCCTTTATTAATTTTTAGAGTGTAAGATAAAGGATTTTGTTGTAACATTTTCGTACATGTACATCATTGTGCTCAGCGCATGTTCACGCCCCCACCACCTTCTCTTCTCCTCCTTCTTCTCTCCATAGTCCTATCTTTCCCACTTGTGGTCTCCTTCACATGTATTTATTTAATTTAGATTCCACATCTACAGGAAACTATGTGACCTTTGTCTCCTCTGAGTCTGGATTATTTCACTCAACCTGTTAATGTCCAGCTCCACCCGTTTCCCTAGAAACTGAATTTTCTGACATAATAATCATTCACATGATACATTTTGAACATGTTTGCTAAAAATACAGAAAACACAGCAACTTCTCTTTCATTCATTAAGAAGTTGGACTGGTGTCTGATTGGAAATACTAGCTGATTTCCATAAAATCCGTTGATAAATGAGATTGGATAATATAAAAAATATTTTCAAAAAGGATCAAATAACAGAGATCAGATTTAGTAAGAGTGGACAGCAATGTATCTTACGCATGGATCTATGAAAACAAACCAGACTGTGAAGTAAATCACCCAAGTTTAAAAAGATATGTAGTCATTTGCATTGTTCTTCCTAGAAATATCAATAACGTACACAAGATTTTAGTGAAAACTAAAATTTCATCACTAAAAAAATAGAAAGCATTATGATTCTTAATCTCATCCATTTCTAATTTATATTTTTTGTCCACCTTCATGTATATAAAACAGAACAATGGTTTATTTAAATATCTTATATAAATAAATACATATACAGTTTAAGGAGTTGTGAGTTTTGCTGTTTTATTTTGTTTTTATGGGTTTTTTTTGAGGCAGGGTTTCTCTGTGTAGCTTTGGCTGTCCTGGAACTCTGGAGACCATGCCAGTGAAAGCAGAGATCTACCTGCCTCTGCCTCAGGAGTGCTGGGATTAAAAGTATACGGCACCATGCCTGGTGAGAGCTGTTTAATTTTTTCCTTTTTTCTTTTTATTTATTCTTCTCTCAAGCAATATTTCCTGGCCTCACCCTCCCCTCCCCCAATTTCTCCCAGCCCCCTACCTCCTCTCTCCCCCAGATCCACTTCTCCTTCATTTCCCCCCAGAAAAGAGCAGGCCTCCCAGGGATAGCAACTGAACACAGCATAAAAAGGTGCACTGAGACTAAGCACAAACCAGGCAATCCAGCAGGAGGAAAAGGGTCCCAAGAGCAGGCAAAAAAGCCAGAGAAAGCCATACTCCCACTGTCAGGAGCCCCACAAAAACCTCAAGCTAAGCAACCATAACCTATATGCAGAGGACCTAGATCAGAACCATGCAGTCTCCACGCTGCTTCAGTCTCGGTGAGCCCCTATGAGCCCTGCTTAGTTGATTCTGTGGGATGTGTTTTCCAGGTGTCCTGGACCCATCTGACCCTTACAATTGCTCCTCCCCATCTTCTGCAGGCTTCCTCAGCTCCACTTAATGCTTGGCTGTGGGTCTCTGCATCTGCTCCCTTCAGTTACTAGAGGAAGCCTCTCAGATGACTGGGCCCGCACTGATCCATGAGTATAGCAGAACATCAGTAGGAATCATTTCCTTGAGTTTTTGTTTTGTTTTTGGTTTTTTGTTTTGTTTGTTTTTTTTGTTTCCAGTCATACTTGGTTCCACCCCAGGTCTCCTGGTCATCCAGCCTCTGGTTCCTGGCCATCCAAGTTGTGCTAAACATGGACTCCCTCCCACGGTATGGGCCTAAGCCAGATCAGTCGTTGGTTGGCCAACCCCACAAGCTCTGAGCCACCATTGCCCCAGCACATCTCACAGGCAGAGCAGGTCGTAGGACTAAGGTTTTTGGCTGGGTTGGTTTCCCAGTCCCACCACTGAGAGTCTAGCCTGGTTACAGCAGATTAGCATTTGGGGTTCCATATCCTCCATTACTAGTAGACCTCACTAGGGTTACGCTCACAGGTTCCAGGAACTTTCTATGAGTTGTTTATTTTTTAATAGGTTGTACAATCCAATAAGGCCTAATGTGAATTAACACATTTATAGGCTATAAACTCTGAATGGTCATTTTCATTCATTCAATGAATATTCATAATACACAAATATAGTTTTAATGAGTACTCCTTGCATGTATATTCTAAAATACATTTAACCTAACGATGATTGGATTTTGTTAGCAATAATATGCAAACACTGTGAGTTGTCCATGTCCACAGAAAGAAAAGTCACCCCTTGGGCTAGATGTGGTGTCTATGCTGTGGCATGCCATGCATTTGGATGGTCCCTGATCAGCAACCTTTCTGAGTCAGGGAGGAGGGGATCCTGGTAGCCTCGCCTCACTATGGAGTCACAGCTGGACCTCTGCTGATGGTCCTTTGGAAGTGGTGCATACAGAGCTGTTGTGCATGACAGCTCAAATGCCCAGTCAGGTGCTTGGCAGGTTACCACCTTTTGTGTTGAAGGCCTCTAATTCTTTCTCTTGGAAAAGAGTTTCTGGGGAAACTCTTATCACGAAAACAGTTTTTATAAATTGCCTCTTGTCAAACCATTGCTATTGGCTCTGATAAGCGAAGTTCTATTATACGTAATCAGTACTTTAAAGAACTTCCCGTGGGAAAACAGAGCGGCGGTATTTGACTGTTGCTTAAAGAGAAGTCGAAATTACTTTCTTTGTTAGAAAGAAGCGGGACAGAACCGCGCTTTCAGGATAATGGAATAGGAATTCCTTTCTCTCTCTGTAATTGTGTTGTAGGGAAGAGAAGTCGAAGAGCTGGTGCCGAGAAGAGGATGTTGAGGCAGTTGGGGAAACCACGTCATCAGCAGGCTCTAAAGGAGGGCAGGGCTCGAAGCCAAGAGCAGTTGTTCCAGGCTTTGTTTGAGTCTAGCCTGAAGGTCTGGTTCATCATGTTAGCCCTGAAGTTGGGGAACTCAAGGGGAATCCATAATCCATAATCATAAATGAGGAATATTTAAAAATTATAATCATTAATAACAAATATGAACAATTTTTTCTGCTCATCTTTTCGAATTGACACATTTTAAGATATATTACCCTATTCATAATTATAAAACTGTTTGCATAGACTCTGGCAAATGTCTTTCTTTCCACAGTTCTGGGATTCATCCCAGGGCCTCAGGTATGCTATTCAAATACTGCCCCAATGTGACTAATCTCTATCCCAAAAGACATAACTTGAATCTCAGGGAAGGTACTCTTCTAATACAGTACACACAATCAATGCAGCATCCCCTGTCACTTGGTGGTGATACTTAATAACAGCAGGAAAAGAACCTACAGGTTTTTTTTATATGAATCTATTGATTTATTTTTGTCTGTTCACTTTTGTCCTGTTTCATAAAGTGATAGGGATTTTAAAAATTCAAAGTTACTTAATTTAGCAAATCACTATCGAGCATCAACTTGGTGCCAGGCACTATTCTAGGGAGGGGGTAGGGATGTGAATGGGATCACCAGTGTCCTGGTTAGTTTTTGTCAACTTGACACAACCTTGAGTCACTTGAGAAGAAGGAAGTTCAACTGAAGAATTACCTTGATCACATTGGCCTTTAGCAATGTCTGTCAACGATTGTCTTGACTGATGATGGATGTGGGTGGGCGCTGCAGGATCCCTAGGTGGTGGGTGTGAGCTGTATAAGGAGATAACTGAGCTTCAGCCAGAGAGTGAGCCAGGAAACCACCTTCCTCACTGGTTTCTGCATCATTTCCTGCCTTGACTTACCTCAATGATGGATTGTGTCCTGGAAACGTAAGCTGAAATGAACCTTTCCTCCCCAAGTTGCTATTGGTTGTGGTATTTATCGCCACAGCAAAAAGCAGACTAGAGCAATCAGTGGCCGCGGTGCTCAAAATCAGGGTGAGGAGGCAATAATAAAAGACTTACCTGATATCGCTAAGTGTCACACGAAAATCAGGACAAGGTGGCGTGGAGTGACTAGAAGAAGCATTCAGGAATGTCTCTTTCAGAAGTTGGCATTTGTACTAGGAGAGAAAATGGAATTCTGTCTCACAGGGAACTGAGAAAAGAGCATTCCATGCAGAGGGAGCAGCAAATACAAAATCCTAAAGTGAGAGCAACCTTTTACAGCAAGCTAAGGAAACCCGGGTAACATTAATTCAGGGAGCGAAGCGGGTGCTACAATATGCAGGGGCTATTTTTTAACTTTATTTTTAATATGCAAATTTATTTTTAATAAATGATTAATTTAAACTTTATTCTAAGTGCAATGGAAAACTGTGAGAAATAAAAACAAACAAACCAAGAAGCATAATAAATTTGCAGTTCTCCATTAGCCATGAGGATTTTTTTTCTCATCTCTGCAATCTATGCTAATCTTAGAACTTGCCTTGACCTTAGAACATGGCAGAAAGGATGTTTTAGTTCCAAAGACTCATCCGCAAGGGTCACTGTAGTATCCACCTTTCTTACTGGGGCACTTCTATCATCAAGTAAGAAATCCCAGAGTGGATTATTAATGGACAGCGACTGTATGGGCAAGCACAGAACTCTGCAATGTGTAAAGTGGGGGAACTGGGCTGTGTTGTACTGCATGGACAGCCTCGGGACTACAGCCACATGTGTGAACACAGGCAAGACCAGTGGAAGAACTGTCTGTTACCACCAGTAGCAATGACCTGCAGAATTATAATGGCTTTAAGACATTACATTTTGGGGGGCTTTGTTGCATAGCAATAGGTCCCTGAAACAGAAACCACAGGGGAATTTTAATCTTAGAAGTGATATGATATAATTTACATTTTAGATCACTTTGGCAGGCTGAACTCTGGACAACGTTGGAAACCCACAGTGGCAAGAAATATCAGAACTTAAAACAGAGCACTTTTCTGAATGAGCTATATTGTCCAGGGACTAGAAAGAGTGTTCTCTATCCACAGTGAGTTAGTTCACCATAAGAGAAGACACATTCCACGGCAAGTGGTGTCTCAACAGCAAAGACGAAGAGAGAACATTTAACCCTTCTGAGTAGACAAGTTTCCGAAAGCCTGGGAAAGCCTCGCTTCATTTGCTGGAATTCCCTCTGCACACTAAAGGCATTCGCAGCGGCTGATACTCTAAAAGAGTACAGTGCAAATATGAAGGAGCGGCCGCTGGTCTCTGACTCCAGCTGTAATGGAGCCATGGTTACTGATCCTACCTGTCTGCCATATACACATAACACTTGATACAGTATGGCTCAGATACATTAAAGGAGACCTACCAGAAGAGAGAATTACAGGGTCTATAATTTGAAAAACAATATTGTTAAAATGTCAATCTTCCTCCAACAGAACTCTGCATTCTATGTAATGCCAATCAAAATCCCACAAAATAATTTTTTTTGTAGAAATTGATAGGTTCATTCCAAAATGCATATGGAAAAACACTCAAGATATAACAGTAATCTTCAAAAATAACGAATAAGTTGGAGAATTTTGTACATTTGGATTTCAGGATACAGTTATAGCAGTAATCCAATTATGTGGTTTTGTACAAGGATAAGTAAATACATCATTGGAATGCAACAAGAGGAAGGGAATAGTGTGCATAGGCAATTGTCTTTAACAAAGATGTCAAAGTTATTCAATCAGAAAAAGACTTTAACGAGCAATGCTCTAACAACTGAACTTTCATAAAGGATGATACATCTGAACCTCTCCTTCACATTAGATGCCAAAAATACATTTCAAATGAATCATAAACCGAAGTAGAAAACCTCAAGAGAAAGTGTTCTTGACCTGAGAAAAGCATATATTTAGGCACAGAAAATAATAGCCATAAAAATGGACATAAGTGAATTTGCTTATATAAGATACCATTTTTAAATGAAAAAGCAAGGCACGGGTTGGGATAAAAAAGTCACAGGTTTCTTGATAAAAACTTAAATTCAGAATATATAAAGAATGCCTGCAACTCAACAATTTTTTAAAAATCACTTTTTCTTAAAATGGGGGTGGTGTTGATTGCAAATAGACATTTCACAAAGGCAAATATCCCAGAGCTGTAGCCTGAAGGTTTCTCTGGTCCTGCCCATAGCAACATGAGAACTATTCAACATCCTTAGCTATCAAGATAGCAATGAAGCGGGGCGGTGGTGGCGCACGCCTTTAATCCCAGCACTCGGGAGGCAGAGCCAGGCGGATCTCTGTGAGTTCGAGGCCAGCCTGGTCTCCAAAGCGAGTTCCAGGAAAGGCGCAAAGCTACACAGAGAAACCCTGTCTCGAAAAACCAAAAAAAAAAAAAAAAAAAAAAAAAAAAAAAAAAAAATAGCAATGAAAACCTCAAGAGGATTTTACTCCTCACTAAGCAGAGTGGCTAAAATTAAGAAGTCCGAGTAAATGATGGCAAAGATACAGAAGAAGACTTAAATATTTTTGGTGTGGATTTGACAGATTTCAGCCACTTCAGAAATCTACTGGGCAGTTTCCAATTGAGCCTATCCTGTGGGGGAAGTCCCTCTGCAATTTCTTTCTTCTAGATATTTGTCTAAGAGAAATTAAAACATATATCCACAAAAAGACTTAGACAAAAATTTTCATAGCAGCCCCCAAGAGTTCAAAGTGGTATGATTCTGAGTGTTTATCGGTAGCAGAACGGATAGATGAGACACTGAAGAATATTCTTAGAATAATATATTCTCCCATACCGGGGTACTAGCCGCTAATCCACCAACAGCATGGGTAAATCTCAGAGGCATTATGCTGAGGAGAAACAGCCAAACACAGAGAGTATATATGAAGTCCTGAAGTGAGCCAAGTGTCTAAGGTGTTGTACACCAGAACGGCATCGATGGATGTTAGAAGGATAAAGGGGAGATTGACAGGGAGGGACTTTGCTATGTAATGGGCATTTCCTCTAGCTTGGTAGAGTATGGAATACATGGTCGTATTTACTTATCAAACTGTACATATTTCAATTAAACAAACTTTCAGAAAAAAAAATGATCAATGATTCTGTGTCAGAATTTAAGACGACTGATAGATATAGTGATCATGATGTGGTACTGTCTGTGGAACCCCTAGATTGAGACTTCAAGGAACAGAATTCTAACTGTGTTGCTTCATTGCTACTCAGTTGACTCTTGGTAAACTCTTTAGACAAACCACCTGTGCTATCCTAAAATGGGGAGGTTTGTCATATGTCCTGTCTACCTCTCAAGGCAGGTTAAATAAAATAGTGTGCTGAATTCCTTGAGCACATTTTCTTAGTTTAGTGTAGTTAGTGATTTATAAGGGGTTTTATCAGTTTTAGATCAAGATCCAGGGTTACCAGACCCAAGGCCACCCATCTACTGCCCTAATACAAACAGCTCATGTTGTTTAGTCTGGCCCAGGTTCTATACTAATCTCCTTCCACCTTCAAAGAACCCTTTGAAATAGGTGTTATGATCATCTTTTCTTTTTTGTTTTTTTTTTTGTTTTGTTTTGTTTTGTTTTTTGAGACAGTATTTCTCTGTATAGCCCTGGCTGTCCTGGAACTCGTTCTGTAGACCAGTCTGGCCTCCAACTCACAGAGATCTACCTGCCTCTGGCTCCAGAGTGCTGGTATTAAAGGCATGCACCACCACTGCCCAGCATGATCACTTTCTCACTTTCATTTGTAGTTCAGGAGAATTGGGTTGGTGTTTTTTTTTCCATTTTTTTTTTTTTTTTTTTGGTTTGGGTGTAGCACACCTGTATAGGAAGAGTTCTTCTGTCCCAGCAGTCATTTCCCAAATAATCACTCAGAAGCTTAATATAAATTATAAATGCTCTGCTGATAGCTCAGGCTTATTACTAACTAGCTCTTACAACTTAAATTAACCCATTTCTATTAATCTATGTATTTTGACATGGCTCATAGCTTTACCTGTCCTGCAGCATGTCTTCCCTGTCTCTCCTGGTGATGCCTCTGACTCCACCCTTCTTCCTCCCAGCATTCTCAGTTTGGCTATCTCATCTATACTTCCTGCCTGGCTACCAGCCAATCACCTCTTTATTATCCAATGAGAGTAATACATATTCACAATGTACAGAAGGATTATTCTACAGCACCCCTGTTCCAATTCAGCATCAAATTCAGGGGCTTAGCAGTGCCAGGCAAATAATCTGCCATGGGACATATCTCCCAAACCCAAAGTGCATTTCAGTGAGGTGAGTTAATAGTCAGAAGTCATCCAGCCAGGAAGTGACTAACAGTGATTTGTACCTATTTCTGCTAATCCACTTCCTCCATCCCCCTATTCTCCCGAGAGATGGGAAAAGCCACAAGGGAGGTCAGAGGAAACTGGAGAGTTGACAGGGAGAGGAGCATTTCTGGCAAGCAAGGGCCCTGGTGGCAGGAAGGAGTATGTTAGAGAGAAAAGGGCTTCTGGTGCTGGATCTTAAGGGAGACTGAGTTCCTGTGCTCCAGCCTGTGTCTGCAGAGCTCTGATCAGGTGGGAACCTAGCTAGGCTGTGGGGCTTCTTGGGAGCCCAGGAACTAATGGATTTGAATAGTTTTAGACTTCAGAACAGAACCTTCTTAGAAACACTTACCCACCTATAAAACTCACATGGGTCTGACTTAGACCAGCTTTAGTCAGGGTAGAGAGATGGAGACTCTGGACTTAAGCTTTTGGGACCGAGCAATGTTTTTTTTGTTTTTGTTTTTGTTTTTTTTTACCCCTTGATACTTAGAGTTGCCTTCTCTCTTTAGATAGTTTATCCTTAGGTACCAGTGGCAAACTCCCTAAGGCATACATCTTTTCCCTGGTTGATAGCGACAGTCTGTAGAAGTCTAGGTTCTAAAGAGCTGACCACGTGGTGCTGCTGGGTATTAGAGAAGAACTTGCATACCCAGATGAAACGCCATCCTAATTAGTCTTAACAATAAGAACCCAGAGTCAGATATGGAAGGTGAAAGCCGAAAGATCAGAGAAGCAGAGAAACAACCGCTAGGAAACTCCATACCTCTATGAATCCTCAGACTGAATTGGGGGTGGGGCGTGGGAGGGATCCTGTCTCCACCAGCCTTATGTTCCTGTCTCCATCTCCCTAGTGCTGAGATTAAAGGCATGAGCCTCCCAAGTGCTGAAATCAAAGGCATGAGATTCCAAGTGCTGGGATCAAGGTGTGAGCCACCACCACCCAACTCTGTTTCTCTTTTAGACTGGTTCAATCTCCTGTAGCCCAGGGTGGCCTTGAACTCCTGATCTTCCTGCTTCCACCTCCCAAGTGCTGGGATTAAAGGTGTGTGCCGTGACTGCCTGGCCTCTAAGGGTTAACTAGTGACTAGCTCCACCCTCTGATCTCCAGCTTTATTTGTCAGAACACAAACAAAATACCATACAACACCCAGATACATGGTGAAGCCCAAATTCTTCCTTGTTTGTTTGAAAGTGGTCATGAGATGCCCATGGCCTCCCTGGATAACACCTCTGAGAATGAGGGTAAGACCTCCAACTACTCCCATCTGTCCAGATAAAGATCCCACTTCCCGTCACACAGCGCAGTGAAGGTAATGTGAGGCTACTGAATTGCCTGTAAACAGTGAAGGCAGGGCTTGCCCTCTGCTTCCAAGAGCCTATTCATGTCTTCTTTGGAGCAGCATGAGAAACTTGCAAATCCTAGGTCCTTGTTCCTTCAAAAATCCCTCCTAAGACAGCCCGGATTTCATTTTAAGCGGCATCTGCAACCCCAAAAGAGGACAGCTGCTGAAAGGCAATTCTTGGCATCGCTAACATTACAGCTGCTCCCCAGCCCAGCCCAGAGGCATCTCTCACCTGCCACCCGGACTATACAGTCTGTGCTTGGGCAGGAACATGCCCATCGTTTGTCGCCTCTACCCCTGCTCCTATGCTCCTTTCCCAGCTGTGTCTGCAATGACCTTCTCTTTTCTTCCTATGTGGAAACTACGAGGAGCAGTCCTCACTCAGGCCTGGCTCTGGGACCTCTAGGTTTTAGATCATCTTTTTCCTCTCTCTAATCGTGTCTGTCCTGTCTGGACCTGGTTCCCCTTGAGTGGGTTCCAGCCTCCTCTTGGCAACTAACTGGTTATGTTTAGGTTTTTGCTATGAATAAGCACACTCTCCAAGCAGCAGGTCTCCTCCTCTGGGGTGGGCCCACTTTGTCTTCCTGAGAGTCCCTGGTTCGTGTGGGGAAAGGGTTGTCTCAATCACCAGGATGTAAGAGAATCGGGGTAAAGGGAGTGGGAAGTGATTCCGAATGAAAGCAAAAGGCAGACCGATTAGATAAGGGAACGTGAGGAGAGAAACATAAGGAGATTCTAAGCATCCACTGTACCAACTAGAGAGCCAGTGGTCAAGTATAGAAGCCTAGTGGGGACATTCTCATTCAAACCACCTCACTGCCTGTGCCAAACAGTTTTAAACCCTTCTTGTATCTTTTATTTCTTTAGCTGTCTGATTGTGATATAACATAGACCAACCATTTACACTTAATTAAATATCCACTATGCATCTAAGGTAGTCCTTGTCCCTAAGAGCAGATTTCAAGGAGAAACAGCACATTATATTAAAAAGAAAATCATGACGCGGGAGAGAAGAGAGTTTGTGTGGACTGCTCTGGGAGCTCAGCACCAACCCAAGGGGCAAAAGGGAAGACTGACATTAGCACTGAGTCTATGAGGCGTGTAGCAAGTTAAGAAAATGTGGGGGAAAAGTAAGCGAGTAACTGGTGTGAGGGGAGCAGGGGGGAGCGCAGTGAGGAGAATGTGGATGTGCATGTGGCTGGAGTCCATCAGAACTGGGGGACGCAGTGAGGAGGTGGACGTGTGTATGGCTGGAGTCCATCAGAACTGGAGGATGCAGAGTGAGGAGAATGTGGATGAGTGTGTGACTGGAGTCCATCAGAACTGGGGGACGCAGTGAGGAGAAGGTGGACATGTGTGTGGCTGGAGTCCATCAGAACTGGGGGATGCAGTGAGGAGAATGTGGATGAGTGTGTGGCCGGAGTCCATCAGAACTGGGGGACGCAGTGAGGAGAAGGTGGACATGTGTGTGGCCGGAGTCCATCAGAACTGGGGGACGCAGTGGGGAGAAGGTGGACATGTGTGTGGCCGGAGTCCATCAGAACTGGGGGACGCAGTGAGGAGAATGTGGATGAGTGTGTGGCCGGAGTCCATCAGAACTGGGGGACGCAGTGAGGAGAAGGTGGACATGTGTGTGGCCGGAGTCCATCAGAACTGGGGGACGCAGTGGGGAGAAGGTGGACATGTGTGTGGCCGGAGTCCATCAGAACTGGGGAACGCAGTGGGGAGAAGGTGGACATGTGTGTGGCCAGAGTCCATCAGAACTGGGGGACCACTGGAAAGGGGAAGGGAGTGGCAAGCACATGAGTCCAAATGGGGAAGGCCAACGTGTATCACTTTGAAATGTTAGATGATCTTCAGGGATGGGATGGAATGTCCACGGTGAGAGGACAGTGGATAACCTGAGTCATAGACATCTGCAACTGTGTGGCTTGGAGGACTCAGAAGTTTAAGGCAGGGGACAATGTGCACTAGCATTTTATGGAGGCAATTTCTCATTCTAAACTAAGACAGAGTCGGGGCATCTGGGCTGGAGAGAATCCACCCTTAAGATTCCATCATGAGGAATGCTGGAGAGATGACCCAGGATTAGAAGCACTGGCTGCTCTTCCAGAGGACATGGGATATTGTAAGTTCACCTTCAATCATAAGAAATCAGCTCGGGGGTTCCTGCATTACAATGTATTCCAATTTTGATGGATGACTTTCCAAATTCCATTCCCACTTCTTTTTTTTAAAAAAAGATTTATTTATTCATGTATATGAGTGCCCTGTCTTCATGCACACCAGGAGGAATCTGATCCCATTACAAATGGTTGTGAGCCACCATGTGGTTGCTGGGAACTGAACTCAGGACCTCTGGAAGAGCATCAAGTGCTCTAAACCACTGAGCCATCTCTCCATCCACTCCATTCCCACTTCTATCCCATTTTCCCTCTAGCTTCTAGACAAGAGCAACCTGAAGAATAGGCAAATGTGAATGACCTTCATCTCTAAAAATTCCAATCACCCAGTGTCTGGGGACACAGATGTCATAAAGTTTTACAAGCTTCCCAAAGCATCATTGTCCCCAAGATGAAACGTCAACATGGCTCATGAATGTGTGCTGATCAGTAACGATAGTGTCCTGCCACTTGGTAGGCATTCCTCAGCCAAGCAAACAGCTAATGCCAGCTCCTGACCTCAAATAATGAATTTAATCCTATCAATGACTTAATATAATACTTTTGAAATATTACTGGGTGATCTTTCTCCCATCTCCTGTCACGGAAGGGACTCTACCCGATCCTGCATTTGGGCAGCCGAGCACTCAATATGGCAAGAGATAGAATGGGTAGGAAGCAAGGAAGGAGGAGAAACATTATGGCAACAATAGCAACCAGGGACTATTTCAGGCTTTCAAGTTTTAAAAAACTAGGCTTTAGGAAATAAGGTAAGGACCATGTCTCAGATGACAATTATGCCAATAAAGTTCCCTAAGCTTGAAGGTGGCATGCAAGAAAGTGTGTGAGTAGATTCTGAATACCTATTTATTAGTAGGTTTCTAAGAAAGGGAGAAAATCAATTTGAGATCTTGTTAAAGAATTTTCCCATTTCATCTCCTGTCCTCAACAAACGTGGCCCCTCCTTCGTCTCTCCAATCTGGGATCAGTTTATTCCCACAACACTTAAGGCTCAGCACTCCTGCCAGACAAGCAAAATGGATGTTTAGAACAGAAGGTCCAATAGAAGGAGGAGGCAGAAGCCCATGCCTCAGACGTCTGTTCTTCTCGCCCTTTCTTTCCTCATAACCAGTCACCCCTACCGTCCACAGGGCTCGCCCATCATTGCTTACCCACATGGGTATTACTGCCTCTACCCTCAGGTGTTCTTGCAGGTACCCTGGCCAAAAATGACCCAGGCCTCTTCCTGTAAGTGGCCTACTGTGAAGATGCCGGTAAGCCACGAGCCATGTGGCAAGGCATAGATTTATAGAAATGGATTAATTTAAGCTGTAAGAACAGTTAGCAAGAAGCCTGCCACGGCCATACAGTTTGTAACCAATACAAGTCTCTGTGTTTACTTGGTCGGGTCTGAGAGGCTGTGGGACTGGCAGGTGAGAGAGATTTGTCCTGACTGTGGGCCAGGCAGGAAAACTCAAGCTACAAATGGCGTCCAACGTGGTGGCAAGAGTTTCCACCTAAAACCTGAAAAAAAAGATTCTAAAACGGAGCTAAAAACAGCTTCCTAATTGTCTCTCTCAAATGAGCGGCAGCTGCCGGTTTGAGCTACTGGCGGGATGCTGGCGTGTGCGCTCGACCTGCCACCATATGGCGGGAATGAGGCCTCTGCAAGTGGCACATTAGGCTACATTGTGGATTTAGCCTTTGCTAGTACAAAACAAAAGAGGTTTTTGGGCTACACGCTGCTTGGATAAAAGCATAGACCCACAATAGCTCCCAGAGCTGGCAGTAAGCATACTGCCGCCATGTTGGGAAGCTGAGGTGGGCGGAGCCAGCAGCCACAGCTGCTGCAGCTTAAAGCAATAGATTCACAATAAGACAGATTCAGATGTAATAGTTTAAAATGTGTGTAAAATATACGTAGGCTTAAAAGAGACAAAAAAAGGTGATATATACAGTATAGAAACAAATACATGGTTTTAAAAAATAAAGTCTTTAAAGAGACAGTAAAATTAATATAAAAAATAAGCCACGTAGAGATGACTATTACACAGAGAGTCTGGATTGTGTTGTCTTTGGGATTCTTAACTACAGAGAGATATTTGATTGTAAAGGAAGCTGAGTTAAACCAGTATGTATATTTTAAAGATACTTTGACTTCAAAATTTGGATGTAAGGATATGTTGCTTTGGAAAGGAGACTCTGCTTTTGTTCCCACAGAAAGCCAGAGGCTATGGATTTATTGCAGATTAAGATATATCAGGTTTGACCAGCCAAGACCCCCTGAAAGGTCTCCGATGACACCATGGCCCAGATGATCCAACATCCAGAATGGTTTGAAGGCAACTGGTTCAGACGATACAGCCTCATGGACTATTCCATAATCCTAAAATTTTCTTTGTGTCCCTATAAGACACAGCGCCCCCCTCCAGCAGGAAGTAGTAAGAGAAGCTACGCCCAAATTCCCAAATTATATGTAATTTTACTTTGTTAAGGTTAAAACCTTCCTTTTTGAAAAAAAAAAGGGGGGAAGTGCTGTGGGATGTTCTGTATGGCAAATGTGTTGCTAATTAGTCAATAAATAAAACACTGATTGGCCATTGGCTAGGCAGGAAGTGTAGGCGGGGCAAAGAGGAGAATAAAGCTGGGAAGTAGAAGGCTGAGTCAGAGAGACACTGCCAGCTGCCATCAGGACAAGGAAGATGTGAAGATGCCGGTAAGCCACGAGCCATGTGGCAAGGCATAGATTTATAGAAATGGATTAATTTAAGCTGTAAGAACAGTTAGCAAGAAGCCTGCCACGGCCATACAGTTTGTAACCAATACAAGTCTCTGTGTTTACTTGGTCGGGTCTGAGAGGCTGTGGGACTGGCAGGTGAGAGAGATTTGTCCTGACTGTGGGCCAGGCAGGAAAACTCAAGCTACAGCCTACTGGACCAACTATGCTGGGATGGACTCGTGAGTTCCTTGTCCCTGAAGGGGCTTCTGGAATATTGGAAGTGCCGTAAGTTTTCAGTGCTGGCAAGTTGAGTTCCTAACCAACTTGTTCCTAAGCAACACCACCCCAGACCTAGACTTCCTGACTATTCCCCAATTAGCAACTTCTCACTCTTGATCTATGAGAAGGTAGAACTGCTAGAGGTGAGGTGCACTGGCACCAACACGTCTCTGGCAGATGGAAAGTTGAGGGAGATCTGTTCTTTCCTTTCTTTCCTTGAAGCGAATAATGGGTCAGGTGGACTACCAGGACTTTACAGTTAAGAGATAAATTCGTGAACTCGTACAAGGTCTGAAACTGGATTTCGACGCCAGCTCCAGTCTTTATCAACTCACTAATTTACATCCCAGCCTCCATTCCCACTAGCATAAAATGAGAACAGTTAACACTGTATTCAAGAGGGTAGTGAGGACAACGCCCCTGGTGTGTTCACTGCTACAGCTGATGTCTTGCCTGGTTTTAAGAAGTTGGTGGTAGAGCATATTTCAACCCACACATCATCCCACCCTCTCCTGCAAAGATGTGTCGTTTCTTTACATTGCCCAGTTTTCCCCATGGTACTCATAGAACCCTGGAAGTATCTTTGTGGTGGTCCAGTTTACCCTTCTGTAAAATGAGAAACAGCAAATTTCTTAATAAAGAAAAATGAAAGAAAAAAATGAGGAATAGCCAAGAATAACATACAGTAGCCAGTGGGGTTTGATCCTTTACCCGGCAGCTTTGCCCAAATGGAAACTAACCAGACTCTGGAAGAACAACCACAGTTGATGTTCAAGGTCCCGTCATCATGTGGTTGCCAACTACATGTCCCTGCCTTTGGTTAGTTCCATGGTTTTGAAAGCAGAGATTAATTCAAATCTTAGCTCTACTAATTAGGCATTGTGTGGTCTTGGACAAGATCAACTTTTTTGAAGTTCAGTCTCTTGTACTTAGATGACAGAGTATAGGAAGATGAAGGGTCATGCTCTCATCTCCTAGCAGCTCTTTAGAAACTGGAGCTATTACTTCTCTATACTTCAGGCTCTTCCAACCTTGTTGGGGGTGATGCTAATGGCCGGCAACACAATCACACAATTGTAAATAAGCTTGCTTCCCTAATCACTGAACCAGCAAGTTGATGCAGCTAAGAGAAAGCCAGCAGACAGCTGTGCCTCTCAGCCCTGGCTACACATTAGAATCACAGAGGGAGCTCTTCAAACTCCAGTGCCCTCCCCACACCCCGGACCAATTAAGCCAAAGCTCTGAAGGAGGGGCTCTGTGTCCAGCATCAGAATTTGTAATGCTTCCCCGGCGATACCGATGTGCCCTCAAGGTTGGAAAACTCTGGACTGCGTCTCCAACATTAATGTGCATATTTAACACCTAGGAGACTTATTAAAATGCAGAGCCTGATAGAGAAGGCCTGGGATGGGGCCCAGATTCTGAATTTCTAATGAGCTTCTAGGTGATGTAAGGACTAGAGAAGACTTGCTCTCCTCATCAAGATGAAACAACCAAGAGCCTGGTATTTGGGGAATGAACAGAAAAATTATAAAATGAAGCCTTGAGCTCCACGAGCCAAGTGGCCTGGGGACCGTTTTAAAAAAGAGGCGAGTAGCCTTGAGCTTATGAGAAACCTCTAGGAATATCACTATTCTTTAACAATGCCCAGAGTAATGGTCAAAATTATGACCCCAAGTCTCTGAGGAAATTATACTTTCACAGTGTAGTAGATTTTTCTTAGTCATTTGGGTTGCTCCAAGAAAGTACTACAGAGTGGCTTCTTAACACCAAGAATTTATTTATTGTGGTTCTGGAAGCTGAAGTCTGAGGTAAGAGCACAGCGGAGTCAGGCTCCACAGGGACCTTCTAGTTCTCAGGGGGTTGACTTCCCATTTTCTGTCCTCACAATGAAACAGGATGACAATGTTTTCTAAACTTCCTTTTGTAAGGACACTAATCCTGTTTAGGAAGTGGCTCCTTCCACGATCTAATTATCTCCCAAACGCTTCACCTCCTAATACACTCACTTTAAGGGTCAAATTTTCCTTATGCATACATAAGCATTCAGTCCATTGTAGCACTAAACATTTTGGGGACTTATGAGAAAACTCATCTCCAGTTAAGAAAGAAGTTATAGGCAACTCTTTCTATAAGAAAAAAAAATCTGTTAATGACAATTACTATGCTTCCTAATCATTCATCACTCTAAGACACGTGATTCTTCAACCTCCAAACCTGACAAGACAGTGTGATTGTTTCCCATCAATCATTCTCCCCTTCATAAAAGCCTCACTGAACCTTTTAGTTCATTGACACTGGAAATGGCACTGGTTTTTGTTTTGTTTTGTTTTTTGACCAATAGCTTGAGCAGGTGCAACATGCCACATTTCATTTCTAAGCAGAAGGCTTGAGGGCTGTCACGTGACTCTTTTGTGGTTCTTTTCCTCTGACTCAAGGAAGAGCGAATTCTTCATCCTGGCCCTGCAAATGAAGGAGGCGTGAGCAGAGTTGACATTGACATGCATTACTTCAACCTGGTTGTCACCTTGATTGGCTGGAGAAGGTCCGAGAAGCAAAGCACATACATACACCTTGAGTGTGTCTGTAGTGCTGTTTTCCAGAGAGGATTAACAACGGTTGGAAGAGCAGTCCTCTGTGTGGACAGCACTATTGCCCGGAGGGATGCTGAGAGAAAAAGACCTCCAAAGCTGGGCATGGCGGCACACACCTTTAATCCCAGCACTCCAGAGGCAGAGGCAGGTGGATCTCAGAGAGTTTGAGGCCAGCCTGGTCTACAGAGTGAGTTCCACAAGGACCAGAGCTACAGAGTGAGACCCTGCCTCAAAAAACAAAAACAGAAAAAGAGAAGAGCATCCAGCACAGACATGTTCTTCCCCTTCCCTCCCTGTCCGTCCATCCCCACCCCCACTCCCTCCGGATACCACCATTTCCATGAGGTGCACTGCGCTGCCATGATGGTCAGAAATCACTGAAACCATGTGCAGTAAATGCCCCTCCCTTACGCCACTTTCGTCCCCACAGCGGAAAGTCTCACACACTTGTGAGAAGTGAGAAAGAAGCGCCGGTCGCCACGGCGTAGCCTGGTGAAAATTGGCCGACACCGAAGCAATGGAATGAAGATTGCCGAGCTGAGGAAGACGTCCGTCAGCTTTTGCTCCGTGGCTGATGGCACGGCACGGATGTCACCAGCCTTAAAAGTGGATCGACCCTAAGAGTTCTGTCTGTCCAAGGTGAAGAGAGTGAGTCAGGACCCCCCCCCCCACACCCCCCCCCACCTCACCCCCACCCCCACCCCCCCCCCCACCCCCGGTTAAGAGTTGGGGACACTGCTTATGGAAAACGTTCTCTTTGAAACGAAGTGGGAGGGGCAGAGCAGGACAACATGAAGAAGCGTGAAGGTAGGTGTGAAGGCAATTATTGAATTATCCTCAGAGATGTGAGATCTGAAGCCTAAATTTAGAGTTAAAGCAGAGGAGGCCAAAGGGGTATGAGAACGGCTGAGGTCTTTGATGAGCTGACACACTTGTTTCCTTGGACACCACGATTTTGAGGTGCTTCTTCTCTGGTCTCCATGGAGAAGGCTCTTGAAGTCACTCCAGTTCTTTCTCGTTAGTTCCTGTCTACTTTAGCGACCTCCTTTAGTCCCTGAGGAACACAGGTTCACAACTGAGCAGATCCCGAGGTGCTGATTTCATTACTTCCTTGTTGCTTCTCTAGTTCCATTCTTGATGAAGTTGATGGGCATAGCTTAAGGGTGTAATTTTCTAGGAAGGGAAAACAAGGTGTCCCAGGACCTAATCCAGCTCACTCAAACTCTGCCCCTGGTACCAAGCAAAAGCCCATTGTGCCATGATGTACCACTGTTTACGTTGCCTGTGATCCCATCTCCCTTGGAGAGTTCACTCGTGAGAAGTAATTATTGGAGACCGGTTTCAAGTATTCCTGGGTCCTCTGGCCAAGTCTGTCTGTAACAAACACCATTTCAACACTGAATCTCTCTGTGATTTCTAAGACTTCCTGTCTCATGCTGGCTGTCTCCGTAACTATCAATTGATAGAGATATTTTCAGCCCCAGTGAAATCTTGAATAACGAACCGCACTTGGATCTTTTTAAGCACTCTAATTATGCCGATGGAGGGATTATTCTCTCAAACGTCCTCATCAGTTTATCAGCTTCCAAATGGGAACAAAAGATCCAAAAACATCTGAACGCAGCTCAGCTATTCTGGACAGGAAAATGGTGGAAGCAAAGCGCAGAAAGTAGGGGTAACAGGGAAAGGTCAAGGGTGAAGAAAAGTCAAAGTCTCAAACAAGAAAGACAGACAATGAACCCATGACTTCGGAGACTTTTTCTACTTTGTAAATCTCATCTGGTGCAGCAGCCACTTCTGGCTTGGTGAGGAGAATGCTTCTTTTTGTCACAAACTGAGTCCTAGAAAGCTATTTCCTTTCTTTTCTCTGCATGCAAAATCCATTACAAAGCTTGAGGCCAACTCTCTACTCTAGAGAAAAAGGAAGTTATTTACAAAGAAGGCAGAAAGATGTCTCCACACACACACAAAACAGAAGGCCAATTAAAGCTCTCAATGGGGGAGAGTTTTGTGAGCTTGTTTCTGTCAGAAAGAGAAAAGCTTGGCGATCAACCAGCTTCCTTTAGATGAGAAACCAGACTTGAGTTACAGGATGGAAGGATTGGAGAGCCCATGGGAATTTAGCAGCCCGTGACTCTTCTCTGATATCAGCTCCCAGGCCTCAGTCATGAGGGTGCCAGACAATGGTCCCATGGGAGCAGGCTTCTCCCCATACCAGCGAAGGTCTTTGATGATTCAACACAATCATGAGAGGTCACAGCCTCAATCTGTCTCCATTTATTGAGCTGCTTGCCTAGGCCTTTTCATTTCTCCTTTGATCTGTTTCTTTTTCTTTTTTCTTTTTCCTGCCTCCCTGAATTACTTCCTCTTAGTCACTGCCACTTTAATATTAACAAGGAGGGCTGTCCTCCAATTTAACACCTATCTCCAAAGTGAGGTCAGTACACAGAGTGCCTTGTAGATGCCCCAGCAAGAGTGGCAGGACCCAGCTGTGCTAGAGGGCTGGAAAGGGAGGAGAATAATACCAGAGTTGAGCTCGGAAGGAGAAGAACACCAGAATGCCCTAGGTGCTGGGGAGCAGTGGATGCTGGGATAGAAGGCTGGACCGCCGTCTCATACCAGGGGAGCAGTCACTGTTATGACAGAGAGCCGGCAGTGAAGAATCAACTTGATTCTGATGTTGGTTGATGGCTGTCAAGCCACTCTTCCCCATTCTCCCACAGGCCTGCATCGTGTCTGCATTTGGACATGCTGCTAATAAAGTCTGGGTGCTGTCTCCTTCGGTGAGGAGAGTAGGTTCAGGGGGAAGAGAAGGCCAGGCTTGCTGGGAATGCTCATGCTGGCCCCACCCCTGATCCACAAGAGAAACACTAAAGCCAGTCTCCTTTCATGATTCTCATAAGCCATTTCAGACCTGCACTGCCCTCCCTCAGAGACTTAAATTTTATAACCCAAACTTTTTAAAATTCTAGGTGTTAGTGATATCATCAGATCAACATCTGAACCAATATGTATTTATTTAGAGTGTGTGTGTGTGTGTGTGTGTGTGTGTGTGTGTGTGTGTGTGTGTTTGCATGTGTACGTCAGAGGACAGCACGAAGGAGTCAGTTCTCCTCTTCAATCGTATGGGTTCCAGAAACCAAACTGAAGTCAAGTTAGGTACTTGATGACGAATACCTACTGGGTCATCTTGCTGGCCCCTGACCCAAATTTGGTAGGCATGCACTCACTTCCGCTGGTAACTAAGGAAGAACAGACATGGAATTACCAGTGTACTTACATCATCCAAGGTGATGTCTGTAGGAGGTTTTCTTTGGGGCCACCAACTAGCTCCCAAATTATAACATGGAGACTCATTATGAATGGTTGACCTTAGCTTATGCTTGTCCCACTAGCTCTTATAACTTATTTTAACCTATTTCTCTTCGTCTACATTTTGCCTCAGGGCTTTCTACCTTTCTTTCATTCTGTATGTCCTACTCCGTGTCTTGGGGTCTGGTAGCTGCTTGACTGGCTAGCCCCAGGGCTTTCCCTGTTTTCCTCCCTCATTCTCTCTCCCATTCTCCCCTGATCCTAGATTCCTCCTCCTAGATTCTCTCTGTCCACCAGCTCCACCTATCTCTTTACTGCCTAACTATTGACCGTTCAGCTTTTTATCAAACCAATCAGGTGCCTTAGGCAGGCAAGCAACACATCTTTACATTGTTAAACAAATGTAGCATAAACAAATGTAACACATCTTTACACAGTTAAAGTAGTATTCCACAACAGACATCTAGATAGTAATAGAGTAAGGCAGAAGCACACTTGGGAAAAAGCTGGACCATGTTGACAAAGGAAAAGCAAGGTTAGAGACTGCTGTAGCTTATGGTTGATGAAGATGGAATCTGTGTGATATTTTTACCCTGAGCTTATTATTCAGAGAATTTCATTTAGATGCTCCCTGTGGTAGTTTGAATAAAAACGGCCCCCATTCTCAGGAATCCACAAGGATGACCCCACCTTGGCATGCTGGCAGTGGTCTAGAGGGTACCTGGACTGGTCTACTCTGGTGACCAGTCTAGTGAATACCCTAACTGTCATCATAGAGCCTTTGTCCAGTGACTGATGGAGGCAGATGCAGAGATCCACGGCCAGGCGTCAGGCTGAGCTCCAGGAATCCAATGGAAGAGAGAGAGGGGGATTCTGCAGGTGGGGGACGTCGAGATCATGATGGGAAGATGTGCAGAGATGACCAGTCACACTACAGCCCATGAACTGTAGACTAGTGGCTGTGGAGCCCCCATGGGACTGGACTAGGCCCTCTGGATACGGAAGACGGTTGTTTGGCTCAAACTGTTTGGAAGGCACCCAGGCAGGGGGATCGGGATCCATTCCTGGTGCATGGGCAGGCTTTTGGGAGCCCAGTGCCTGTGGTGTAATGCCGTGTACAGCCTTGGTGCAATGGGGAGGGGCTTGGACCTGTCTAGGCTCAGTGTGCCGAACTCTGCTGACTCCCCATGGGAAACTTTGATTTGGGGGATGTGGGGATGTGGGGTGATTTGGGAAGGAGGGCTGGAGGGTAGGAAGAGGGAGGAGGGGGGATTTGTGGGTAGTATGAAGAGTGAGTAGAAAATTTCTTAATAAAGAAAAATGGAAAAAAAAGAAAAAAGAAAATGGCCCCCATAAGCTCATAGGGAGTAGCATTATTTGAAAGGATTAGGATATGTGGCCTTGTTAGAGTGGGTGTGGCCTTCTTGGAGGAAGTTTGTCACTGGGAGTGGGCTTTGAGGCGTCAAGTGTCAAGCAAGGCCCAGTGGCTCACTCTCTCTTCCTGCTGCCTGCAGATCTGGATGTAGAACTCTCAGCTCCTTCTCCAGCACCATGTCTGCCTGTGTGCCTCCATGCTTTCCCGCCATGATGATAATGAGCTGAACCTCTGAATCTGTAAGCCAGCCCCAATGGAAAGTTTTCCTTTATAAGAGTTGCTGTGGTCATGATGTCTCTTCACAGCAACAGAATCCCTAACTAAGACACTCCCACAAAGTTGGATTCTACAGAACTCATCTACTATCATATTTAAGCCGTGAGCTAGGAGCTTTGGCCATAGCCCTAGGGCTCTAGTTATGAACCATTGCTTACTTCCCCTATTCTGACCACCCCAGCTCAGAGTCTCCAGTTTCCACCTGCCTCTCTCTCTGCCTCCCATTTTTATTTTTTGTGCTCACAATTTAATGACCTGCCTTGGACATGATAGTCTGACTTGAATTGGTATTTCTTCTCACTTCACCTAGAATTTGATATGTATTTTTGCTACTGTACATCAGGGCTCTAATTAAATAATAATTCCATAAACACACACATCAAAGGTAATTGTATATGAATTAGATAGATAGAGGGCTAATCAGAATAGACAACTCCCAATATATCTTCATAACCCAGACTTCTTGTGATAGAAAGGTGGGGGAGGATTATTTCTTGTTTTTATTTTGTTGTTTGGTTTTTGTTTTGTTGTTTGTTTGTTTGTTGTTTTTCAAAAAACAAAAGAATACTTGGCCCACTAGTGTGCCTGTTTGACAGTTAAGAATTTCTTGTTAGCTGAGAAGTGAGTTTGAGACTATGAGATTTTATGTATATCATAAACCAGTACAAAACAAGAGGGAGAGAAGCAGAATTTCCAGGTCAAGCTTTACCACTCTCTCTGTCTTCCTTTTTCTAGGTCTCAGTTTCCTTATCTCTAAGTTGGTGAGTTTAGATCAGTCTCCAGGGTTCTTCCAACATTAAATTTTTAGTGAATCTCCTAGATGGGGTACCTAAGCTGTGTTGCAGTAACAAACTGTGAGTTTCAATGGTTTAAGGCTTAAAGTTTATTTCCCACTCATAAAAACCACTGTTGTGGATTCTCTTCTACATTCAGACTGACAGAGACCTCCCTCGTTTTATAGCTATTCCTTTTAGAAGAAGGGCCTCAAGGTCTTTGCAGCAAGCAGAAGAGAGATTTAAGGATCAAGCACTCATTTGTAAATGCTCTGTCCCAAATGTGACATGCATTACTCCCAGTCACAGCCTCTTGACAGTTAGTACTGTCTAACAGTACAAGGGGTGTGTAATGAAGAAGAATATATGGACACTCAGGACCCTAGACCAAGGTCATATGCTCACACCATGTCTGGCCTTCTTAGAATAACACGGAGATTGTCCAGTGACCACAAACACTGCCTCCAAGAAGAAGCTGCCATCTTCCAGGAATGATTAACAAGCATACTAGAAAGTGAATGGCTCCAGGCAAATCATCACTAGGAAAAACCACCTGAACACAAGGTCTAATCATGCTGGGAAAGTACAGGGCATCTGTTTGGAATTTAACCAGAGGTGGGGTGCAGAAAGAGCCTTCTACATGAAGCTAACAACCGTATAGTAACTGAAAATGTGCCTTGAGTCTTGTAGTCTACTTTTGAACCATGCACCGGGAGAGAGTACATGAAAGCAAGTTGCTGAAGGAGTTCTTTTCTATTCAACAAGACATATCCAGGTTCAAACTAACCATAAACAAGACATGGAAGATCTTTGAGTCCAAAAATGTGTTCCCTGGTTAGATGATGGTTGGCTCACTCCAACTCAGCAACCAAGGCGTAATTCCCCTACAGTCCGTGCCAACCTGAAGAATATTGACTGTCTTCCACAGATCCTGTGCAGCCTTAATGAATTTGGGGGATGGAGGTCCCACTTGCAGAATGATTTTATTTACAGGGGAAGGGAAAGAGGGTTGGAACTGAGTCACATGGGGCCCTGCCACATTGCATCATAGTATTGACAGGGCAAGGCAAGGCAAAGGTTCCTCCATCTTTTTTTCTTGCTGAGGTCATTTCAGGTTTTACTAGAATTTGATCTCCTTGCTGGAGAATCTCATAGAAAATTACCAAACTCTAGTCTAGGAGTCCATGATCAAGGTGCTGTAGCTGACTTACCCCAGCTTCTGTTAAACTGGCTGTTTATGTGGACTCCCTCCAGCTAACCACTTATCTCAGCTTCTGTTAAATTGCTTGCTTACATGAAGGCCCCCTGCAGCTGCTGAGCAAGATGCCAGAATGTGGTGCTCTAGACAACAGGGTCTACACCTAGGCCCCTGAATATCTGTGTATAGTCCCAGCCAGTTGGAACGAATACTTTCAATTGGCTATAAACTGTGTCTGAGAGTCCTCTCTGGTGGGCTCCCTGTAACAATAGAAAATGCAGGAGTCTTCCTTCCAAGCCTTGGCGTATATTCATTCCACTGGCTGCTAATTTTGTAGTAAGAGTAAATTTGATTTCTCGAGGCATTAAAGGGTCCAGGAGATGTGAGGAGGAAAGGAAGAAAAATGGAGCGACCTTTCAGGTTGCAGTTCAGTTTTTCTTTAAGCTTGGACTTCAGCCATCTCTTCACTTTCCAGAACACCCACTAGAGAATGTTTTCAAAGGGTAAGCTCCCTTTTGCTTTACTGAATCCCCATCTTGAAAAACAAGTCTCCCTGGGTAACACGCAGTTTGTCTAGATAGCATCCCATGTAGTTTTTCTCAGAGAGGACACTTGCAAAGCAAGAGAAAATCCCAAGTGTGGGACCATTGAGTACGATTTGCCAAGACTGTGGGCTCCTAGGCTCTCCTCTTCCCATCCAACCCCTGCCCTGTCCCTATTCATACTCTTTGGGAGATCTTCCACCAATTAAAGCACGCCTAAAATGGAAAAGGCCAGCTGGAGGTTAGGCCCTGTTCACTCAACTCACAAGGTGGGTTTGTCTGAAAGCAGTTAAGTATGCTAGGAGGTCATTCATTCATTCTGAAAGAGTCAAGAACAGCTAGCTACGTTCTCAAAACAAAACAAAACAAACAAACAAACAAAACTCCTTGGTGATCAGAGGGTGCTCTGGGTTCATTTTAGAATTACTGGTTTGAAAAAAAAAAAAGAATTACTGGTTTGATTTTATTTCCCAGCTAGTCTTGAACTCACATTGGTCTGATAATATAACTAAGAATCTTTCCCTGAACAGTGATGTGTCTGACAGGAGACCTAGTGTTTTAATTCTTTATTTGACTTATTCCTCAGAACAAGTTAAGACTTCCTAAATAGAAGAGACTGGCCAGGTGGTGGTGGTGGTGGCGGCAGCACATGTCTTTAATCCCAGCACTCGGGAGGCAGAGGCAGGTGGATCTCTGTGAGTTCAAGGCCAGCCTGAGCTACAGAGTGAGTTCCAGGAAAGGCACAAAGCCACACAGAGAAACCCTGTCTCGAAAAACCGAAAAAGAAAGAAAGAAAGAAAGAAAGAAAGAAAGAAAGAAAGAAAGAAAGAAAGAAAGAAAGAAAGAAAGAAAGAAAGAGAAGAAGAAGAGACTGATCTGGTGGAGGTAACTGGCTGGGCTCCAGGAGAACTTTGGTGTTACTTGGTATAAAACATTGCTTTACTTGTTCTGGTGATTTCTTGGTAGGGAACATGGACTGTGAAGTCCTTTTCCTTTGGTTTGTTTCATTTACTAATTATCTATGATCCTAGGCAAACGTTTAGATGAACCCCTTTATGCTCAGATTCCTCATCTGTAGATGGCAACCCACATCTGCCTGTTCAACGGCCAAAGCTCTTTCCAATAGGCTATATACCGAATTATAAGATACAGTGTAACACAAAAGGGAAGCAAGGTATTGTTTCAGCTTCCCAACAGTACCTTGGGACCCTTGGTTTCCTAAATGATGAGATAGAAGAAGGAAGATTCTGAAAGCCAGGTTGTTGTCCAGAGACTAGCAGGCATGATGAGATGGAGCAGTGGCGTGCCTTGCAGAAGCAGACAGGTTGATCAGCATATGAGAAACACTGCTGCTCTCTACCTCTGGAAGCCCATGGGGACCACTTACAAGTACTGAGGCCCCCAGCAGGCAGCTAGGGCAAACACTCATCCAAGGAAATTAGTATCCCTATGATACCATTAATTCTTTTTTCCCCATTTTTCGTGTGTGTGTGTGTGTGTGTGTGTGTGTGTGTGTGTGTGTGTGTGTGTGTGTAGTATGGATGAGTGTGTGGATGCATTTCATATGTATGTGGGCACATGTTTGTAGGGTGTGAACATGAATATGGAGGCCCATGGTTGATGCTGGAGGTTGCTTTCCACCTTATTCATGAGGCACAATCTCTCAGAACGTGTCAACATGGCCAGTCTCACTAACCAGCTTGCCCTGGGGATCCTGTCTCCACATTCTAAGGCTGGAATTACAAGATGGACTGCCATGCCCACCCAGCATTTTTATGAGGTCTAGGAATCCACACTCTCATCATCACATTTGGGCAGGCAAATGTGTCAACCACTGAGCCCTCTCCCCAGTCAGACACTGTTGATTGGCATAGGAAAATGATACCCTAGGAAGCCAGCAGCTACAAACTAAAACACCAAAAATCTCAGAGTCAGTGAATTAGCATGACCAAAACCCCTTGGTCCAGGAATTGTCAAACATTGAATATTTTTATTTTTTGAGGGGAGGGGCTCGGTGTATTTTTTCTTTTTTAGAAAGCCAAAGCCAACTGGTCATGATGGCACAGCGGGCTCTTAATACCTTATTGAGGTTACTGTAACATGAATCTTAAAAGGTTTATAATAATAATAAAAAAAAAACCCAGAGCCAGATGTTGGAGTGAAAGCTGAAAGATCAGAGAACAAAGCAAGCCAGCCAGTAGTTCTTACCTCTACAAAATCCTCTGTCTAAAAAGAGTGAGTTCCCGTTTCCTCACCTCACCTGTTTCCTCTGTCCAGACGTCACTTCCTGGGATTAATGGCGTGTGTGCTTCACCAATACTGGTATTTAAGATGTATGCCACCACTGCCTGGCTCTGTTTCCAGTGTGGCCTTGAACTCACAGAGATCCAGATGAATCTCTGCCTCCCGAGTGACAGGATTAAGGATGTGTGCCACCACTGCCAGACCTCTAGTGGCTGGCTCTGTCCCCCGATCCCCAGGCAAGTTTGTTAGGAAACACAATATATCACTACAGTTTGCAGTTAAAGATCACCCAAAGGCTGGGCGCTTTCGAGCAGTTTCTGGAGTTCGCTGAGCACTCTTGTCTGTAGACATGCCTTTTCACACCACCCACTGTGTGGCTGAACATGCAAGTGTGAAGGGAGCTGAGATCTGTGGAATTTTGTGAGACAACTGTGTTACTAATGCAGGGTCACTGTTGTCTTGAGTAGAGTTTTTAAATTGCCCATGTTTTGAATGAATCTGGTATCAGCAGATTGCCCTTACTAATCACATCATTCATGCTGTGTTATATTTGCCATGTTATTATGTTCATCTCCAACGGATTGCTGTCACAGAGTTCTTTTTCTACTTGAAAATGGGACCGAGTCAGAAGGATAGTTTTGTCCCCTTTGGACCCCCAAGGAAATGGAACCATAATGAGAAATAGCTGTGTGGAGAGATTGGCAGTCTAGAAGAAGTGATCTGGAGCAAAACGGGAACCAAATTCTGAGCACCTACTGTGTGTTAAGCTGAGAGTCAGATGGTGTAGACACAGGTGGGAAGAATGTAGGTACAGGACAGATAGAAAATTCAGTCTCGGTTTCTTCTGCCCAGCTCCATCTTCTCTAGCTCCGTCTGGTACTCAGCCCATGTTCACTAGCCTCCTTAAACGTCTACCAATTGTCTTACTCTTTGGTTTATTACTCCATCACTCTTCTATTCCCCCAGGCTGCTGACCTTGGATTCATCATTGAGTGTTCTATTTTCCCCAACAATCAATCAATTATCACGTCCCTTAGATTCTGCCACTATCCCTCCATGACACTGTTTAAGCCCACACTAATCCTCATCTGAAATATTATGGCAGCTTTCTCTATCTCCATATCCCTCTCTGCTAGTCACCCGATGAGAATAATTACTCTTTCCTAAGCACAGCTGTGACTAGATATTCCTTTACCAAATCTCCAATGACTCCCCACTGACTGAGAAATTAAGTATAAATTGCTCACCCCAGCATTTAAGGTCTTTTATGACAGAGCACTCTTCTCCATTACCCACTCCCAACTCTTTCCTCATACCTTGCACATCAATCAAACTGGATGACCCCGGGTGCTTCTTCATCATCACATTTCTGCTCATCATTCCCTCTACCTAAAAATTCCAGAATGCCTTTTCCAGTTCCTCTAGTTTCCACATGATAAGATCCTCTCCACCATCCTTTAAGGGCCCACTTGAACATTCTCACCTCCACATGGCTCTTCTACCAGGTGGGGTCTCTGTCTATCCTCTTCGACATCCCATTACTCATGATTTGCACCTCTTTTGAGTTTGATTGCATCTTTCTCATTTGCATTCTTGTCTCATCCCCATGGTTGACCGTGTCCAATCACCATGACAGAGGGCTCATGTCAATTTTGTGGAACTGGTGACATTTTAGAAGTGCCCATATTTTGGAATATAGCGATATTCCTAAAAGCTCTGTGCTAAAACACAGAAGAGTCTGGTATGGATCCAATATGCCATAATGACCTCTCGTTTTAAGATTGAGTGGAATCTAGAGGAAAAGAAAAAGGAAATTTTTAAAAAGTTTTTCTTGCAGAATGAAACTATAAAAATAACAGCCAGTATTTACAGATCACTGACCACGTATCAAACATAGATGCTCCACATGTATCATTGCCTCTAGTCCTCACAAAACCTCTTTGCTGATGAGGAATCTCTAAGCACAAAGACTGTATCTAAGCATCTTACTGAAGGCCATAGATAATTAGTGCATGGGCAAATCCATGCAGACTGGTTTCATAGTCCATGTTCCCAACCACTGCTTGTCTATCTTTATCCATTTTACAAAGACATCAAGGGAGTCTTGTTCTACCCCCAGAAATTCTGATCCCCTTGGTCCAGAATGTCAATATTTTTTACAGTCCCTCACTCTGCCATGGCTTCTAACAGTTGAGTTTGAGCATTCACATGAAATGTATTCATTCTTTCTTGTATCCACTCAGACATCACACACCTTTTGTGCCATCATGCAAGATTATCCCTAAACCACTGCTGAAAAGAGTCTGTGTGTGACTCTTCCAGAAGAGGCATGAACAGACATCTATCTAGGACACTGGTGATAGACAAAAACCAGTTCCACCCGAGTCTGCCTTGGTGAACTGCTGTATTTATTGGGTCTACTCACAGGACTATGGGTAACTCAAGGCAGCTCACCAAAACACCCACCCCAGCAGAGTGATAAATCCTAAACTGTATCATTGGTGCTCCATGCTCAGCTTGTAAATACCTCTAATGAAGACTCTCCCGTGCCCCTGAGAGTTACCCCTACACCCTCACATTAAGTAACCCAATAACCATTTCTTCAATCTGTTATCAATGCCTAGTTGGTATAAACAAATGTTTCCTCATCTCCCACAGAAGAAGCTGTGCAACAGGATCCACCAACTTGAACATGGGAGCATTTAGAAATACAGATACTATGTCAGAACACTGACTTATTAAACAATTTAAATGTGTTTATTTAAAACCATGCATGCACCCCCGTAGGGTGGTAATTTAATATAGTAACTCTGCTTCTCTCATTTTCATATTTCACACAATGTTATCCGAACTTCTCACACATATCATCTATGATTCATGTCTTCACATCCCTGAAGCCACATGGAGTGTCATCTGCAGAAGTTTCTGGTACATGTCACCTGCAGTGCTGTTCATTGATAGCAATAGCTAGTTCCTTAATACCTGTATAGCATGGTTGCTGGAAATTTTGTCCATGTTGCACAAACACCCACATAAACCATCGGGACAGTTCCTTGTTCATGCGTGGTGTGAGCAGGGCCGGTACCTGGTTTACACCTTGGCCCATTAAAACTGACCTGTACCTTGCTGCAATCAGGTTAGCTATTTCGATAGTTTTCTGCCTGTGGTTGTGTTCTTAAGTGTTATAACCTGTTGTGGGATATTTGTACACTGTGTAAAACTGTATTGCTGTGATTGGTGTAATAAAAAGCTGAATGGCAGGGACAGAGAGGACTCTGGGAAGAAGAAAGTCAGAGTCATGAGCCAGATGCAGAGGAAACAGGACATGCAGGAGGAGAGGTAACAGTCACAAGTCATGTGATAGGACATAGATGAATAGAAATGGGTTCATTTAAGTTATGAGAGCTAGTGGGACAAACCTAAGCTATAGGCTGAGCTTTCATAGTTAATAAGAAGTCCCCATGTCGTTATTTGGGGGCTGGCTGTGAGACAGAAGAAGACTCATTACAGTAGCCACTAGTTCTTGGTGTATTTCTGCTTTTAGGGAATCTTAAAATGGCTAAATTGTAACAACAGCCACACTTGGGGCACTTATTGTTAAGACTGCACTGGCTTTCTTCCCCTCCTGTTTCCTTTTTCTGGTTCTACCCAGTGTGATCTATCATGTTGTTCAGGGTGGTTTCTCCCACATCCTGGTGTCACAATGTCACCGAGGATGCGTCCTGTACCACAGAACACCACATAAAGGATTCCATTATAAGGTGTCTGACTCTTTCAAAGGTAATTCAGAGGGGATGAGAGGGGATCTCAGTTTTCATTCAGGCTTGGACCCCTTCGCCTCATCATTAATGTCAAGTGAGGCACCATGACTTATCTGTTTACACACAAGTAGCATCGCCTGTTACGACGCACCTGCGTTACCACTCTGGCTTCCTTTGTTAGAGTCTACAGAGCTTTCCCCCTCTGTCACAGCTTCTCCCCTCCTCCACCCTGTCTCCACCTGGTGTCTGTCTCTCTGCCAGCTCCCCAGTGGGACCGTGATGTATGATGCAGCCACGTCGCCTCTGGAAGACGATTTGAACAGGGCTGAGACAAGGCTCCTTAAGCTGCTTATCCTAAGTTGAGGATTGTGCCTTCTAGTCAATTGATACTGAAAATAATTGCCTCTTAGGATCTTAGAAAATCAAATGTGTAAAGAGAAATTAAAATCTAATTAAATGGATGTAGGCAGCTCTGTCTGAGCTGAGAACTCTTAAGCTGCTGCAGTTTGTCAAAGGTTATGTTATCTCTCTGGCCCTGGGCCCTTGGGCTCCCCTTGGCTCCAAGCCCAACACTCTCTCTCTCAACACCCTTTGCTCTGCCCTGTCTTGGGCCCAGTGGGCTCGTTGTTCTAAGGGTAGAACATCTGATCATTTCCAAAATAGGCAAATGCCTGTGGGTTGCTGAAGGGACTCCTGTGGAAGATGGGATTCTCTCTGGTCTTCCAGCTTTGAGCCCCTGTTTCACAGCAGGGCTGCTTCCAGCACTGGGGCCAGACAAGTATGAGTCCATGTCTGGAAGGGGACAGGGGCCATTCCCACGCCCGTTTTGAGAGAGCCATCACTTCGTACCAACTCTAGTCAGACGCACTGCTTATGACAGAGTGTACAGAAGACCAGTGAAGCAGGCAGCAAAAGGATTTAGCAAGACATGATCAGGCCGAGGGGGTTTACTGCAGGACAGTGCAAGAAAGCAGCAGGCAAGTTTCCAGAGGGGGCGTTATGCTGCTGAGAGGGAGGAAGCTCTTTTCTAGCAGTTGAAGTGAGGAGTCACTGTGTCTTGTAGTCCTGGGCCTCCTGTGTGGAACCTATATCTGGGTAGACATGTACACACTGTGTTATTTCGTTGAGTAGTACTTTTTGTGAATTTTATAGTGTAAAGGGTGTGTGTGTGTGTGTGTGTGTGTGTGTGTGTGTGTGTGTGTGTGTGTACTGAAACTGGCCTTTTGCGGGAGGTTAGACTCCAGACAGCTAAGATATCATGGGTGACTAAGGGTCAGGCTTCCAACAGTCTTGGTTTAGCTTTAAAGGGCAGGAATTTTGTTTTTATTTTTGGCCTTATGTCTCTACATGTGGCAGCTAGTAAGGATGATACTTAGATTCTTCTACTCCAATATGACTACCTCCTAGATTAGTGTTACCCCAAGTGTGGCCTGGAGACAGGTCCAGTCTATGAATGTGTGACTAGTCTGTATTGAGATTCCTAAGTGGCCAGACATTTTTATAGGACTTGGACATGGCCACATTTTAATTGCATTTCACTGATTAGAAAAACCAGTGTTTACTGGACCAGAAGGGCTGAAGATGAGCCCTCACCACGGAGTGTTGGAGAAGTTCCGTTCCAGGACCCCACCCCACGGCTTTGCCTCTTGTGAAACCTGCTCATCCTTTCCATCTTCTCCATGCTCGTGAGCAGGGCCTTTTATCTTGGTGCTTGAAAGTGGTTTTGTTCTGACTTGGCAATGCCATACTTGCCTCCCCTGGTCACATTTCTTCGCAGAGACACGTTTGATGTCAAGAAATAGATTCATTCCCGTTGCCTGGAGGGAAGGCGGAGTGGGGGTGGTCACTGCAAAGACTCACAGAGAAGGAAGTTGGATGTGCATCTGTGAGAGCTGACAGGATCCAGGGCATGTGAGAAGAGGGAGCAACTGCTCTCTCCAGTCTTCCCAGGGCCACTTGTCTCTTCCATCACCTGAGTTCCGCTCCCACCCCACGCCCTGAGCTGCTTCTGTGTCCTTTTCTCTGTGTCCCATCTCCGCTCCAGCCTCATCCTCAGCTCCCATTGCTCTGATATTCTCGAATGTAAAGGAACAGGTGAGGGATCTGATGGGCTTTGCTTATTTCTCCTGTGCATGGATTGGTAGTGCTCAGGCCGGGTGCTCTCCCCTGGCTCACCAGTTTCCTGACTCGAGGGCAGGGAACAGAGTGACCGGTGAAGTGTAGACTCTCTAAGCTGCAGGGGCTTGGAAGGGGCAGTTTTCCTCAAAGATGTCCTCAAATCAGTCTATCTAAAATGCTCCACTTCATTCTGTTTTACCCCAGCTAGATGCTGTCATCCAATCGGGCAGACTCCCCGGCCCATGCTGGCCCTCTCAGGGGACATCGCGATAGCTATTAGATTGCTACAGGGGCTCTCCATATCACATTCTGCAGCACCCAGGAAATGCACAGTGTAGACATGTCTCTCCTTGAAGCCAGCTCAGGACTAAGGCTTAGCTGGTGAAGGGAGGTGGGAGCTTGCTGGAGGCATTCCCCTCTTCCCAGCCACAGAGTGTTAGATCGCTCCACAGGGGTTAATTGGTTTTTGGCTGATGAAATCACAGCAGAGTTATCCATTGTTGAAGCTCTTCAAAAGCCTAGCAGTTATTACTCTCTGGGTGCCTTCCCATTCCCTTCCGAGCCATTTCATTTCCTCGGTCTTGTCAGAAATGAGCATTCTCATCAGCATGGCAGTGCCCCCCTTTGTAGTGATGCAATAATGTTATTGTTTTCACACCACTGTTGGGAGGGAATGCCACGGAAGCTACCACCCGTGCACCCCAGCTCGCTGGCCCAGTCTTCCCTGGGCCCAGGCCTCACTTGGTGATATGCCTGTGTGGAGAAGCCATTCTGCACTGCACAGATCCTCTCTGGCGCCAGCAGTGGACCTCATAACTGGCGTGGGTGCTCTTGCCCCCATGATCGATCACTAGGAGATTAGATTTCTTCCCTTGTCTTTCTTTTGAGTCATGGGTAAAGTGCCTGGACGAGCAGGAAAAGAAGAAGTCACAGCTCCCTCCACATGGTTGAGGATCACTCTGGCCCTTAAAGAGAGCTCAAGGCCTCCCTCGGTCCACTTCCAGAGGAGGCCACATGTCCCTAGACCTAAGACAGAGTCTAGAAGGCACTTTGTGCCTAGGGTAAAGATGAAACAAAAAAATCTTTGTGTCCTACGTGGTCCTGGCTACAGGAATCAGCAGAAAGCTTTGAGGACCACTCAAGCACTGTTGGATGGGTTTGTCCCCTTGACTCCATTCCCTGGATGTCTCTGCCTCAGGAGTTGGACTGGTGTGGGAAAGGAAGTAAAGATCCCTCCTGGTTCTTTCCTGCGAGAACAAAATTTCTCCTGGAGTACTCTTTGGAGACCACTATGTTAGTCAACTTTTTCATCATTGTGACAAAATGTCTGTTGTAAAAAAAAAAAAAAAAAAAAAAATTAAAGGGATTTTTATTTTGTCCCAAGGTTTAAAAGGTCCATGTATTTTCGGCTCCATTGTAAGGGGCTTGTGGCAAGATAGAAGATCATGATGGCTACCCCGGATAGCAAAAAGAGCTGCTCACCTAAATTGTAGCCAGGAAGCAGAGAGGAGAGAAGAAGAATCCAGCAACAAGATATAAATCAAATCCAAATAAACCATTCCTCCAACCAGGCCCCACCTCCTAACAGTCCCTTTAACTCACGGATGGAATAAACCTTCCTGACCCAATCACAACTCAAAAGCCCTACCTCTAAACATGCGTTGGGAACTAAGCCTTCTATCCATGACTCTTAGGGGGACATTTCATATCCAAATCACAGCAGCTGCCACCTCCCCAAGCCACTGCCCTCTGAGAGTCAATGCCTGATCATCACCCACTAACCCACAGTTTCTCTGATGGTCTCTGTATATCAGTGAAAGGGGCACTCAAGGGTGGCGGAGGTGGTGCTTTGATGAATTAACCATCTAAAATGAGGCCACCTCTGTAAATCCTCTACAACAGATACAAAAAGGAGAAACAGGAACTGAGGATCCAGGGATCACTGCCACAGATATTTAGTCTTGGTGTCAAGAATGCTTCTGCCTTTTATCCTTGGGAGACCTCACACCAACTCCTCACACCAGTCAATGCTGAATAAGGCATTTAGGATGGAAAGCCAGTGTTGAAAGTACCCGGGGATTCCGTGGTACTTCTACTGAGCCCAGATACCTGCTATTCAATATCAGAGGAAGAGAAGTAGGAAAGGTACCATACTTGGCTGGGGACCCATCTCCAAGGACAGTAACTAGTCAAGGGCACCAGGACCAGTTAATATCTTCCCTCCAGGCAGCACATAAAGGTGACTAATCACTCCAAGGATTATGAATGCATGTCTAAATCTGATACTATCACCCAATACATTATTTATGACCCCAAATATGAATAATTCAGTGTCCAGTTCCAGCAGGTTTCTACTTAAAAAACCAGCTTTGACCTGGTTCTTGACTCCTGATATCGATCCGGGTGGGACTGGCAGAGAAGCAGCGCAGCTCAAGTTCTGCACCCTGAGAGGCAGTGGGTGTTCATCATGGGGTGCAGGGGCAGGGAGGCTGTTTCAGTCCAGGCCCTGCCTTGATATGGGACACTCTTTTAGCACCTTCTCCATATTATTCCACCAGGTAATGAAGACAGTGGCCCTAGATGATCACTACAATTCATTCCAGCCTTGAAATTCTGAGGATGAGAAAAAACAAAACAACAAACAAACCACTAATAAAAGTAGCTAGAGGGCCTAGAAAGATGGCTCAGACGTTAAGTGTCCTGATCTTGCAGAGAACCCAAGTTCAGTTACCAGCATCCACATCAGGTGACTTACAATTGTCTGTAACTCAAGCTTCAGGGGATCCAGTGCCCTCTTCTGGCTTCCTGGGGTACCTGCACTCACATGCGCTTACCCACATATAAACTTGTATGCATAATTAAAAATAAAATAAATTGTAGCCAGCCACAGTCGCACATGCTTTTAACCCCAGCACTTAGAAGGCAAAGCCAGGCAATCTCTATGAGTTTGAGGCCAGCCTGGTCTACATAGGGAGTTCTAGGCCAGCCAGGGATACACAGTGAGACCCTGTCTCAAAAATAAAAATTTAAAAAGAGGTTAGAGCAGATATACTATGCATGATTTGAAACAGGTTGTATTCAACTTTCTCAGTCTTCCCAAGTTCCAAGGGTCAAAACTGGGATTTCCTGATATCCTAACCTCTTGATGTCTCTCTGTGTGCTTGCGTCAGCTAGACACATGCCCCACTGTTTGAAACGTCCCTGAGTAGAGGGTTCTTTGTCTTTGAGTCTATTGCCACAGTATTCATAGTGCCCAGGACTCAGTGAGGTCCTTCTACATTACATGAAATGGAAGAATTAACGTGCAGGTATGAGGTGGATATAGCCTTACTCTTTTATCAGTTTGGTTCATCTATGTGACAAGTGTCTGTCCAAAAGACTCATACAGAAGGCTTGATCTCCAGCTGGTAACACAATTGATAGATGACTGGATTACTTGGGGATTCGTCCACAGATGAGTCTGTAAGAAAAGGACATTCAGAGGTGGAGCCCCGTTGAAGGAGTTAGATCGCTGGAAGCCTGCCTGTGAGGGGTGTCTCTTGTCTCTAGTTCCCCGTCTCTTCCTGGGTCCCATGCAGTGAGTTTCTTCTCCCTTGACCTTTCTTCATGTTTCGGTCTCGCCACAGGCCCAGAGCAACAGAGCCAGCTGCCGGTGGCTGACATCTCTGAAACCCCGAGCAAAAGTGAATCCTCTCTCCCATAGGCTACTTATGTCACATGTTTTGTTACAGTGATTGAAGCTGTCCAATCAGGAGAAAGGAGGTGTGGTTTTCCCAGAAGTTCAGAACTCCAGCTTTTACTCAAGTCCATTTAGCGTTTTGTTGTTGTTGTTGTTTTTTGGTTTTTTTTTTTTTAGCAGTTATGAGGTGTTTATTCATTATGTACACCTGAAAGAAGCATTGCATACTTATATTCCTGTTCTCCATAACAAGATTATGAAGAGATGGTATAAAACAGTTATAAGTTAAAATATGACTTGAATCGTGAAAGCTCCCATCAATTATTTTTGGCATGTCTCTTCATTTTTCTGTCCCCCGATGATTTCTTGTGTTCTGGCCCTGAGTCTTGAACAGGTAACCACTTCAGGGGATGTCGGCGATGGATAGGCCGTGGAGGAAGTGTCAGCAAGCACGAGAAGGCAAATCCGGCCATAACTATGTAGACAGTCCACTCAAACTGTTCAGCCACGTACCGGTAGATAAATCCAACTACTGCAGAAGGAAGAATAATTCCCCGAAACATCTGCTCAGCTAGCTTCTGGCCCTTGTAATCCATCTGGGTGGGCAGCGAACTCAGATGTTCCAGCATGATTGGCGGAGAAGATCGACAAGGAAGCAAGGGTAGCTGATTCTTTAGGAGTGTAGCTTGCGGGTTGAGACACCGAACGCAGCCTGGCCGACCTGCCGAGCCCTTCAGTCCGACCATGAATCCACTTAGCGTTTTACTTCGAATCCAGTCAGTTTGTGAAAAACTAAGAACCTGTGGCTCTATAAAACGTATGTCTAGAGTTTAATTGCTCACCAGTCTCTCTACGAGCAAATCTTCCATTCCCCTGGTTTTTGACTAATGTCACAGGAGGTAGAATAGCTGGGGTAGCAGCAGGAGCCTGCCATGATGTGACCTTGAGTGTCCAGTGCCCAAGCTTTGTTTATTTGCAAAATACAAGGACCAGACACAGATTAGTGTGGGAATTTTTCATGCAATTTTTAAAATTTTTATTTATTTATTTATTTGTTTTTGGTTTTTCGAGACAGGGTTTCTCTGTGTAGTTTTGGTACCTGTCCTGGATCTCACTCTGTAGACCAGCCTGGCCTCTAACTCAAAGATCCACCTGGCTCTGCCTTCCCAGTGCTGGGATTAAAGGCGTGCGCCACCACTGCCCAGCGCAATTTTTTAGTAACTCTCTGTTTAGTGGCATTCAGAGAATGAAAAGTGGCATTCGTCCGTCATGGTTTTGGAGATGGGAGAACATAGATGTGATCCGAGTACCCTGTCCCAGGATTGGGGCCAGTAGGCAGCGGTCCAGACTTGTACTCATTCTCTGTGAAACCAGGGATAGCTGCTAAATCACACCTGCTCCCATAAAAATACCTCCCTGTGTGCTCCTGTGGAGGAGGGCAAGCTAAAAGCACCACTTGGGGTGTAAACTCCCAGACAAGAGCCAGCATTTAGTGGCGATGGGAGTTAAAGCTGGAATTCTCCTAGTTCAGCCAAATGTCCCTGAGTGCACCTGTTCTTAGATCATGTCTGAGAAACGGAGAATTATTCTATTTTCAATGATATGAGCCAGTGGAGGCTCAATTACCTCTTTCGAGAGCCTATTCTGGCTTGTGATCACGGGCACAGCTTTCTTCTAATTGAACTTTCTTGATGAGGCCCATTTCTTCTTCTTCTTTAATCTTTGGAGTTGATGGAGAGGCTCCAGCTATAGTTAGAAACTGAATTCCAATCTCCCACCCCCATCCTTTTGCATTGCTTCCTTCCTTTAACGGCTTTCCTAAAAAGATCTCTGCTTCCTCCGGAGAAAATGCCCTGTAACCTTAGGCTTCGAAGCTACCCCTCTAGATAGTCCACGGTTTCCATTTTCAGTTGCTGTGCCTTCTTTCATAAATGCAGTGGCCTGAGATTAAATGCCCTCTTCGCTACATAATACAGTTTCCTCTTTCCCTACCCCTCTCCCATTTTGTGTTTGCTTTTAAATACCGTGACTTCTGACTTAATCCAGCTGCTGCTTCACTGAGTCTCCGATCAGTTCCTCCACAGCACGCCTGTTTCCACCACACTGTGCTCGGCTTATACACGTGCCCAGAATGATACTGAAGCACTGTCAACAGTGACAACAGCGAAGACCACAACCCAATAAAAAAAAAAACACTGATGGTACAATGGTGGTGAGTGGGAACAGCGTTGGCATCCTTAGAATACGTGAAAGCCTGCAGAGACTTCTCGGCCAGAGTTCTGTAGCTAGAGCAAGCCATGGATAAGGCACCGCATGGCATTTAGCCTTGTGCTGTGACAGTCTGGCTGGTCACCGTCGCTTCTGCTTTCCTGGAGTATTAATGTGTTTAGTGCTATTTGAATGCATCATTGATAAAGAAAATGATGTGCTCTCCAGGAGTCATGAACAACACTGCTGTAGCGCAAACCTAGAACGTTTCTACCTGTTTCAGACATGGAAGGAAAAGTCACAGAGGATATCGTGAGCGGGTACCTTACCGACAGCCTTCGCTGGCTGATTAGAGCCGGAACTCTGCAGCACAGAAGCTGTCCCTGCTACGGCCTCCCAGTGTAACGGGATGCTTTAATATGAGGTGGGTGATAGGATCAGAAGCCCATGCCCCAGGCTCTTAGCTAGCCCAGGCCTCAGTTTCTCCACATGTGAAAGTGAGACCAGGCCAGCTATTCCTCTGTAAGTGGCTGTGGTTGTGGGCAGCTGGTTTTGGTAAAGATATTTCTGATGTATTCCAGAGCCTCTTGCCATGGTTCAGGGTTTATTGATCATCTGCCAGCCACTAGGCACTTTGCTAGGTGCCAGGGGGGTACACAACGTCAAAGTTCTCCCCCCAATTTTGGAGAAGAGGGAGGGAAGGATAAGAGGTCAGAGACCCCCAAATAGCTAGGATTTGTGCTGAGATTCATGAACAAAGCAAGTCCTGCAGGTTGGCAGAGGAGAGAAGAGCTGTCTTCGATCTGAGCAAAGTGGTGTTTGTAGTGTGCAGTCAAGGAGAGGTTTTTATTATCACAGATGCAGTGAAATATATCCAAAAGAATGGAGAATATTTTAGTGGACCCTCAGGTGCTTATCACCCAGCCTCTCTCAAATCTCAACACAAGACAACTCTGGCTTCATAGAAAACCACATTCAATTCCCCAACAGCTACACCCACCTCATGGGTCATTTCCATTCAAATCCAGGAAAACATATCATTTCAGGGGAATATACTTCAATGTGTCTCTAAGAGATGAAGAAGATTTTAATATGAGCACAACGCAATTATTACAACTCAGACAATTTCTTTAATATCACCAAATGTTCAGTCAGTACTCAATTGCCTCATAAATGTTTTTCATGGCTACTTTCCTCAAACCAGGGTACATGCCAGCTTGGTAGATCTCCCAAGCAGTTCTCTATTTCCCTCTTCCTTGAAACTGGTTGGTTTTGAAGCGCTTGGTATCATTTGACCTGTAAGTTCCCCCCAAGTATGGCCTTTCCTGTTTGCATCTCTGGAACATTTAAAGTTTCTTCTGCTTCCCATATTTTGTATAAATTGACAGTTTCACCTAGAACTCAGAGCCCGTGGTTTCTGGAAGATGGCCTTGTGGATGGAGTTGAGCACTTCTGTCAGGGGTCGGTCTCTCTCTCTCTCTCTCTCTCTCTCTCTCTATCTCTCTCTCTCTCTCTCTCTCTCTCTGTGAGAGAGGACACTGGGAACCATGACCTAGAGGTAGTGCCGCTGCCTGCCCCGAGAGATCATGACACAGAGACTGTTCTGGAATTATTCCACAGCTGGAATGTGTATGTCTCGTGCAATTTCCAGTGTGTGATATATCACATTAAGATATTTTAAAAGGAAGAATATGGACATTTCACTAGGCTTTAGGGACCCCTGGAGGCTTTGTGTAGGGCAATCAAATCCGTGGGATAAGCAAAGCACTTAATAGACTAAGTGAGGCCTTCACAACTGAAGTCCTAGTTTTTGAAACCTAGAGGCCAATTAAGTTAGTGTTTGGATAAAGGCTCATACCCATCAGCCTCCCCTTTGTGGTGATCCTGCTTCTTCCTATCAGGATGTTCAGAAGATGACAAGCCACCCTGGTCATGAGATCTACGAAAGAGCCTTTATCTGTCTACATTTATATCAAACTAGAAAGTATTTATTTATTATGGTGGGTGTTTCCCATAGTTAAGTATGAATGAACTTCAGGCAGCAAAGTTCCCACAACTTGGTCAGTTAAAGTGTAGCCGTAGGGAGACTCCCAGATATGAGAGAAGAAGGAAGTACCTAAATGGAAACCCCAGTCACTGCTTATAAACTGAGACACCAAGGGCAAGTTACTAAACCTGATCAAGACTCAATTTCTGCACCTATAAAATGGGAATGACTGCGCTTTTCTTCTAATGTCACTTTGATGACTAAGTGATGTTTGAACAGCAGCATTGTGTAGTAAATAACCAGTAACTAACCAGTTATTATTGGCACTGGATTGCTCTGACATTTGCTTCCACAGCCACTGAACGGCCAATTGTAAGAAATGCTAACTGATAAAGCTAACATTGAAGATTTGGGTAGGGAGTAGGAAGGCGGCTCGGTGGATAAAGCAATTGCCATATAACGAAAGGACCTGAGGCTGAGTCACCAGACCCATGAAAAGCCAGATGCAATAGCATGGATCTGTGAAGCTGGTGTGCCCACTGTGAGAGGCAGAGTGGAGACGGGGAAGCCCTGGAGCTCGAAGGCCAGCTAACCTGATGGTGGTCCACAACAGAGACTCTCTCCAAAAACAAGAAAGAAGATGAGGACTGGCACCTGTTTGTCAACTGACCATCATATACCTGCTATAACGAATACAAACCTGAATTGTACCTACAAATATGCACACACACACACATACACACACACACACCACACACCACACACACCACACACACACACACACACACACCACACACCACACACACACACACACACACACACACACACACACACACACACACAGAGAGAGAGAGAGAGAGAGAGAGAGAGAGAGAGAGAGAGAGAGAGAGAGAGAGAGAGAGATTTTAAGACAAAGGAACATAAGATATGTATGTTGAGAAGGGGAATGATTCAGTGATCTGGTTCCCATCAAGGCAGACACTCCAGGTTCAATCCCAGTTCCAGTAAAAAGAAGAAAAGTTACAGAGGGAAGTGTCCCAATGTGGGTGGAAGGGCTTCTTTCCTTTTTTATAGTAAGAAGGTTTTGTCTGCTCAGGAAGCTGGTGAAATTTCTGAGCCTGAGCAGGCTAAATTATGTTGATCACACTGATTGCCAGCCTGTGCCTTTGACCCTTTGCCAGAACCCTGCCAATGTCTCCACGAGCACTATAAAGTCATTAGGAATAAGGATATAATTAACATCCAAACCAGGCAGGGAGACAAGTTGTCAAACTTCGTGATCTACAAATGACGGAGAGGCTAAGATCACTGAAGAGACAATTAAAAGCCAAATTTGCCTGTCTGGCTCTTTGCTTGGGTTTAATGAGGGCTGGCCTCAGACTTACTGACAAGGATGGGCAGCAGCACATTGGGTGGAGGCTTTCTCTGAAGTGTGGTCCCTCTTTCAGTTCAGAAATGATCTGTACATGAGACACCTTCTAGGACTCTCGCCATTGGTAGGTAGTCAGACATAGGCTGAGGCTCTGGAGAGCCAGTCATAAATCAGAGAGAACAGAGCTCGGCCTTGGGGCACTCACATTCTAGGGATGGAAACTAAACACCATGAGCAATTATAATAGGATGAGTGGTAATATAAGAGAGCCGGGTCTAATGAAAAAATATCCAAAAAGCTGCCCCAAAGTCACTAAGTCATGGTTTTCATAAGAACTATGCGATATAAACTATCTTGGGTTTGCACCTGTAAAAAGCATCCTCTGGGAGTGAGAGCGCTCCCTTGTCCTAGACATGGGACATGTTTATTTCAGCTGTCTTCTGAAATTCTCTGTCCTGGGTCAGCCTGACCCCCTGGGTCTGTAACAAGAAGGGAGAATAACAAATAGCTAAGGGTATTATAAACACATGCCCTTCGGAACAGTTAGTAGGTAAGTGATTTCCAACTGAAGTTTTCTTGCTTCTCCCTGGTATAAAAATGCCTGCTGTGGGAACAAGAAGCTAGAAGTTCATCCATGAACTGAACACTGTGATCTGCCTGGGACTCGATCAGGAATACCAGCATGGCTGTTTCAGTAGGACTTCCACGGTTACTGGTAATGGGTGTTGGGAAGCCCCTAATTTTAATGGTATTTGCTCTCTCAACCCAGCTACTCCATTGTCTCTGCTGGATGTTGTGACCAGCCGATCAGCCGTATTCTGCTGTCCATCTGCAGCTTCTCTCCATCTCTGCTTGCTATTCGTCCTCTTGTGTTTGCTTGCTTAATTAACGTACTGGTTCAAGACCAAAGGATGGCTGTTGTACACCATTCTCAGTATGGAGGGGGCAAAAAGAAGAAGAAAAAAAAGAACAGCAATTGTACCATTTCCATCCCTAACATTGTTTTAGTTGAGTTCCTCACCATTTTGTACTTATGCTCTTAAAACTTCTTCCAGCCGCTAATTCTCTTTCCCAGAAAACCATTTTCAAAATATCAGATCCTTGCTATAAAACAAACAACAAACAAGCAAATGAATAAAAATTAAATTTAAAAAAAAACAAAACCTCTCAACACTGACAGGGTGAAGTTTAAATTCTTGAGGCTGGGTCTTGAAACTTGAGAGCATTTCTGCAAGCAGATAAGGGACGTGGGGTCAAGGCAGTGGATTTTGCTGCAGGAGGCTGGAGCAGGGAGTGGGTTGGGAAGGAACAGTGTCAAAGAGACAGGCGTGACCTGTGACCTGCCTTCCCTTTCTGCCTTCTGCGGGTGAGCTCCTGGAGTGCTGGAGTCCTCTGGGCTTCTGCCCCTGCCAACCTGCTAAGAGCCCAAGGTACCTGAGCCAAGCCAGAAACCCCAGTGCTAAGGTTAATTTCTCTTCAGTACTCACAGACCAAACAAATGTCAAAATCCCCAAGATCTTGCATGTCTGTGCTAAGCAAGAATAGTGGTCCTAGTTAATGAGTGTCCCGGAGAGGCTCAAATAACAACTGATGCTAAGAAACCAAAGGAAAGAAATTTTAGTAAATAGGTTAAGTCTTCCCTAGGTGGAGAGCAACGCTCTAATCCCAGTGACTTCTCCGTGTTGGAGCGTAGTTCACCAAACTTAATGTCAAATATTAAGTCACACATCACATTGCATTGTAACTCCATGTCTACTTATCATCTCTTTGCTCTGCCTGACTGTGGCATCTTTAAGAACCATCTTTTATTCAAGTAAGACACATACATAAAGCCTCGTATACAATAGACTCTCAGGAAATTGTAAGTGAATTCTGTCCCATTGCCTCACAAAGCTGATTCGGAGAGCCTGAGGCCACAGCAATTTGTCTTTTCTCTGGTTCCAAGGTCTTGATCTGTCTTAGTCATATATTTTCATGAATTGCTTTACAAGTTTTAAACGAAGTTCTAAAAAGTTCACAGGAATACTCTGTTCACAGGGGGAAAAGCTACAAATGCCGAGCTAGCTCACACAGCTGGTTTTTAAGGCCTTATCGGCCTTATGTTCCATGTGGCAGACACGTGTGCTGCTCCCAGAAGAGGCCCTGGAAGTGCAGCAGTGACCAGGCCCTGTCTTTCAGAAGGGGCCAGTTCCCGGGCCTGGTAGCCCACGGAACGTAAGAACGGGAGATCACAAGTTTGAAGTCAGCCTGGGCTACATAGCAGGAACTTGTATAATTCATTAGTTAATTCACAATCAGAGAGAGCAGAAAAATGATCGTAGCATAATAGCTTAGGCATGTTTTGGAAGGTAAGTTAGAGTTCAACTCAGGCGGTAAGGTTAGAGTCTGGATAGCAAGGATAGGAAGTGCCTGAGAATGGAGGGGCTGAGAATGCTGCTGGGGAGGGAGGGAGGGAGGGAGGGAGGGAGGGAGGGAGGGAGGGAGGGAGCATAATTATTTAAGACACTAACGTGTGTGGGGGTGGGCGTGGGGGTGCGAGCGCCTTGGCAGATGACTAGTCGGGTTGCAACCCAGAGAACACAGGTTGGAGGCTCTGCCAATAGAGACAAAAGCTGAGCAGAAGATGCTGCATGGCCCTGATGAGCCAGTGAAAGGTTGAAGCCAACAACATCCAAGCCTCCCTGACCCTATCCTGAAGGACCCAATTGTCTTCTCCTCCATATCTTCACCCTAGAGTCTCCAAAAGAGAGGACAGTGGACTGCAAGCTTCAGTGTGTTTATGCGCATGTGTAGGTATGTGCAGACACTCACAAGTAGGGAATTAGCTAACCGGTGATCCCTTGCCTGAGTCCCATCCACCAAGAATGTTAAACCATTAGAGGCCTCGGGCTGCACCATCTATCTATTACTCTCCCATTCAGCCTGCAGTGCAGTGGCCCTCCATCAAGATTTGTGAAGTCTGATTTGTTGTCACATACAGGGCCCAAAATATGAGCTTTCAGAAGGAGGGTCAGTATTGTGTGAGAATCTTGTTCTCTGTAGGCCTGTTGTACACACAGATTCCAATGAAAACGAGAAGTCTGATCTAGGAGGAGCTGCAGTAGGAACTCACAGCGTGGAGATTAACTGGGGCTTGGTCCTCATTCTCACTGGGTCATTTCTGCTGCCTGCACATGGACTGTGGTAGCTTGAATATGAATGGCCCCATGGGCTCAAATAGTTGAATGCTTAGTTACCAGGGAGTGGAACTCTTTGATAAGATTAGAAGGATTAGGAGGTGTGACCTTGTTGGAGGAAGTATGTCACTGGGGAGTGGGCTTTGAGGTTTCAAAAGCCCATGCCATCCCCAGAGTCCAGAACCCAGAACGTAGCTCTCAGCTAGTGCTCTAGTGCCGAGACTGCCACCATGCTGTCTGCCAGGATGATAATGGACTAAACCCATGAAATTGTAAGCAAGGCCCCAGTTCAATGCTCTCACTAATAATAGCTGCCTTGGTCATGGTGTCTCTTCACGGCAATAAAACAACAATTAAGATGTGGACTTAGTTGATTCCTTTAAAATTCAGCCAGTTTGTGGTGGCACATGCTGTTAGGATATACTCAAGAGGTGGATGAAAATTTAGACAAGGGGCTAGAGTGATGTCCCAAGTGTTTACCCATGAGACAAGAGGACCTGAGAATAATCGATCCTTAGCACTCATGAAAACGGGGTGTGGTAGCATGCATTTATGACCCCAGTGCTGTGGAGGTGGGGTGGAGGGAGAGGGGCATTCCAGAAGGCTGCTGGTGAGCTCCAGGTTCAGTGAGGATCCGTTTCAAATAGTAAGATAAAGAAAAATACTGAAAGTCGAGCTCTGGCTTCTGGTGCACATACATGCATACATATGCATACCTCAGGCACACACACACACACACACACACACACACACACACACACACACACACACACACAAAGATCCAGATGAGGCTCTGGCTCCTCTCTACCTAAGCAATGTCTTCTATGACCCCTCAGAGTAAGAAACAAGGGACAGGCAAATTGTTTACCAACATGGCTGACAATCGCAGACAGGTTTTTTGTTTGTTTGTTTTCTCAATTCAGTAAGAAGAGAATTACCCAATATAGTGCAAAGGATTCATAATCACTAGAAATTTCAAATACAGCAAATTATATTGAAAATAAATGACTCTCTGACAGGACTGAGGCATTAGGGAAATATTTAGGGGTCCTCCATGCGCCTCATTAAGAGCCCAGACTTAAAGCTGGGCGTGGTAGTGGACAGCTGTAATCTCAGTTCTATGGGATGCAGGCAGGAAGATCCAGATTAGGCTCCACAGTGAGATTTTTCTTTTTACTGTCTTCCTAGTTCTGTAGGGTGAGAGTGGGTGTGTCAACCCTGCACCCCTGGCAGTATCTATAACTTAATGTTCTATGAACGGAGTTCACTGGTTGACCCACAGTGCAGGGGCTTAAAGTCTTTTTAGTGTTTATTCATTTAACGTTCACTTGTTGAGTAAGAATGTGTTTTAGGCATCAAAGTGCAAACCAAAGATGCAATAGGAAGAAAATTGCCTATTACTCAAGTCCAAAGGATATGACTCTGGGTTCCCTTCTGTAACAACAGAGAAATTGCTGAGTCTTCGGAAGTCTCAGTTACTTCTCAGGCAAATAGGAATGAAAAAAGACAATGCCTTCATGATCTGGATTTCACTGGGGTCTTTTGTAAACAGTCTATTTACATCCCTAATTTTATGGATCTGAGTCTTCTGTCCCTTTTAGCTTGGTCAGAGGTTTGTAGATCTTGCTAATCTTTTCAAAGACCCCACATTTATTTGATCTTTGGGATGTGCTAAGGGCTAGTGAAGCAGGCCACGGAGATTGCCTTGCACAGCTCTAATCTCATAGGTTGTTTGTGTGGAGTGAGATCTGTAGGGAGTCTTTAAATGCATGAGGGGATACAAACAGGAAATAGATAGAGAATCACCTGAAAGCAGGAATCACATTGTATTAATTTGCAACAAACGGTTCAGCATCAAACAAAGGAGGCTTCAGCTGTCTGGCAAGATGCTGCTCAGAGACACAAGGTAATTTTTTCAAAGATCCATTCTAAACAAGTGTTGCCATAAACTCAGCTTTAACTGAACTCCAGCTTTGTGGCACTTAAGAAATCTATAATATTAAAAGTAAATTAAATAGTGGCTATGACTAGGCATTGGAGGTGTTTGGTGAGCAATTTCACAGTGGATGACTCAGGGCTTCCTGCCTGATGGAAATTCACAGTTCACCAGGGGTGGAGGAACCGAGTCCCAGCCAGTCCACAGGAGATAAGAACTTGAGGCGTGTGACTGCTTCTGGGCATGGAACCTTGGGCAAGCAGTTGAGTATGCGCTTGCCATGGAAGAGCATCATCGTGTGAAGATGGATGCCTCTTTCTGAGCCTTTGTCACCAAGCAGGCAGATCTCTCCACCAGAGTCGGGGTCGGGAAATGTGGCTTAGTTTCCCAGTTCCTCTGAAGTCTTTCATGGTGGCTCAGTTTTGGAAATGTAGGTGGCCACATGGCTCCCCACGATTCCTCAGACCTCTTACTTATATCTCTAATTCTCTCCCATGCTGCAGTCCCCTTTGTCACCACCACCTGTTCCTACTCCTGAGGCACCCTGTTCCCATTCCCGTGGCCCCCTGTTCCCATTCCCGTGGCCCCCTCCTTTGATGTCTTTTGGACCTTATTGTACAAGATCTTCTTTGCAGTGCACGTCAGAGGTTGGAGTTTCTGAGTCCACAGCCAGCGAATGACAGCCAAGCACCAGCAGCAGAAAGGGATTCAGGCCCAATTTTCTCTATAACCTTGTTTGTCCGTCTACCAGATGGGACTTGGCAGAGTCCAGAGCCCTTCAGAGCTATCAGTCAGAGACTGGGCATCAGACTTGGTCTTTGTCCAAAGGACAGAATAGAGTGGCTGTGTGTCAGTCATTCTGAAGAAAGAGCCAGAAACCCAAAGTCTGAAGCAGAGTAGATCAAAACCAAATTGGACTGGCCTGGAGCCTGAGAAGGACAGAACCAAACCATGCAGACAAAGACAGGCTGGGAATGAGAAAGGGGCCATGTCTACAGGAGACTCAGTTGGGGCAGCTTTGACAGATTTCCTCAAATTGCCATTGACCCAGCTGTTAGGACTTTTGCTCTAGTAGCGTCTCAAACCAGCTCCTGCCACATCTGTAAGAGTTGGACCCAGTGTGTCTGTGGCTCACAGCAATCCACTGGCCATTTATGGACATGATGATGCTCTTCCATGGCAAGCTTAGGGTTTCGAGTTCATAAGCATTTGCCACCCATTAGAATGTCTGACCTACTAAAACTCATGGTTAGTCCCTACCTAATAACTAGGGGTTAACCTGTGGAGCCTAGACTGGAACTCACAGCTTCCTCCATGCAGAAAACCTAGGGTCTTGGTTATTGCTATGTAGCTAAAGAGGAAGAGAAAGACACGTGAGCTCAGAAAGCTACGGGAACTTAAGAGGCTCAGGAAACTCATAAACAAGATTGTGGACACTTCGAAAGTTCTAAGACTCACAAGGCCCCTCTGCACATTGACAGAAGCAGTAAATGCTTCCTGAGGAAGAGAGGACTCTTCAGTGGAGCTGTCTGTAAGGGCCAGGAGCTCCAGGGGTGCAGACTTCACAAGTTGCCACCTTTGCTGAGGCGGGCTTTTCTACAGTGTGGTTGCCTTTGAGTCACCCAGACTTTTCCAAGTAACTTCACACCCCTGCACCTATAAGTAATGCCGAAACACTCACTAATTCACCAAGTTGGGATTGGTTGGACTGACTTCTTGGGTCTGTTATCGGTACTCTATCTGGGGTGAATAGATGACTGTTCACATCCCCCCAGGAAAAGTCACACAACAGTTGCATTCACACCCTCTTCTGGTCAGTCTAGCCAGATGGAAAGCTGGAATTATGCTAGTTCACAGACTGAGTGACAGTCTTGCAGGGTGGTGACCTAAGTAGCTAGCAGTTGTTTCTCACGTTTACCTGCCCCAACCTAGAAGTTCACAGCAGCCTTAAGGACAAAGTGTGGCCCATTCTGGCCACTTGCCACTCATCTGTATTGTAGGTGCAAGTGGTGGCCCTTGCATTTCCTCCCCATATATCCAAATCTCATTTTCTTTGTGTCATATGGCTGCACTTTATCATAAGAGTTCATTTTGTACCTGATATTACTTGGCTCGGAGACAAATCATGACACAAATTTTACAGTTCTCTCATTATTGGATAACCATCACCTGTATGAAATCTCATCAAATAGAGAGAGATACCAATCAATGTATAGTTAATTAACATAAAACAACAAGTCCCATTAAAATCAAACATTGCAACAGACATGGTTGGTTGGCTAAATACCAGTGCCATTTGTTAAGTACAACCTTTGTGGAATTGTCTTGGACTTGAAAATATTTTTTATTAACTAGCTGGTATTTAATAGAAATTAATCGTTTGCCATGCATCGTCGGTTGCATTCCCTGGAAATGAGACCCAGGGTTGCCTTGGAAGAGCTGTGTACATGGAGGTGCTTTCTGGGTAGTTCTTCCAGATCCACCCTGTTCCTTTACCTCTCTTCTCAATTCTCATCTCTCTTCCATATCCCCCTACCTGGCATTTTAGTGGTGCTCCTTCTAATTGGTTTATGACTTTCCAAGGTATTCCCTAACTTCTGCCTTTAAATCGCTAATTTTACAAAATATTTTATTATCTGTTAATGTTCTCCTATACATACTAATTCCTTGAGAGGATGGACTTATGGGACAATTTTTGGTCTAGGGTGGAATAGAGGGCTATACATCTCTGAACCAGACATTTCCATTCATGGAAAAATAAGAAAATATTTCCATCTACCTGCCCCATTTGTATTAGTTGAGAGTCCTTTATGGGGCAGAAGCGATGGAAACCTACTAAAAAAATTAATATAAATAAATCAATGACATTTATTGTTTCATATCAGAGAGCCCAGTGGAATTCAGGCATGGCTGGATTAAAAAAGTATCTTTATGGCTTATTCAATTTCTTCATGTCTGAACCCATTTCTTGAGGCTGCTGTTACAAAGTACAGGGACCTGGTAGCTTGAAACAATCATCTATTCTGTATATCAGTGTGAATGTACTTAATACCATGGAACAACCATACACTTAAACAGTTAAAAAGGTAAATCTCATCTTGTGCTTATTTTAATAAAACAACAAACACAGATATTCACCCTCTCACAATTGTACAAGCTTAAAATAAAGGCGTCAGTAGAATCTTCCTCTCCCTGAAGGGTCAGAATAGGATCTTTCTTGGGTGCTTCAAGATTCTGGTGGCCGCCAGTATTCCATCCTCAGCTTCTGTCCTCTGAGGACATCCTCCCTTAGTGTGTGTCATCCTGGGTCCCTTCATTGAATCGGGGCTCCAGTCCAGTGTGACTTCGTCTTAACAAATCACATCTGTAGCGATTCTGTTTGCAGTTGAGGATGCATTCTGAGGTTCCAAATGGGTGTGGGTTTTTCTAAATATCACCATTTATCCCAGCTTTATCTCTTAACTCATTTGCTAGTTTGTCTAATTTTCAGTGAGCCTTCATCTCAGTGAAAGTGATATAACTTCAAAAAACCAGCAATCTCAGAAAAGGGTAGAAATCTTCCTCACTAGCATTCATAACTGGATTCTGACTGGCTCTGCTTGGATCAGGTTCTTACTCGAGGAGCAATCACCATCTGAATGAGTCAGGCCACTTCTGAAGCAGGGAATGCCAGATGAAGTGACTGACACACAGTATTTCTAGAACATTATGGAAATACAGGATAGATTCAAAGAGCAAATGTTTCTTTAATATTCCATAAAAACGTTTCTATAATTTGAGAAAAGGCCCTGTGGCAGCTTGAAAAGAATAGTCCCCACAGGCTTATATACTTGAATTCTTAGTCACCAGGTAGTGGCCATGCTTGAAAGGGTTAGAAGAAATAGAGGGTGTGGCCTTGTTGGAGGGGTGTGGCCTTTTGGAGTGGGTGTGGCCTTGTTGGAGGAAGTGTGTCACTGGGGTTAGGCTTCGAGATTCAAAAGCCTAAGCCTGGCCCAGTGTATTTCTCTTCCTGCCACCACCAGTGTAGAACTCTCAGCTACTTCTCCAGCACCATGTCTGCCTGGGTGCTGTCATGCTCCCCACCATGATGATAATGAACTAAACTTCTGAAACTGTTATTAAGCCCAAGTTAAATGCTTTCTTTTATAAGAGTTGCCATGGTCGTGATGTCTCTTCACAGCAGTAAAATACTGAATAAGACAGGCCTTATCTCATTTCAAAGTACTATTTCTACTTATATAAACTTGATCATTGAACTATGCTGGTAAATAAATCAAAGATAGATAGATAGATAGATAGATAGATGATAGACAGACAGACAGACAAATAGATAGATAGATAGGTAGATAGATAGATAGATAGATAGATAGATAGATAGATAGATAGATAGATAGAGGATGGAGAGATAAATAGCATAGACCGATAGCTGGATGGATAGATGGGTGGATGAATGGGTGGGTAGGTGGATATGGACAAATGAATGATAGGTAGATAGATAGATGATAGATGATAGATAGATAGATAGATAGATAGATAGATAGATAGATAGATGGCATAGAAAGATGGATAGATGGATGGATGGGTGGGTGGGTGAATATGAACAAATAGATGCTAGATAGGTAGGTAGATAGATAGATAGATAGATAGATAGATGATAGACAGACAGATAGATGATGGACAGACAGATACATATCATAGATGTAGCTATGGATACATAGCTATGGCTTCAATGTAGTTTGTTCTATCAAGGGTTCATATGTTCTAAGTTAGGTCCTTGGTGGATTGAGGTGGTATGGAAACTTTAAGAGAAAAGGCTGAGTGAGAGATGCATAGATCACTGAGAAATAGGGTCCTAGAAATAGACTGTGAGATCCTAGCTTCTCTAGTCTCCTATGTCAAGCTATCTCCCTCCTATACCTGTTCTCACCACTGTGACATATCAAATTAGGCCCTTGACAGAGGACAAACTGATGGGAACCACCTGATCTTGGATTTTTGAACATCAAGAACTGTATGCTAAATAAACTCATTTTCTTTATACAGTATCCTGCTATGGTAGTTTGAAAGAGAAATGTCCTCCACAGGCACAGGTATTTGAACACTTGGTCCTGGTTGGTACCACTGTTGAGGGAAGTGATGAAACTTTTAGGAGGTGTGGCTTGAAGGAAGTCCACCACTGGAGGCAGCTTTGAGAGCGTATAGCCTTGATCCACATCCAGTTCGTCCCCGCTCTACTTCTTGCTTGTGTTGAAGATGTGATCCCCCAGCTTCTTGTCCCAGACACCTGCTGCTCTGCCTCCCCTACCCTTATGAACTCTCCCTCTGGAACCATAAACCAAGCTAAAGTCTTTCTTTCCTAAGTTTCCTTCAGTTGTGGTATTTTAGCGTAGCACGGGAAAGTAACTAATACATCTGCCTAGAGTATTTTGCTATAGAAATATAAAACCGACTAATACATATATGTGAAAAGGAGTAGATTCAACCAGCAGCCACAACAAGTCCAAAATTAATAACGAAAATTTATTTTCCTTCTCATTCATGAACGAATGCCAGAAATTGAGGGGAAAGGCGTTCCAAAGGTGACCTGTGGCACTAGGCATGGTTGTAACTGTGGGCTGTTCTCAGTGTCAGTAATTTATTAATGAAGCTCTTCACTCCCGTCCTGTCTCAGTTCCGTATTCTTACTCTTCTCAAGAAGTCACAGCAGTTATGTAGATCACTGGGGCTGACCAACATTTCCTCTCTTGTTCATCAACAGTAATGTCAGATGTAATTAGGAGAAGGATGTTACTCTCTCTTAACCTGAAAGGTAGGATGTAAGGCTTTGCTAAAGAGGTTTCAGCCCCTCCAGGGTATGGCCTTCAGGGAAGAAGTCAGCCATCTTCTCTGGCAGTTCTCGTCTTGAATGGTTTGTCTAAGTGCTTGCTTATGCTCAGATCTCAGGGAAGAGATTTATCTGGAGAGACATGACTGCTGTTCTTTCATTAATTTGCTTGGTCAGCACATGGCTCCAGCTAGCCCATCAGTTACATCAGGCAGAAGCTAAGTATCCTCTGTGGGGCCTCCTTCGCCTGGCCATGCTTATGCATCAGTTAACAGTCTGCTGTTTCTCCAGAGCCCTGACAGTGTGAATGATGGCCCAGGCTTAAGTACCACAAACAGAGATGCTGTTCCCTGCCCCTGCTTCACCTCACTTTTCAGGGCTCATCTGAGCTGGCAGTGGTTTTGATGGGTCCCAAAGTAATTAAGTTGCAAGATCCTCAGTGGGAACCAAGCTGCCCAGAGGACGCACTTCATTCAACAACCGTCATTCCAGATGGTGTCAAAGGGTGGTGTTTCAGACTGTGATCAGACAGGAAAGTCTGAAAACAAGAGAAGAGGAGGATGGAGAGATGCCAGGGCAGAAGGAAATGGTAAAGAATCGATATGGCCAAGAGAGAAGGAAGGACAAAGTATGGCCGGCAACACCAGTTAACGGAGTAATTGATTCACGCAGGTTTACCCAAGACTTTCCTAGTTTGAAAGTGGAAAGGCTTGGGTTCTGGGAACCCTTCTTGTCCTGGGCAAAGTGGGACAGCAGGTGGACATAGGTGGGTTTTAATTATGCAGAGCAGGCAGAGAAAGGCCTGAAACTCACTCTGACATCACACTGAATCCAAAGCACTTCAAACTTGATACTGTGACCTTTGATCCTGCAGCACTGACCGCAGGAAGCATGCACGGGGACAGACAGCCTAGACTGGGTACCCCTTGGAGGCTATTGTTTGGGGGTCTCACTGCACATGTCTCTGAAGTCTTATCGAAAAACCAGACTGCAAGATCTCAACACATCCATTTCCCAGTGTGCTCTGTAGAATCGTATGGGTTTTTTAAATGACATATCCATCTAGCCTTTCTTCTCTTAGATTGTTTAAATCTCTAAGTAACAAAGCAATACCACGAGGAGAGCCGGGACGCGGGCAGGAGGCTGGTACTAAAAGCGAGCGATAAAATGGCTGTAGGAAGCAGAAGTAGAGACCTTCCCCTATGGCCTTCCAGGTCTCTTGGACACGGACAGCCACTAGCTGAATAGCCTGTCCTGTACGTCCCTGGCACAGGTGGAACCTCGGGACCTTCACACTCTAGTTTACTTGAAGCCTTAGACCGCTGCGGGTGGTGTCAGCGTTGACCTCACTGGGGTTCTCTAATGTTACCACTGGCCTTCTGTTTCCTAGAGCCTCTCAACGAAGCATCGAGGTTTGGCCCACTCCTCCCTGCACACTGTCCCTGACCTTGGCTTTCTGGCATTCACAGCTTCTGTTGGCCTCAGGAGGACTTCACTTAGATTACATGAAAGTGTCTACCCACAAAGTGACTCTCCTGTGGTTGCTATGCTGCTGACCACCCATGTTCAAAGAGTGGAACAGACTAGATTAAACCACATGTTCTTTCAGAAGGGAAAGGTGATAGCCATCTTCTTTCTCCCCACAATGCTCATTTCAATGCCACACAAATGCACACACTCATTAATTTATCACACACACACACACACACACACACACACACACACACACACACACACACACACACACACGGTGGGGGGGGGGGGCGGGGAGCAGACGGAGAGATATACCCAGCACTAGTGCACATGCGTGCTTCGGATACATCAGAGACAGGACAGGGGAGATCATTGATCGTGGTGCATACACCCTGGAGAGAGAAAGAAGATAATGAATAGAAAGTAAAGAAATGCACAGTAACATTTCAAAGGGTAACAGTCCACCTGGGGAGGAGTTCTACCTTCATGAACCAGCCCACCCAGAGTGCAGTCTACCAACTCTCCAGAAAAGCACACCACTGCCTCCTATTGGCCACCATGGGCAGAACATGCTGTGGTCTCCTGAGGTTGCCTCCCAGCCTCTGAAACGCACAGACTCTGTGGGCCTCCGTGCTCTTTCCTGCCCCCTGCGGTAATCTGAGTACTTCAAGGAAGTAGGGCTTTAGGAACTGAGGCCCTCCTGGTAAAGCTAACCTGTCCTTTTCCTTTGTCGCCATCTGCCTCGCTAGCTGATGCTGGTCAAGGCACACCTAAAGTGCTTCCCCATCTAAAAGCCTTTCCTGGTCCCTGGCAGTATGTGTCATGGCCCGGTGACAATTAAACATGCCACATGGCCATCGTCAAGTCGTGTCTGTTTATTCCTGAGTATGGCTTCTGAGACAGAAACATAGATAGGGCTCTTTTTTTTTTTTTTTTTCAAGACAGGGTTTCTCTGTGTAGCTTTGCGCCTTTCCTGGAACTCGCTTGGTAGCCCAGGCTGGCCTCGAACTCAGAGATCTGCCTGGCTCTGCCTCCCGAGTGCTGGGATTAAAGGCATGCGCCACCACCGCCCGGCAATAGGGCTCTTAATATTTGCTAAATATAACCATAAAAAAAAGGTGTGTCTAGAGCTCAGCAGACCAACCCAGATCTGATAAATGTGCCCCCTCCCCCGCCCAGCTCTCTACATATCCCAGAAGCCTGTAGTGAAAGGCCAGGTAAACCTCTTTTCTCACAAATCTTATCACACACAAAGAGCTGGAAGGGTGTCTCTTGGGTGGCTAAGATTGCCTCTCCCCCAGGCCAGAAGCATAGAACTGTTTCTTGTCAAAGGCATACAAGACCCCCATCCGTGGACTCCTTTTGAAGCTTCTGTTGATCTTTAAGAAAAGTATAATTTAACAAACATGCCTCTTCCCACCTTTTTTCTCATTCCTTGAACTCCCTCCAAGTATTTTCAACTGTAACATGAAGTTCAGCGGTGTGTCAGCAGATTTGAGGTGAACTCCCCTGCTCACCCAACTGGCTTGCTGGGAGACAGCTGTTTTCACGAGATGTTGGCTCTGACAAGCAGCTTGGGCCCCCTGACTGTGCTCCAGCACAGGCCTCTATGGAGGTCAACCCCAATGAGCCCTGACTTACAGTGAAGGTTTTTGGCATCTCCCATGCACTCGGCCTGACAGGCACAGAACCAGGCTTCAAGTGTTTCTGAGGAATAACAGAAATGTCAGAGTCAATTCTGCGGCGAAATGCCTCTGTTGGGAACAGTAAGAAGTGGTCACAGGTCTCGTGAATTGAAGGAGAGTTTACAGTAACTCTTCAGAAAACTCTTCTCCTTTACTTCGGCCTGGGAACTCCAAGAAAAGGCCGATAGCAAGAAGCCAGTCTGATAAAAATGTAACCTCTGTTCTCTTCATGGTGAGGGAAGCGGATTTTTGGCTTAACTTCTGTCTTGGTTACTAGAGCAGCATAGCTCTCACATGACGAAAGCGCTGACGTGCAGGACAGGCTGTGGCGTGATGCTGAGAGGCCCCATTTTCAGCAGAGGCCACATCGGGGTACATGAGAACACACTGTACAACTGTAAAGCACAGTAACAACAGGAGGAAGTAACTGGATGGACCACCCCAAAACAACCGATCTGGGGAGATCATTATGCAGAATACAATTTAGTATCTCCTTATGTTTCACAAAACACCATGCTCTGGCCATATAATCAATCCACTTGGCCTGTGACAGTCCTGGTCAGTTAGTTCTTCAGCTCCTGTGCGTATCCCTGGGCAGCTAGGCTGCTTGGAATGGTGATAGTCGATCTTACCACCAGGTGGCACTACTCATGACATGTCTTTGTCTTGATTAAAGCAGATGTGACATTTGAGGGGCCCCGTCAAGAGTACAGGGGGCCTGTCTAGTCTATCACATGATTAATTATTTAAAAGGTAAATCAATCTACTACCCAAAGCCAATAGGATATGTTTCCTTGAAGAAAAAAAAACACTCCTTCCTAGCTAAAGGAAAGGGTGGGTGCAAGTCTTCAGACTCTTGTGAGGAGGACAGGGGGTGGGATCCAGTCTCCCCCTCTAGCCCTTCTCATTCTGTGAGGGCCTGGTGTTCAAGCTCCCCTCCCCTTCCCTATTCCTGTACTGTTGGTCTTGGGCCCACCCTGAACAGGTCAAAAGGCCCCCGGGATTTCGGGACACTTTGACTATGTTCATGCAGGGACTTGGGAAGCTCTGGGGATCCGGTCTGCAGTTTGATCTTGCTGTAAAAGGTCAGATAGTAACCATTGTGTGTACAACACAGCCTCTGGTCACAACTCTTCAACTTTGTCACTGTAGCATCAAAGCAGCTGATGACAATACAGTCAGGAATGTGGCTACATTACAGTTTAGCCCTCGGTACAAAAATAGGTTAGCTTTGGTCTTCAGGCAGGAGTTTGTTGATATCTGATCTAGAAAATGGACCCGGAGCTGCCAAATAAAAATCCATAACACCAGGATAAGCTTGAATTCCAAATGACCTAAAATGTTTGGATATACATCTCTCCCAGATACTGAAGGGGGCATACTGAAGAAATGAGTAATTGTTTATCTAACATTCAAATTGAACGGTGCACCAAGCTTTTTTTTTTTTTTTAAATCTGTCCTCTCTGTCTGGGATGGGAGCTGTGGCTCATGGACTCTTCACCCCACAAGGAGGGCAACAGCCAGAAGGAAGCTGGAGCCAGGCCTCCAAAGCTCATGCGTGAAGGCAAGGCCATGCCTTCCCAGGTCTAAGGGCAGAGCTGGCTTTTAAATGACAGTTTTTATACTCACAAAGAATAAATAGAATGTCTATTTTTTTGCATTTAATTTAAATAATAATTACACATTGGAAGGGCTCTGAAGACACATGAAATGGAAGGCAAGGGAGGGTACCCATGCTGGGGTTTGGCCTGAACGAGGACGCAGCTGTGGCAGGTGCAAGGTGAAGCCTGAGAGGAAAGGATTCCAGGGCAGAGGAAGTTTCCCAAGCGCAGACCAAAAGACTGAACCAAGAGAGGCCAAAGGTGGGCAGGTGAGAAGGATGGGCTAGTGTGATGGCAGCCCTGCTACTCAGGTTCCTGTGAGCAGCTTGCCAAGTCACTAAATGACTCTCCAGTTTCCTAATACACGAACATGGTCAATGTTCAATGAGGTAGAAATGCTAATAACCGCACATTGCATACATGTATCAAGTTAACCTACTGTATTCCACAAACAAATATCATGTGTCAATTAAAAAAGCGTATAGAGGCTGCGGGAGGCCCCCACAGGTTGTAAGCAGGGAGGGAATAGAATCCAGTTCTCAGTTTAAAGCTCCACGCTTGCGGATTCCTCCTGCAGAGCAGATGGGATAAGAGGAAGAAGCTTGGCAGGAGGTCTGCCAGGAAATGATGCTGGAGTGTAGCTCCCTAGGGATAAGCTGGTTGCAGGTGCTGGGTGGGAAGGGCAGAGGACACAGAGAGAAAGGGCCAAGATGCCTCCTGGACTCCTGGCTTTGCAGAGATGAGTGAAGGCAGAGGAGACAGGCTTGACGTGAAGATGGGCATCCCCGTTGCTGACTTATGAAGTTGGAGATGCTTCTGGCTCCATGACTCGAGGACCCTTCAGCATTCCCCAAAGGCTCACGTCATAAGCTTTGCTTCCAGTTCACAGTGCTAGTGAGACATGCTTGAACCTCTGGAAAGTGGGGCCTGAAGGGAGGAATTTAGGTGACGGGAGATACCCTCAAAAGACATTTAGAGCCTCCCTCCCACCCACCCCACCCCCGCCACCACTTCTCCATGATAGGAGAAGGCTCCTGTGTACAGTTGGGTCAAGGTATGCTGCCTGAACACAGCCTCCAAAGCAATGGAGCCAACTGATCATAGCATGAAACCTCCAAAACTGTGAGTCAAGCCTTTCTGGGTCTGTGGAGACAGCTCAGCGGGTAAAGTACTTGCTATGTATGAGGACCTAAATTCAGATTCCCATACCAAGGTGGGTGCACCTGGAACCCCAACACTGGGGGAGGACACTCAGAGAGAGGCAGACCCCTGGAGCTTCCTATCAGCTAGTCTAGCTCATAGTGAGCTTTGTGCTCAGTGAGAGACCCTGCCTAAAAAGTAAAGTGGAGATCGGTAATCAAGAAAAGAAGATGTCTGACGTCTACCTCTGGCCTCTGCACACATACTCACACACATACATGTGTAACTACACACACACAGGGGCACAAATCAACATGCACATATACCACACGTAAATAAACATTTCCTCTTTTTAAGCTGAGCATTTCAGACATTTCACATCAGTAATGGGACACTAACCAAGGCAACTGCCAAGTGAACAGATCAGCTGAGCGAGAGGAAACACTTTTCTGCAGCTCTGAAGAGAAATCAGGGCTGGAATGGAGGCTGGGGGTGGCAGGTGGCCTATGGGACGCATGTGCAAGCCGGGAGAATGGCTGAGACCTTCTTAGTGAAATTAGAAAGGGACTGGACCTGAAGGTACTTAAGTGTTTAAGAAGGAAACAAGAGAAAGGCAGTAAAAGACGCTGCCTCAGAAGCCAAAGGAAGGGGTGCCCCAGGGCGCCCTTTCGAACGACTGCCAACTGCATCCTGCTTCCCTGAGAACTCTTGGGGTCCCTCCTTCACCGCCTCTCTTCCTCCATCCTTGTTACATCTGTGGTGCTGGAAAGGGAATAAGAGAAGACACCTGTCAACAGCTCATCTGGTCACTGATATTACTATCTTCACACTCGCCCCTGAAGGAGTAAAAGAATCCAATGCAGGGACAGGGGCTGCAGAAGAGTGGGTGGCTTTTGAACGAGGAAATTCTCATCACTAGGCAATAGATTTGAAGTCTTTCAGAATTTTCTTTGACTAATGGCAGCCAGGGGTGCAGTCTCCTCACCAAATCTAACGTGCATCGGCACGTCCCAGCCTAGGGTGGTAACCCTCCTAAGGCAGGGGCAGAAACTCCAGGAAGCCAGTCCTGGGCTGGATGCTCCCCAGGATGCTCCCCAGCATATCGCTCTGACTACTGGGAGGGAAATCGCAAGGCTCCCGATTCACATTAGTGGCATTTCTTAGTTCCTGGTAAATAACCTTGTGTTTTGACCTGTAACAATGTGAAATGCTAACAAAGCTGGGAGGAAATTAAAATCTCTTGATGCGGTTTGGAAGCTGTCTGAGCGGATCCTGTCCAGGTGACAAAGGTCGGCTAGACCTGGGAAGGAACAAAGGAAGGAAAAGGTTACGAAGGAAACAGCTGCGGGATGAAATGCCAGAGTACAAGAGTTTATCTAGACCGAAGAGATACCTTTTGCATAGAGAATTCCGAGCCACGGGTCACTGGCACCCGGTAATGTAGGTTAGACGGAAGCTGGTGACTTCAGAGGACCAGCTTCGCATCACTCTGCTGCACCTAAACCTCACACGGAATAGTCGGTGAGCATCCATAATCCGCAAATACGAAATCTGAAACAGTCCCAAACCTGAAACGGGGTGAGCGCTGACCTGTCACGACGGGTTCCCACCTTCATGCATCCTGCACCCCACTTCATGTCGCAGTCAGCACGTGGGCACCGGAACCGTGGAGAGGAAGGCCAACGCTCAGAGCAAATTTCTCATCCTTTAGTAATCAGGTCACACATTTGGAGTCTGACCCGTTACTTTTTTCAATGCTATGATCAAATAAATACCTGACAGCAGCAGCTAATGAAGGGGATGTATGGGCTTATGGTTTACAAAGGATGCAGTCCACGACAGTGGGGGAAGGCATGGTGAGGGAGCATGGGGTGGCTATGTCATCTCGTGGCCTCCACAGTCCAGAAAGCAGAGAGAGGTGAGTGTGGAGCTCAGCTCACTTTCCCCTTCATCCATCGCAGCTTTCTATTCGAACAGACGCTATCAGTTAAGACGGCAGCGATGGCATCCCAGAACAGGTGCGGTGTGGGAAGCTCACATCTTCTGACACAAACAGAGTCCTGGCTGTTACCTCAAGGCACGAAGGGAGGTGGCGTCAATATCAATTTGTTGCTGCTCGTTACCATGCGTGACTGTGCTGCAGCCCAGCTCCATATGGGATCTGTCTGTGGAGCTGGACAGAGGCAGTAGCACTCAGTCTGCCTCAGATGGAGTGGTCTTTCTTCTCTCCCAGGTTCTCTTGTGGAAATCTGTCAAAGAACTGGCTGAAATTCCACCGAATTCTTGCCCCACCAAGCCAGGCTGTGGTATAGGATGGGAATACAAGGAAGCAGACACCAGGGCCAGCTGAGAATTCTGCCCTGCATAGGGGCCTGAGGTCCCAGACTCTTCAGAGACAGGCACCTTGAGGCACCTGAGCTCTGGACTTACACTCCTTTGGGAATCCTAATGAAGCAAGCATAGATATGCAAATAACATTAAATGCAGACCACCTAAATGCATTGCCTTCAATAGACAAATGAGCCCTACGAATCAATAAGAAAACCACAGACAAGCCATAGAAAGACCGGCAAAATGCCTGAACAGACACTTCCCATAACAGAATATCTAAACTGCCCATAAGCCTAGAAATAGGTGCTTAATGTTTGTGGAATCAGGGAAATGATAATTAAATGACCCAATACGAAATGACCTACCCTTATCTGAGCACAGGCTGTTGATACAACAGGATATGGAGATCAGAAATCTCAAGTCATATAATCTCAATTCATATATATATTGTTCAGCTATTTGCCAGCATCTACATGTGTGTGTATGTGTGTGTGTGTGTGTGTGTGTGTGTGTGTGTGTGTATGTGTGTGTGTGTTTCCATGATAATACTACTGCCAGATTTGTCTCCACATAAATCCAAAGAATGCACTACATGGTTAAGAATATCGTTATTCATAACAGCCAGACTGGAAATTTCCCAAATGTCCATCAATGGTAGACCAGGTAAACAATGATATAATCATACAATTAAAGATTGTACAATAATGAAAATGAATGAACCACATCTGCTCTTATTAATATAACGTTGAACAAAAGAAGCAGACACAAAGAAGTTCATGTTATGGGATTACACGCCCACAAAGTCAAACTTGGTCTATTTGGACACCTTTGCAAGGGCAATGGCCATGGTTGGGGACTCCTGGGGTGTTGTTCACATTCTGTTAGCTGGTATGGATGATGGTTATGAAAGCGTATTCTGTTGAGTATTCTTTGAGCTCTATATTTATGTTTCAGAATGTAGGTTATACTTCCATGTGTATATGGAATGAATATATGTGTGTGTGTATATATATATATATATAATATATATATAAGACTTTTTGTTTTTTAATTTTCAACAAGCATTCCTAACTCTGCGCTGCTTCTGCCGCTTAAGAAGTCTATGGATGCAGTTTCTTCTTTCTTATATTGCCTCCTATTACATGCCCTGTTCGGGTAGTCTCCCCACACACCCCCTTTTCTCTTCTTTATTTACTTTTAAATTTATCTCTTTGCTCTCAGAAGGTCTGATCAGAGGGAAGCTTCAAGACTGGCACAATGTTGGAAGCCCGGGTCTGTGCAGGAAGGCTGGCTCACCCAGCATTTTAAAAATGGATTGCAAAAGCAAGAAGCCATGCTAAAAGCCAGATGCTCTACAATGCACCTTTAATCCCAGCCCTGGTAGGGTGGAGACAGAATGATTTTGAGTTCCAGGCCAGCCAGGGCTACCTAGTGAGACGCTGTCTATAGAAACAAAAACAAAACAAACAAAGCAGTGTTAAACCCCAGAGATCCCGCGTGGGAGCGTGGGACGTTGGCGCTTACTGTTGCCAGCCTCAGCAGGGGACACGTTTACATCAGACGAGACACTGGAACAGCAGCTGTGAGGAACTGAAGTCAAAGGAAAGTGAAATTAGAGCCGAGGGTTTGGGTTAGGAGCCTAGTCTAATGTTCCAGGGGCGGGGGGCGCATATCTTATCTTAACATTAGAGCTTAATTGTCCCTCTGTGGGCTGATCCGTGATCCCACAGAGACAGATGAAGATGGAGGTGAGCCACCAGGGACAGCCGGGAAGCGGGAGCCAGGGGGAGAGAGAAGAATGAGGCCCCCAGTGATTCATCACAGACAGGGGAGTCTGGTGTTTTACCACGCGGCACTACTCAAGAGCTCCCAGGATTTAGTTTCCTCCGCAACTCCTAAAGCCAGCTTTGATAATTTAAAAATCACACTTTGTTTTTCCAGAGGAGTTTATTTTTTTCACTCCTTAAGAAAACATTGATTTATTTCCTCCTTTCTGGAGTTGCGCTGCTCAGGCCGGAAACAGCTCTGTTCGTGGCTCGGGGAAGAGGTTTGGGGGCTCTTGGCAGCCGCAGATAGGAAAGGGAAAGGCAAGAGACGGCTGTGCCCCGCCCCCACCCCAGTTTACAACCAGCGCAAACCAGGGTGCAAATCTTAAACACTGAGGCAGCGGCGGGGGCATCGCGCAGACGCAAAAAAAGCGCTGGGTACTCTGAACTTTGGACATCTGTTTTTTGATTACCTAAATCGGTAAACCCTGTCGAGGTCAAAACCCAGGGTCTCGAAAGTAAGGACGAATCACATTGCTGATAGCAGGCCTCCTCCAGCCTAGAGACCCGGAAGTTTCAGTGCCTGGAGATCCTAGACCTGGGAAACTCCTGAGAGAAAAGGGACAAGGGAGCCAGACTAAGGGCACCCATCATACACAGGTCCTCTGGAGGGGACTGTGAAGCATTGCGGCCCACAGTCCTTCCTTCGGAAGACTGTCACAGCCCTGAAGAGGGCGCGTGGGAGCAGCTTGGAGACGCAGCCCACCTGGGTGCCCTGGAAGCTGAACTGGTCCCTCCTCTTCTCTGTGTAAGGGCTGGTGAAGTCTCCCCTCGACTCTATACTTCTCTCTGAGCAGTTTAAAGGCTTCTTTTATTCTGGCTCTTGTGTCTGCTGGTCGGCAGAGGGATGAGAAAGGACTGGAGGAAGGGAGAGTGGGCCTGCCTCGAGCCACCCTGGAGGCTATTGGGGACGTGCAATCAGGGATCCCACTGCTCTTGACCTTCAGAGACTGAGCTCTAAAGCACAAGATGATGAGGAGCCGCTTGCACTTTCACGGAGCCGGAAGGACAAGCATACACTTCAGAATCAAGCCCCAGGGCCTGGGGAGACTAATGGGTAGGAGTGCTTGGTACACAAGCCTGAGAACCTGAGTTCAAAGGCCCAGCACCCATGTCAAAAGCCAGGAGTGGAAATATTCTCACATGGAACCCCAGTACTATAGGGAGCAGAGTCAGGGGGAATCCCCGGAGCTTGCTGGCTGCCACACCTGATTCCAGGTCCAGTGAGAGCCTTGTCTCAAGGGAATAAGAGTGGGATGCCTGACATCCTCCGCACACCACACACATGCACACCAAAACGCCAAAATCAAATTCCAACGCCATGGGGAGGGAACTCCTGAAAAGAAGCTGTGTCTGCAGAGACTGGGTTACTGATAGTGCTGTGGAGAGCCTGGAATGGTGCAGGCCCAGAAGATAATTACCTTGTCTTGGACTAGTTCTAGTCCCCTGGAACAGCCGTTCCTGGCCCATTTCTGTGTCAGAACTAGCATCTTCTGATTAATATATTTTTTCAAAAAACCTTTTGTAATCTATTTACTCAGCAGACCATTATCTTGCACCATCCCCAAAGCTAAAAACATCATCAGATGGTATCTTGGGCCTCTAGAAAAGCTGTGTTGCAATCATCTCTCTGGTGTACCCACTAACGTAGGTTAAACTTGCCTTGATTTATGACCTTGCTCCGTAAAACTACAAAATTTCATGACACTACTTCCAGGTTGGGACACAGGCTTTGGGGTAACCTAAATCTATGTTCCCAGGCCAATGGTCACTCAAAATGGCTCCAGAATAAACCCCCTCTTGTTTCCTTTAAGGTAAGAGTGCGACTTTTACATCGACAGAGCTCTGATGGAGTGCTATTACAAAGTAGCTGTGTGGCTTTAGGCAGATCATTTCGCAAACCCAGGTCCAAGTCCGTGGGCCTCTCAGGAAGCTAAATAGACAACCACAAATGTGAAGCTTGGCAGGCGAGTAGATGCTCCGCGATTGGCTCCTCTCCCGTGCACAGAACTGTTCGATACACGTCTTCAAGAGAGAAGCAGCAAAATGCAGTGTCATCACTGGACGGTTTGATCTGCATAAGCGCTACTCAAAGGAGAGCCGAGTTAGTCCCTATGGAAGGAGCGAGGCTGAGTGGGCTAGCCGGAAGAGTCTCCCGTGGGCTTTCTGCTGAATTAATAAACTGGGTGATTTTCAATTGAGAGGAGACATCTGGGTCTTGGAGAGTAAGGAGCTCGCTAACTCAAGGGGAAGAGCATCCAAGTGGGAGGAAGCAAGGGGAAAGTCTAAAGTCATATGGGGTGCTCCCGATTAGATATCCATCGCTCGGGCGTCTGCTGCTGTCTGGGTCACCACACACACAAGGTCAGAGAAAAGGGTAGTCCGCCATCCAGGGATGCTAATTTGACTCAAGATTTGGGTAAATAACTTCATAGGCATTGATTAAAGGGATTTTAAATGAAAATAAGCATTATATTATGCAAAAAAGGGCAAAGCTGAGATGAATATTTAAGATAAAGGATTATTGTGCCTACGAGGTCTAGATCCCAGACCCTGGGGTCTTAGTTGGTTTGATCTGTCACTAGGGCACTCTGGATGACGTAAGGGGAAGCCTGTATTACACATAATACAGGGGCCACAGGACGAGCAGTGCCCCGGATGTGTGTGGGCCTTCGAGGTGAGCTTTGTATGCATCGCAGAGCCCTGGCAGCCTCCCCAAACAAGCCAGCTGTCCTGCTAATGCTCCATGATGGCACCACTGTAGAGCTCTGCTGTCCAGACCGCAGAACTGAGACTGTGCCACCTAATTACTCTCCTGGTCAAGACCCTCAGTGGCCCCTCACAGCTACTGAGTAGAGTCCAAACTGCTTACCTGGGCTTCAGAAGCCATTTTTGAGAATGGACTGCAAGGCAGCAAGGCTAGAGGTGAGGAGGAAGGTGAGCCTCCTGGGAGCTACCTGAGCTGAGCTGAAGAAGGACAGCAGGATGGAGAGAAGCAGGTAGCATTTGGTTTGAGATCCTCCTTGTTCTCCGACTTGCCGCTGCAATCTCCATTTCCGCTTACATTTCAATCAGGCCAAGGGACTCGCTGCTCAGGCCTTTGTGAATATGTTCTTAACTCATTCTACCTGGATTGTCTTCTTCTGACCCCGTCTCCTGATGTTGAACGGGCCCCTGTCTTTCATATTATCCTAATTCCATGAGCTGGACCCTTTCAACAGAGCATCCACTGTGTGCTGGGCACTGTACTAAGTGTCCCACATAATCTCCCATTTCTCTTTTCCACAAGGACAGGAATAGCATCTTCATTTCGCAGAGGAAGGTGCTGAACAGGGTTATGAGGTAACCACTTGAGATCACTTAGCGAGAAGTTTCCAGACTCAGAATTGGAGCTCTGAGCTGCAGCTGAAACCCATGTTCTTCCCACAACTCAATATACCTCCTCCTTCAAAGAACTCCTCTCATAATCAAGTCCAAACATGACTTGAACTTGATTATGAATTGGCACCTTCCTGACTGTATAGCAACAGGCACGGTGGGGTGTCATGAAGGATGTGGATAGATACGGCTCTCTACTTAGAGAACAATACTGCTTCACTATCTGGTTCCTGTCTTGGTTGCTGTGTGACTTTAGGCAAGTCATTCACAAATCCAAGACAAGTTCACAGAACTCTTAGGAAGCTGAGTGAAATACAGAAAACGTAAGTCTCGGCAAGGGTGTAGGCGTCGGCTCCTCTCCCATGTACCTGGTAGTGAGTGGTTCAATACACATCTTCAATAACTATGGAACAAAATGCATTGCTATCATTTAATTGTCCAATCTGCATAAAGCTTTCAAAAACTGTGCTTGGATTTCCTCACAAAATACAACACACACACACACACACACACACACACACACACACACACACACACACAGAGAGAGAGAGAGTTCTAAAATGTGCCTTACCAGTATTTCCAAGGAATTTAAGCTATTTTTTTTTTCCTGGAACATTTAAAGACAATGACTCTATTTCAAGGCGACTCTGGGCTAGAAGAGAGTGGCTTTTGTCACAGTGATCTAATGGCCTGCAGGCCTCTGAATCTGGAGTTCAAGTCCTGAGTTGAGTTGATACTTGCTATGTCAATGGAGCTGCCTTGCCTTGGGGCTGGACTCTGTACCCTCTTAGAGGTCACAGGAGTTATGATTAAATGCCTCTTATGATTTGAATCTTACACTGCCCCTCAAAGGCCATGTTTTGACAGAGTGGTTGCTAATCTGTGGTACTATTGGGAGCTGCCTGAAGAAATGACGTCTAACAGAAAGAAATTAGGTCATTGGCCTTCAATGGGACCCCTCCCTCTGGTTTCTGGCTGCCATAAACTGAAAGACCGGTACCACATGCTTCTGCCGTGATTTACTGTGTCATCACAAGCTCAAGTAAGGGCCTGGGTAACCATGGATGGGAATGAGGAGCTGTAGCTAGAGTTTTCCTGCCTGGCCCACAGTCAGGGCAAATCTCTCTCACCTGCCAGTCCCACAGCCGCTCAGACCCGACCAAGTAAACACAGAGACTTATATTGGTTACAAACTGTATGGCCGTGGCAGGCTTCTTGCTAACTGTTCTTACAGCTTAAATTAATCCATTTCTATAAATTTATACCTTGCCACATGGCTCGTGGCTTACCGGCATCTTCACATGCTGTTTCTCATCATGGTGGCTGGCAGTGTCTCTCCGACTCAGTCTTCCACTTCCCAGCTTTATTCTCCTCCTTGTCCTGCCTATACTTCCTGCCTAGCCAATGGCCAATCAGTGATTTATTTATTGACCAATCAGCAACACACTTGACATACAGACCATCCCACAGCAAGGAGCTGAAGCAAATCCTCCCTCCTTTTTACCCCTGTGTGTGTGGTGGTGGGTGTGCATGCATGCGGGGATGCAGGTACCCGGGCCCAAGCATATTCATGTAGAGACCAGAGAGGATGTTGGCTGTCCCCTTTTATCTCCGTCCACCTCACAGCCTTGGGTCTCTCACTGAATCAGAAACTTGTCATTTCGGCTATGTTGTCAGGCCATTGGACTCTTGGGATCTGCCTGTCTCTGCCACACAATGCTGGAGTTACAGGCATGGGCATCCATGCCCAGCTTTTTACATGGGTGGTGGGGATTCAAATTCCGGTCTGCATGCTTGCACAGCGGGTGTCCTAACCCCCAGCCCCTCTCCCTCCTTTTAAATGAATCATCTCAGATATTTTGCTACAGTAACAGAAAACTGATTTACACAAGGTCCTTCTCAATTCTTCCTTCCTGTCACTCCTCAGCCAGTCACCAACTCTGTGGACTCTACCGTCTGCTGCTCCCCCTGCGTGGCTGCCTGTGGTGGCAGCTTCTGTCAAGCCCCTGTCTTTAGCCTCCGGCCCCATTGTCCTCAAAGCCATTCTTTACACTGGAGCCTGGATGTGATGATTCTCAAATTCACAACTCATCTGACGTCTCTTGCAATGCTCACCTCTCACTCAACAATAATGCCAATCAAGCATCTGGTATGGCCAAGGGCGATGAAGCTCTGAATGAAGCAAAACCAGGAAATTCAAACTCTTCAAGCTGCTCCCAAGGTACGGTGGTTGGTTTCCTCACCTAAACTGAATTAAGAAACTCCTGCAGCATTAGTGTGGCTCAGGTCTAGGTATAGCTGTGAGGGCATTTCTTAAGAGAATGGAAGAGGGAAGGCCCACAATGAATGAGGTAGCACACCCCCTGGGCTAGCATCCTGGTCTGAAAGAAAAGAGAGGGAGACAAAGGAAACATTCCCAGCATCCCCTTTTTCTGCTTCCTGATCTACCGCAATGTGAGAAAGCAGGTGCACACCCCCAACTGTGATAGTCGGAGCTCCTATTCCCACTGTCAAACCTTCCAGGTTGTGATGGACTGACTCTCCCTTCAACCAGGAGCCAAAATAAATCCTTTCTCCCTTCAGTTGCTTCCTGTCTGTTGTTCTGTGAGAAAGGTAACCACTACAGGGGTCTCCAGCATCCTTGAGCAGCCCTCTGCCACAGTGAGAAAGGTAACCACTACAGGGGTCTCCAGCATCCTTGAGCAGCCCTTTGTCACAGTGAAAAAGGTAACCACTACAGGGTCTCCAGCATCCCTGAGCAGCCCTCTGCCACAGTGAGAAAGGTAATCACTACAGGGTCTCCAGCATCCCTGAGCAGCCCTCTGCCACAGTGAGAAAGGTAATCACTACAGGGTCTCCAGCATCCTTGAGCAGCCCTCTGCCACAGTGAGAAAGGTAACCACTACAGGAGGTCTCCAGCATCCTTGAGGAGCCCTCTGCCACAGTGAGAAAGGTAACCACTACAGGGGTCTCCAGCATCCCTGAGGAGCCCTCTGCCACAGTGAGAAAGGAAACCACTACAGGAGGTCTCCAGCATTCTTGAGGAGCCCTCTGCCACAGTGAGAAAGGTAACCACTACAGGGGTCTCCAGCATCCTTGAGCAGCCCTCTGCCACAGTGAGAAAGGTAACCACTACAGGGGTCTCCAGCATCCTTGAGCAGCCCTCTGCCACAGTGAGAAAGGAAACCACTACAGGGGTCTCCAGCATCCTTGAGCAGCCCTCTGCCACAGTGAGAAAGGTAACCACTACAGGGGTCTCCAGCATCCCTGAGCAGCCCTCTGCCACAGTGAGAAAGGTAACCACTACAGGGGTCTCCAGCATCCCTGAGGAGCCCTCTGCCACAGTGAGAAAGGAAACCACTACAGGGGTCTCCATCATCCTTGAGGAGCCCTCTGCCACAGTGAGAAAGGAAACCACTACAGGGGTCTCCAGGATCCCTGAGGAGCCCTCTGCCACAGTGAGAAAGGTAACCACTACAGGGGTCTCCAGGATCCTTGAGCAGCCCTCTGCCACAGTGAGAAAGGTAACCACTACAGGGGTCTCCAGCATCCTTGAGCAGCCCTCTGCCACAGTGAGAAAGGTAACCACTACAGGGTCTCCAGCATCCTTGAGCAGCCCTCTGCCACAGTGAGAAAGGTAACCACTACAGGGGTCTCCAGCATCCTTGAGCAGCCCTCTGCCACAGTGAGAAAGGTAACCACTACAGGGGTCTCCAGCATCCTTGAGGAGCCCTCTGCCACAGTGAGAAAGGTAACCACTACAGGGTCTCCAGCATCCTTGAGCAGCCCTCTGCCACAGTGAGAAAGGTAACCACTACAGGGGTCTCCAGCATCCTTGAGGAGCCCTCTGCCACAGTGAGAAAGGTAACCACTACAGGGGTCTCCATCATCCTTGAGGAGCCCTCTGCCACAGTGAGAAAGGTAACCACTACAGGGGTCTCCAGGATCCCTGAGGAGCCCTCTGCCACAGTGAGAAAGGTAACCACTACAGGGGTCTCCAGGATCCTTGAGCAGTCCTCTGCCACAGTGAGAAAGATAACCACTACAGGGGTCTCCAGCATCCTTGAGCAGCCCTTTGTCACAGTGAAAAAGGTAACCACTACAGGGTCTCCAGCATCCTTGAGCAGCCCTCTGCCACAGTGAGAAAGGTAACCACTACAGGGGTCTCCAGCATCCTTGAGGAGCCCTCTGCCACAGTGAGAAAGGTAACCACTACAGGGGTCTCCAGCATCCTTGAGCAGCCCTTTGTCACAGTGAAAAAGGTAACCACTACAGGGGTCTCCATCATCCTTGAGGAGCCCTCTGCCACAGTGAGAAAGGTAACCACTACAGGGGTCTCCAGCATCCTTGAGCTCATCCTCCCATTCTCAGTCTCAAGGACACCTCATCCATGGAGTCTTCTCTCACCTCCAAAACCCATAGGTGGCCTACGGTATGACACCTATAACACCTTGTGCTTTCTGGGCCCTCCTAGAAGGCAGAGACCATGTTTTGCATTTACTTTATATAGCTCTGATTCCCAAGGACATAGCACAGTGCTTGAGGCCTCTCTACAGTCTGTCGATCAAACTGAACAACTGAAACAGCTAGTCCAGGCTGTGTGGTTATACCCTGGAATAACCCCTAAGGCAGCTCCTCGTGGACCCCTGAAGCTTCAGATGGACCAAGGAAGGAAAAGAAAGGGACAGAGTAACCAGGAACACTGCTGCCTGCTGCCCAGCCTCTTTCCTGCTTTTCTCCTCCTTCTCACCCCTAGGTGCCGTGGGAACTGCTGTTCGGTTCTCTCTGAGTCTGACCCTAGTGCCTGCCTCAGTTCTCTTTCTGTCACATGGAAACGGGATTTTCTTTCGTACTGGGCCATTTTGCAGTCCTCGGGAACCATTCTTCTTAGTTTCTTACACACTTTTCACTGAAATTGGTGTCAAGCAAGAAAGGCTGGGAGAGTTTGGGGGGTGGGGAGTGTGGTGTCACCCTGTCTGCAGATGGAGGAGAATGAGAGCGAGCATGGGATGAGGCGTCCCTGAGTCATGTCTGAAAAGCCAGTGTCCTTCAGTTTTTCATCCTGGTAAGCATTTTTCAGGTCTGTTGGGTTTTGGCACCTATCAGCAAGGCTATTTTAAAGCACTAAAGTCTGAAAATAAATGGAGTGGGGCTGCGGCGGCGGAGGAAGCCTGGTTTGGCAAGCCCTGCAACCGGGAGGGAGCTGTAGAAAGGCAAGGCTAGAGACAAAAGACCCGGTGTGTGCGTGTGTGTTTAGGGAGTGTGCACCCACACCCTCAGGCCCCCTGACTAGCTGGAAGAGATGCTCCTGAGAGGTGAAGCTGGATTCTTCCCCACCTTTCTGACTCCAGCTTTGCCTCCTGGTTCCTGTTCACTCTGGAGGCTGACCTCTGGTCACGTGCTGTGCGTCTGGCTCCACTCAGATCCAGCAGAGCTCCTGCAGGATACATCTCGTCTAGGGCTGGCCTTTGTTCCTCTTATTAAATATTATCGGCACCTGTATCCTGGATCAAATATTTCAGGGTGCTGGAATCCACCTGAGGCATCCTGAAAGAGCAGCAGCTGTGCTAGACCCCCTGAGTACAGAACCCACTTCTGGAGTTCACATGGGGGGAGATGGATGCCCGTGACTGTGGCGAATTACAGGCTCTTCCTGGGCCTGCATGCTTCTTTTGTAAAATGGGAATCATAACAACACAGGCCTCGTGAGGAGAATTCGTTGGGTTAATTTACAGGTTAGGTGCTTAGTAGAGTACTTGACCCGGAAGCACTCCACAACAAGAAGGGTGGGGGCTGGGGAGAAGGCTCAGTCAATAAAGTGCTCACCTTGCACATTTGAGGACATGATTTGGAGCCCCCCCCCCCCCGAAATCATGTAAAAAAGTGTTGGGTATGGTATCATACATGTGTAATCCCAGATCGGGAGAGGTGGAGACATACAGATTCCCATGCTCACTGGCCAACTAGCCATGCCTACTTGATGAGTTCCAGGTCACTGAGACACCCACTTTCAGAGAGAGAGAGAGAGAGAGAGAGAGAGAGAGAGAGAGAGAGAGAGGGAGGGAGGGAGGGAGGGAAGAAAATATAGGCAATGCCTGAAAAATGACCCCTGACTTCTCCTCTGACCACATGCACACACTTATGTCCCCTCACATGCATGTACATGCAAATAAAATAAAACATAGCCACAATTCTTCAAGCCCCTACTGGTCTTGTTAGTGAGAAATAGGATGCTTGGCACTCATATCCCCCAACTCCAACATAGAAATAGTTACAGTAATATATATATTTCTCTGTTCTGGACAACTGGGATCAGAAACAAACCATGGAGGGCCGGCCTATGGACCAGGTTCATACAGCATGGCTGAGGGATGGGTGGGGCTCATGGGGCAGGGGGCCGAAGGGGTGAGAAGTGTTGATGGGATAGAGGTTGTTTAGTAGAGATCTGGAGGCAGACGTCTACAGGGCAGCAGCCCAAGAGGCAGGCCTGTGATCTCTCCAGAAAACCCAGAACAATAATGAATACAAAACGAACCACACAACACTTCAGGACCGCTAATCTCTAGGAGGTCCAGGACCACTATGCACCTAACAAAGTCCTGGAAAACAGCTCCTGGGCAAGCTCTGGGAAGGCAGAAGGAGCATTTTCAGAAGCTCCTGCCAGGGCAAAGCAGGCCCTGATGTTGTTCTTTTCCACTTCAGTTGAACTAAAGTTCAAGTTGGCGCTAGGGCGGCAAATGCTGCATGGCTGTAGATCTGCGGCCTCTCTGCCCCTTTCTGAGACTCTCCTGCCTCCCCCTGGACCTCCAAACTCAGCAATCATGGAAATGCTGGGACCTTGCGTAGGTCTCGGGGGAAGACCAGCCCACTCATCTCAGGAAGGTACGATCGTTAGTGTCATCTCATTAAACTGCAAACTGCTGCTGACTCAGGCTGGAGCTTGGAGAGAGCGGCTGCCTCCCGGCTGCTGCACCACTTCCCCAGAGGCTCCAGGAGGTGGGATGAAAGCGTGGAGTTGAGGCAAAAGAAGAGCCCCGCTCCTGCGAGGCCCTGGGCTTCAGCAACAGCAGCACCCAGATGAGGCTGTTGCTGGGGAGAGACGTTTGCTCGTGCTCCCGGAGATACTGAGTACAGGGGCTTAAGTTAGACACTTCTCGCACAGCCCCAAAGTCTGAGCCTGCATAGAATTCCCACGGTTGGAGAGCCGGCTCTCTGCTGTTGCTCTGCTATTCCCAGGGCATTTCCCCCCTCCTCGTGGTCAGGAAGAGATTCTCATCCCATCTGTACTCCAATGAGCTGGAGGAAGAATGGGAAGGTACAGAGTTCCTGAAAGCGCCTCTAGCATGTGACTGTTGGTCCCTTGGCCAGCACAGGACCCCGGAAGGAAAACTGAAAGACTTTACTTAGGGCAGCCGTGTGCCCAGGTAAAACTCAGCTGCCCCTTTCAAGCAGAAAACAAATGTAGGAACAAGTGGATTGTCCCTACCACCAAGATGGGGACAGAGTCTAGGCACAGGAATTTGGCATGCGGGCAAATCACCACCAAGCAATTGTAGTATAAAAGCACCATTCATCAAAGAATTCACAATAAGGGCCATGGTGCTAAAGAATTAGATGTGAAAATACAGCCCCTTCCCTTAGAGGGCTTCCAGTCGGGGTGGGTGATCATCACATGTCCTGGGTGCTATGAATAAAATTGGTTTGTTCATGATACCCCTGCTACATGCCTGCCAATACACCTGTTCCAGGGGCACCACTGGAGAAGGCATGGCCCTGGAGTTGCCGGCCTTTTAGAAGGGAGGCAGATGCCTGCCCAGCCCACCTCAAAGCTGGTAGTTAATACTGTGAATGTCATGGTACCAAGGCCCCCGCTGAGCCTGTAGCTCTCAAAAAGCCTAAGAGCCACCTAATGCTCTGACACCGAGTGAGGCTCCAGAACCCTGGTGCTGCCCTGAAGCAGGAGCAGTTCCTAATAACTGAAGCTGGAGTTCTGAAAGCCCGCAGAGAGGATCAGAGCTGGATTGAAAGCTGTTTCTTTAAGAACTACAGAGATAGGATCTGTCTTTCCGTGGGCTATGCGCTGAGCCTCTCACTGGTATACCTCTCTCTAGAAAAGCATGGACCCGGGAGGCAGGATGTGGGAGTTTGCCCAGGAGCAGAGGTGGGTTTAGAAACTACAGCCTGAGCATCCTACTACTCAGGATTACTCCTGCCTGCTGGGAACTTAGACTATTGGTGGTAAAGTCAAAGCTGTGGCTGTCCTAGGACCCTAGTCCTCAGCCTCCAGAAAGTGTTCTGAGTGGCATCATTTCTATGGTTAACAACCAAAGTCATCCTCACTTGACTTAAATTCCATTTTCTTTTATTTGGACTCATGGGAGCTAGGCTATTATTTATCACCCTAAACTATGGGTAAGTGCCTTCGAAGCTATGAAGAGTCATAGAAATATCAAGTGGTATTCATTTTCTCATCGCTAAGCTCATAGGGTAAGTGTGGCAGGAACTAGCTTGTACTGAACAACTCGTTCAGGCCAGCAATTGTACTGAGCATCTTACATTCACAAGCTCCTCCCAGCTAACCTACCAGAGCCCTGACAGCTAAGCATTATTGTATTCATTTTCTACCTGCAAAACTGAAATCCAGAGAGGTCAAGTAACTTGCCTGTGGTCACAGCTAGTTTATGACAGTCATGACTGGAACTCAAGCCCAGATGACTCTTTCCAATCTTCCTCAAGTTTAGATGGTTACAACTAGGTTGTCTATACACTTTTCTTCTTTAACCTAAGCAACCCCTGTTCTATTTAATTCTGTTCTTTTTTTTTTCCCATGGCAGGGATTTCATCTTATAAACACCTCACAATTAAAAAAAAATCAAGCTATATAATATAGGTTCAGCGATTTTCACACGAGTTTCTTCTGTGAGTATGTAAATCTCAAAATCCTGCTAGTACTGGAGACTTAGAGCAATTATGGTCAGCTATGGCCTGAACTGTAGGATAGTATGTGAGTCACTTAAAATAAGTAAAGGCACATACCCATCAATGTAAATTCCAAAGTCCTTTGTTAAAAAAAAAAAAAAAAAAAAAAGACTAATGCCTCCTGAAAGGTTTAGAGAGATTGTAACACAGAGTTTCATGAAGACAGCAGAGATAGTGGCAGGAGACATGAAACTTGTCTGTTGTGGAATATTATGTTAACTAGGCAAAGGTGTGTTACATTTGTTTATGCCCCAGAAAGTTGCTTTAACTGTGTAAAGATGTGTTCCCTTTGTTTATGCTGCATTTGTATTTAACTGTGTAAAGATGTGTTGCTGTTTCACCTTGCCTGCCTAAGGCACCTGATTGGTCTGATAAAAAGCAGAACGACCAACAGCTAGGCAGAGACAGGATGGGCAGGGCTGGCGGAAAGAGAGAATAAATAGGAGGAGAAGTCTAGGCTCGAGAAAGAGAGAGAGAAGAATGAGAGAAGGGGAAGAGGAGAAGAGGGAAGAGAATGAGGAGAAAGAGAAGGACACGCCCAGGGCCAGAAGCCGGGCAGCCACCAGACAGCCAGAGACAGCAGAGAAGAAGGACATACAGAAAGAAAAGGTAAGAAGCCCCAAGGCAAAATGTAAAGAGAAACACGTTAATTTAAGTTAAAAGAGCTAGCCAGAAATGAGCCTAAGCTAGGCCTGGCATTCATAACTAATCAGAAGTCTCCATGTCATGATTTGAGAGCTGGTTGGTGGCCCAAAAGAGAAAGTCTGGTACACTTGTCCCTGTATCTCTGTTCACCCCACCCACAAATTAGATTATTATGTTCAAGACCAACACTGAGCACTCTGTGTGAGTGCACATGCACATACTCGTGTGTGTGTGTGTGTGTGTGTGTGTGTGTGTGTGTGTGTGTGTGTGTGTGTGTATGTGTGTGTGGTGTTGGTATGCTTGAGGAAGGGAGAATTTTGCAAATATTTGTGACACATGGCTAATCTTGCTCCCTTGACTTAGTGGTGCCAACTTTATATTGTGCTTCTTCTTGGTCTAATCCTAAGAAAAACATCAGAAAAATCCCAGTAGCGGTCAATGTACCTGACCGATATTCCTCAAAGCAAGGGAAGTCTAGATCCCATCACAGCCATGAGGAGCCTAGGAGACTGAATGACTAAATGTGATGTCCTTGTCAGATACTGGAATAGATAATTATGTGAGTTCAAAACTGAGGACACCTAAGTAAACCAAGAACTCCAGTAAACTTTAACAGCTTTTTTTAACCACTCACCAGTTTCAGTCGGTTAATTATGTCATCTTTTTATCAAGGACGCAGAGCTGAGGTCAAGGAGATCATAGTGTGATCAAGAATGTGCCCAAGCCCCAGGAGACCCCGGCTCTGCTCTGCCGTTGGCTCGGTCCTCAGCCCATCGTCTCTACAAGCCTGGCCTGTGCCCTCTGACCCGTGTATCCTGGTTCTTCGTCACACTGGAGGCTCCTGGAGGAGCAAACCCATCCTAAGCCACATGTTCTAAGCCATCTGAGCCAACTCGTTCATCTCTCCCTCACCACCTTTCAAATGGCCATCTCTTCTATTTGGCACATATTAAAATAATCCCATTACCTTCAAACGCTTCCTTTAAACAAGAGGGGGAGAAATACCCTTAGTGTGAGCAAGCTCTTGGCAATGCACTTCCCTCTTGCTGGTCAATTAAAACCATTTGGACAAAACTTCCATGGACCCATCAGTAGCTAGAGCCATGACTCTTCTTACAGTGCTCTGTGCTGCCAACTAGCTGGGCGTGACAAGCTGGGATTGCTTCGATGCTTGTAGGGCTCTTCTCTTCCCAGGATGGGGGCTACAGCAAATCGAAAATATCACCTTTGGGGAAAGTGAGGAATGGACCTGTCTTTGTCCAAACCCCCTTGGTCCTACTTGCTTCACCAGGGCAGGCAGTAACCACAGTCACAGCAGGCTCTTCTGTATTTTCCTGCACTAGCCACCTGATGCAGAGCTGAGCAGCACTTTCAGCAGAGGAAAAGCCCACTTTATAAGATGATTGTGTAATGCCAGGCTTTAGATGTGTGTAATGGTTGTGTTCCAAGGAGTAGTAAACAATCAAACCGTATTAGCTTAGATTTCTCTGCATTCAGAATTACTGATCATTTGGATGGGGCGTGGATTATTGCAGTTCATCTTTTCTCAAGCAGAGCTTCTCCTAAGGGATGGTGCCATTCACTATGGCTAACAAAACCACAGGGGTTCAGTCTGAAAATATTTCCGAGGATTAGCTTTTCCAATGTCATCTGTCATCCCTGCCCTTTAGAAGGCCCCAGTGACACACAAACAGCCAGTGCATTCCCTTCAAATCCTTCTCAAGGCTGAGAGCTGAGAGACCCAGCCTAACCCTGGCTCAGTGCTATTCACAGCTCTGTGCTCAGCTTGCCTCTTAGTCAGTTATATTTGGGTTTGTTTTTCTATGAAGTAGGAACGTGACCTTGCAGAATGCGGTAGGCATAAATGAAGGCAAGGATAGGATACTGACTTCCAAACGTGGAAACTGGCATGCCTGTTCACTGTTTCATATGTTAAAGAGAGTGTTATAAAAGGCTCAGTGCTCCAGCCCTTCCAGGTGTAGGCAAGGCCCTGACATCCATTCCTGGTACCATATGTAAACAAAAACAAACCCAAAAAGCTAGAGAGGGAGAGGGGAAGTGTGAGGAGCACCTTCTGAAGACTTTCTCTTGTTTTTATTATGTTTTATCCACTTAGACTTACTACCTGTGTTACTGAACTTTAACCAAACTAATTCTCTTAGGACTCGTTAACGCGAGAGGTTGGCTCCATTCTCATCCAGTAGCAATTATCTCTGAAGAGACTGCCGCCTTTTCGCATGAAAGGAAACAAGATGCCCCTGGTTCTGTGAACCTGAGCCCTCAAGCCCTGGCAGCTTGCAAGGCAAGATAAGTACCATGTGAAACGACACTCATCCAGGTCTGGAGGCTTTGCAGAAGCATCCAAGGTATGAGGTCATGAATGAGCACCCATGGGACTCAGTGCTGAGGAGCATCCAAACAGAGGCACTCCTCTGGAGATGATGCAATCCATTTCCGAGGGTCCAGTCTTTTTTTTTTTTTTTTTTTTTTTTTTTTTTTCTGTAGGTGAAAAAGGCCTTACTGGCTGGGTAGGACACTGGATAGACATGGCCATTGTTCTCTTGTATGAAACCCTTTGGGAAGTGCTTGGGGTTCACCTGGCCATGACACCTCATCTGGTTTTTAATCAGTGCCCACATGCATGAAGTCCTGTAGCAAGCAGGTTGCCCAGAAGCTTGACCTGATCGTTTAGATCAGTAACACCACTGAGGCTGGACCTGAGCACCCCATTATAAAACACATATAAAACACGTATGTCACTATGCTCACGGGAGCACCCCCCCACCCCATCCTTTGGTTTCCACAAGAACTGGGCTGTCTTAGTTGGAGCTCAATAACAATTCCCATTACATAAAGTGCATGCCGGTATCTGTACCCACAGACCCATCCCAAGGCAGACAGTTCATTGTCACGGTTATTCTGTTTTCAGCCTCCATCCGCCACCACCTATTCATCACATTTTAAACAATTCAATGAGAGCAACATTGCATACATTCTCTGTGCCACTCCTTCCTTATGGTCCAGGGGAAATGAAAGCAAGACTGTCAAAAGCTTCTGCAAGCACAGAGTGGGCTGGAAATAACTGTCTCTTTAAATGAAAGAGAACATGAAAACGGATGATTCCGATCTAAACGCGAGCCATGCTTCATCCTGGAAGACTTATTAGAAAGAGGGGGACATATATTTCTGTTGACACTGTATATTAAGTGGACTTTGGAAACCCTATTTGTCCGTATTGAATAAATATGCTCGGTTTCCAGCTATATCTTCTTTTTCTTCTGCTTTTAAATCAAAGGGATTAAAACTCCTAATTAAGACACTGGAGGAAGGCCTGATCAGTTTTACCAGTGCAAATTAGTTCAGAGGCCCAGAGCTGCTCTGTTCTGTTTGCTGGTATGGGAGGCTTGTTTGATTTAACGTGATTGAGGAAATGAAATATCCGTAAGACAAAGAACCAACATTACACTCCTGGAGAGTGGCTGCAGAGAAACTGGAAACGAATGCACATTAGCGGCGATCCAAAATGCAACCAGAGGAGAAACGTTATTCAGAAAGAAAGAGATGCGACTGGGCGCATCCTCTGAAATGGAGTCCAGCCTCTTCTTGTTCGTTAGTTTAAGGAAGATAAAATAGGATCTCAGTTGCCTAACAAGGGCCTAGAAGCTTGGGATATTGTCTCCTCTTCCTTTGGCACAGGCGGATGTTGCACACGTCTTAGCTTGTGAATATTCCCAACATTTCCGTTTAGTGATTTACACCATCACCCCTACTGCAGAGGTAAGGAATCCAGGGCTCTGAACATAGTCTGACACACCGTAGGCCCCATGTTCTGGAAACACCGCTATTATTTCTTATTGATCAGCATCCATTTAGGAGGTGTGAGGGGCCATAGCTCTGAGCAAGGTCTGTATAGATTTGGCTGCTTAGGAGTGGTGTTTGGTTTGGATGGGTTTGGTCCCTGCTCACTGGACCTAGTCAGGCCTGGCTGATTCTCCGGATTGGCAAGATGCCCACAGCACTCAAGCATCTGCTCCAGTGAAATAAGAAGCACCGCCTGGGAGGGCTGCCTCTCCGCACAGCCCTGGGCTTGTCTGCAGAATTCCGGGCTTTCTCTTTCCTCCCTCCCCTGGGTGCTCAGTCTTCACCTGCTCAAACCCTTGGAGACACTTTGACAACTTTTGTGGTCAGCAAACTCAGCTGTGTGTTTATTACTGGTGTTAAGAATGTTCACTGAAAATGACAGTCTTGAGGCTGGGGAGATAGCTTAGTGGGTAAGAATGCTTACTGAGCCGGTGCATGCCTTTAATCCCAGCACTCGGGAGGCAGAGGCAGGCTGATCTCTGTGAGTTCGAGGCCAGCCTGGGCTATAGAATGAGTTCCGGGAAAGGCACAAAGCTACACAGAGAAACCCTGTCTCGAAAAACCAAAACCAAAACAAAACAAAACAAAAGAATGCTTATTGAGTAACCATGAGGAACTGAGTTCAAATCCCCAGCAACCATGGCAATGGCTGTGTAGGGCTACACATGCCTATAACTCCAGCAATGTAAGGGGTAGACGCAAGGGGATTGATGGGGCTTGCTGGCTGCCAGCTTAGCTCTATGTTCAGTGAGAGCCTTTGTCTCGAAGGAATAAGGCAGAGAGTATTACAGCATGGTACCTGATGTCTTCTTCTGGCCTTTTCACTCAAGCAAGGACATGTGCATCTGCATACTCATATATGTATGCACAACACATGCATATACCACACACACTCAAATGCTACACATACATCATACATATATACCACACACAAGCACACCATACATAACATACATAAAACACACACACACACACACACACACACACACACACACACACACACACACACCGTTAAA